>NC_072774.1:18186012-18805577 GCF_022539595.1 Amphiprion ocellaris
TGGACAGGTTTTGTTGGAGCACATGCAACAAACATTTTGGGTAACTGCACTTTAATATGGATGGATGACGCTGAATTAGAGTCTGTTTTAATGAGACTGAGTTAAGATGTGTAGCTCTGTCATTAAATAGGAAATTATTTCTCAGAATTCACAGAGGAAAGTCTGAAATGTTTGCAAGGTTAGCGTCCCACATGTTCTTTGGCTCAGCTAAAGCTAACTCTCTCCAACTTCTGGATCTCTTGAGTTGCTTGTTGTTAAAATATCTTGCTAGAGGTGCTGAAGCTCAGAAAGTCTGAGATGTTTGTTCAAAATAAGCTCATTCTCAAGTCATACCTGAACTGTCCTCTTTTGTTTGAACTTTCCCTAAACTTTCCCTAAACTGACAGAGCAGCACATCCAGACTAAACTTCAGTGTCATCCATTGATGTTAAAGTGCAGTTTTTCAAGTGTTTGTTGCACAGGCTCCCGAGCAAACCAGTCCAGGTGGAAGACGATGTGAAGAGAAAGCTCCAGAGGATGAATATCACACATTTACGTTGGAAATAAATGTCCTTTCATTAGACATTGTCATGCAAAAGTTGGATTTCCCTTTAATGATGTTCAAATCTTTGTTGAGTGTTTTGTTGATGTTGGTTTCTAAATGTTTTTTGACACTCGGCCCCAAAGATTAAAACCTTCTACGGCTCACAAGCTGCAACAATTCACACATTATCAACTATCTTTCTGACTAAACTAAGATGAAAAGTGAAAAACTGCCTGATTCCTGGATCATGAATGTAAATCTTTTTGGTTTTTATGACAGTAAACTGAATATATTTGGGTTTGACATTTTATAAACCAAAACATGAATTACTGGAGAAAACAATCAACAGATTAATGGACAAAGAAAATGTGTTTTCCAACATATATGGCTGAATTACTCCATTACAAGATACATAAAATTTTAATTCAGTTTTATTTATATAACGCCAATTACAGGTCAAATTGTCTCAAGATACTTTATTTTTATATTTTTTTTGTTATATTAAAAATAAGACAAAGTAAGAAATTTAAAGCTCTTGACTAACCCAATTTATTATTTGGTTTTTAAGAGATTAATCGACAATTAAAATAACTTTCTCCACTAAAACTAATAAACATGAGGTCAAATAGAAGGAAGAGTTTTAAATACTGCAGTCCCACGACGACAAGAATAAAGTTTGTCAACAAAAAGTAAATCTGCTGGTGGATTCCATTAAAGTCCTAATAAATGATAATAAAGTGTGATACTAAAGGTTTGTGGTGCTAAAAATGTCCAAGTAAAGATATGAAGTTGAACATGTGGATGGAGGTTGATAAAAGTTGACCTTCTTTCATTTCTCTGGAGCAACTCCATGGATTTTATGGATGGTGGTTAAAGACCTGCTCTTCTAGTCGTCTTCCTTCTCGTCGCTGTAAAAAGTCAGTCCATCCTGGCCGACTTCAACACCTCTTCATGACAACTTGTTCTGCCTCCGACCTGGTGGAAACTCCAGAAACTCGGGAAAACCCGTGGAGACTCGAAGAACTCGTGGAGACTCGAAAAACTCGTCGGGCGGGGGAAGGTGTGGTGGGCGGTGGGGGGAGGTGGGGGAGTAGAGGGGGGAGGCCACCACCCACCTCCCCGCCTACGCTCCGCCCTGACTCCACCCAGACTCCGCCTTGCCTCCGCCCATGTGGTCACTTCAGGAACTACGATGTCAAAGGGACGACGAATTTAATTCTTTTCATCTGATCTGTAGCTCAGTGAGTTAAGGATTTGCCTATGGAGCTGCAGGTCGCCGGTTCAAGACCAGACACTTCTTAAATTTTCTCAAAATTCTGACAAAGACAAAGAAAGAAAAAGGCCGGTCGCGGGTCTTGAACCTGCGACCTTCCAGTTGGTAGTCGCTCTTCTTTTCCCCTGAGCTATTTGCTCAGATACTAATTCTTCTTTTTTTTGCGCATTTATCATCTATTTTTTGTCGTTTTCGAGTTTTTTTTTAACTCGAGTCTTGACTCGACCGTTTTTCTCAGGAGGCTGGACTTCAGCCTTTTTGCTGGAGGGTGGAACCCTCAGTTCCAAGACTTTCCAAAGCCTCCACACCTCCCGAGTCCTCAGGACCTGAGCTTTCACACAGTCTGAGGGCTGAAATTTTCTAAGTCCCACAGTAGTTCTCTGTTAGTTTGAACCTTCAGACAGTCCAAGGACTGAAATCTTCTAAGTTCCTGAGTAGTTCTCTGTCAGTTTGAACCTTCAGACAGTCCAAGGACTGAAATCTTAAAAGTTTCTCAGTACTTCTCTGTTAGTTTGAACCTTCAGACAGTCTGAGGACTGAAATTTTAAAAGTTCCTGAGTACTTCTCTGTTAGTTTGAGCTTTCAGACAGTCTGAGGACTGAAGTTTTAAAAGTTTCTCAGTACTTCTCTGTTAGTTTGAACTTTCTGATTAACAGAAGCCTTAAAACTTGTGACCATGAGTCTTGATTTCACATTTAGACCATCTATCCGAGTTCTTCTCAGACCTTCACCTGTGGGTTTTTTTTTTAGAAATCCTGAACAAACTTTGATTCTCTTCACTGAACAGTAAAGTTTGTGGAGATCAGAAGGTAACATTAGTTTGATCAATGCCTTCAACTACTAGTAGACTTTATCTGGAAAGCAGTTTTCTTAAATGAGTTCTTAGTAAATCTGTCCACAATCAAACCAAGAACATAGAAAGAGGAAATGTTTGAAGAAACAACTTGATGTTTTCATTTCAGACTAGAAAACACAGACTTTTATCTGTTTTTGCTCTTTTTGATCGTTTTGTTTCTTCTGTTTAATTTGATCTTCTAAAGTCTAACTGGCGTCTTTTCAAATGTTTTGGCTTTAGTTTGATTTTTCTTAAATGTTTAGTTTTGCTCTTTTCTCACCTTTTATTCTTTTCTAATGCCTGATTTGATTTTGAAATGTTTTGTCTTTTTAATGTTTAATTGTTTTTTCCAAATGTTTTATTGGCTTGTTTGAAAAATTTCCTTTTCATTCCCAGTGTTTAATTTTTCAGTTAAATCTTTAAGGTTTTTCTTTTTAAATGTTTTACCACCTTTTAATGTTTAATTTTCTTTTTAAATGCTTCATTTTCTGTTTAATTCCTATTTAATTCAATATTTTGTCTGTTTAATAGAATTTAATTGTATTTAATGTTTAACTATATTAAACAGACAAAATATTGAATTACATAAACAAGATACAATACATGTAATTATGAAATTAAACAATATATTTCAAATACAAATATTAAAAATTACAGATAAAATATTTTAGATAATTAAACATTCAAAAAATACTTTTTAATAATAAACCTTTTTAAAAGTTTTATTGTATTAAATGTTTTTTCTTTTGATTTAATTGCTCTTTTAAATGCAATTTATTTCTTTAATCTTTTTTTGTCAAGATTTTAACCCCAACCTTAAAAATGAAATAAACCCTTAAATCACAATGAAAATACTTCTGTTGTCACAATCATGAGTTAGTCAATTATTCACTTTATCAATTCAACTTTATTTGTTTAGCACCTTTCACACAGATGACAAAACTAAACAAGCAAAGAGAAAAAACTACACTAAAACTATGATTAAAACTCAAAAACATATTTAAAAAAAAAAAAAAAGATTTAACATGGTAATAAAATATGTTGTGTCCAGGGGATGGAGGGAGTTTATTGAAGTCTTCTTGGGCTCACATGGGAAATCATTTAAAATATAAACTTGATATTCAGTCTAAGGAAACTGGAAACTGCAGAGCGACAGAAGAAGCAACAATATCTCCTGTTTTCTCCTTTAATGAGTCGACTCTTCTTGTGCTTTCAGACCAAAGAACTACAGACTCTTCACAACCTGCTCAAACTCTTGGTACAGGACCTCACCACACGGGTCAAGAAGGTTTCCGTCTCATTTCTACTCTGAAGCTCACCTTCTCCTGCTCAAACTGCTGAAAAATGTTTCTGCTGCTCTAAAGTCTGGTCTCCAGAACTTCCTAAAAATTCTCAAAGTCTCTTCTGCTGCAGGTTACTTTGTAGAACTGTTGCAGAAAACCTCACTAAACCACATGGAGGGGCCTCAAGATAGTTGTCCAAATGAAACCATACAAAAACCAAACTAGCACAACCCAAACGCTAAAGTCTCCTGCAGCCTACCAGAGAACCTCTGAGAACAGAGAATCAGGACAGGAACTCTTACCTTCTGGACAACCAGCGTTGCTTCACAAACAAGAACACAGAATGTGTCTGACCAAAAACCTCTAAAGACTCACTACAGCCAAGATAAAGACACAAATCAGCTGCACCAAATCCACTAATCAATGCACACATTAGCACCATGTGCTAACTGTGGCTAAAGAACCTCATTTACCAAGACAACTATCCAGTACAAAGCCCTAAAACACACCAAGAAACACATTAAAGACGATTTTACTGCTGGAAGCTGCAAGCCAACGCATAAAGAACAAACTAAAGCGGAGCCAAACCCGGTACTGTGGTGAAGAGAAGCAGAGGAAATGTTTTACTGCAGCCAAATAAAGCAGGAAGACAGTGAGTTGCTCAGGTGTTCCTGATAACACCAAGCAGCCACCTGGACAGCCAATAGGAACACAGCTTACTGGAAGTCCAGAGGGCTGGGTTAGTGAAGGAAATTTAATTTAAAGTTGAGGCAGAAAGTTAACAAAGAAAGTTGAAAACCACCTTCTGATACCTGAAATCTCTGAGTTTTCACACAAAGAACACCTGAACATGTCAAACTGGCTTCATAGTAGAACCATCATTGTAAAAGCGTCATAGTATGGTGTGTTGCTCAAAAAACATTACGACTCGGCTGTCTGGGGTCGTCGAGGAGCAACACAAAAACAGGACAAACGCTGGTTTCCAGGGGGTTAGGCGGCTATTTATTTGAAAGAGTAAGTTTACAACAACACAAAGTGTGAGCAGAAAATCACAAAGTCTGTCTTTAGTTCAACTGAAAATATTAGTTTTTGTCTTTTTTATTGACCAAACTTTTCAGAAAGTAGATGAAGAATAATTAAAGCTCTCATGTAAAAGTCCAACTTATTTTGGATCCTTGTGGAGAGTTTAATCTTGGAGTTTGTAAAGCTGTTGAGTTTTTAGAGTCACATGGATTGTTTTGAAATTTAATAACCGAGTCCTGAAATAAAATTACAGTTGTGGATTTCTGTCATTTAGTCTGGACTAAACAAATAACAGCAGCATAAATCTCAAACATCATTATGAGGAGTCTGGATTGAGGTTTCTCTCTTGATAATGATCAAAACATGAAATTTAGGTTGGTTTAAAGGAATATTCCACCTTAAATCTTTGAATGTTGACCTAAAGGTTGGTTTCAGGAAGTATTCCACCTACAAGGTCCTCAAACATCCACCTTAAAGGAACATTCCACCAAAAATCCTTGGACATGCACCTAAAATGTTGGTTTAACCGAGTATTCCATCCAAAATCCTCAAAGAGACCTGAGGGGCTGGTTAAAAGGAATATTCCACCTAAAACCTCAAATATAGACCCGAAAGGGTGGTTTAGAAAAAATCCTTCAATGTAGACCAAAAAAGTTAGTATGGAGGAATATTCCACCTGAAATGTAGACCTGAGAACTTGGTTCGGAAGAATATACCATCCTAAACATCCTTAAATGTAGACTAAAAGGCGGTTTGGAAGAAAATTCCACCTAAAATCCTCCAATGTAGACCTAAAAGGTGAGTTTAATGGTATATTCCACCTAAAATTCACTACTGTAGACCTTGGAGGTTGGTCTGATGGTATATTCCACCCAACATCCTTTAACATAAACTTAAGTTCGTTCAAAGGAGTATTTCACCTAAAATCCTTCAATGTAGACCAAAAAAATCTTGGTGTAAAGGAGTATTCCACCTTAAATGTAGACCTAAAGGATGGTTTGGAGTAATATTCTACTCTAAAATCTTCCAATGTAGACCTAAAAGATTGATCTGATGGTATATTCTACTCAACATCCTGGAACATTTACCTAAAAGGTTGGTTTAATGGTATATTCCCAGAAGAACCCTTGAACATTGGGCTTAATGGTATATTCCACCCAAAATACTTGTACATATACCAAGAAGTCAGTGTAAAGGAAATGTAGACCTAAAACGATTGTTTAAAGGAATATTTAAACGATTATTTTCATTATTTAATAATCTGTCATCAGTCAGAACCCTGGCAAACTTATTTTCATCAGTTTTTTAGTGGAAGTCACAAATAAAGGAGCTCTTGGTTTTTAGCAGTGTCAGTGAGTCAAAAGCTGCTGTTTCAACACAGACACGTTCACATGCATCCACAAACCTCTCAGCACTCAAACATCCACAGACAGGAGGCCGGCTGGGCCGAGGCTCGGCGGCGTCCTCAGACCCACGAGTCGAGGAGTCGCTGAACTTGTTGGTCCGGTTTGAAGTCCTCCGTGTGGTCCAGTAGAAGTCCACGTAGTCGGTGTTGGCTTTGAACCGCAGCGATGGCCGCCATCAGGTGGACCGGCTCGTCCTCATAGGGCTCCTCCTGTAGCCTTGAGGGAACCACAGGAACATTCGGTAGCTGTTGGAGTTCTTCCTGTCAGGCTTATGGTAGAACGGCTCTGAAGAATCTTGTACTTGTCTTATCTGGAACAATCTAACAGCCTAAACTGTTAACAGCGGTGTAAAGAAGCAAACACACAGGCATAGATTAGGACTCAAACTAGATTTATTTTAGAAAACAAATCAGCTTAGAGGCATTTGTTCACACGTGGCTGAACAGGAGGCCGTCCAATCAGATTTGAGGTCTTCACTCTGTAGGTTGTTTGTTCGGTGAGACTCTTGGACCTCCATCAGCTGACAAGGATGTTTGATGGTCTTCTTCTCTAGTGCCAGATGATTCATCCATGAATTCAGCAGCTACAGACTGAAATGAAGCTCATGCTGCCGTTATTGAATTCCTGTTCCATATCAAATGTTCAGAGCTCACCTTGAATGCAGCCGTCTGCTGTCTGGATAGTTTTTCTCATTGTAGTCTTCAATAAAGTCTTTTTCCTCATGTCAGGATGTGGTGAGACTCTTTCTCAGTCTCTGCAGACGTCCCTCATTGTGCATCTCCAGAGAAGAAACAGAAAAACTGGTCACTGCTTCAGCATCACAAACGCTCTCCAGCATTGAGAGTGTTTTAGGAATTAATTCACTTGTGTTGTGAACTTTGAAGGAGCAGAAACTTTACAGCTGCCAAAGATATGAGCTCCAATTCTGGATGTTTTAGGAAATGAAGTTCATCAAATGAACACGATGTTTGCTGATAACTCATTAAATTACTGAAGAAATCCAACATAAAAACCTGTAAACTCTCAGGCAGCTTTTGTTAAAGTTTGTCTATAATTCTATCATCATGTTCTGGAACCAGGACTCTGCAGAAGTTCCTTCAATCAGATACTTGTGTTTCTATTTATTTATTCTTAATATCTCAGACTGAATGGTAGCTGGCAGTAAAAACAAACTCATCTGCTGGACTGCATTTCCCAAAATGAAACAAGGACAGAATTTAACACTCATGTATCCATGGCAACGCTAACGTTTCTGCTTCTTACTAAAGTTCACAACACAAGTAAAGATTTTAATGTAAAACTTCAGGGATGACTGCTGACCATAAGTATTCTGATCAATACTTCATGATCAATATCAGGACAGATGTTACAATTCCAGCTGTTCCATTAGACTGCAGTTATTCACAGAGAAATTAAAACATCACATTCCTCATAAAAACTAGATGGGACTTTTATTAAATAAAGTGTTGGTGAATAAACAGTGTAAAAAGTGCAAAGCAGCTCCATTAAATCAGGAGATGTGAGACTTCCACAGCATGGATCACCATCTGCTGTGTTGATTCATAGCTGAATGTCAGAATGAACTGAGATAGAAAAGCTGCTTTGAGCTGCAACATTACGGTCTGACAATCCAACACCATCACAGTTTTCATCTGGTTGTTTTGCTCCAACATGCTGTGAAGTTCAGTTTTTACCTGAATCAATACAGAGATTCTATTTCCAGCCAAGACTGGAATAAAAATTAGAATGTTATGAGGTCATTAATGCAACTAAATCCTTTCAGATGGAAAGATTTACTTCTAAGTTCTAATTCAAGTTTCAGTTGGAGCACATTGCATTCACAAAGAAAAACAGCGATACCTTCATAGCAACATTTAATAAACCTAAAGCTTCCCTGTTGGCTCATTGGTGGAGTTTGTTACTGAGCATCTGAACCTTAAATCCAGTGAGACGACCATCTTCAGTCGAGGCCAGTCAGAGAACTTCAAGACCTTCCATCAGCTGGACCAGATGTGGCATCATCTCCCTCTGAACATCTGGATGACAGGAGAAAAGACAGAAATCAAACACAGATCACAGAAATACAATTTATTCACTTTCATCATTTTATGAAAGTAGCATGAACTTTACTAAAACTTGACAACATCAGTAATGAAAGTTAATGTTTTTATCTCGTGTTGAAGCTAAATTTAAAGTCAATTTTAATGACAGTTTATCCTGAGAGGAGTGAGAATGGAGCTTTTCTTTCCTTTTTAGAATATTCCCTCAAAATGTTCTCTTTATTATTGGCTTTAGAAGCATTTTTCTTTACTTATTTTTAGATACCTCAGACTGATGCACTTCGCTGGTTTGCAGATAATTTCATGTACAATGACAATAAAGATCTTCTATAATAACATATTTTGCTAAAACAAGAACTGCAAACCTTCTCAACCATCTCTCAGTCTGCAAAATTCCAACTGCGACAAAGAATTATCCGATGTAGTTATTATTATATTCTTTACTGAACCAGCCCTGGAATTAATAAAAATCTGTATATGGATATGATTTTCTCTGATGAGACCACTAAAACTGCATACAATACAGTAAATCTCTTCTGCACTGCACACATACTACACTTTTGTATAACTCTGGATGTCAGAGTAAAGGCAGACAAATCCACTGATCAGCCACAACATTCTGACCACTGACAGCTGAAGAGAACAACATCCATCATCTTGTTCTAATATAACGTTCTGCTGGGAAACCTTGACATTCATGTGGATGTTTGACATGTACCACCACCTAAACACTGCAGGACAAACAACCCCCTAGTCTCCATGGCAACAGCAGTCCTTGATGCCAGCTGCCACCCTCAGCAGGACAAACTAAAAACAGCTCAGGAGTGGGCCGAGGAACACGACAGAGCTAAGCTGTTCACCTGGGTTCCACACTCCCCACATCCACATCTGATTGAGCATCTGTGGGATGGTCCAGGATCAGCCTGGTCTAGGTAGGACCCACCCTGCAACCCACAGGATCCACAGAATCCACAGGACATCCCCAGAGGTTCTGATGAACCACTGGGTCAGAGGAGTTTTAGCAGCATAAAGGGACCAACACAGTATTAGTCAGGTGGTCAGAATGTTATACTGTTATATTGTCATGCTGATTATATGATCAGTAAATGTTACCATCAATTATAACGTCCACATTGATCAGGAAAAAAAAACCAAACTGTCAGTTCATTTAGAAACTGTGGGGTTAAACCTAAAAACACAGACCTCAACAGCAGTTTGTTTCAAAGCAGAACACCAGCCGGTTTTCACCAAAGAAGCTTTCAGAGCAACAATTAAATGGCAGTTTTGTTCTCATTAAGTTCAGAGTCAGCCAAAATAATGTACACACATCAGGAAAAGAAAAACTTTTATAAATATTTCATTTGTATAAGTACTTCTATACATATAGATACCTCTTTCTAAGTTTGATCAAATCACAACTCTGTGTCCTGTTGTACGATGTTTTCCCAACAGATGGCGCTACCCTCATGAATGGAGCATCAACAAGTGACGTCTACAACAAAACAGAAATGTCTGGAAGCCAGTGGCCACCACTTTGATCACCTCTTGTAATTGTAGAGGCCAAAGATAACTTTTATTAATCTCCTGATGTCTGAATAAATTTGGTATTGAAATATTTATGCAAGTTTTTCTATTTCTGATGTGTGTATACATTTTTTTGGCTAACTCTGTATAATGGGTTTCTGACAGGTCACCAGGCAACATCTTTTTATAATAATGACAAACATACCTGCATTGTACGGGAGTGATTTTCCTCATGTGCAGGTAAAGATGTGTGAGGAGCTTAGAGATGACAGGAGCAGGAGTCATCCTCACTAATTCAGCTTCCACCTAGAAACAGAAAGACCACAAACAAACACACTGATATACTCTCAAACGTTCAACCTCACAGCCTCAAAATATCTGTTTAGGAAGTGTTGTGTTTCTAAATTCTGCTGAAAGCATTGACAGACATTCTCTTACAAGGTTGTGTATAAAGCAGCCTGTCCTCTGAGCTACTGAGAAATCTTCCTGAACAAAGTTTCTACGTGTAAATCAGCTCAACAAAAACTAAAGCCTCAGTCAGAGATAACAGGTACCGCAAATTATAAAGAACTTTCTTTGTTAACTCAGACTTTCTGCTTCAACCTCACATAAAAAGGGGAGTTTAACTCATCAGGTGACTGAAAATGAACGGCTTGTGCAGTTCTAGATCCAAAAGTAGGATGTTTCAACTCATGTTTTACTACAAATACATGCAATAATAAATAAATACAATGGCTGGTTGTTAGTTTGTTCACTATTAATGTCATTTTATATACTGGATTGAACTTGAGCAGTGGAAGAGAGAAGGAATTTAATGAAATTATGGAGATTCAGAGAGATAATGTTGTGCAATGTTAAGTTAAACGTGATTTAATTCAAACCAGCTGAATGTTAAACTTCAGTGCAGCTCAACGGGTTTCAGATAACCTTAAAGTAAAATAACTTTTTTAAAAGCTAAAATACACAGCAGAGAAATAGAGGTTGAGAATGTCATTCTAATAATGAGGACAGCTGGGGCAGCAACTAACACAGGTGTTCAGCGGTAAGTTAGCCACCTGTGTTAATTAGCCCGCTAGCTAACTTAGCCGCTTAGCTAGCTAACGCGTCCGGACCAACTGCTCAAACACGACAAAACACAACTCTTCACAAGTCGCTGACTTAACGTACAACAAAACAACGCTACTGGTTAGAAGTATTTATCTTCTTACCGTGTTTTACTCCAAAAACAAGATCAACAGCAGCCAGAGATGCTACCAGTAGTGATGGTCCTCTGGTACCCGAGGCTTGGACACATGCGCTGTAGCTCATGAAGCAAACGTATCGAGCCACTGTGCCGAGGCGTGGTTTGGTCACGTGACTCGTGACGTTTGAATCACTTCAGTGACGTTTGAAGCACGCAACTGCTTCGAATCACCTGATTGGTTCGGTTTGTTATGTGAATCACTCAGCGGGATCGAGTGGATAGGAGATCCCTAGTGTTGTTCATTTGAATTGTTTTTCGCAGAATAGATTGTTTTTTTTGCTGTTGTTTTTGCTTTGAGAGTTAGTAGTATGTCAGATTTTGTATTTCGTAGAGAATAGATAGATAGATAGATAGATAGATAGATAGATAGATAGATAGATAGATAGATAGATAGATAGATAGATAGATAGATAGATAGATAGATAGATAGATAGATAGATAGATAAATAGATAGATAGATTATATATATATATATTCCCAACTAACCACCCCCATACCACAACACCTGGCACAGAACCTTGTCAGGTGCTTAGCTGACAGACTACAAACCAAAGAAAAGAACAGTTCACTGACTGTTGCTACACTTGTGGCTCTACAGTTCAAAACTTTTGGATTCACCAGTCAGAGTGGCAGCCAGTGTGAAAGAACATTTAATAACAGAATGCACAACAATTAACATAAAGAATGCCAAGCAGCAGTCATCTACTTCACAAGCACCACCACAGCCTCGTCCTCCACCACCAGCAGCACCTTCCACAGGTATTTTTTTTCTCTTCTGAATAGGGAATGACTGACATTTCTGGTGATGATGATGATGATCTTCAGTATTTTTCAGTTCAACTGTGGAGCCTATTAGATGAAGACGCAAGTAGAGCCTGGCAAATGCAAAGCGCCACAGCGAATGCAATTGTAGAAAGAACGGCAGACCTGCTGGCTTACTGGGCAACCCACAAAACTGTTTACCCAAACTTGTACAATGGAGCCAAACATTTCCTGTGTCCCTCAACCTCATTTGTGTCGTGTGAACAGGTTTTTTTTTCTAAGGCTGGGGAGATAGTGAGTAAAAGAAGGAACTGCTTGAGTCCCAAAACTGTTGATAAATTATTTCTCAATAAAAACTCATAACCAGTTACATAAGCACACCCTCTTTACTGACCTCTTTACCAATAAACCCCCAGACATACTTTGCCAAAATCCATAATAATCCATAAAATCTTTATTTGCACCAGCCCCTTGTGAAAATGACATCAGTCTGTATTTGTAGAGCATCTCATGAATGTAGCAGCACCGTTTAAATGTTTCATAACACAGAATATAAGCAAAGAGTATATAGGGATACAGACAAACATGGCAAATAAGAAACGTGCTCTTCAATAGTTATTGTCATTATTATTACTAGTAATATTATTTTGTGTCCACTACAACCCATACAATCATCTAGTGTAGTCAAACAGGAATGTGTGCATGGCGAATCAAATCCAAAACAATCCATCAACCGACCACGTCTTGATTGCACTTCATATTATTGACCACTAGATGTCCTACTCGAGCACTGTGTGTCATTGAGGCCTCGAGTAATGAACCATGTTTTGAATGAAGTGTCGAAGCTTCAACAAAGCCTCGATCAGCCATCACTAGCTACCAGACGTTCTGACTATAGCTATAGATAGAAGACTAGATCCGCTAGCGCGCTGTCTTCTATATTATTTATGGTCTGACCAATCACTGCTCTCTGGCTCCGCCCTCTGAGAATCTTGTAGTCGTTTGGTGCCACACTTGCTGATGACCACTTCCGGTCTCAGAAAATGAAAAAACGGAACTTTTTCGGTTTCTGTCTCTTACCGATTTATTTATTTTTTTGTTATTCTAAATATAAAATGAAAATCAAAGCATTTTTAAAATTTCGTACATCTATTTTTGATCATAAAAAGGAAAAACGCCTTGTATTTCAATTTTATTTTTTGTATTTTAAAACAAAAATCAAATAACCGGTCATTTTTTGTTTTTTAATACCCGTTTCAGAACGGAAAATCCAACTGCCAAAATATACACGGACCCAGCTCCTACATTACCAAGACAAGTAAAACAAGTACATTAACCCACAAATATCAGTATTCTTTCTTTACTTCAATGTGCACTCATGATTAATGTGTATACTTAAAGTGTTCCATTTGTGATGATATCTCATTAATGCAGTGAACACTGTGTTTACTGACTGCATTGTTTTACACTGCAGTGCTTGTTTTGTAGGAATACTGTAATGAACTGACTTAAAGTACCTATAATATTTGAATATTATTGTTTTTGACTACCTATGTATGGACACACAAAATTACGATATAAGCTTTACTACGAGTGCACTGGAGCGATGGTGCAGGAATATCAGGATAATCAGGGAAATTCATTTACAGTATGGTCTGAATGGTCTGAAATTAATAATTATTTTCATTGTGATGTAATTTCTAAGTCATTTTCTCAATCAGGATCAGAAACCTAATCTTTAATAATTTCTGAAAATTCAAAGAAATTCTGTCACCTCAAAAGTACAAAAATCAAATCCTCACATTTGAGAAGCTGTGAAACCATGAAATGTTTAAGTTATTTCTAGTTACTGAAGTCTTGTTTCAGCTCTTGTTTTGTATGCTGATTTCATCTTTACCAAAGCATCATATTGTTATTTGTATGTTTCACTGACAAAAAACTTAAGTTGTAAAATACCGTAATTAAAGCTGCTGGAAAAAATGTAATTCAGTAAAAAGTACTATATTTGTAGTGTACAAAGTGCAAAAGACTAGAGGACAGTACTTGAATAAATGCACTTAGTCACATTCATGCAGCTCTGACTATTATTCTTGCACTTAAAGCATAAAAAGTTTTAGAAATAAACATACTGGATAGAAGTTATAAAATAACTCCTTCTCTCTTTGGGATATTTGTATGCGAGTATTTCTGTGTTTGCAACAGTTCAGCTTTCTAATGCTGAATTTGAAGAGAGTGAATTTAAGGGCTTAAGAAGGCACAAGGACACCATCAAGGAATCTTATTCTATTTATTAAACGGCATTTTATCCTTTATGCTATAATTGAAATTTTTCTATTTTTTAATCTCCAGTTGTATTTTTTAGATTTGTTCTTGTTTCCTCTGAACAGCCAGGCACCTATAAAGCAAACCCTAAGCGAAATAAAGGCATTACAAGTACAAATTAGATTTCTGGGGAAAAGCCTTTTTATTAAAAGTCATATACAAAAGGAATATTCCATGTTAGGCTGCTATAAAACGTCCATATGTACATTTTATTATACAGATCAGCACGGCTCAGCGCTGAATGACACTTCAAACTATCAGTCTAATAAATGCATGTGAATTCAACAACAAGTTCACACGCGTATTTCACCGTCTTAAAAACACCGGATTTACAACAAACATCAACAGATGTCGCACACAGCACAGGTCAAAACTCAGACAACATCTGGAGCTTCACATCAGTTTAGAGAAAAGACACCTGTGTTATTTCATTTGGATGCATAGCTTTGAGTACAATTCTATCAGGGCTCTCTTCTTCTCTTCTTTTTTCCCGGAGAAATAAAAAGTGTACCACTATCTGACAGTAAAATATCTTACAATCTGCTACCAATGTAAAATCTCAGAGTATTAGCTGCAAATATTCTGACTTTTTGAAAAATGAAAAATACTTGGAGAGAATCATGCCTCGAAAACCTTCAAAACATCTGGATCATTTGTGTTGCCACTTTGTTGGCTGAAGATTGACTTACGCATGTATGAATGAAATGTTTTTCATCAAGTTGGAGCTTGAAATAAATAAATTTTTCTATGATTGTACTCTTTGCTTGCTCAGACTCCCTCCATCGGCCTCCTCCTCCTCCTCCTCCTCCTCCTCCTCCTCACTCTCTCCTTAGAAAACTACATTCAACAGGCGGTGTAAATGACAACATACGTAGCTGAGAGGTATAGGCTGGGAAACAACCATCAGACACGATGCTGGTTAAAGTCTGCAGCCACCACTGAACTAACTGCTGTTTCTCCTTTCTTTAATAAAAAATTAAATCAAAGAAACATTTGGCTGTGTGAAGAGTGGTAGAAGGAAAAGCTGGTGTCCAACTGATCCCACAACAGACGTCTAACCAATTTTTGGTCCTCATTTCACCTTTAGAGAGGAAGTTCCTGCAAATCATAAATTCTTTAATGCAGGCGATACCAATGACTTGTGGCATAAACAAACGACTGAATTTATTGAAGCAGAGTAATGAAGAGACTATTAAGTGATGACAAAATAAATTTATGAGGTAATCAATCTTCAAGTTGGGATTTGAGAGTGCGCAGAGCAGGTTTGTGAGAACAGAAAAACTTTGGTCCATGTCCCTCATACTGATTATATCTAGTTGGCTCGAGTTTGTATCAGTTACATGCAAACTGTGTTGATGTAGTGATGGTGACATCAAATGTCACTTTAAAAAACACATTTCTAAAGTGAGCATGAAACATGAAAGTAAATAGTTAAGCCATTTTTTTGCGCTGCAATTATGTGTCCGAATTTTTTATTTCTCATTTCAAACCTTTCAAAATTTTGTAAATGTTTTAAAACACAGAATCAAAAATTAAAGATTTTAAAATTTCAAAAATGTGTTTTCAATATTTCAGACTGAATAAATCAAGTTCAGAAGCTAGAATCTGGTAAAAGAAATTGTGATTAAATACTGATCTTGTTTAGATTGCTTTTTTTCAATGTGATCATATAATTTCCACAGAATTTTAAGCAAGGTTTACTATGGTATTATCAGTTAATTAATTTTAAACAACAAAATACAAAAAGCAAATAAAAGACCTAATAAACTCAGTAGAGTGTGGTTGTTAACTACCAGTGGGCCATCTTCCTGTAATCTCAGGGGTGGATGTGGTGTAATTTGAAGTTTTCACTTAAAGTTTGGATATGAATTGACCCCATTCAATTTGAGCATGTGAATTTTTAAAACTTGAATTTCTCAAAAAATAATAATAATAAAAAAAAGTCAGCTACATAATTTTAATACAAAAAAGTCATACTGAAACAGGATTTGCTTGTTGTCATTTTTCATCCTGTTCATGCTGAACTGGAAATAATGGGGAACACAATCCAGAGCCCTGATTCTATGCAAACATACATTCCACAGTTTATCTGAACGAAGCTCATGAACTAAGCTCAAGCTCATGTGTTTTCAAATTCAAGAACTTTAGACAAACTTTGGTATATGTTTTGACCCAAGAAACTGATTTATAGCAACTCTTGTCAGGGTCAATATACAAGAACAACACTGGAACCTCACTAATGTTTTAAGACAATGGAAAAAAACTGCAATATGACTTTGTTTTGTAGCAAATTTTTACTGATGTCTTTGAACAATGTTCTGCTAACTGTGAGAAAGTACACTGCATCTACTACACTGCATGTCTACACACACTAACCGTGGGACACATTTGCACTAAAGTTCCAAACAGTGACCTCTTAATAAGTGCCCACAGCTGAGCCCACAGTTCATGCAGCTCAATGTGCCATAAAATTTCATCAGCTGCTTTAAGCTTCACGGACTTACATAGTGTAAAATGACTTGATTTTATTCTGAATATTGTGGAAAAGCAGCTTGTGTGATCACTGTACTTTCTATACTCAAACTTTGCTCTGCAGTTATTTTGAACTTGTGCACTCAAATCTGGACAAGTAGATGATTAAGACACATTTACTTTTTACTTTTTCTGAAAGTTTTGTCAATAACCCCTCTCTGCAGCGCTCCCTGGTGTTTGGATGCTGTGTGTAAAACAATCAATTTATAAGCTACAAATACATAAAATGAGGAGGGTATATGTGCTACTCTTATCTATTTATTTATGTAAGCAAAATAGCAGAACTAAAATAGCCTCATGTGCAACAAAAGTGTGGGTCAGTAAAAGTAAAAAGTACAACAATTTATATTTTGGGAGATTTATTGCATAACAACATTTTTCATATTTAAAAAAAGTATATTTACTATGTGATAAAGTGATGATTTTGCATTCAGTGATACTAGTGTATTCTTCATATTAAGTCACTAACTATAGTTCTGTGATCCTACAACACAGAGCTATTAAGCAATAAATAGATTTAAAATCCGGTCAAAATGGGGAGCAAAACAGCAGAAAGGGGTTATTTAAGTTTGGTACAAATTTGACCCTTACTAACCTGTAATAGTAAAAGATGGCTGGATGAACAGGTCTAACATTACACTACCTTCCAAGCCATGTGAATACATGAATGTCATTAAGATTCTGTCTCTCTTGCTGCCATATCTCTTTCCAAACACAGACACAACTTAATCTTACCACTACAGGTGGTTCCTCTGACCAACTCTTCAAAAAAAAAAAAAAAAGCAATACGCCACCCAGCTCTAAAACACAGTGCACAACCAACTGCAAGTTCAAAAGAGCTTCTGGGATCTTTCTACCAGGGAGTACAAAAATAATTTTCTCATCTGAAAGGATACCAGCAAAGCTGATTTTATATGGTGGAAACACTGCGGGGTAAAAAAGTGTTTCACCTGGTCAGCCAACAAGGCTTCAATTTGTCAACTTTTTTTTTAAGTCTTTCTACGGTCAGATGGATCCTCGGTCCCATCTGTGGACTTTGAATCATCCGGTAGTGCAACAAGAAGGTAGAAAAGAGAAATTACAAGCTTGATCTTTTCAGAGATCTGGATAATGTGTGGAACTACAGAAAGCAGGGAGGCCAATAGATGTTTCTTTACAAAATAAAAGAGAGACGGTTCGAGAAGAAAAAAAAGAAAAAAGTTTGTCCTTGGGAACATTTCTTTGTGAGATTGAGTTTGTTGTTTGCAGATCTTGGGTTGCGTGGTAGGGCCAGAGTTAAATTGTTGGGGCGGAGATAAAAGGATTGAAATGCTACATTAAAATGCCCTTAAAGAAGAATTTTGAGTTCCCTTTGTAAGACTTCAACATCAAGGCCTTAATGTCGTTGGTGTTTTTACATGAACCACAATAATTCTTTAGCACACACACCGCGCCTCTCCCCGAACATTTCTGACATAATTTGATGGCAATCTTCCTCCAGAAAATAAAAACTTTTGACCCTGAAAGTACCCATTTTCCAAGAACAAAATTCAGCGACCCACAAACTACCCACAAATAAATACAGCACACTGAACAGCTTTAAAGAAAGAAATAAAAGCGAAAAAATAAAGTCATGTGACATACTCCTGTGAAGCTGGTAAATGAACCAGTTTTCTCTGTGCTTTTTTTTTTTTTTTTTTACTTTAAGCTTCTGAACCACAGCTCAGACCTCTAATGTCTCCATCCTGTATCTTGTTTTCTGCACGAAGAAACATGAGGATCACATGATGAACCTCTGGCCCTGAAAGCGTCTCTGCTGCCATTGACCTACACAAGGGAGCAGAGCTGCTGTGTTCACGTCACATCTGATTTACTGAAGGTGTAAGACAAAATGATTTTTGGTTTGAGTCTGTTCTGAATTCGTTATTTAGCATCAAAAAAGCTGCATACAGTGATACAAGGATACTGAGAATTACTATAGTGAATGGAAGCTATGTCGTCCTTCTGTATTGGTGATTTTACAACAGCAAAACCAAAAACGTCCAATAGTAAACTAACTAACTTACATTCAAAATGGATGAAAAGCTTTTGAAATTAATTAATATGCAACAAAGGAGAACTCTAAAAGGTCACTGAGAACAAATGAAAACACTGCCAATGAGCCTTTCACCTGAATATAGGTCATTATTCTACATATTAAACTAAACCTGGAGTCAGAGTTGAAATTAATGACATGAACATCTGTGAGGTTCAGCAGTTTGGCTTGGTTTTACTCACATTAGCATTTCTCTGCTGTGGTTTCCCGGTTGCTCCTCATAACTGAGTGATCACAGGTTTACAGACTGTTCAGCTGGTCCAGCTTTTAAAAGGCCAGTAGCCAATCATAACTGAGGATTCTGAGTTGATATCCGGAGCAACCAATCAGATTTCAAGGTCCTGTTTGCGCCTACACAAAAGTTTTCACTTGCTGAAACTGACTGGATCCATTTTGAAAGCTGTACGTGGACTTGGATTTACACATTTCTGACATATTCTGATTTAGCTTTGTTGCACCAAATTTTGTATAACATTCAAAACACTAGAATGGAATAGTCTTTGAAGATAATCTTCTTTTTGACTAAACCACTGGCAACATTTTGCATTTTTGCATGTTAACATCTAAAATTTCCTTGAAGAAATGCTTTGAAGAATTGATCAAATGAGAAACCAAACTTTGCCTCTCTTGCTTCTTTTATCACTTAATATATTTTTTTAAGCCAAAATTTGACTTTTAGGAATCTACAATCTGTGATGATTTACAGCAAACAAGTCTGTAAATCCATGAATGTTCACACTAAAGGAATTTTAAAAGATCCAACTTTCACAATTTAGGACAGATTTTTAATTAACTTGTTGAGGACAAATAAATAAATTCAAATTTATATGTCTAACAGTAGAACAGAGTTCACTGCTGTATCACTGCAATCATTAAAACTAATATTTAATATCATACTTAATAGGAGTGATCTTATCATTAAAGACTGATACCCAACATATCTATTTTGCTGTTTCTGTTTTTACATTTGACGTGAGCGCAGCACTCAGTCCCTTTCCCCTTCGTATAAACACTGTACATGTGTGTGGTTGGGGCTGTGTAGCGCCCCCTAGTGGTGATGAGGCAGGGGTTCATGGCTGTGGCTCCTCTGTATGTAGGCCATCGCGTCCCTGTATGAGAGGGCCAGCTGTGGCCGGTCGTACATCTCGCTCAGAGCCTGGAACTTTGGGCCCCACCGGGACAGCCTGTCACAAACAAACCCCCCTTCATCGTCGTCTTCCTCCTCCTCCTCCTCTTTGTCGCCAGGGCCGGTGGCGATGTTTCTACGGGACGCAGCCGACCCCAGCGAGCTGAGGCTTCCTGCTGAAGACCCCGAGCCTTCCACACACCAGACGTGGTAGGCATCTGGCGGCAAAGCCTCGCTGTCGTTGTCCGCCTCCCAAATGATTCGTGCCACATAGCTTTTAAAGTCCACGTGGGAGCGCGACCCAGACGGGGGGTCAACGTAGCTGCTGGCGTCCACGTCTCTGCCCACGTGAGCGGAGTAGTTGGCGTAGGTTGCGTCGCTGTTGTAGTTGGCATTGGGGAAGTGCTGGTGCTGGTGCTGGTGGTGATGGTGATGTGGGATGCTGAGATAGGGAGCGCCGGAGCTGCAGGAGGAACCGGACGGATGAACCTCCTCCTGGGAGCCTGGGGAGGATTTGATGAGCGGAGCGGTGGTGCAGGAGGACGACTGAGACAAACTGGAGCAGAGAGGACGCTTCAGCTCTGTGATATCATAACCATTCTGGAAATATGGAGGGGAAAAAACATATGCACTCAATAAAGAAAATGTAAAATCATTAGAGCTAGCTCATGAAAACTGTCTCTGAGCTATATCTTTAGTGCAAACTTTTAGATTGTCTTTAATGTTTCCTTCAAGTGAGGTCTGGACCCACTGCACATTGTTTACATCAGTGCAGTAAAGTGATTGCTACGTTCTAAATAAAGAATAAAGATTCCTGTAAAATCCTAATGGAGGCCTTTTTTGCAGCTTTCAACTGTGCTAAAGCAAAGGAAACCATCTGCTTCAGTTGCCTTTGTCTGCGCACTTAACCATGACCTGGACAGCAGAGAATCTTCACAGACATTTTTTGATAAAATACTCAAAGAAAATGCCTCATAGAGCGCAGTCCTTGTTCACTTTACAACACAAAGTGGACATTTATGCAGACATACAGCCACAACATCAACACAAACGCTGATGTGATGATACAATACAGTATAGTGAAATATAATTACAGCACATTAACCCCTTGACACCTGAATTTATTTACAATTCTATATAAAAAACAATTCTTTGTGTTTTTGCCTTCCTGCTGATGCTAAATTAAGTGGAGATTGTTAATTTGTCTATTACACATAGAACAGATATATAATGATAATAACAGATATGTAATAATTTAGGTCCCACTCTAACTGGTCCTATGAGAAACCAGTGTTTGCAAAAGGTTCCGAGGTACGTATTGAATATGCACAAACAGGCATTGGGGGAATGGATACGCTATCTCAGCTGCAGTCTGAATGAAAGTGGTATATTGCAAATTCGCTACAATCGGTGTAAAGGGGTTAATCATTGCCTGCAGTGCAAAAATGTAGTTGTTGCTGAAAGTTCAGAACAGCACTGCAGCAATCATTGTCTGATTCTAGCTGCAGACGTTTGTGGTGTGTCGTCTGTCTCTACAGCATCACCGAAAAAGGGTGTGTTTTGTAGTTGTCATAATGTCCCACCAAATAACAGCTTTCGTCATAGATGTATTTTATTGTCCCAAAACTCATCTTACAGTTG
Source organism: Amphiprion ocellaris (assembly GCF_022539595.1). Lineage (NCBI taxonomy): Eukaryota > Metazoa > Chordata > Actinopteri > Pomacentridae > Amphiprion > Amphiprion ocellaris. The sequence goes on from NC_072774.1 coordinate 18,207,640, forward strand.
ACATGGTCTCAAAAGAAAGCTGCAGCTTCGGCCAGCCCATTCTGGTTTGACACAGTCACTGAGGGTGGAACCGATTCCTCCACTGATACTACAGATAGTCGAGCAGTTTCTAAATGTTTGGATATGCTGAGCAGTATGATGGTGTCTCACAACAAACAAAAGCTAGAGATTGATATGCTCTGTGACCTCAGTGACACTATGTCAAGGGAATAACTTAAATCCCATAATGCATATTGCATGGTGCACATCTGAATAGTCATTCATCAGATGTCTCATGCCTGGTTTTGAGTACAGTTGGCTAGTATACTGTATCTTGATATTAAGTGTAGATTGTGATACAATGAAAAATGCCAGAGAAGTTAATTTAGAAAGTGTCTCTCAAAAACTGTATTACCTCGTAGGACACGGTTAGACCATTTCATTGCAACGATTCGCTGTCTGTTAAAATGTTATGGTTTCAAGCTTCTGACAGTGAGCATGGTCCTTTACTTAAGATAAATTTTCATGTAAAAAGTAGAACAGTGTGTTTGTGTACCTGGTCCTGCTCTCCCCCTCCCTCTTCGTTGTAGTTGAGGATGTTTTCACGGATGTCCTCCCAGCTCTCGTGCTCAGCTGGGATGTGGTAAACTCCTCGCTTCCTGAACTTGTTTCGGCTGCCTTTCTGGTTCCACACCGTCACCGCCACCAGCACCGCTACACACACACACACACACACACACACACACACACACACACACACACACACACACACACACACACACATACACATACACACAGAGGAGGACAGTATAAATATGCATTTTTTTTTTTTTAGTGTGAATGTGCTTCTGCACCACTGGGACTGACATTAATTTCCTTCCTGTACATTTGTAGCAGTGGCTCATTAAAGCTGCTCTGTGGAGTCATTTAGCTTCAATAAATCAGTACCAAGTTCATTTAGAAACATTAGTATAATTACTCCAAACAGGTGAAAAACAAATGGGCCCACCATTGGGAGGAGGAGTATCAGAGCTTAACAGCCTCTACGCTGCATTTTTCGTGCACGGGAGCCACAAGGTCAGATTATAGAAGGAAATCTGTTGCAAAAATCACCTCCAACATATTTGTTCTCTCCGGGGGAGAGCAGAAAGTGATAGAGCTGTTGTGAAATGAAGTCTAATGGTGGAAAAATACAAGACCCAGCTAGTGTGGAGCTGGTTTAATCAACCATCCATTGATTAGCTGTTGATCATATATCAACAACAGCTTAAAGTGGAGCACCTGGCTGTTATATAATCTTTATGTAACTGAATTCTCTCTGCATTAGCATAGTCTGTATGTTTCTGGTCAATGTTAATGGAAAAGCTATTGATCTGCAAACTGTTACACAAGTTTAGAACAAAAGGTCTTTACAGGAGATGATTTATTTGGCTGCACATATGTCTCTGTCCATCCATCCATTATTTATACACTCTTTTATCCTATGAAGGGTCATGTGGGGGCTTGAGCTTAACCCAGCTGCTATATATCCAGAATTTCTATATATTTGCAGACATATTTCTTTGTCCTTTTCTTTTTAGATGCTGTCTTTTTTTCAAGCTCGGTAAATGAGTTTAATTCAAGTTGGACTCATCACATGACTAAAATTCTAGTGACTTGAGTCATGAATTTGATGCTATTAAACTTCACTAAATTTTACACCAGAAAAACCCACAACGTCCAAGTAGAAGCACAATAGTTCATATTCAAAATGGATGAAAAGACTTTAAAATGAATGAATATGCAACAAATAATAACTCTAAAAGGTCACTGAGAATGAAGTAAAACACTGCCAGTGAGCCTTCCAAAACTATACTGCCACTGAGAGTTACTCATGACATTCCTTGTCTGAAATGACAAAATAGTATGTAGCAATACTGCTCATTGCTTTTCTTTTTTTCTGGGACAAAAATAATAGAGACGGCAAAAGAATTTAACACACATACTGACCATCTGGAATAGTCTCTAATACATGCAGACATTTAAAAGTTCATCATCTGCCTTTGTTCATTCAGCTGAATGTAACATGAAAAGTTCAGCACAGTTTCCCTCAACTTGTTCTCTTTAAATTTACTTCACTAATGAACATCTCTTGGGTCTCACCGAAGAAGACGAGCAGACACATGCTGATGGCCAGGATGGAGCTGGGGCTGAGGGCAGCCAGCCGGTGACCTTTGAGCTGCCCCAGCTCGCAGCGCTGACCCCTGAAACCCTCCTGACACCGGCACCGGTAGCTGTCGGGTGAAAGTGCCTGGCAGACGCCGCCGTTACGGCAGGAAGAAGGTCCGCAGGGTGACGGCACACAACGCTGCCGACCCGAATCGTCCGTCACCGTCACCTGACCGCCGGGACACCTGGGACATGACGGAAATGAGGACGGATGACAAGATCAGCTAATGGCAAGAAATTCTTAAAACCTTGAAAAAGTTTTTGAACACCTGAAAATGTGACTTCAGAAGAAAAGTAAGACACTATCGTATTAAATATTTTACAAAAATATTAAATAAAGTTTCAATTACAATAAACTAGTGGCAGTTCAGTTTAAGTGATGCCTGTGTGCCAGTTTGTGTTAATGCGTTATTTACTTGCACTGGTGTTTCCTCCACAGGTCGACACAGCGCAGTGGGCTGCGGCAGGGTTGGCTGCTGCAGGCGTCGCTGGAGCACCCTGAGGTGACGCCTCGCCTCTCCAGGACTGTCACCAGGTCCCGGCTCTGCCCGTCCAGAGGAAGGACCTGACCGTTAAAACGGAGGTCCCGCAGACAACCTGAATAAAAAAAGAACCACTTTGGTTTATAATCCATTAGTATGGTTTCTATGGTTATATTATCACATCTAATAGTACTGCTGCTGCTTCGTCAAGGACAACACAAAGGTTTGGAAAAGGTCATGAGATCATTAAGGGTAGTTAAAACTATATTTTACTTGTTTCTAACTTGCCAAGCTGGAAATACACATTAGACAGATAGCAGACAAAAACAGTAGATTAGTAAACAAACCCAGTAAATGTTGTGTCCCACAAATTTGGGGAAAAGGGTCAAAATTCCTTGCCATTGTGAGAGAAATATTTGAAATAAGACAATCTATATGAAATACAATGTATGTGTCTTAAAATGACATCTATGCATTTTCCATTTCAGGCACCAAACCCGTGACAGACTGGTGTAGAAACCAGAACTGATATGAACAGCTCAAACCTGTGCTTTTATTGTTTTTGACAAGACCTTGATGCAAACCACAAAGACTTAAAGTGTTTACAATCATGGCGCTAAGGAAATCAATTCAGACACCAAACTTTATTGTGCAATCGCAGGTTCAAATACTGGATTTTGTGTTTTCTTTCAAAAATTGTGAAAACAAGGACAAATCCTAAGACAACTAAAGCATATTTATTTTAGTATTTCAAGAATTTAACCATCTCTAACGAGACCATATGAGAAAAATCCACAATATATCCAGATCTCACCTTGAAAATCAGCCTTGTCTCCGGCGCTTAGTCCGTTGCCAACCATCAGGCTGGACGGGTGAACCATGATCTCCCTGCGGCTCCCCAGCTGGGCCTGGACCTCCCGTGAGCCTCCGCCCTGCTCTAGCCTCAGGGTGAACATGTTGTCATGGCGACTGAGGCTAACCAGGACCCACTGCCCGATGTCTACCCGCTGGCCAGGCAGCCGCAGAGCGTGGGCAGCATCACCCAGGTTGGCACTCACTGAGATGTGACCCTCTACGATCTGAGACAGACAAGAACATTAAACATTCCCTTCACAAACCCTCATATAATGTCTCTGGTTTATCTCTTTTATGCGTCTGTGTGTACTCAGATCTGTTATTGAGGTAAATGTGTAAATAGTACAGTTTTGAAAAACATTGTCTTGTGTACAAACTGCAAGTAAAAGTATAGAATCATGGGCAAGAAGCACTTCAAATGTGGAAACATACACATTCTGCATTTAAGTGTCCTCTGTGACTCATGTACTTTAAATTACATTTTAAATTAGTCGTACTGATGATACAATGTATAAACAACACTTTATTTATCAAGAAAACACTAGTTGTAATCCCAGCTAAGAGTTCAGGTTCCTTCAAATGGTAACAAGATAAATCAGAGGTTGTCAGATGTTTAACAGGAGAGAAAAATCAAAAAATAAAGTTGGTTCTGAGCCAGAATGCATTATTTTTTTAAAAAATTTAATTAGTATTTAATTTTGTTTTATTATTCATATAAAAAAACTTGAGGAATTGAGGGGAAAATGCTCTTAAGTGAAACTAAATTTACAGACCTGGGTATAGATCTGTGAAAATGGGACCCAACCAGACAGTACTTTTTGTTAAAATGGCTGAAAATTACTAATTATGTTTTTGTATTTTTGTAGTTTTCTGAGTAGAATTTTACAAAATCTGGGTGACCAATGAACAGGGGCTACTCCCTGATGCAGTGGCCTGGGTTCGATTCCCGCTCACGGCCCTTTACTGCATGTCTTCCCCCCAACTCTTCTCCCTACTTTCCTGTCCGCCTCTCACACTGTACCTATCCAATAAAGGCCAAAAAAAATAACTTAAAACAAAAAACACTTACAAAATCTAAATGCAGAAATCTGGCAACAGTGACAAAAACTGTTAAATGTATTGGGAAAGAAAGTGTAATTACTGCCCTCTGAAATGGTGCAACATATAATGGATTAGTGAAGTACAAGTACCTGTATGGAGTATTTCGATACAGTTTATAAGTATATGCTAAAAATACTTAGAAAGAAAAACCAGAGATTGCTTTAATATGTGAATGCTTTTTAAACTGTCATAACGTGAGTCAGTCTTTGTGTATTGATAGGTCAAAGATCAGTTGGCGTTTTCTGAAGGGTGGACTGACCTCCAGGATGATGTACTCGCTCGCCTCCCGCGATGCCACAGAGAGCAAAGTGCCCGAGGTGGCTCTGGTTCGAAGGAGCAGCTGGATGTTGGTGCGTCGAGAGCTGCCGCCTCCTCTGAGCTGAAAACGCACCACGCTGCCCGAGTCGAAGGAGAACTCTGGGACGGCTGAGGAAGGAGGAAGAGGAGATATATTAAACTTGTGCATAAGCCAGGTTGCTTTACAGACAGTTTGGAAGGGTCACGCAGCGTTCATGTTTAGCCAAACTGGATGAAATATAAGGGCCATGACACTGTGTGCTTCCTGTGCATGACACAGTTATAGAAGCAACCACAGAGTCCCTGTGATTGGTTTGGACTCTGTGTGAAAGTGCGTCATAACCGACTGACAGAAAGCTTTTTCTGCGCAGGATTCTCAAAGCTTTTATGCAATTTGGTGTCCCAAGGAAAAGTTAGAGAAGTGAATGTCTCTCCATTCATGAATTTTATATTAATCAGTGAAACCAAGACAAGATTTCATGGATGAGAAGTGTTGATTAAGGCTGAAATAAATACATACAATAAACACACTCAGTCTCTTACCCCTGTCACACTTGTGTCCAGTGTATCCTGCGTGACACTCGCAGCTGAAGGAGCCCCAGTCGGCGAGGCAGGAGGCGTGAAGACCACAAGAGGGACCGGCTGCCGTCACACACACCCCGTCTGTGAGCCTGCACCCTGGGGTGCTGTCTACACTCTCACCTGGAGACGCCAGATCGTACACCTGAGGAAGAAAATGAGGCACCATGTAACGAAGGTGATGTTTTCATTCATCACTGCAAACTTTCCACACATACTTCATAAAAGAGCGCTGCGATACAAAATACTTGCTGCTTCCAGTTATGTGATCCAGGCTGCTTTTACAGCCAGCGTAAGATTAAAGGAGGGTTTTTTATTTAAATTCTGCAGTTTCTCTCCTTTGAGTCTGAAATGCAATAAGACCAAATTTGACATGCACTAAATTTCTAAACAGGCCCATTGTTTTCAGTTGGCAGCCGTGCTCTGGTTGCATTTTGCGGTGCGTCAATCCACCTTAACGCATGAACTCCAAAATGTGTTTTGAATTTTTCTGAAGGAATCAAGAAACCAGCTCTGAGAATGAAGCCAAGAAAAGCATGCAACAGAGGATTATTTCTCTTTCTTTTAGGGTCTTGAAAAGCTGATTTCTTTTGTCACAAAAACATTAGCCATGTGAAAGCCAAGCTATGGAATTTCACTCTCCTCCGGAGAGTGTAATTGTGCTCAGTGAATTTCACATTTAGTCTTCTAATGGTCTGATATTCCTTTTGCACTAGTGGAGATTTTATCCTGATGGTGGCACCAGAGGAAAGGTGAGAGGACCGCTACACATTACCATTCAGTCTCTTTGAATCATCATTTCTAAATATTAGCTCTGGACCAAAGGATGAAAAGGTTTATGCTTTCGTCCTAACGGCACACTGCTGTAAAAATGTAGTCAAATACAGGAGCAGTAGGATTCTCAATTTAGGCATTTCTTTAAAGCTCCAAATGTGCTAATTTGTAGTTTGGCAACAATAACAATTGTGCCAGTACATCTAAAATGTGATTTTAACACAGATGAGTGTCACCTGAACTCACTTGAACTCTGCGGATGCCAAATAACAGCAAGAATCCTGATAATATGCTGATACCTTCAAGTCTCATCATGCTTACCATATTTAAAAATTATCAATTTGGAAAAACCATACATTTATATATAAGAGCAACACAAGGCAGATTCTCTCACAAACACAGCCCCTTTCATCCTGCAGTTACTGAGGCAGCTCACAAGCTGGGAACACTGATTTTATTGATTTTGTAAGTTTTTGAATTTCTCCACAAGTGTTCAAAAACTCTTAAGGATGGCTTAAACATGCATCTTCTAATATTCTTACACAGCAGAGCTCAATCAATCTGTAATAACGTGAGCGCTCACACTGAAAGCAAGTATAGACCTCAGATCCGTTTTTTAAATTTAACATTTCAATGGCGTTTCAATCAGACAAAATAGCTGCTTTGAATCACTTGCTGAATTTGTAAGAATTTCAGTTTATCACATTTATCATCAATCACTGCTCTCTTTGAGGTCCTCCCTGATCTTTAATGTAAGATGCTTGATATTGTCCCCCTTCTCACACTTTCTGCACTCAGGATGAATTGTACTGAGACATTTGGAAAAGCTTTAGTTTATGTACAGTTTAGTAGTTTATTAGAGTGCAAGGAAGAGTAGCGCAAGGTGGACATACGCCCAAAAACTTAAAAGGTACATTCTCCCATTATTAATGCAAAACATTATTAGCAGACACAGATAAAGTGAATAACACTGATTATTTTGGAACTATGACACATGCCAGTCTTTCACAAATACTAGACCAAACGTGAACAGTTGGTTACTACGGTCGCTGTGATGACTGCAGGAGAAATAGGCAGATTTAAAACAACAAGACTGCAGATTTGGAGTTTGGGACATCTCAGATTTAGTGCTTGTGGCCAACACTGTAAGCACCTACAAAGAGTGGTCTGAGGAGGTACAAACCATAAACTTCAAAAATGAGAGACCTGTCTGACAAAAGTCTTTTTTTTTTTTTTTTTTCAACCTTGTTCATATGTCCATATGGTCTTTTTCACACACTAGAACACATTCAGTGTCAGACAGCCTAAAAACAAGGATTGAGACAGCCAAGGCTTCATATTTAGCAGGAAGGGTGTTTTCTGTATCATTCTCTTTTTCAAAAACAAATTCTGGTTTAACATGCATGCTTGAATTAGTTTTGCATTGCTTGAGCCACATTGTAAGTAAGCTGGTGTGCTTGAGCTCCAGGGGTGGGACTTCATATATCGGCACATTCTTTTATTTTATTTTACCTTTATTTTACCAAGTAAAAATATTTGAGAACTAGTTCTCATTTGCAAACATGACCTGGCCAAGAAGCCAAAATAAGGAAACAACACTGTAGTGTTCCATGCAGGTCATTTCAAGTTAGGAAGGGGTTATTTAATAGAAAACACTTCCAACTATGTACCTTACATACACAGAGAGGAACTTGAAAGCTATGATTTCAGAATCTATGTTTTTTGGGGGGAAATGATAAGTGAGTTTTAGCAAAATACTCAAATCTATTACACACAAACCTTTCTTAATTTGTCTAAAGTAAATAAATCCAAAATTGATTGAAAATGAAACACAATCTATGCTGCCTTGCTAAAAAAAATTATGATCCCCATTTGAATCAGTATTAGCATTAGCCGTTAAATATTGCAGCTGTGGTGATCCTTAAAAAGAGTGAAAACATGATGCCAACCTCTCCACCGACTGCAGGAAACAACCCCAAAACACAAGGGGTTGTGGGCAGAATGAGACATTCACTGCAATGGTGGGCAGATGCTAATGTGCTTCCACATCTTCTTGTTGAAAATCTGGCTGAAATCTTTCCTTGGGAATATTTTGGGATCTTTGGGTGCTTGTTGAGGTTTTCACTCAGCAGCAGAGGAGCCGCGGCAGCTTGCTGTATTTCAGGAGCATGAGGAGGAAGCGGGAGGTTCTTTTCATTTATATTATATTTTGGACTGTGATGTTGTTATGTTGGCCTTGGCTGATGAGCCAAGCTCAGACCACCATCTGTCTGACCACCGTCCCCATGGTACATGCACACACACACTGATACAACACACACAAACACACACTACCCACCAAGGACTTGAGAGGAGTACGAGTGAATACATGCATGCACAAACACACACACACACACACACACACACACACACACACACATATATATATACAGACCTACAGACATTAAAACTGCATTTAAAGGCAAGAAACATACACACACACATGGGAAATGCTAATGATCTGTGGAGTGGAAACACATACTCAGAGATATGTTTCCATTACTTCAGAGGACTTTACATTGACTTACATTCATTTCAAAGGCACCTGAGCTAACTCCAATCGACACCAACACTTTCCAAACCCTAACCTTTACCTTGAACTTAACCAAAACCTGATTCTGAACCTTAAAGCAAGGTTTAAGCCAAGAGGCATATCCCCACAATGTGACTCAATGAACAGATTTATGCCCCCACAACATAAATAATACAATAACACATGCACAGTCGTGTTACCTGACTGTCGACCACCAGGTTGCGGATGCAGCCGGTGAAACCGCGGTAACGGCGGAGAGGAGACACGTCTTTCACACCTCCCAACTGAAGAGGCTGGAAAACATTCAGATACCTGAGGGAGAGGAGGACCAGAGGAAGGAGGAGAAAAGGAAAGAAGGAAAGAACACAGACAAAAGAACATGAGAAGAAAGAGAAGGACAATGTATGGAAGAGGCAACAGGATGTGGAGTAGCAGGGGGAAGAGTGACAGAAAAATGGCACAAATGAGAAGAGGAAGAAGAGTGACAAGGAGGAGAAAGTGGAGGATGGAAATATGTAATATGTAAAGGGGGTATGCAGAGGTTGACAAAGAGGAAAAGGAGGAGAGGGAGAAGATATAAAAATATATAAAAGTAAATAGAAGAGGAAGGGGTAGATGGGGAGGGGAAGAGGAAGGAGGAAAGGAGTAGTAGGTGGAAAATAGAAAGAAAAAGGATTAAGTAGAGGGGGAGAATGAGGTGAAAAGGGAAGATTCAGGCGAATAGATGGTACATGAGGAAAAGCAACATGTAAAAAATGAGGGATGAGTTGGAAGGTGAGAAAAAAGAGATGAGAATTAAACTTCTCAGACAAAAGTTTTCACATTGTGTCTGCAGTGATGTAGATCTTTACTGTCGCCAGGCTTATTCTTACCGCTGGTTCCCAGGTGTCTCTCCTGCAGCTCTGCAGCCGGACTGGTCTATATCCTGAACCTCTCCTCCGACACCCTCCAACTCATTCACTGCCACTCCTCCACACTGGTCCAGGATCAGCTGAATGGCCTGAAAATAAACACTTCACTTATTTTCATTGCTGCAGAGACAAAGAGTCTCAAGCTATCCATCTTTCTTTCTTGATCTGGAAGGTTTCCTTTTCTCACTCTTCTGTGATAAGTCAACTAGCTCATGCATTGCATATTGAAACATTGCTGCTTGCTGCAGTATTTGTATTTTGATAAACCTCCTTTCCAAGTAAAACTGATATGAACCCTGTGGATTGATCAGACAGAGTTTCAGTCATCCATTCGTGCGTCTGATATCACCAGCTACATCCATCAATACCTTTCCATCACTGATGATGTCAATGCGATGCCAACGCCGGTCAGTGACGGTGGATTTGGGTGGGAGCTGCAGGGTCAGTGTTCCTGATCCATGGTTTATACTCAGAGCTGGAACCCCGTTTCTCAACTCTGGATGGGAAGGTGAGTAAAATGTCAGCAAAATCACAAATCGAGTTGTTATAAGGAATAAAGTTGAGCTTGTGAGTATCAAAATACACAACAAATGTATAAAGTAAGTTGGAAAGTACTTGTTGAACCTGCAACATGTCATTGTTGAGTGAAATCCTTGCATGAAATTATAACATTGCTGTTTTCCATAACTTATATCAGTGTGTCAGTTTAACTCAAGTGGAGCAGTGGTTAAACTCAAAGTAAGATCTTTGCCTCTGGTGTCTGGAAAGTTGATGCTTGCCCCAACATCACTTCTCTGTATTGCTGTGTAAGCTGCTGAATCCCATCAACAACTGCAGAAATCCCCACCATCAATTCTGAGTGTGTGTGTATCTTCCAATATCCTCTCAACTGCTGTCACTATCAGATGAGTGAGTTTGACCTGATCAACCTCACAGTCGCATTATTGAACATGTAAGTGAAAAATGCTCCAGAGAGATCAATACTGCGGCCATCTTTGATTTTCCCCTCCCCGGATTGACGCAGCAACAGCTCGAAGTTCGATAATTACATAACGTTAATGCCACAAGATTATGCAAGAAGTGTTTGAAAGGCCATCTGCAGTCTAATCCGTTAACACCAGACTAGTACCGCTGGGAGCTGACATTAGTTTATGAAGCTCTTCATCCACTGAGAAACTGTCTTTACAGCAGTGGACTGGGGAACGCTTTGTTGTTTGTTGAAAAGGAAGAGCTGCAGCACGTTCCCACCAGCACTGTGAGATTAGTGTGTTTGTTGGAGAACTTAGAAGTAAAAATAATGTTTCAACTTTGTGCAAAGGGTGGTGTATTTTGAGCATAATTTTCAGTATTCTTACAACAGTGGAGGATCCACACAGACATCCTGCCAGAAGCTACTCATGAGAAATAAAACTACAGGAAAAGTCTCATAGAGTGATCTAGCATTGGTGTTTGTTGTCATTTTTTTTTTTTTTCACAATTGATTGTTGGTCATTCTTTTTGGTTGTCTAACACTTTTGAACCTTTCAACAATAACTCTCACCCCAACTGGTCGGGGCAGATCACCGCCTTCCAAGAGGCTGGTTCTCTTGGAGGTTTATTTTTCTTCTGCCCATTAAAGATTTTATTTTTCTGGTTCCTTCCAACCATCGCTGACTGCTTGCTCATATGGAATCCAAAGGAAACTTTGGATAGTTGGGTTTTCTGTTCTCGGTTTAAAATTTGTAAGGTCCTCACATTACTACGTTAAGCGGTATGAAATGATATGTTGTGAATTGGGCTATATAAATAAAATTGAATTGAATTGAACTGAACTGAATAACGCCTGAAATGTAGTTTTCAAATTAGAGGTCTTCATAGAGCCAATAAACGAGGCCAGACTTAGGAATTCAGTACAGGCCAGTCCTTTTTTTGCAATGGTAATTTCTATTGATGCCTTTTATTACAAATAGAATTGCAAGCAAAAGGCCATTTTTTAATAGCTAAGGCAAAGCTAACTAATATTTGTCAAGTGTTCTCAAAATATTCCATTTTATTTCCAATGAATATACAATAGCCAATATTTATGGCTGAAAAGTTATCAGAAACTTGCTTCAGAAGTTGCCTAATTTTATTATTTTGAATAGAAAACAAAATGAATACTTCACGTGGCACCATTCTGATAAAAGAAGGAATAAGTACAACTCTTGCAGTGTTTCTACATAGCTGAAAATAACAGCTGACACAATATTGCATCATCATCTGAACATGTCAATCTTATCTGATGCAATCTGTGAGAAATATTGCCATATACTTAGTTTATTTCCAACAGCAATTACTTTAAGTGGTGATTAACTTTCTTTGAACATTCGTTTATTTCACTGATCAACCCACAGAGAGCTCTTTGTTGAGGTCAGCGAACTGCGATTCTAAATTATTTACGCGTATTACCTATAAAGTCCAAACTTTTCCCTTGACCAACACTTAGGTCTGTATCTTGTCAGACTCTATAGTGGTGTCGATGTTCATGGATGTTTTTCTATTTGTGCTCAAACTGAAATACTCTTGTCCAGTGGTTTGTTGCTGCTATCGAACTCCTCATGATATGTCTAGATTTGTCATGTCACCAACAGTAGAAGGGAAGCAGAAACACTTGTACCAAATTCAGTTAGATGCCATTCATAGTGGCTTTACGCACAAGCAATTCAGGAGTAAACTCACCTATTGCGATGAAGTCCTCCTGCTCCCCAGACTGGACGGGACCGAGCGGTCCGTTGTAGAGGAGCAGCCCATTGGACGACTCAGCCAAGAACTCCAGGGAGATGTGGCTCTGGAAGCAAGGCATGATGGGAGGGAACCATGCATAGCCCTGTCCGCCAAAGCTGAGTTTGGTCTGCTGGCACTCGGGACCATCGAACATAGGAGGACACTGACATCTGAGAGACGGAGAGTTTATTTCAATAATATTCCAACATCTCTTCTTATATGATTTTCCTGCTTGTGGAGCATCACAGCAAATATTAGTTTAAATTTCAGCCAAGGCTACTGTTTTGAAATACTTATTTACATCAGATTATTCCTGCAAGAATTTTTTTCATTCATGAATTTTCTGTTAATTTTGTCTTCCAAAGCTACCCTTCTCAATGTGCCAAAGTCTGTCTGAGGGAGAAAATCCTTTAATTATATTTTAATTTAATTCAGTTCTTTACAAGATCAAATTCAAAGACAGCACACTGATGTTTTTTATTTCCAAAACCCACCATTTCATTGTGTTGACCCGTGTAAACCAACCTCTCCCCCAAACACAAGACTGAGAACATGACCCGAGTTACACCAATTATAAAATCTATGTCAGTTTCTGTGGCAGCATTTCCTCCCTGACTCATTAAAATTAACTGAGAGATCAACAGACGGAAAGACAAACAGTCACAAAAACGGAATAGATGCAACCCTAAAAGAAAAACTGCTATGTAAAAAGGACTGTAATGTATATTTGCCAGCTTTTTTAGGAGAGCAGAAGAAAGTAAAAGTGAGAAGGAGTGAGAACCATCTGTCAGATTTAGCAAATGAAATGTTTCATCCAATATCTACACCATTAAAGTGATGTGACAATTCAAAGTCAACTACTGTACACGCGGTGGAAAATGAGGCTTTGGAGCGTTATTACTCCAAGAGAAATCCACTGCTTCTCTTATGAAATCTTTAAAATGTCTGACAGATTCGCCTGGAGTTAATCAGTTAACAAATGGGAAATTTCTGCTTGCTTCAGACGGTGACTCTAACAGTTGGGGACTTGAATTTGCGGCAGATGAACAACCAGCAGACTTCTAATCAGTGCTGTCAGGTGAAAAGTGCGGAAACACAGAGCTGCCACAGTGAAAAAAGTCAGAAAAAAAGACTCAGTATCTCATTATAAAGAAAAACTTTCCTTGTTATAATAACGCTTTTAGTGCAGGTTAGTATCAAAAGGAACAGTCTTTTAGAGGCTGTTAAAATGTGACAACAAAAGATGACAGTGTAAGCCATCCTAAAGGGAATATATTAGCTGCATACTCATGACAATCTGACTCATATAGCTTAGTGAAAGTCTAACCGGCAAAAGGTTCATATTTAGGCTCATCCTGGATGCATTATAGCATTAGAACTATATGAAAAATAAATAAAAGTGTCCCTGCACCTACCGGTAGCCCAGCGGCCCGTCCTGGCAGGTGCCCCCATTGAGGCAGGGGTTGACGGGGTAGGAGGAGCAGGGCAGGTGAATCGCCTCTCTGCCCTTGCAGCCACATCGAGCAACGGAGGAAGCCGACAGCGACACTAGAGAGATGTTACCAGAGCTGAGAGCCACCGGCGCCTGGCTGAATGAAACCTCGTTGCTGCAGCCTCCGGACTGACTGCAGTCTGTGTAGGGACAGTCATCCACACCCACTTGGGAGACGGACACACCCAACGTGGCCTCCAGCTGCAAGGTTTGAAATAAAAATGATATACAGACAGAAAAAAAACTTCTGTTAATAAGCCACAAAACCAGATTAACTGTTCAACCAAGTGCAGAAAAAAATAAGCATGGAAGTAATAAAAAACTGCATGAAGGTAACTAGACCTAGCATGAAGCATAAAATTAGGATGAATAAGTTCTAAAATGGTACAAAACTACTGAACTAAAATTAGATACAATCTAAAAGTAACATAACCAACTGAATCTGAAGTACAGCTTAAATTTTGTATGAGAAACAAAAGATAACATGCGTGCAACTCTTAACCCTAAAAAGGTCACCAAAGCAGATTAAGTAATAGATTAACATTAAGTTAACACTATGCGAATATAAAACTAGCATAAAAGTAAGTGAAACTCAAACAAGCATGGGGGAAAACTAAAACTATTACTGAAGTCGTGAACTGTTTGAACATATTAGAGAATTTCAGAGAATGACAGCAGCCGTCTTTGATCTGATGTCTACCTGCATCAGTGTTATCTGAATTTACTCTATTTCCCCCTAATGTTATTTATGCACTTTGGTGTTTCTCTGTCATTTTCCCTTCCTGTTAAAGTTTTGCTGTCATTTGCTTTCTGTTGCCAAATTCACCCATTTCCCTGCTTGTCATCCTGATTCTTTTCTCTCGTTTTGTCTTTTATGGGTGAGAGGTTTTCATCAAAGTCCCTCAGGGTTTCCTGTCTCTGTGTGTATTTCTTTTTTTGGAGTTTAGTTATTCAGCTGACACTCTTATCCATAGTGACTTACACTCCCCAGGCAGGGTTTCAGTTTTTTGGCTCCAGAGCCAGTTTGAACATTTTCTTTTTTGTGCCGACTCCTGTATTTATCTGACATCCTTGTTGTATATCAGCCAAGATACTTTTCCTTTTAACCTGAGATAATCAAAGACCCACCTTTCTTCTTCAGCATTTGATGCACAAGTTATTTTTAATCATCCTCTGTGCTTTGTATTGTTATTTATACTGAACATCCTGCATGGTTATGATCGCCCTTTTTCGGGTGCTGATTAGTCTTTTGAAAGAAGTTGCATTAGAACATGAGATGCAGCTGCATCTGTCCTAACACTATGATGTAACATATCAAGGCTTCAGGGCTTGAACTTGTGACTCATTGGCAATGAGAAGGCTTTTTAAAACCTAAAATATTCTCTTTTATTATGTCAATTATTGTTTTTACATTAACATTAAGCAAATGCAGCCGACACTAATGTAAAATTTAAAAGTCTCTCTAGTGTTGAACATAAATGCCGCAAACAGTCATGGTACTTGTCACAACATACAACATGAGACTGTAGTGTTTTCATAAAGTATTACTTAGATTTGTAGTTTTTTTTGACATTATATGACTTGGGAACAGACCAATGTATGTATATTACTCCCAGTCAAAAGTTTGGACACAATTTCTTGATGTTTTTTCTTCATTTTCATGACTATTTACTTTGTAGATTCTCACTGAAGGCATCAAAACTATTACTGCTTTGCACACTCTTGGAATTCATTCAGCTTCATAAGGCAGTCAATTGAAATGGTTTTCCAACAGCCTTGAAGGAGTTCCCAGAGATGCGGAGCACTTGTTGGCACTTTTGTCTTTACTCTCATGCCAAACCATCTGGATTGGGTTTAGGTCAGGTGACTGTAGAGGCCAGGTCATCTGACGCAGCACTCCATCACTCTCCTTCTTGGTCAGATAGCCCTTACACAGCCTGGAGGTGTGTTTGGGGTCACTGTCCTGTTGAAAAATAAATGATGGTCCAGCTAAATGCAAACTGGATGGGATGGCGTGTCGCTGCAGGGTGCTGTGGTAGCCATGCTGGTTCAGTGTGCCTTCAGTTTTGAAAGCACCACCACACCATCACACCTCCTCCTCCATGCTTCACGGTGGGAACCATGCATGTAGAGACCATCCGTTCACCTTTTCTGCATTGCACAAAGACACAGTGGGTGGAACCAAAGATCTCAAATTTGGACACATTAGACCAAAGCACAGATTTCCACTGGTCTAATGTCCATTCCTTGTGTTTCTTGGCCCAAACAAATCACTTCTGCTTGTTGCTTTTCCTTAGTAGTGGTTTCTTAGCAGCTATTTGACCATAAAGGCCTGATTGGTTCAGTCTCCTCTGAACAGCTGATGTAGAGATGTATCTGCTACTAGAACTCTGTGTGACATTTATCTGGGCTCTAATCTGAGGTGCTGTTAACTTGTGATTTCTGAGGCTGGTGAGTCAGATGAACTTATCCTCAGCAGCAGAGGTGATTCTTGGTCTTCCTCTCCTGTGAAGGTCCTCATGTGAGCCAGTTTCATCGTAGCGCTTGGAGGTTTTTGCAACTGCACTCGGGGATAGATTCAAAGTGTTTGCAATTTTCCGGACTGACTGACCTTCAGTTCTTAAAGTAATGATGGACTGTCGATTCTCTTTACTTAGCTGATTGGTTCTTGCCAAAATATGGATTCTGACAGTTGTCAAATAGGGCTGTCAACTTTGTACCAACCTGACTTTTGCACAACACAACTGATGGTCCCAACTTCATTAAGAAGGCAAGAAATTCCACAAAGTAACCTTGACAAGGCACACCTGTGAAGTGAAAACCATTTCAGATGACTACATCATGCGCATGCTTGAGTTTAGTGTGCCCACGTGTTGATTATGCGCAAATATTTTAGCCGCTCAGCACAATTATTTCTCCCGACTCGTCCTACTCACTAGATTTAGCTTTAATTATTTCCTCTTTCCTAAAACCAAATTTAAATTGAAGGGTGGTCACTCTAAACAGTGGGGGAAATCCAGTAAGTGTTGCTGAGGGTACTTGATGCACTTACAGAATGAGACTTGTAAGGAGCATTACAAGTGTAGCAGGAGCAGTGGGAGCAGTGTACCACTGCACAAGATGACTACTTCAAAGGGGATGGTTGTCAAATTTAAATCAGGTGTGAGTTTGCTTTTTATTTGCCCAATTTCAGAACTATTAGATCGCACCTTGTAAATCTGTCTTTGAATAAGCACATTTTTGTATTTGTGGTTCGTTGCTTTCCTTTTTTGGTGCTATCATTTTTCCTTTGGTAGTTTTATTACTTTTTTGGAGTCTTATTACCAAAACATCAGGTGAGAGGCAGCTGAGAGTTTACATGACCTTGACATATAGTTCACCGACTGTCATCACCCTCACTGAGCTCACATTAGCAGCAGATCTCATGCTTTTAATGGTTCTGAAATATTCATATATATCTACACAAGTGTGCATTGGCATCTGTGCATGCATAAGGGAGAGTGTATCGCTTAAACAGCCACTCACTTCACCTCCTTTATGCTCTCATCCTTTGCTGTGACTCAACAGTTTCTAGAGTTTGCACTAGTGTCTATTACTTTGCTTTTCCTTATTGTTCTGAGAGACTGAAAACCATCTTGCCATTCCAAGAGGTAACATTTTTCATCTCAATTTTTGGGTCAATTCCTGAGATTTCTAGTATCAGAGCTCATTATTCAGTCTCTATGGTGTTTGTTTTTTTTTTTTTTTAATAAAAAAAACTGGGGTTAATTTGGGATAAACTTTGCATTATTGTACTTCATAAACTTTTTATAAAGAAAAAAGGAATGTGCTGAAGGGGATCCAGGAAGCTAATTTCCATGAGTGGATATTCCCTCAATTTAATATGCAGTTTTCTGTGGAAACATTCAAAAACAGTGATCAGCAGCCTGTTTTTTTTTTTACTGAAGTGCTTATGATAGCAATAAAAAATTATTTGAATTCCTTGAATTAATTCCTCACCTTGGCTTTATTTGCTGCCACATAACCATGCAGTTTCTCAGCCCTGTAGTACGGTGAGCCTTGGGCGGCGAACCAAACATTGAGCGCCTTCTCACCCGGCTGGCCAGCATCACCCACAGAGAAGATCTGGACATTTTCTGGCAAAGTCTGAAGGAGTTCAGCCAACATCCGGCCCAGACGATAGAACCGACTCTCCTCACCTCCACTCATGCTGCTGAAAAACTCCTCCACTGTCAAGTCTGGAAAAAGAGAAGGAAGGATAGCACATTTATTTACTGGCTTTATACTATAACTCTTTGTGGGAGGTTGACAGATCAGGACATAATGAAGAGGAGATGAAGATGAGAAAAGAGCTAAAAGGAAACAAGAAAACAAAGTCTAAAAAGATGAAAATCATTACAAAAGAATGACAAACAAGGGAAGAAGAACAGGAAGTTGTTTCCAATAGTGCCTCTCTGTGTGTTGGTGATGATGGAGTCTGGAGAAGTTGACAGCCCTGAAACTGCGACCCTGCAGCATTCTCAGATATGCAACATCGTGCCCCATCAGCTACAGTAACCATGGCAATCACAGGGAGCGTGCAAATGTGCATCTTATGTCAGTGTATTGAGATGTTGTCAAGCAATTTCAGAAGTTTCACATGGCAAGAAGAGTTGCAGGTTCAGGTTAAGGAAAGTGCATTCTGACATTTCGACATCATCATCATCATCATCTCCATGGGACTCACTGGTCAGGCGGATGGAGGCAGCGTGCTGCAAGGCTTCCTGCCGCAGCTCTGTGACATCCACCTGGGCGGTGGAGGTGACGTCTGGCCAACTGTGATCGGACACGCGCACCCTCAGGCGGTACGAGCCAGGAGGAGCTCCCTCCCTGATACTGAGCTGACCTGAGCTCTGGTTCAGACTGAACAACCTGACACAGGGAAAGAGAGAGAGAGAGAGAGGGAAAGAGAAATGTACTTGTTGGTGCTTTTTGTAGAATCTACAGACATAATTCTAGTAGTCCGTTCAAATCATCTGATTCCTTCCACCAGGAGTGTGTATGGTCTGTTTGCACAGACGATACACTCGTGTGATGTGTTTCACTCCATTCACTCTATAGTTCACTTGTGTGCAACAACTTTAAGAAAATGTAAAATTGTGCAATTATTTTTTCTATCTATCTGTCTGTCTGTCTGTCTGTCTGTCTGTCTGTCTGTCTGTCTGTCTGTCTGTCTGTCTGTCTGTCTGTCTGTCTGTCTGTCTATCTATCTGTCTCACACTGCATGATAAACAACTACTACAGTGAGAATGTTATGTGACAAATTTAACCAAAAGTAAAGAAACTAAAAAAAAGAGAAAGAAACAAGCAGGTATATTGCTTTGTTTGTTTGCTGTGTTATAGGTGTGACTGTAGAATATTATTCCTTATTATATGATTATTTAAAGGCTACATTATTCAAATAAATAAAGAATACTTCTACATGAAGTATTACGAGAAACTTTGAGCTGTGTTTTAGTAAGACAACCTTTTGTATGGCTGATTTTACTATTGGTTGGTGTTTGGACAGAAGTGATATTTGCAATGCAATGCAATCTCGTTTCTCATATTGGAGTCACACTACAAACGGGAATGTGAAGAATACATCAGGCATGTCCAACCATGTTCTGATGGTAGATGGCAAATACAGCTGTGCTATTAACACTCTCACAGACTCAAGCGCGCGTGTGTGCGTACACACACGCGCACACGCACACGCACGCACACACACACACACACACACACACACACACACACACACACACACACACACACACACACACACACACTACTGGTCTATTTAGTCAAAATGTATTTGTGGTCTTTCTGTACAGTTGTCCTCAAAAACTGTTTGGAACACATTCAACTCTTTGGGGACTGAATTGGCCACTTGTATGCACTGCAGTGTGAAGAGTGAAACAAATAATGACTCTGGTTTTGTCAAGCAAGCAAGTCTTTCAAAACTGGGACAAAAACATTTCCCCATGGCCTCATGCAAATATCTCAGAAGGAGCAAACAGTGGACTTGTATGGCTTTTATGTGATCTGCCAAATATCAGATTTAGGAACACCAGTGTCAGAAAAGAACACCAGAAGTAAAGTTTATTAACCCCTAACATACTGGAGGCTCCTGTACTGAGACCAGAGCAGCATCTGTTTTAGAAATGTAGACGTGTTCTTAAAGGTTTCCAAGTGTGGCACAGTCACTGAAGACGTTGCCTTGTATTACTATGACTAAAATTGATGTAGCATTTGTTGTGCTTCATTTCTGGTGCATCTAATTTAGCAGAATTGTGGTTAGGGTTCAGTAATATCATTCTCTACTGATGCACTGTTAGAAGGCTTAGAAGAAGCAAGAACCTAAATGGAAATCTCATTTTGTAGAAAATATCTGACTAGCAGCAGTGGAATCTGATAAACCTCGTGGGAGGAAATGATGTCTGATCTGATGCTCAGATTCATCTCTTATTTCATGAGATCTTAATTCTGGATAAAATCTTCCTCAGATGGGATTTCTCAGATCAAACTCTGACCAGATGAAGGTCAGCTGTCGAACATGGATCCATATGGGGGGTTCTTGATCTGGAAAATGTTGGCACTGTCTGCAGCTGCACCACACAGTCGATCCCAAACCCGGTCAAGAATATGTGCCACTGGCTCATGTAACTATTTAACCTCTTCTCTCTGCGGCGACCTTCAGAGCTCACTCCAGACGGATTAATTGACTGTTACTGAATCAAGGCCAAAATCAGTCCGGGATCAAACCGGCACTGCTGCTGCAGGAGAAACTCTTTCGTTCCATTTTCTGGAATGATGCCACATATTAAAGATTTCAAATCCTGTCACAGCAATTCACCGACAGAAAACAAATGAAAAGATATAATATACATATCACTTCCGAATAAATTACTGTCTGCTGAGGCAGGAAGCTGGTATCTTCTTGTTTTCATATGCAACATGCAGGTTGTGTTGACTCCCTGAACGGTGACATGTTGTGATTGGCCCACTGGGGCTTCCATCGCTTCACCTGAACACTTTGTGCTTCTTCATGTTTTCTCCTCAGTTTTATCTTTTCAGTATGTAAATAACATTCAACCTAAACCGGATCCATATTGTGAACAAATTGCTATCTGCTGGATGCAGTGATGAGGGGCGGCGGTTCAGGGGTATCTATGGTAATTCTCTCTCTGCTGGTTCCTTTGTTCTCGGCCGTTTCTTGTCGTCTCTTGTCGTCCCTCCTTATAGGTATCTCGTTAGAAGAAAAGGTGGCAGGGAGCGCAATCAGGCTCTCCTTTCAATGCGTCCGCATGAAGCCTCGCCTCATCAAACAAAATGAGTGCACCCTCGCTGCGCTTCACTGGGAATTTTCAATACCGCTGGTTATGAAGTATTAATAGCACTGTTCCTGACAAGTCAGATCCCCTTTTCTATCTCTCTCTCCTCCCCGTCCTCTGTCCTTTCATTCTCTTTCACTCTTTCTTTGTTTCTCCCTTCAAACTGCCTGTTTCTCTGTCCCAATTTTCCTTTCTCCCCTTTGTCGCACTGCACCTTTGTACTGTCTCCCCCTCTTTATTTTAAATCTGTCAGTTCCGGTGCAGTTCTTTTATTTTCTCTCTTTTTCTTTATGCATCTCTTGCTGCGTGTCACATGAGAGGGGACACTTTAGGAGGGAATCTTTTTTGTGTCAGCTCCAACACATCCTAAAACTGCTTTACAACTGCCATTCTCTGGATTCTTTCATCCAACACAGCTCACAGTATACACAATAGGAGTGTGTACATTTATACTTAAGTAGCTCCAAACGACAGCATGAGTTTCTTGCTCTGTTCTCTAATCTTTACACAGAAGAAGAGAGGAGATCCTCCCCTTGTCACTCATTTACTTGCCATTTTCATTTGTGTCATTTTGATCCACTTGATGTTTTCAGTACGCAAAACTGAATGTCCCACTTACATAATCTCTCCATGCATACAGTTTTGGTTTTTTGTTGCTTTTGTTTTTAATTAAAATATAGATAAACAGTGTTGTGAAAGAGCTGGCTCAAAGTTCAGTTCACACAAACTAGAAGGAACTAGCGCATATCAATTTCAGGGGGATTCCAATGCTCTCATTTTAACTTGCCTCACTTGAGTCACATTATCACATTTGTTGAAGTGTGTAGTGATGACAAACATGCAAAACTGGATGCGAGTCCTTAAAGTCGACCAACAAAGCTTTTGCCACTGACATATGTTCTATTTTAGAAGCAAAATGGATGCATTACAGTTTAGCGTTCACTAAAAACAAGCATATTTAATGGCCTTTTATAATGTAAATGAACAACAATACCCTATAATTTAGATGGATGGACTTCAGTTTGTAGTGCTAGTAGCATTGAAGAATGGCTGAAATACTAGACAAGCTAGAAAATGTGTTGTTTTTTTTTTTGGGGGGGGGGGGAATTTGGCACTTTGATTTCTTAATATTTCACTTACTGCAAGAGCTTTTAACAAGTAACCTATACATTACATTTTTCTTAGCCATCTTCTATTGCAGGCTGTGTAGTATTTCAACTAGTCATTAGTTCCAAGTATGTCAGCACAATGTGAAAATCCACTTGTATAACTTAACAAAGTGAACATCAATTTTGCAGTAGAGTTTGCTGATGCTGTGTGGTAAATTAATGAGATGTGAGTGCAGATGGATTAAAACGTTTGGAAAGAAAATCAAATTAACCACTGTTTTTTGGAGCTACAAAATGCAACATGCTAACCAGTTACCTCCGTATTTGTAACTATTTCTGTCTGTCTCTTCATCACTGCATTCCTTGATCTCTTTCCAGGCCAAACTGTCTACATTTGTGACATATTCTCTATCTCTATGCTTCATTTTCTATTTTTTTGCTTTGGTATCTGTTGTCTTGTGTTTATGACCCATGCATTTCTTTATCTTTAAATCCTTTGCCATACCATTTTTTTTTTAATCAACCACCATCTACTGTATCACTAACTTGTCTTCTCACCATGATTTACCTTTTTACATGTGTGTTTGTCACTTCTCTCCACAGCTATCCATCCCACTTTGTTTTTCTTTCTCATATCTCTACCTCTGGCCTTAACTCTCTGAACCCCAAAACCGACCAGCAGGTTGGAAAGCATATTGTCTTTAAAAAAAATAGCCAAAGTTGGGCGCCTCTGTAGCTCAACTGGTTGAGCGGGCGACCCATAAACAAGGGCTATAGTCCCGAAGCAGCGGTCATGGGTTTGAGTCTGACCCATGGCCATTTACTGCATGTCTTTCCACCATATAATAAAAGCAAAAAGCATTTAAAAATAAATAGCCAAAGTTTCACCATTTATCAGTCACAAACTCTAAAAATAGTTACCAATGGTATTTCAAGATATCTGTGATGTGCAGTTCGGTCAAAAAAATTAACCAAAAACTAAGCTTAAACTTTAAATTGTGATATTTCATCCAAATTACTGTAATTTACATGTCTAATAAAAAAATGCATTAAAAAATTCTTAGTGTAGCCATAAAACCATGTCTGACTCAGCTGTGATCAACAGCCATCCATATTTCAAAATTTCAGGGACTTTACGGCTGAACTGGGCTGAGCTTCGTTCTCTCCACAAAGCAAATAAGAGACAAGTATGGAAAAAACATTCTAAAAATTCACCTAGTAAAACAGCCATGATATGTAGAGTCATCATATTGTTCTTCTGTATTGGTAACAATACATGTTGATTCTAGGGTTTTTTTTTGTAAAATAAAATTGTCAAAATTTGACTTTCATTTTCTATTTTGGCATTATACCTTGGTCATACTGCACAAAGCTATATTTACCTACAGTCAGTAAATGCAACAGGAGCAAATAAATGCCAGAAACTGCTTGGGGTTCATCTTTCTACCTCTTCTTGTCTTTGCATTGCTGCCTCCCTGCTATATTACCTTGCTGTCCTTCAAACCCCTTTACCTCTCTTTACTTACATGTCTAACTATTACGTGTCCATCTCTACTTTCACCTCCACCACTCTCTCTTTGCAAGTCACCTTCTGAGACCTCTCAAAGTTTTCACCAGATGACATCAAAGTACCTGGTAGTTTTGCCTTCAAACCGGTACACTTTCTCACTCCAGTCATCAAGGTCGGGGGATTGAACTTGTCCAAGCACTGTTGTCGGGAGAATGCCTGTCAGGAGACAGGAAGTGAAAGACACACAAAAAAGTCAAAACATGCATTAGCTTTGAGAGGAATTAGTCTTGAGCACAAGGGATCCCTGTGGTACAACCGAAATATTAAGAGTGAAGGGAAGAAAGTGGAGGCTTCTTTAAGGAGATAAGGTGACGGGCGACGCCTCATTGGCACGCATGGTCATGGTTTGACTGCACAGCAGGAGGATGTGCACACGTTAGACTCGCTCACACAGTGTTTTTCCCCCCTCTCCCAAAAAAAGCTGAACACAGCGCAGTAATCTCTTTAGCCGTGAAATCAGCAGCCTTTAAAAAATGCCTCCTGTTTATGCGCCCGTCAAACCTGGGACTTAAGCTGGAGTTAATTGTTTGCTTCATGGCATGATGTTGAGGTACGTGATGGATTCGTATTAGCAGGTTAATGTACTTTCATGTGGAAAGGCCCCGGAGAGGGGATCCACTAAAAATACATTACAGAAAACCTTAGTTTTTCCAGCAAATTACAGCAGGCTGACAGATGGTATGAAACGCTAAATAAGTGATGTAGGCTGGAGCAGGAGGCTGTGAGCAGTCGACTGTGACAAGTACAGTTTTAACAACATGAGCACAGAGCACTCAGGAGGCGGTGGGAGGGACACTAGTGGACCTGAAGGTTAGAGGAGCCTGTCTGTGATCAGAAAAACACCAGTTTGCATATCTGAGACCGGCTGTTGAACTCTGAACTGGGACAATAAATTACAAGTGAATAACAAATGTTCTATTCTTCGTCTACAGCTACCATGAGGATGCCCTGCAGCAAGAATGCCTAACCTCTCCACTGGAGTAAAACCGCACTAGCTTGCACTATGAGGCTTTCAGGTGTGAAACGGGAAAAACAAAACATTCCTGGATAAATCAAGGTTACCAAGGAAAAAAAACAAACAAAAAAAGTAAAAGTAAGTAATAAGTAGCTGAAAAAGCAGCAGAAAAAAATCAAAAAGACCTCCTTATTTTTGTAGGTGTGAACAGCACAAGACTGCAAAAAAGACATTAATTCAGTTTTGATCAGCGTGATGCTACTTTACAAGTATTTTGCATCGGTTGACTTTCATCCCCTACTAAATCTAGTAAATCACAGGAAAGCCCAGGGCCCATTTCACAAAAGCGATTTGCAGGTACTGCTCACACCGAAGATGGCGGCAGCGTTACGTTTCACAAATGGAAATGACAGATACATTTGCAGATCCTACAGGGCTCTTAAATGCTTATGTCTTGTATGCTGTTTGTTTTGACGAGTGAAATGTATGAAATGAGTGAAAACATCTGATGTTTTATTTGCAGCTTGCATGTTGCAAATTTAGTTAAACAGACCAGAGTGGGTTTAATTTTGCTAGAGGATGCCATATGTCATATGGAAAGAATGCAATGAAAAAGTTGGTGAAAATCGACCTATTTTTGGTCCAATGTGGTCAATATGGAAGGCTGAGATCTGGCACCTTTACAATTGAATAGAATATACAGAACAAGGCAGAGGTGAAATCAAAATAACTCTGCATTTAAAAAAATAAAAAAATTTAAAGTCATTGATTGTGATACACTACATGCTTTAAGTATATATCAGACAAAACTCCATTATCTTCAATCATGAAAATTTGGCCACAATAATAAGTTTAGAGACTACAAAGAATTAAAACACTCATATTTTGTAGTGTTTTCAGTTATGTGGTGACAACTGTTGTATAGTAACATTGGACTGACACTGGAAACTATTCTAGAGAAAAACACCATCAAAACACAATGTATACAGCTTCATGTAGAATTCTGAACAAGGCTGCTAAATGTTAAATAGGAAACATGCTAATCCTGTACAGTCCTTTGTTGTCTTTATTAATTTAGTGCCAAAAATTGAACAAACATACCTTCATAACTGTAGACAATAAAGTTGGTGTGTCCAGGTGAGTGTGGGTGGTCATTCCTGTCGCCGATGACAACTGTTAATGTGTTGGTGGAGCTCATTGGGGGAGAGCCGCTATCAATCATGAGAATTGGAAGGCAGTATTCCTTTTGGCGTTCCCGATCGAAAGTGCGAAGGGCGGTGATGGCTGCACTGCCATTCCGGAAGTCAGTCAGATTGAAGTTGGTGGCGTCCGAGGTGAGCATAAGCAGCCGTATGGAGAACGGGCCACCATTGGTGGAGGTGTCGCGGTCAGTGGCATGAAGGAGCAGGGAGGTTTCATTCATTCGCACCACCTCTGGTGCTGCTTTGTTCTCCCAAACAACAGGCTTATAGGGGACCTCAAACTCTGGGCCGTTGTCGTTAACATCAAGTACAGTCACCATGACGATGGAGGTTCCAGTAAGGGGTGGACTACCAGCATCTGTTGCGAGGACCATGATTCTGTGCTGCGAGATTTTCTCCCTGTCCAGAGAATCAGCCACCACCACCCAGCCAGACTGGTCCACTAGGAACTGACTGTAGGGGTCTGACTCTTTGGAAATACTGTAAGAAAAGCGTCCATTCTGGCCCGAGTCCAGATCAGAAGCTGTAACCTGAGCAACAATTGTCCCCACAGGTACATCTTCAGACAAGGCTGGTGACTCATAGAACTGTGGGAAGAATACGGGAGCGTGATCATTGGAGTCTTCCACCTGAACGAGACAGTAGGCCAAGCTGAAAAAATCAGCATCTTCAGCCTTCAGGGTCAGATTGAAAGTCCTCTCATGAGGCTTCTCGAAGTCGACCTTCTTCTTAAGTTTTACCACGCCACGTCGATTCACTTTGTCCGTCTCTATGAAGAACTTCCTGTCCTCGTCACCACCGACGATGCTGAAGGTTACCACAGCGTTCTCACCCTCGTCTCCGTCTGTGGCAGAAACTACAAGAACCTCACTATTGACTTCAAGGTCCTCTGTCACCTGATAAACAAATAGAGGTCCAAGATTTATTATTTTTATTATTACATATGATAATGAAAGAAATGTGATTTAGTCAGTTTGACTAACCTGAGTGGTGTAGACCCTCTGAGTGAAGACAGGTGGATGATCATTGACATCTGAAACCATAATGGTAGCTGTTCCTGTCCCGGCCAAACCCCCACCATCTCGGGCCTCCACCACCACCAGATACCGGTCCTCCACCTCCCGGTCCAGGGAACGTAGAACTGTATAGATGGTCCCTGTTGTGGCATTGATGGAGAACAGGTTGAGGTTGATCTCGTTGCGAATGTTCCTGATGATGCTGTAGGTGAGCATGGCGTTCTTCCCCTCATTGGGGTCATCCAGGTCCATGGCACGCATCTCCATGACTGAGGTGTCGGCAGGTGAATTTTCAGGCACTTGGCCGACAAAACATCCGTCTACTTCCAGAGCCGGGCACGGGAAGAAGGGAGCGTTGTCGTTAATGTCTCGGACTTCTAACAGCACATCAGCAAATCCTGTGAGACCTGCCCCTCCCTCGTCTGTGGCGAGTACGAGGAATCTCCAGGCAGGGCGCTCCTCGCGGTCCAGGCGGCGTTGAGCGTAGATTCTCCCAGTGCGCTCGTCAATGGTGAACTCGCCACCAGCACCTTGACCATGGAGGGAGTAACGGAGAGCAGTTTGGTCAGCTTCCTGATCTGGATCTGTTGCCGACACCTGCAAAAAATAAAAATGACAAAAGTGAAAATTAGATTTAAAAAATTAAGATTTCTTTAAACACACAAAACATGTGGGCCATATGGGGCAATTGGTAGTGATCTTTTTCTTCACAGTGCGAAGAAACAAAATTTACAAAAGATATATCAGCGCACATATGATAAAATCTATTAGAAATATGGATACATCATTTGGGAAATATGACTATCTTTAGAACAAGATTAAAAACTTCAAACATTTTTCAACCACCCTGATCCAAGTCCTGAGTGGATCTCAGTGGGAAGCTTAACTTATTAAGCACTGTGGCATTCATAGAATTTGTAACTGAAGGAAAGTGGTTGAAGAAGTATTCAGATCCTTTTAATGCAATGTACCAATATAGTGATGTAGAAGTATTCTGTTACAAGTAAAAATCCTGCATGCAAAATCTCACTTAAGTAAAAATACATAGATATTAGAACAAAAATGTATTTAAAATATTAAAGTGAAAGTATGTTTGACTGATTTATCATTTTATATGACATCATTAGATCATTAAAACTTAGTGATTAAAGAGCATGTTAATGTTGTAGTTGCTGGAGGTGGAGCTGGTTTTGACTGCTTTGTATACAGTTTTATACACAGGGACAGTAGATAAAACTGAAGGGTCTTCAGATAATCAATAGGAAAGGAAAGAAGAAAAAAAGCTTGTGATGCTGTTATCTGTTTCCAGTATTTGGATTTTTTTTCTAATTTTTGATGTTTGGGAAAAACTGGATCATTTCAACATTTTTTGATATGAAAAAATGTGCAAAGTTTAGAGGAAGAAATCACTATTTGATGGAACTGTTAACACCTCAAAGACATCTGAAAAAGACCTCGACTACACACTATTAGTTAGATGTCAGAAGCCAAAAATGCGGTAAAATGTTGGCTAAATCTTTTGACAGTGACTTCTCACATAATCTACTGTGTAAAATCTTCATCTTAAAAGTAACTTCTAACTAAAGCTGTTAAAAAGGGGGAGCAGAGTACAATAGTGGCAGTAGAAGTATAACTTAACATGAAGTGGAAATAGTATAAGTAGCTCAAAATTATGCAGTACAGTACTTTTCACTGCTGCCAAATAAAGGCTTAAGACACAATCCAGTTGGCTTGAAGCTTTTTTGTTACAGACAAAAGGCCGTCAGACTAAGTGGTTGTTGGATTGTCTACCATTGTCTTGAGCTGTAACTTTCTAAGAGCAAGAACTTCTGCCTTCGAAAAGAGGCCATTCAGAACAGATGCTTTTGTGTTTGGTGGAAAATACATCTGACACATGCTGTGGCAGTTTGATCCACTGCTATTGTTTGTCTTTTACACCAACTAAAAAAATGTATGTTCAGTATAGCCTTTGAAAAAATTGGTGATAAAACCAACGTCACACAGATTCTTGTGGACACACAGATGCATAAAGCATTTTGGCCTTTAAGCCAGATGTTGTATTTCTAACTTAAGGTCAAACTTTATCCAATATGCCCCCCCCCCCCCCCCCCCCCAAAAAAAAAACAAAAAAACAAAAACAAAAACAAAAAACCAATCACCAACTTCACATTCTCCTGGTAATAAAGTGGCTTTTCTTTTTATGAAGCCTGCAGTGAAATGAAGTCTTCGGCTGTCACATTTGTAGTAGCAAGCTGGTCACAGCAGCCATGTTTTCAATTCAATAACATTGTTGTCCTTTAAAGAAACTATTGCTTTTGTTCTTTTTGCACCGAGGAGTTTCCTATCAAAACAGTTGAATTGCTTTTTCATTATGTACAAATGTCAAGCCCAGCAAATACGACACGAGGCAGGGAGCTGATTGCAGCAGCTGCCCTTGCACACAGGGACTCGACAACACAGGAATAAACATTTCTCTGTTGCTTTGTCCTGTTTGCTTAATTAACCTGCCTTCCTGCTATCTCTCTGAACAAGGGGGACAAGAGCAGCAGCGACGAGACGAGCTCTCACATCTGTCACTGCGACACACCATGCAATTAAAAGTTAATAGACGCCGACAAAAGCGAGGGAAAAGTACACTTTTACCCTTTCTTCTCCTCTCCTCTCACCAGAGGGTTTGTTTACAGAAGCCTTTGAAGTCCCCCTCCACCACCACCACCACCACCACCACCACCACCACCACCACCCTCTTCTGCTGCCACCTCTCTCATGTTGGCTCCTTGCATTTCCTGACAATGTGATGCAGGTACACAATATTGAAGATGAGCAGTCACGGCGCCACTGAGGAGCCTGCCGCATAGGTGAAGTCAAAAAATATTCATTTCAAATTGGATTTTCCCCTCCGTTCGCTATCTGCTGAATTGTATTAGTACACAGGGCTGAAAGCGGCGTGCGCTGAGGGAGGGCCTGGCCGCCGCACGCCAGAAAAACTATTGAGACCGTTAGAGAGGAACCGAACGCACATCAAATCAATTCCAGCAGGCGAGGGGAAGCAGGCTCAGGTTGAGGACTCGGTGACACATGCCTCTCTGACGGGGATTACTTCCCTGCCCTCCTAGACGCGCTTCCACCTTTTTAATCTGATTTAGCTTGGCGGCACATGCATATTACTGTGAATTACCGGAGATAGGTGTGACGAAAGGCGGATGAAAGCTGCAGAAGAAGAAGGAGAGCGACTGCAACTTTTCTGAAGCAACTTTTCAGATGGTAGGTACTTCCTGTCAGGAGGTTTTGGAAATCTTGGTGTCTCTATTGGCTGATATTGTGTTAAACAATGTCATACATGTGTGATGTGTTAGTCTGTGGATACTGGATCTCTGCTGAGGTGTCGCTCCAGGCTAATTCACCTCTACGTTTGAAGCGTAACCAACACTATTAGATTTGTCGGCAGTAAATCTGATACATTTTCACATGTTGTTCATATAAACTTTCACATTTTCACAACAAGCTCACTTATGTTGAAGGGAGGTGTGACTTTCTCATGTTTATTTTTTAAACAGTTTCATGTGGACCGGTTGGACATCTGATCAGTGCTCATGCTTAAAGAATTCAGCTCAACAGTAAAACAATTCTACCATGCTGCCAACCCATCCATTCATCCATTTTCTGTATCCGCCTACAGTGCGCAGGGTCACAGAGGGGCAGGAGTGTGTCCCAGTATGCACTGAGTTAAAGAAAGTACAGTCTGACCAGTTCATAAACCTTTAACAAAGGAAGTTCGAGTTAGTTCGGCTTTACTTGGGTTCCCTGGCTACAGTGGACCAAACACTGGTGATCTTGTATAACCAGTGTTATGAAACTGGTTGCAAATCAACTCCATTTCCTTAATGATTCCTTGAGATTTAAATAAAGATAGAAGGAATGAATAACGAACCATTGTCTAGATTAAAGCTAAAAAATCAAATGTAAGAATTTGCACCATTTCTGGGTCCCTTCTCTTATAATACATTTAATACTTTGGGTTCTGTTCTGTTGGCCAGACAGAATAAAAATAATGCATAATGCCAGCTTGGGATCTGGGAAACTGTGAGGAGCATTTGTTCCAGTTTTGTGATGTTTTATAGACCAAAAGATGATTGAAATGAATCATTAGTTGCGGCTCTAATTTTATGCTGTAACATGTCATCAAACTAAAGAACTCCAATAAAAATGAAGAACCTTTAGTACCACATAAAGTGCATGAAGAACCATACCCTAAATGTAGACGTTCTTCGGTTGGGAATGGCACTTTGAAGAACCAGAATGTTTTGAGGAACCATTATTTTCCGAAGACTAAAAATCTTTTTTAAAGCCTTTAACACAACATTATACCATTCATACAAGCTTACTGACCTCCAGGATGAACACAGGAAGCTGTGTGAGCTCCTCCGTCACTGATGCATGATACTCTGTCTGGCTGAAAACAGGCGCCTCGTCGTTGCGGTTGACCACGTGAACCACCACCAGCGTCTCGTTCTCCCACTTTCCATCAGAGGCGACCAGCCGGAGCTCGTAGCGCTGCTCCATCTCATAGTCCAGCGGCTGAGCCACAAAGATGGTGCCCACCTCGGGCTCCACGTCAAAGGTGCCCATTGTGTTTCCTGAGGTGATCTGGTAGCGCAGTTTGGCGTTGGCGCCTGGAGGGAGGAAATGGAGCAGTGGTCAGTTTGTGCTTGTTTTGCTTTCTTTGTGGATCCTTTTGGACATTTACATTTTAAAATGTACATTTAAGGAAGAGTACTATGTGATACTGAGACTAAATGGATGTAGCATTTGTTGTGCTACATTTTAAAAAAGGTTCTGATTAAGGTTAAAGTTTTTGCTTAGATTTTCAAAGCTCACGATTGTCTGGTGAGAAACCTATTGCATTTCTAAATTCTCCCATGTGTGTTTTATCCATAGATCCTAAGGTTGTTCTTTTGAATCACAGTTTTGTCACCGATTGATTTTGGATATTTTTTCCATGTGGAAACTTCATAAAACACAATAGGGCTTAAAGGGTTAGTCTAAAATGTACAGATTACTGAGTTGCCATGAGTTTTCTATTGGCATTGTAACTGTCAAATTTCTCAGGAAAGGCACTGAAGAGCACAACACACAAGACAGATAAGAGTTTACAAAAAAATCAGGGAGGCAAACAAACACGGGAGCCGGCAGAAGCAGAATCCAGTAACACAGGCAAGGTCAAGAAAACAATTAGGCTCAGACAGGCTGGCAAAGAACAGAGAGTGGTAAAGAAAAGGCACATGGCATGAAGACAAGACAGGGAGGCTGGAAGGATATACACTAAGGAGGCTGATTAGCAGAGTGGGAACAGGTGAATAGTTGGGACGGGGGCAGGTCAGGTCAAAAAACTGACAAGAAACTGACTGAAAGTGAAAAGAAAGACAGAAAACCAAAAACTCTCTTTTTGGAAGTTCAGGTTTTGAGATAGGGTGTCTAAGGAATCTTTTAATATGTCAATGACGGCATTACGGATAAATATAATCCTTGAATATTCAAAAACATGAAGTACACGGTCAATGACATATAAACCTGATTATAATAAACGTACAGTAGCATCCCTCTCTTTCCAGTGAATCTAAAGACTGAACTGAGTGGCCACATTGTGAGCTGTCCGGTGGAGCTCTTATTGTGAAAATAAACTTTTGAATGATTTTGGAGTAGATTTACCAGCAGAAAAACCCCACAAATGTTTGATTGGCAGCAGGCACACACACAGACTGATGACCCTGTGTGGACAGCAGCAACAAATATGAAATATTTGTGAGGAAAACAGGCATCTGGCTCACAGTGGGGCTCATTAGATGCTTCACTCTCCTCCACCCTTCCTCTCTCTCACACAAATACAGTCATGTTTCCATCACACTACATTGATTAAATCTGATTTCCTGGAGACTTACCATGACCTAAACTTACCCCAACCTTAAACCAGGTTCATCAACCTAAAAAAAACTATTGATTTACATTTTGTTTGTGTGTAAGCAGCAATGGTCCCACAAGGTGAGTAGTACAAACACACACATTTATGCTGTGCTGAAACCCTCCCCAGCCCTTCTCCTGAGGTATTTCCTGGCTAGATAAGATATATAGTGTCTCCGGGTGCACCCCAGGGGCCTCCCACCTGTTGGACGTGCCTGGAAAGCTACATTGGGCCTCGTACGGGATGCATCCTGATCAGAAGGCTGAACCAACACAAAGGGGAAGCAGACCTACTCCGAGCTCCCTCCAGATGTCTGAGCTCCTCGTTCTGAGAAAATCATTCCGTCCGCTTGCATTTGCGACCTCATTCTTTCGGTCACAGGTGAAGGTCGGAACGTACATCGACTGGTAAAATCCACAGATTTGCCTTCAGGCTCAGCTCCCTCTTCACCACAACGCTCTTGCACAATGTCTGCATTACCGCTGACTCTGTCTGTCACTCCAGTTTACCTTCACTCGTAAACAAGACGCCGAGATTCTTAAGCACCTCCATTTGGGACTCACTTTCAGCTCGGAATGTTGACACCCTTACAAACTTTAATTTCTTTATATTTTCCTCACCTCTCTCACCGCCAGCTTTGATCTCCCACTCTACTTTTTTCTCTGCTCCTTAAGGACTGGTCAGAAACAAAAACAGTCACAGACACAAAAGGATATTCTGAAAGGATTATGAACAAAACTAGCTAATAGTTTTATCTCTACTTTTTTGTATAAAGTTCACTGAAGTAGAACTTGACGCGCTAAATAAATAATGTAGACATCCGTTTTCCTCAATAGTGAATCCACCAATTGGGATGACTCTCCTGGCCTTTGTATTCCATATCATCGTTCCTCTTTTCCCTCCATCCATTTTCCTTCCATTCTTCTCATTCTCCCTCCATCATCATTTCCCCTCCTTACATCTCAGATAAATATTTTTTTCCTCATTTCCCTCTCATTCATCTCTCCTCTCCTTCGCTCTCTCGGGCTCCCCTCTCCACATCCTTTCTGATGAAGTGAAGTAATGCCAACACACACATGGACGTGGTAAACACACACATGTACACACACACACACACACACACACACACACACACACACACACACACACACACACACGTACACACACACATACACACACACAGATGCGTGTTCAGAGCCCAGAGGCAGGTCTGTCTGGGTCCGGCTCGCTCTCTGTTTACCGGCACCAAGGAGACTTTAGGAGACAAACACCATCTGTGGAGACATGGAGGACCTTCATTATGACACTGAAGAGTACGTGCGCTTGTGTGTGTTTGAGGAAGAGCTAAAGTGCACCGGTCCGTCACAGCCTCTGAGCACGATCTGTCGTGACACTCACCGAGCAGCTTAGTGTGTGTGTGTAAATGTGAGTGTTGGTAAATGTGTGGATGGGGAGTAGCTCCAGCGGTTTTTGCCTCCGGCAGCCTCCCTAATGATCAGTCTGGCCATATGGTGCTGCCCTCTTAATGCACACACACAAATACGCGAGAACACACACACACACACACCACACACACACAGACACATGCTAGGGGATAGGGCTGATTTAATTCGCAGCATAGCAGGAGGCCCAAAATTGAGATTAAGGTCAGATCTCTGCTCCTCGTGAGGTGGACCGGAGGGGAAAGTCGTCCCTGAGCACTGACTGCAGGTTGACACTCTGAAGGACTCATCACTAGAGGAAGATTCATTTCACTTTAAAACCACATTAGAAAGTATCACATGTTGTGGCTTCAGATGACTGCAAGAGATACTGCAGATTTTTAAATTCAGCTAACCGCAGTACCCAGAAATCCTGTGTAGCAATGCCTTTTAAACAGTGTTTCCTATAAAGTGACAAGAAACATGGCTCAGAAGTTTTTAGCTGGGTAATTTTGGAGTAAATCTTCAAATATAATTAGTAATATGTGCCTTCAAATGACATAATTTCCTCATATTATTTATTTTGCACCTTTGAATTCTTCCCTCCGAATGCTACAAACAACAACTTAAGGCCAAAGCTGAAGTGCACATCTTAATTATGATAGAGCAGTATGTCCTAGCATGGCTGTGACTGAGCTAGCAGGAGGGCCCCACATTTATGTCTTTTCAGTTGGTTGCTCTGTCAAATCAAGTAATTATGATCCCACTGCGACTTGTGCCATAATCATATCAAATGGGCGATACTATGATTACACTTTTTCTGCAAAGTTTAGATATATCTGAAAATTCATGTGCTTGAAAAAAAACAGGCATCTAAAGGTTGATACTGAACAGAATGAAATTATAACATCATGGATTCAAAGCTGTAATATTGATGCTCAGTACTTTTATAACCTTTTCTGACCAGCAATACCATGGAGTTAATTTTCTATCTTTATTCTAGAGTGTGATCTTTCAGTTTGAGAGCATTCAATCTTCATTTTACATTCTGATTTTGTAATGTTTTCCCTAGTCCCTACTGGGGTGCAAATCTGTTCTGCTTTGCTCCTGCGCTCAGATATAGTATTATTGACAAAAAAATGTCCTGTTCTTCAGTCTGAATGCATCTCTTTGCGCTCAGACTTGGCTCATAAAACCTTTGTGCTTTTGCTCTCGGAACTTTGCAAAACAACACTGTGAAAAGTCCCCAAGCAATAAAACAGCAGGTATGATGTTGACCAAGTTAATCATCACTGCCTCTATGCTCACTTTACTTCTTAAAGCATCCCTTACATGCATTTAATGTGTAACCATGTTCCTCCACTCCCGAACCTTCAGGGCTTATTATATTGACCTACTTGTATTCTTGTAGGGCTTTACAACACCCATTGCACTCAAATTTAAAGCCCACCAATACAATATTATAGAAGCATTTTTTTTCAGTCATGACCGTGGGAATACCTTTCATCTCATATGGTGTAAACACAGCTAAGAGACTCTAGAGACTGCACAATAACTCAGTGCTGATCAAGCCAAGGTTGTGTACAGTGGCCCCTGAGGACAAAACATATCGAAGAGCACAACACAATCATGCATATATCCATTTTCCCTCTTTGTATTAACTATAGTAGATCAGTCAGCCAGTTCATATGGAACAAATTGTTAAGTAATGCACAATATGTCCAGTATTTATGCTTAAATCTCCCTGCTGATGTGGATGTTTGCTTGTGGGGAGGGATGATACCAACTTCCCAAGTGGGGGATCTAGATTCAGAGTAATAATTAGAACTGTGTGTTGCAGTGAAAGGAGAATTCGTTGCACATGTGGCAACAGAATTTAACAAGCCTCATTTCATTTAGTAGACTTGTTAGAAATTCTGATTGGGTTGCCTTTGGATTATTAACATTTGTGAGAAGTAATCTTATATTCGTCATCATCACCTTCTGCGCGTACAGTAAAACCACTTGTTTGGCATAACATGCAAATACTGGAGTCACTCACTCACATACACTCGCACACACACGCACACACACACACACACACACACACACACAGATCCCTCAATATCACTCAACTTCACTGCAGCAGTAGGTGTTTGCATGTGTTTACTAAACCCCCGGGGCGACAGAAACACCAAACTCAGCGGAATTAAAAAAAGCCTCTTGATCTCATTACCAGACGCTCTTAATTCGGCAAATGTTCCACGAGGAGGACCAAATGGATCCGGAAAACACGACGGGTGACAAAAGCTGCTGCGCCTAATCAGCTTTAGGGTGGGGAGGAGGATGTGGAGTGGTAATCTAAACCCAGTCTTCAGGTCCCCATCCACCCCCACCTTTGATTATTCCAACAAACACCAAATCAAGGTGCAGGAATTGCACAGCGAAGGAGAGCATCTGTGTGTGTGTGCGTGTGTGTGTGCGTGTGTGTGTGTGTGTGTGTGTGTGTGTGTGTGTGTGTGTCTGTGTGTGTGTGTGTGTGTGTGTCTGTGTGTATTTTCTCCTGTAATTCTGCTTTCCTGACCTGCACTTTATATCTGGACTGAAGGTCACTGGTGCTTCAACACCTGTCAGCTTCAACAACAAACTGTGGTCATTATGTACAACACACACACACACACACACACACACACACACACACACACACACACGCACATACGACAAACGAACACGCACACAGCTGCAGCCAAAGTGATGGTGCAGTTGCTGCAGACAGAGGATAAAACCTTCAGTTCACTTTACAGCTCATCAAACCTCAGATTGGAGCTTTAACACTTTCAGGAGTTTGATTCTTTCACCTTCAGCAACCTTCAACACACACACACACACACACACACACACACACACACACACACACACACACACACACACACACACACACACACACACACACACGCACACACACACACACACACCTATCATATATATACAGCAAGTATCAGCATGTCTATAGCTAGCATTGATATGCTATAGCAAAGAAACGCATGTAGCTGCATGTTGGATATCTGCTGTAAAACACAAAGCAAGGACTATACAGCGCAGAGCACAGCAGCATATCATTTTCAAACAATACCATAATGGTTCGGTGACAAAAAAACAACATACTTGTTACTTTGTCAGCTGCCTTTTTTTTGAATGGGTCATTAACTGATTGATTAAAACTGCGAAAATCTCTATGGGCCCAAAACTGTAATGAAAGCTTGTGACCAGTGCAGGCAGCTGTTTATTACAGTTTGTTAACACCAGCATTAATCAGGACGTGTTCAAGTGCCTCGCATCCTGTAGATCTGAAGTCATTTTTAACTTGCTTTGTGACTGATTGTGGTGAGCTCAACGGCAATCCAATTATTCGCGACAAATTATGGCAGTTTTCAATTATAATTACAGGGGGTGGGGGGTGGTAGGCAGTTCTGTGCTGTAATTACATGGAAATATGTAATTATTTAATCACAAACAGATCAAGTTATTGTTCATTAAGATTTTCCATAAAATACAAACAACATGTTTTTAGTAGCATTGTCTGTTTGTTTGTGCGTCAACAAGAATATGTAAAAGCGAACTGAGGTGGAAACTGGCCAAAGGAAGAACTTTGGTGCAGATCCAGATCACTTTTCTAAAAAAAATTCGATATGGAGTATCAGCCTTGGTGGAGGACTGTGATCTGAGTTTATAATGAGTTTTTGGGCTAATTATTAAATATTGTCACAGACTTCATAAAACCTATAAGAAAACTGACAGAGGGAATGCAAAGAAAATCTACAAACACATCTCCATCTTTTCCTCGTGTGAATAACTGAGGTAGCTTAATAAAGCACTCCTGAAATATACACATGTAAGTGTTTGAGTTGAGGATGTTTACCACAACAAACTTTACATGAAATCCACCAACGCCAAAGGCCGCTGAGATAGTACGGCTACCATGCAAAGCTAGGCTAATTAGCTTTGAGCATCTTTTCATAAATGTGACATCATTCTGAATTGTGATTTAAGGTTGTCGTATTATTTATGTGATGCAACAAATGCGCTAATGGAAGAAGAAACAGATTTTGCACACATTACACGTGTTAATGCCATTACTACTGTAGAGCCTAGCTGAGTGTTAGACCAGTTAGGCCAGTGGAAGGGTTTCATGTAAGGCTATTAGTGAGAAAAAAGATGCATTTCCTGGGGATAAATGTTAAATATTCAAAAACACATGCAATGCCGATTAGATATCCCTCCTTTACACTCACAATGCTGACTCAGCACAGATCAGATCTCAGGGTTTAGTTAATCTCAGTAAGACCCTCCACCTACCTGTCTGTTAGGAAGGTTTAGGAGGATGTTTGGGCTAAGATGGCTGGTTGTCTTTATCTCTTTCTTGGGACCCCCAAGTGGTTTGGGGTCGGGGGGGCGTTTGTTAATTACCACAGCGGGTCCCCGGCGAGACAAAAAACTGAGGATAAAGCATCAGCGCTTGGGAGGGAATCATCAGCAGTTTGCTATCTTTGCATCTCTTAATCCCGTGTTCAGCATCTTGCCGAACCTCGCAGGAATCAGTCTGAGGAGGAATAAATACTGAATCTAGATATTTCCAGCAACGACCACACACTAGACAAATAGAAAAAGCTAAAAGCAGCTACAGTAACTAGCAGGTTTAAGTAGTTTTCATGAAAAAAATAAAGCAAAGCAGATTTTAAGGCCTCAGGAGTTTTAAAATACGCTGTTCTGTCATAGAATTAAGCTTCAGGGACTAAATGATTTCTGGTGACACATAGCAAGAAAATTAGTTGTAGATGAAGCAACACATGAATGGACAGAAAAAGAACCAGATTAAATTTTCAGACTAAACAATCAAATAGAGGTCATCACTTGGGGATGCCATTGGGATGACTATGAACCAGACTCATAAAGAACTGCAATAAGTGTAAATCATTAGAATATATGCAGATGTGTTTTTTCATGAATTCACATTGCTCTGGCAACTTTATATCTAATCTATCTTTATGTTGACTATGCAATCTGAATGATCACTTTGCTAGAATGGAATTGCAATCAAAAGATCCACTTGAGGAAAAATTAATAAAACAAACGTTCTGCAAATTTATATTTGCTGTATGTTGACAAGCAAATAATCATTTTAACCAAAAGCAAGCTGAATGAATAGTAGTAGTAATAGTTGCTATTTGATTTTCTCTGTAGTTCACCTGCAATAGCAGCTCATCTACTGGATCTGTGGGTGCAAATTACTGCAACATGCTTCAATAATCCACCTAGTTCAACTTATCCATACCATAATTACCCCTGCTTGGATTACTGCAACTTAATATTCACCTATTGAAACAATTCAACAATTGAAGCAATTATTCATTCACAGCTGGTTCAGAAATCAGCAGCTGACCCAATAGTACTGCCTCCTGTTTGTTATATATATTACATTAAGATTGAGTTGATTACCTTTAAATCTTTACATAGCCTGGCTTCCCTCAACATCTCATGACTCTTAACCTCTCATTCTGCACTGAGACTCTTCATCAGTTACTGGTAAAATATCCGCTTTGAAGGGTTAAGTCAGACTATGATTTTACTGTTTAGCTCCTCAGTGCCTCAGCATGAAAAGCTTTAAAAAAAAAACAAAAACAAAAAATCAGTACGGATTGGTGTATTACATAATGTGTTTTACAATGTTTTGTTGTTGCTCTTTTGTGTGAAGCACCTTGTAACTCCAGTTTTGATAGATGCTCTAGAAAAAAAGTTGAAAAAGGTAATACATATTTTATTTATTTTTTGGCAAAATAAACCTGAAACTGACTGTACCTGAAATGTCAATAATAATTCCTCAGTGCAGAGGAAACCCATGCAAACACAGTCAAAGCAATAGCTCAAAGGTAAAGTAGCTCCCACTACTATCCTGTAGAAAAAAATGTCAAAAAAACCCCCAACAAAAACATGGGCTTAAAAAAGAGTCAAAGAGATGACAGGAATGAAGCACCTTCTTTAAAAATTTCTCTAATAAAATATTTGACGTTTGTTGTCTGATCCTTTCACATTCCCTACTGCACAAACAGCATCCAAACATGGGTCTGAAGCATAGTGCCATGATTTCAGCACCACGGACAGCTGCTGTCAAAAAAGCTAGTTGCTGACACAGGCTGATGCCATGTGTTTTCAGTGTTGGGTCTAATGCTCATGCAACAGTCTTGGCTACTGCATAGTTAAGTCAATAAATTTCCTGAAAGTTCATATTATACCCCTTTATTAACAAGTTAATAAAGGTTTCACATCTCCTCAGAAGTCAAAGTCAAAGATCCAATATTGTGATGAAATAGTGTGTCATGAAACAGCACATACTTTGTGATAGCAGCTGTAGTGTGTGTTTAAAGTAAAAAGAATAAAAGTATGCAAATTGGAATGCAGCCCCTGTTAAAAAAGTGGCAGAGAGGAGGAGAGGACGCCAGCTGGGTGCAGTGTTTGTCCTGTTGTGAGATCACAATGTACTGCAAACCTAAATGGATGGTTAAGTGACACAGGCTGCATTCCAAAAATCACATACTTTTCCTGTTTGCTTCAAATGCATACTGCAGCTGCCCTTACAAATATGCACTGTTTCACGCAGTAATGCATACAATGTGGACATACTGACCATCGCAGTCTGTGTGAAACAAGCTGTAATCTGTTGGTGCACTGTTGGTGGCTCAGGAAGGTTTATAATGGCGTGAGATACCATGATGTGACTGCGTAGGGGATTTTTTTAATTGCAAATTGACCAGATGTAGTAGGACATCTGAGTGTTTTCATCATAGTACATTTGATGTACCATCTACTGGAACATACTAAATCATCTTCTGTCATTCTATGTAGTATGGACACTGTAACATGCCACTTTAAGATATATAGAGAAAGGGGGTGGTATTTTCTTATATTTTGTAGGCCTCTAGACACACTGACATGAAAAAATTGGATTTTGCATAATATGTCCTGCCAATTTTACTTGCCAAACTTCTAAAAATATCCCCATTTCTTATTTAAGTCATGACTCACAAAAGCAAAGAGAAGATAAGGTTAGAAATTTAGTCAAAATGCTCCTTATTTCAATCTGCGAAATACATTTAAAAAATTGCAGAAATGTGTATATCTGGATTTTAGTGGGCCATATGAAAGATTTGCCCCCTCATTATTTTTAGCTGCCCCCTGAGTCACTTCATCCTGGCAATGACACTAGTCCTCAAGCTGTGATGGCTACTTCTCTTCAAAATAAGTTTCATTAACAATATTAGAATAACTGATGAAACCGCAGAAATGACAGCCGAAACTTTGAGTAAAAGATGTGCATTTATTGGTAAAATGTAATGTAACTGCTGACTTGCAGTCACGCTGTTTGTAGTGCATCATTAGCATAAATCGCATCACCTACTGTAACCCTATCCTGACTTTATGAGTCACACAATGTGTCCATGAGTCAATAGTGATATTTATAAACTCCTGCTGAATCACACACTTGCTCACACATTTTCTCCAGCCAACGCACAAAAGTGAAAACAAAGAATTTGCCTGAAGTTGACTCTGATATTCTTTCAGGACTCCACAGCTTGTTAGTACAGCCATCAATAAGTTTGGTCTGGTGCAAAGCAATTTTTTTATTTTTGTTTATAATAAATACAGTAAATGATCCAAATTCTAACCAAAAAATGTGATAAAACTATATGAAAATGGGAAACAAATGAGTCTGGGGATCTCCTGAGGGAATCAGAGTGAAATCCGAATTTGAGGCAGATTGTGAATGAGTCACACAGTATGAATTTGAACTGCAGAAAAAAAGGTTAAAGATTTAAAAAAAAAAAAAAAAGAAAATAAATAATAAGACGTCACTCTTCTTTCCTTCTGAGTAAAGAAAATCTCAGAGGCTTCGAGCTGACACCAACAGCCATCATTAAGAAAGGGAGAGAGAGAGAGACAGAGAAAGAGAAGATTGTTTTTTCTTGTTGTTGTTGTTTTCTGATATTTTTTCTCTTTTTTTGCCTCCTGCTGCTTATTGGTTTCGAGCGGAGGAGGAAGAGAAATGAGGGACAAACACAAACAAAGAGACAAACATCAAAACTGTCGACCTCAAGGGAGCAGCAGCACTCGCTAACGAGCAGTGACAGCAAGAGAAGAAGAGAGGAGGAGAAGAGAGGAGGAGATAAAACAGAGGAGAGAAAACAGAGGAGAGCAGGAGAGGAGAGGAAAGATGAGAGGACAAAAGGGGGAAAAATTAAGGAAACAGCAAAGAAGTGGCAGAAAAGTGTAAAAAGTATAAAATGAAATCTATTACAGTAAGCAAAGACAGAAAAAACAAATCCCAAAACTGAACAAAATCTCCACAAAGAAAACCCAGATAGAAACAATTATGGTATCTTTCATGACTGACCAGAAAACAAACAAATTAAAAAACTCATACTGCAGACAACAGTACTCACAAAGCTCAATTATCTCCACTCTGGTAAACATCTAAACCATTTTCCTCAATAATACACACTTTAAGTACATTAAAAAAATGCATTTTTGCTTCCAAACTGTTGCTTAATGGTATGCAGTGGTCAGGAACCTTGTTGTAAAGCTCTGGTAGGCCACTGTGAGAAAAAATATTGTAGAGAAGGTGGGGGGTACAGTGGATGGTGCAAGTCATGCAAGTCAGAAAACGTATCGTAGATTAACTGTAGTACCTGGTTGAACCAGGCAGTTCAGTGTTGGCAAACAGATATTCTCAGACTAGCCAACATGTGAACCCTGCATGAAAACACTGCAAAATTGGATGGATAAACCCCTGGGATTGTTATTTTTTACTGCTGCCTCAGATCTCTTACTGTCTCTTACTGTATAAATTCAGGACTGTAAGATAAAAGCAAGAAACACATATCATTTTCAGTACTTTTGAATTTTTAACTGTGCTGATGGGTTTGGTTTCTTCACACTTGTAGCTTAAAGCCTCAGGTATCAAAAACATCAACGAAGGGCTTTTCCAGTCTTCCACAAGCGGAGATGTTTGCTATAACATTTTGATTCTCGCTCTGAGCTCTGTGGGGTGAGTGCAGCTCTGCTAAATTGGCCTCATGCTGTCTACTGTTATATTCAAAACTACAGCAGGCTGCCATCGTCTCCTGCAGGACCAGACTGCATCTGTGGAGCCAACACCCTGGACTCGACTTGTTCTGATGTGTCCAAACGGCTTAACCAGCCCAGCCAGCATTGTTCTTCCTTCTTTATGACTGATTTTTGTGAAACAAAATTATAAAACCAAATGAAAGACCTTGTCCAAAACCCTAAAAACCATGTGCAAGCAAGCTCTGCAACCTACTACACAGCAAAAATGTGTTTAAAAAAATCTAAAGAATAGAGCAAACAGGACAAAATCAAAATAGAAGAAAACAGAAAATTAAAGGGAAATGGAGAGAAGAAAACGGGAAAAGGGAACAGAGGGGATCAACACAAAAAGGCAAAGAGAAGACAAGTCAAGAGAAGACATAAAAACAAAAAATAAATA
Source organism: Amphiprion ocellaris (assembly GCF_022539595.1). Taxonomy (NCBI): domain Eukaryota; kingdom Metazoa; phylum Chordata; class Actinopteri; family Pomacentridae; genus Amphiprion; species Amphiprion ocellaris. Next base: position 18,251,754 of record NC_072774.1, read on the forward strand.
AATACAAAAGCAGAGAGAGTAACAGGCAAATGGAAATGACAATTGGAAAGGAGAACTGACATGGGCAGAGAACAGTAGACAGCAAAACTGGAAATGGAACAGGATGAATAGAGAAAAAGAAGAAACCAGAAGACAAGAAATCAGAAGCCAACAAGAAAGAAAAATCAGAAAGGGGGACAAAAAAAGGAGATAAAGACAAGAGTACACAAAAAATCAAGAAAGGCACAGAGAAAAAGAGCACAGAATAAACAGAACAAAACGGTAAAAGCACAACACCAGAGCTTCACACTGCACATCATTAAGAAAACAGGTTGAAGATTCAGAGAGAAGAAATAGCAGATACTTTGTGTCCCAAACTGCCCTCAGTTTGACTGAAGTTCACACAAAATCAAATTGAAACTGTCTTAACTTCACCTTCACCAACAGGTTCCATCAATCAGACAGACAGAAAATCTGCTCCTTTCTTACTCACCTTCATCCTCATCGTTGGCTGTGACGGTGATGAGAACGAAGCCGACCTCCTTGTCTTCCTCCACGCTCACCTCATACACCGGCTGGGCGAAGGCTGGGGCGTTGTCGTTGACATCGGTGACAAAGATCCTGACATAAGCTGTGTCTGAGTGAAGAAAGGATGGAGGATGTTATCTCAGTCTATCTGAATACAAGCATTAAAGTCCACCAACCTCAGTTTAAAGTAGTTTGCACGATCTTACACTTGCAACTTTGAGGACTTTGAGAATCGAAACGGAACATCTATTAAATTCTACTGAAAAACAAATCTGTATGAACTCTTATGATAAACTTCATCAGGGAAAATCTTTTGAATGGACTGTATTTATATGTTACTTTTATCCAAAGCACTTTATAATGTGAGCCATCCTCATCTACTCACATTAAGAGAATTTTATTTTTTTTTTTTGTGAAGACAGGATATACAAGGGACAACCTCCTTGTTCACCATGAAAACACAATTATGTTCTTGGATAAAAACCTATTTATGATCTAAATTCAACTGCAACACACTGAAATTTGCAGGAAGCATGCTGACATTTACATAAAAATAAGTGATTGTACTATTACAAGTGCTCTGGATTTTGAGAAGATAACATGTCTGTCAAACCAGACAGTGGATTTTGGGACTTAAAGTGTTCATAGAGTAAAAGAAAGTCAAGTGGCAAAATTATCAGCGATTCACACAAACATTGATGGCAGTGAGTTACTATCAGCTGCAAACTTGGTTTCAACAGTCCACTGATTACTAGATGACCTGCTCCATCTGTTGAGCCATAGCTCCCAAGCTTTTCTTGGGATGAAAAGGGTCAATTTTTTGAGGTGGGATGTGAAAGCAGCCTTTATGTCCTTTATCTACTCGGGAATTTATGCACACGTACAATTTGCTTGTGCATGCTCATAGTCCTCTATAAAATTACGGCATACCACCTACAGACAGTTCAAAATGCACAGCACGATTACATAAAAATATAAAAAATATAATGTAAATTAACTAAATCTCAAAATGTATTCAATACAAACATAATAAGATATATAAATTAACCATAACGCACACAGCATTTCCACAGCATTAATTCCATCAATAAAACAATGTCACAACACTCCTGCATTTATTTTCTCTTCTCAGTGTATCAATGGTAAATACCAATTAACTGATAAATAAAATTAGAACATATTACCAAACAGGAGAGAATTATATGATTACATTTTCTTGTTTTCCAATTAGAAACATATTACTGCTGAATCTAATATTATTACTTACCCATCAAAAGGCTGAAAGATATTTTTTGAAAGAAAGGATGTAGGATCATATTTACTATTTACTTTGATGGTTTTTGTGGTGAATTTCTTGTGTTTTTGTTGCAGCCAACACCAAGTGTGTTACCTGTGTTTGGTTGGCCTTGCTGGCCGGGTCGAGCCGACTCTGAGCCGTCCTGCGACTGCACCTCGATCAGGTAAGAAGCTTTCTGCTCGCGGTCAAACGAGGCTTGGGTGATGATGACGCCGCTGCGTGAGTTGATGCTGAAGAACTGAGAATCCCCACTTTCATCCTTCAGGATCACATAGTGGATCTGAAACACACAGAAAGAAAAGTTGAAGAAGAAGAAGAAGGGAAACAGAAGTTCATCAATGTTCAGTGCAGCCGAATCTCACCATTCCGTGTAAACCAGAGTCCAGGTCTGTGGCCGACACCTGAGCCACCGACGTGCCGATCTGTGCTCCTTCAGGAACCGTCGCTTCGTAGGTGGACGACAGGAAGAAAGGGACGTTGTCGTTCACGTCTGATGACAAAGAAAAACAAGGTAGAGCAGCCATGAAAAACACATTTTATTTTCCTAAATTCATCATTTTTTGTTGTTGCAGGATCTGGCAGAAGAACACAGACAGTCTGTCATGTCCATGAAAGCTGATTAAATTGGATTAAAAACTGACAGAGAAAGAAAAGTCGACAAAGAAAGGAAAATGAGCAAGAAATAAAGAAGGACAGGGAGAAAAGCAAGACGGAAGGAAAAGAAAGATGGAATAATGTCTGTAGTCTTGATGACATTTACATGAGTAAGGGAGATTAAAAGAAAATATCAGATACAAGGAACTAAGGAAAGAAAAAAAGGCAATGAGAGGGAACAAGAAAAAGTCTGTGGTGTGAAGTCCATCAGAAAGTGAATTTGGACTGTGTCTCCCCTTGCTAATGAAAACTGAGTTATTAGTGAGGAATTATTATCCAAACACCCTGAAGAGTCCACAATGCAGCCTGTCAGCTCACTTTCAAGCTCCGCTAAGCCAATTACAGCATCCGATGTGGGCTTGTTCAAAGCCAATCAAAGTCAGGAAGTGTTTTCTCCATTTTCCTTCTCTCCACCCGCCTACAGATGCTGATTGGAAAATGAGTCACTGTTAAAACGAGGTGGCATGAAGCTCACACCACCAGCCGTTGCTGTTTTCTTCTTTTCCCTTTTTCTGCCACAGATGAGCAGGGATATGAACTACACTTCATTACTCTCATTCGGAGTTTCTGTTGTTCACTGATGACTTCTTTCCCTGTGCTGGTCAAAGCCAAATAGTGAATTTTTAAATGCTGAATGTGTGCTCAAAATAAAGAGAGAGAGAAATCCAGGGCCCCAGCTTCAATACATAGGTGAGAGAGACACGATAAGAAATAATGTGATGACAAAATGTTCAAACTCACTGGAAGTAAACATTATGTACTGATTCCCTTATTTGCATACTCACTTATTAATTCATTTGTAAAATCACTATACTTTTACATCACTGGTTTTGTATCACTGTACAAGGAACAAATAAGTATGCATGCACCAGCACAGTCGCTTTCAATACCCAGTGAGAACAAGAACACATGTAACTAAATACACCACCAGTCAAATGTTTGGACACACTTTCTCATTCATTTGAATTCGTTTGAGTGTCCAAACTTTTGACTGGTAGTGTACATCAAAACATCTCACTCACGCAAGCATTTTAATACAACATTTTGGGTGATTATCAATAAATTTCATCACAGGATTGAAGTATGGGGGTAATGGAATTTGTGCAGGTCAGTTGAATCTGACAGCAGTAAACTTTGGCAAAAGAATCTGTGCTGCTGGCAAACTGTAAACTGTTGTGACATTGTTGACATTCGAAGGAAGAGCTTGATAATCCTATTTCACTTACTGTTCAAATCATGTAATATCATACATGACACAACATTAGTGGAAAAAAAATACAAACAATAAACAATAACAAAATTTCTATCATTTTTTTTGGAAATTCTTTTACTTTTGAGGTTTAACTGATGCACTTTCAATCATGTCGTCTCATTGTGCTTCTGGTGGAATGGTTTAATAGAACTGAATGAAGGATTTAGCTGTTCACACCAATGAACCAACTCTGGAAGTCACTCTCTGTCCCTTAAAAATTCATCTATATCAACAAAGTGGATGTTGCCCTTAAACCCTCAAAGAACCCAAAGTTATGACCTTTCAAAACTCAAATAGGACCTCAATCACTCAAATGCAAACTCGTTCCCTCCACCTCACCCGTCACGTTGACGTAAACGGTGGTGAAGGAGGCGAGCGGCACGGCAGCGACATTCTGCACTCGCACTCTGAGCGTGAAGAAACGAGTTGTCTCGTAGTCGAGGTTCTCCGCCACCAGGATGGATGCTGAGCCGTCCGCCCGGTTTGGTTTGATGTAGAAGCGCACCGGCATGTTGGTTTCTGGCACCTGACCCTCCTCCAGGTTGTAGGTCACTCTGGGGTCACCGAGTGGAGACGTTGCCTTGACGGTCTGAGGAGAGATAGAGGATGAGAGGATGGCTAATAGCATGTGTACTTTTGTTACATCATTAATCCATAAATACAAATGCTTGAGAACCCTATCTCTGACACAATATGTCACTGTGTGAGACATATGAGCTTCTTGATTTTTGTCTTTCTTTTGTGTGAATTTTTAAGACTTTGTATGTGGGATCGGAGGCTGGTCAAAACAAGTTATAGCTAATGAAAGGTCTTCTGTGTCTAAATAACTTTTCAATAGGTCCAGGAGGTCCTCGGTTTACGACGTCATCGACTTACGTGTGAACTGGTTCAGTGGAACTAGTTGGCGAGTGGAGTGAACGAATACGTCGGCAAACGGAGAGGATGAATATGTAGTCACACGGCGAGCAGAGCGGAAGAAGTCAAGCGGCACTATAAGATGGCTTTGTTTCCTTTTTACCACCATATTGGATTATTTATGCTACATTCGATAACTTCATTATGGCTTCCGAGATTAAGTCAGACTTATCGTTTACATTTTCGCCGGTATTTTCCTATCAAGTTGTGTTTCAGTGTGAACTAATGACTGTTTGTCATTACTGTAGTTGTACAAATATGTAAACTGATCGATATCGTGATGCACATAATGGCTTTGTTTACATTTTCACCGGACTTACGGCGAAAATCAACTTATATCACACTGTACGAATGGAACTCCGACATAAGTCGAGGACCGCTTGGATAGTCTAATTTATCACTTGTGTTTAAGCTTTTATGTTAGGGATACACACATCATCACTGTTGTTCACAATCTGACAATGGAAAAACCCTGACAGCAAAAACCGACAAAACACTATCAAAGTAGAATAAGAGAGATTCTTAAAGAAGCACTGAATTCTCCAAGCTCCTTTGATCAATGTTGTTTGTCCTAACTACTATATATATATAACCTAAAATGTGAAAAAAAAGGCTGACAAGTAAAGCTAATGTGGAATTGGCTGAAAACTGCATTCTTTCTGATGGCCAGCAGGGAGTGACTCCTCTGGTTGCAAAAGAAATCAGATTCTTGGAGTCCAGTTTGAGTTCAAGTTTATGGTCTCAATAGATAATATTAGGTCCCTTTCAAAACCGCAAGATGGTAATTTTGTGAACTATGGTGCCTTTTCAAGTTAAATAGATGAAAAAGCAGAATACTCTTTAGGACGTGGTTCAATTACAATTGGCATGTTGCTATCACATTAACGTACATAGTGTTATTTGGCCTTGGCTTTCAAAAAGTCAAAAAGCAGATGAAATACCAAAATCTAGGTTTCTAGTGGCCATCTTCAAACCCACTGGTGATGTCACAGTGGCCATGTCAATCCGGTTTGTTTTTTTATTCGTGGAGAAGAAATAAGTCTCATGGAAAATCACAGCTTATATGTTGAAATGTACATCGTTAATTAGTTAACTGTTTGTATATTTTGTTATTATTATTATTTTATTTTTTTCAATTTTGGAATATACACCACTAAAACATTTTTAGATTCTGTCCAGAAAAAAGAAAACTTCATTTGAAATTAATAACACTGCACTAAAAACTAAAAATACAGTTTTGGACCATGTTGTGTCACTCATTTCATGTGGTTAGATTATCACAGAAAGGCTCTGAGAAACAATCCAATCACTATTCAACACCATTTGTGCATCTGCCCTAGACATTTCTGGCTTCCTGCCATTCATGGAGGGGTCACAGCTGCAGTTTATTCTGTGCTTATGTGCATATGAAAGAGGTAAAATATCATGTAGCTATGAGTACATAGTCTAGTGTTTAGAGTTCCTAATACAAAAGCATTTGTTCAAAGTTAAGAGTCGCTGGTGGATTCGGAGAACAGAAGCAAGAATCCTCACTCAGACTGATTACAAGCAGTGCAGAGAGAATAAAAGATAGCCCATACAGAGCCAGCTCCCCAAACCTCTGTGTATTCATTTAAGGCTACAAGTTTATAGATACAGACTTATCTCCATGTCTGAAGCAATAACTCTCACATCACATTATAACAATCCATCAAGAAATCAAGCCAAAAACGGACTCTGTGCTGGTTCATGATGACATCATGTTATCACACAGCTGTTAGTGTCGACAGCGAGGCCGTTTGTCTTTATAACGGCTTCAACGGTTTCCAGAGGTCCGTAAACCATAACACTCACCAGAAAAATGACACCCTGAGATACACAACTGCATTTCCAAGAATGCAGCGTTTCAACGGTCAGAGCTGCTGTTCAGTCCTTCTTTGGAAATGAAACACTAGACGAGAAAATGTCAAACTTCTCCAAGGCACCTAAAAAGGTTTCAGTTTCAGCTTTGTTGATATTTTCTTTTGTGGAAATTTTTAGAGAATATGTGTGGGTCAGTGTGTGTGTGTGTATGTGTGTGTGTTGTCCTGGCTGGTGCACATCCCAGGAGCAGAGCTTTTAAGAATAAGATAGATATTATTCTCTTGGCAGTTAGAATAAGCTGACCTTAGAGAGGGAGAAAGTGAGTCTGTGTGTGTATGGATGTATTGCTCACGTTGTGAGGACATAAATCTGTTTACACTGTTTACACAGTCACATTGCAGGGAGCTTGTTTTTGAGGACAAAAAGAGTCCCCATCATATAAATCACTAAATTTATGTATGAAGATTTTATTCAGGGTCAGGATGAGTTTAGGTTTGGGTTAAGGCTAGAGATAGGATTAGGCTTAGTTTCTAGGACATGAATATAAGTCAATGAAACGTCTGTTGTAAAAGAAAGCAACAATATGTGAGAGAGTCTGTGTGTGTGTGTGTGTGTGTGTGTGTCTCTGTGTGTGTGTGTGTGTGTGTGTGTGTGTGTGTGTGTGTGTGTGTGTGTGTGTGTGTGTGTTTGTGTAAGAGAGAGTGCTTTCAAGGCCTTTGTCCTTCCTGACCACAAACACCCAGCTGTTCCAGGGAAGGATTGCGTTTTCCATGGTTGAGTGATGCCACCTCACTTTACAGTAATAGTATGACCTGGACACACACACACACACACACACACACACACACACACACACACACACACACACACACACACACACACACACACACACACACACACACACACACACACACACACACACACACACACACAAACACACCAAGATGAAAAGCTCTTGGGGACATATATTCCTGAACACATACATTTCATTTATTCATGCAAGTCCACTCCAAAAGTCAGAAAAAAAACCCAGGACACATATAAAATAAAATCTCTCACCACATTAACCAGCCTGTCTCAATGTTTCACATTTTTGGGAATCTTTTCATTTAATTATTCAGTGTAGAATGACTTTTGATTACTCCAGTCCATTTTCTTTTGCTTGCTGGGATGCAACCTAAACATGATTCACAATTAAGCTGACTGGTCTTAATGAGGACAATTGTTTGATTAACAGAAGTTAAGTGCATTAGTTAAGAAGTATGCTACAGTGTTTCTCCTGGTAAGTAAAGCAGGATTTATGCTCTGTCTGTTCCACATGTTGGATGTTTGAATAGACTATGGTTAGATTACATTTTAATTAGTAATTTTGTCTTCTGCCGACCAGAGGCAGCAAATAACTAAGTACATTAACTCAATGGTGCACTTCACTACAATTTTATGCTATTTCATACATCCACTCCACTACATTCCAGAGAGAGATATTTTACTTTCTGCTACACTACATTTATCTGAAACCTTTAGTTATTTTGAAGATACAGATTTTGCACAATGGATGTTTTGACATACTTTTCAAATACAACACATTGTTAAAGATTAAACCGATGGTTTCCAACCTTTTTGGCTTCTGATGTCTTACAAAAAACATCAGAGGATATTTCAGATGTCTGTGAGTTGCTAACAGCTCCACCAAATACAGATTTTTACCCCTAAACTTCTCACACAGTTTCTTTTCAATAGATTTCCAAATGATCCAACATCTGACTAGCAGACAAGTCCAAAATCTGAAAGCAGACTTTTGTATTAAAACTTTCTTTCTGCATTCCTCTTTCCAGATCCCAGATGGATCCTTCTTTTCAGCATCTACAGCAGTAACATGCTGCTGACCCACTGATGCTTCAGTAACAATAATCTAATGATGTCATATACTATCATATACGACAGAGGAACTAATTGTGTACTTTTACTTTAACACTGCATTTTGCTGCAAATACTTATGCACTTTTGCTTAAGTGGGATTTTGCATGCGGGACTTTTATTTGCGATACTAGGCCAATGAGCCAGATCAGAGAGATTAATGATGAGGTTAACAATGACCACTTGTCACTACTTTACAGACAATACTGTCTTCTTAAGGCAGTGTAAACATACTTGCACATCAGCGTGTCGTTCACATCTACAGTAAAGATGGTTCTAAAACAAAATGTACTGTGAGTGTAAAATCATTTCACCACTTCAGTGCACAACAGTTAATTAAGATTTACACAAAGCCTGGAAGCAATGGAAAACTGTTGGCCTCGGTCCATCGAAAAAGAAAAATCCGAAAGATTCCAAATGCTACTGTTGCTTCCACCAGAGGTAACACGCATCCTCTGAGTGAGAAACGCTGTCCACCACCTCAAACACCAAAACCCTCTCAGCTCTCTCTCTGTCCAGTGACTCCAGCAGCTCCCTTCACTCTCTTGTCTTTACTAATGATTTGGCATGTTGGCAGACTACACAACACATAAACACACAGAAAGAAAAAGATCACTAACCAACATTTAAAATAAAACAAGAAAAGCACTCAGAGAGCGCGATACTCCGCCAAGGCTGCACAATCGTTGTATCATTTCGGCTGAAATCTTGAGAAAAACTGTGGCAGCAATTATGACACTATAGAATGTGGCCATGTAATCTAGATGTACCCACAAACAAAATGACCATGCGCTGAGCACAGATGTGTGTTATGCATGTGTATGTTATGTACGGATACCGAACCGTGTGACCTAAATATGTTGCAGGAGGCAGGAAGTGATAGAACTCAGAAACACCCCCACAATTTAATCAATTGTTTCTTGTATCATTTCCGATGGATAAGTCCTGATAATTTCGCAGCGGTCAGTTTTTAGAAGCTTTGCAATCATGTGATCATCAGCAGGCAGCTGATGTAGTGTTCACTTGTATCCGTGGTTCCAGACTATAAGCCGCATCACTGCAAAAATAACGAGTTGGTCCTTGTATCATTTCTGACCTTCCCTGAAAATTTCATCCAAATCCGACAAACCAATGCCGATTGTCACATAACTCCACCGAGGCTCCGCCTCCTTGGCGGGGTAATTATAAAGTAATTTCTGCTTCTCAACCTTCCAGTGAAGCTGATTCACAACTTGTCAATGCTCAGACTGTCCTCTCACATTTTCAAGTTTTGTTTTTTTCATTGGTATTCTCTTACACATGTAAAACCAATTTCAATTCCAAATCTGCCTGAGAAGTAGCCATCCAGTTTCCAGGTGAGAAGTCATGTCAGGACATGTTGGTGCAGCGTGGCTCAGCCTCGCAGCAGGCCGAGGCAGCAGAGCGAATGGAATCAACACTAATGAGAAATCATCTCATTAGACATCAGTGCAGTGTGCTGAAGCTAAGCTGATCAGTGTCTGCCATCTTCTCCCACACAGATTAATGCCTGTGGAGATATCGCAGCAGATCGCTCTCAGCTGGTGCGGCTGGTGCTGAGGGTGATTCAGCAGCTGGAATACAGATCACGCTGTCAAGTGCTAACAGTTAGCAGTCAGCTGAAAGGGCCATGGTGAGGTCAAGGAGAAGTTCTTCTGTCGCCACAATGGTTCTGGACTTTTATGTGATAATTCCACATTTAATGGCTGTTTTGCTAATTTATATTGCAAATATACCACATAAGCAGTATTTCTGCTCAGTGTTTTATTACCTCGTTTATCTGCTTCTCGTGTGCACAGCCGTATTAGTGCAACAAAGACATAAATCAGGAGAAAGAGTAAGGGAGTCAGTCTTTCTCCCCCACCCTGCTCTCTCAGCCCTCGCAAGTACTCTGTTTTAACGCGTCTGAATTGCAATATAGTTGTTCTCATTTGCATATTTTTCTCATAAAATGAACCAAAGTACAGGTAAATAACAGCAAATGCGCTGCGAGATCGGCTGCGCTGACATTTAAAATGAAAGTTTGCTGCCCCATCTGCCTGCCGGTGAATGGATCGTCTATCTGCGATCTTTGATAATGGCAAAATGAAAACGCAGACAACTGGCCATTCCTACTGAACACTATCTCAGCCTTTGTTTGTGAGAGTTAAAATGGATGCACCCAGAGATCCTTCAGCTATATATGATCCCTGAGTTGTGTCATTTTGGGAGGGTGGCCTGTCTAAATTAGAACAATTTTTATTATTAGATCCTTTCCAAAGACACTTTCAGTGCATCACTGGTCCACAGGATTTAATATTTTATTATTGCCTGTGTAACAGCCATAGAAAACACCAACAGGATGCGGAAGAAAGCTGGAGGAAGTCAGCCAGTAAGGAGACTAATAAAATACTTGCACACTCACACATAAGCAGGAGATGACTACAGCTTATTGATATGGAGATTTAACACACACGCACACAGGAGCTTCCACCTCTGCAGCATCTACCTCCATCTACCTCGTTAACAGTGTAATTAACAGACCTTATTAAGGCTGCTAAATTTAAAACAACAGTTCCTCCTCAGTGCAATTAACACAGCAGATGAGATGAAGGAGGAGGAGGTGAGGAAGAGGAGGAGACATTTCAAAGTTTTGGAGTGATTTGTTTAAGTTGCCACTTTAGGGAAATAATATTCTGACTTAGTTTTGTAGATCAGGGCTGAAGAATTTGGTGAATTTTGCAGCTTTTGTGATGGATAGTGCGATTTGATTTGCAATGGAATTGTTCAAAGCAAAGCTAGTTCAATATTCACTGTATAATAGATTTAAAACATGCGACGGAGCATTACGATAAGATGCCAACAAAAGGGTGACTGTCAGAGAAAAACCTGACGTCCAAACAGAATTTAGAAATAAGAAAGTCACTTCTGACACTGTATATGAACAAAAAAATATATATATATATTTTAATGTTCTGATTGAATGATGAATCTCATGTTATTTTATTTTTCACCTATTGTCAACAAATGCCATGAAAAGACCAAAATCAACAATCTCCTTCCTTTTCCTACATTGGACTCCCCCTTTCCCCACCGCTATACAGCCTCTGTCAGGTTAAACACAGTAATTAAATGTCTGTTTTTCTGAGGTGATGGGAGTCTATTGTGATGCTCTGACAGCAGGTGCAATTTTCTCCCTCTCCTCAATCATCTCTGACAGATGGAGCTGTGGGTGGGACAACCTCCAATCGCCATCATCATCACCATCATCATCATCACCATCCTTTTCAGTCTTTTCAGTAAAAATGTGGGGTCAAAGAAAAGCACAGCAGCAGTGAGACATACACAGGATTGCACCTAAGTACCCTCCAACTATTCGAAAACTGACTAACCTCCATGAAATCGAGCAGCTGGAGGGTGAAAATTCCTCCACCTTCTAAACCAGCCGCTCAGGAGAAGGTAGCAAATTAGGATGAAGGGATCAAAAGGAGGAAGAAAAAGTCACCGGAGGTATACAAGCAAACTGTGTGTGTGTGTGTGTGTGTGTGTGTGTGTGTGTGTGTGTGTGTTGGTTGGTTGTAGCGAAGTCAGGTGAGACAAACTCAGGGCGGGTTTGTTGTTTGCTCGGCAGAAAATGTTTGGAAGTGCTCGGCTAAACGTGCTGACACAGAGGGAGAGAAAAAGAGAGAGGGATGGATGAGCGGAAAAGGGAGGAGTGAAGCGGGTGAAGAAAAAGGAGAAGAAGAAAAAGTGTTTCTAGCCTCCTCAGGGTGCTGTGCACAGACGTGAAGGAGGATGTAAATGAAAGAGAACTCTAATAGCTGCAGGAGGACGACCGGGATTAAATACTGCTCTCTTTTTACGTCTCCTTCCCCTCTCCTCCATGTCATTTTCCAGATCTTAGAGGTATTTGTAGTGATCAGAAGAGAAGAAGGAGCTTCACTTTGTTGATCAATAACTTTTCAGGCACCCTAACCATTTAAAGAAGAGGCTCAATAACCTTTGATGTTGGCACATACCAATAAAACACTAGAGCTACGCTGATACGAAAAAATGGTTTTCTTGCACGATAAAGGTCTTTTAGGACTGCTGACTTTTTCTTGATAATCAGTAAACTCCTTAAAGTCCATGAAAACAAAAAAACACATCATACATGTCAGAAAATAACTGCTGAAAATGTGAGACTGGACAAAACAGTGATGAATTGTGGATAGTTTTTGTGGTCAGAATATTTTGGGCAGACCAGATAGAAGTTTTATGACCCCTCCTCTAAAGAGTATAACAACATAAAAACAAGTCTGTGTAAGCATCAAGGGTTCTCCCACTCAGTGTGTGTGGGTGATTTCACATCTAATATGCTTGGTTCCTTTAAAATGAACTTTGTTTGCATGGTTAGCACGATTAATTTGGGCTGGTGTGAAAACTTTGATCGTACTCCGGAATTTCACAACAGATGAAACTGTTTTTTCCACAATTTTGAAAGCTTTTGAAAGTGTTTCTGCTGATTTTTGTGGTGGGACAAACTCAGAACACATCTTTTTTTTTTAACTGCTTCATTGAGACTTTAGGGTGAAAGTTAACTTTATGGATTTCTGAATGAAAAAATATACCTAAATTCAATCAGTTCGACAACTCTGAGGCCAAACTGGAAAACCTTAGACTAAGGCTCTTGGGCCAGATTTATAAAACTGCAGCTAGCAGACGCTATTGAGACTTCTCACAACGTTCCATCAATTTTTGTCATAGCAGAACTAGATAGCCCAGTTTTAGTCATTTGCTGTGCCAATCTCAGTGACCTCAAAAGGAACAGAAATATGTACCTTTATCCTCTGCATGTTTAGGTGATGGAGGGAAACTATTCAGTGCGAACATGGCCCTCTTCAGGTAGATAAATGTGCTGAATTCACCTCAAAGTTAAACATTTCCAACCCACAGCGTTCTGCAACTTACCAATCTACGTGTAAACAACCAACATGGTTGAAAACGAGAAACTTGTGTTCTTATGACAGGCAGTATTACCTACTATTAATATTACATGTTTCAGATAGTCATATTTGAGTGATGGAGTGATGTTAGAACATCTATTTCTCATGAAGTCAGGATGCATGAAATTGTAGCCCAGTCAGGGCTCTGCCTTTTCAAGAAGGAATTGAAAAAATTTTAAAGCTCCTGGAGTTGCTTGGAATGAAACTTTCAAACCACCTGAAAACATCAGAACCAATGAGACGCTGAGTTTACCTGTGAACGCTATACATGGTTTGAAGAAGTTAAAAATCAATAATGAACAGGCCGCAGTTAATCTGCTTTAACTTTGCATGTGAAAACTCAGTAACTTAGCGTCCTCAGCAACTCACCACTATCTTGGCGTCTCGGACAGTGTTTTCCGGCACCGTGACCCAGTACTCTGGCTGCTCCCAGTGTGGCGGCTGGTTGTGGACGTTGGTGATGATGACGGTCAGTTCCACGGAGCTGCTACGGTTCCCTCCATCTGACGCCACAATCTGCTGACTGATCCTGGATGTCTGCAGGCAGACGTACACACGACGATTCACATCGTTTAACAAACCAAAGAAACATGTCTAGGTGAGTATTTATTGAGAGCTGCCTTTTCAACCTGTTCTACCTTTCCACAGCTTTTATCAAACAAATGTAAAGAAAGGCTTTTCCTATTTCTTAATGGGAAAAAGCATCTTAAGAAATAAAAGAGAAAGTCTGTGATTAAAATTTGGTCTTATCTTCAAAATCAAACTTCAATGATCAAACAGTTTGACAGTTGTGAAAGCCTGCTGAAAACTTGTAAGATTAGTAAATATTAGAGCAGAGAGATAAAGGAAATGTTAAAATGTTGATCTTTTGGTTTGTTTGTAAATTAAAAAAATGAATAAAGAAAGTGGGATGGGGTAAATCTGCCTTTACTAAATTATTGACTGAAGTGCTGTTGAAAAGGAGGAGGCAGAGAAGAAGAACAGAGACGATGACAGTGACAGAAGAACAGTCGGCATCATTCATAGCGGACGTTTGTTTAACAGACGGATTCGCTTCAGATGGATTTTCAGTTTGACTTTGAAAGACTGTGCAAAGAAGGAGCTACACACGTACGATGATGATGACAACCATTAAAGATTTACAGCAACAGTCTGTTTGATGCAACTTTTATTCTGCTGACAGCAGAAACAGCAGAACATCTGCTGACATTGGTACCATAACTTCGACCTAGAGACCTCATGAACTCATGATTCTGGGCTGAAGCTGCTATTCTCTGATTTGATTGACATATTTGCAGTTTATTGTATACATGGTGTGGGTCATTCCATGTGTTTTTTTACTATGTTATATTTTTGTGACTTGGATCAACCCTGTCTCCAAGAAATAACATTTCTATATTGCTGAATTGTTTGCATTGGAGTAGCTGGGAGGATGTTGGGGTGGATGGCAGATGCATAAAACACACAATACTCAAAGGCAGCGAAGGTTTCTGGTGAGGTGAGGATACTTTTTGAAAAAGTTTTACCAATTTGTGAAAATGAAGACATCATTGCAAAGTTTTTTCAGACACTTTCAAGAGGTTAGGTTGTGTAGTTTGAAAGTTTTTGGTCAGTGATGACATTTCTTTAGGATGTTAAAGGATTCAGTCTTGTGTTGGGGTTGTTAGAATTATGTTTATGTCAGGACTTACTGAATCTATTATGGCCTTTTACAGCTAAAAACACTATTTAATCCCCACAAGAATCCAGCTGTGTTAGTTTTAGGGACTAAAACAAGTCTTGTTGGGTTGTAAAAAAGGTTGCTGGTGTGTTGCTCACCTGTGAGATGGGGTGGTTGACATAAATCCAACCAGTGCTGGGGTTGATGTGCAGGTATGCTGGCTTCTGATTGGACAGTGAATAGGTGATTGCTGCGTTGCTTCCCTGGTCATCATCATGCGCCGCCGCTCTCAGGAAACTAGTTCCAACTGGAGTGTCCTCCCTCAGGAAATCTGCAAGTGAGAAGAGATTACCTGTCAGGCAGGGGATGGAATAATACTCGTACTACTGCCAGCTACAGCAGGTATTACCACACTGAAACAGAGAGAATATCAGGGAGTGGTCAGACATAGAAAACAAAAAGAATGTTGAAACCTGCAGCTGTCCCAGATTCGCAAGCTCCAAACCATAATCCTTTTCTGACTTGTGCCTGTGTCTAAATCATGAATAGTGAATTTCATTAAATTTGACTGAACACAGTACAACATCATGTTCTGTGATGGTAAGCAGATATTATAATAATGGGAACACAGCGTTGTGTTGTGTCAGCAGTGTGTCACCTCATTTTGTCATTTCTGGGTCTCACTCTGCAAAGTCAACTGATGCATTTTTAAATTTATGAATATAACCTCCAATCCTGCTGACTGTGATGCATGTCAGCGCTTATCAGACGACAAAAACAACGAGCAGGGAGGAGGTCGGCTGCTGCATTTCCCTCTGTAATACTGCATTTCAAGCATTATGTCAATAATAATGTCCTTTTCACATTTGCGGTCTCACTGGATACATTTCAACTGAATAATCACATCAGTTCCTGCTGAGTCTAATGTGTGTCACAGAGAGGAAACCAAAACAACCAGGAGGAGCGAACATGGGATTTGTCTGCCTCCCAGGATCAGAGTGATGCTGTACGTTCTTCCTTTTGTTCACGTAATGATGTCCATTAATATTAATAATAATAAAACCATGCTAATGAGCTTTTGTTAAGCTAAAAGAACAGCATAAGTGAAAGTATGCAAAGGAGAAGGGTGATCACATCAAATTAGGATTTTACTTTTTCTGCTCTTTAGATTAAGATAATTGATAAATGAAATAAAACAATACATGAGGAAGTTAGCTTGATTGTTAAATTTGTTTTTTTTTTTGTCACTGGTAGGACATTTCAACAAACGCTGAACCAGTTCAGTTTATTTTTTATTAACTCGTTGGTTTATTTAACAGGGACAGTGCACATTAATAAGCATTGCTGTAAATGAGCCAGAGTTAGCCCAGAGGCTATCTTTCATCTGTAGTCCCTCGTTTTCTGAGAGTAATTTAGAACTGATCAGAACCGAGAAGTTGGTCCCTGTTGGGAACCAGAAAAGACCAAAACCACGAAAATGTCATTAGTGTGAGTATTTCATGAGGTCTATGTATAAAAGTATTTTACATACTTGCATGTATTTGTTGTCTACATATGCACAATATCTACAACCAGTGAAATATTAAAACTTTGCAGGTAAACAATATGATTTGCCATCTTACTTGATTATATAAAAATTGGCTGAGACATGGACACCCAATCTGGTTTTAGAGCCAGAACTTAGAATCAACATGAGAGTTTCATTGGCATTTATCCAACTATCTTGTCAGAGAGCTCTGCTCTCAAATTATATCTGACACATTTAGCATATCTGTAAATATGACAAGATTTGAGAGAAGTGTTGCATAGGTTGAAGAGGTGCATAGTTAGTTTCCTTTTCTCTTCAGATTTTCACTGAAAAATATTTTCCAAAAAGGACTTTTAAACCTACACACTTAATTTAAACTACTTTCATGTTCACAGGCATCTAAAAGTCGCTTCTGCTGCCAGAGGACACTGTTCACTCATACGGCGAACAGACTCCTCTGGAGGAGAGGAAAACTCAGAATCTGTTACTGCTAATAGAAAGTGAAGTGAAAAAGCAATGAAGAAAACATCCGAGAGCTGCTGATCATGCCGTCCCCAAAGCCCCAATAATCTTTTCACGCTGCTGTTTGCGGATAACGACCATAAGATAAATAACAAGTAGGCTAAACAAGAGGTGGTTTCTGGCTCATTTCCTCCGTTCGTGCAAGTATACGCACACACTCACTAGTGGTAAATGAATGCATGTCCCAGAAACATTTCAATCTGCCTTTTAAATAGTTAATGAGCCACTCTGTGCGTATCCCTAACCGGACGAGAACTTCTGACACAACGCTTATCAAAACACATATTTGCACACATAGTAAACAAACACGGACCCGCGGGAGGTGGCGGCGAATATTTCATCCGTCTTAGGAGCTTTCCAGGATTACAAGGATGCAGATGGATATATGACAAACAGGCAATTTCCACACTTCACCTGCTTCCTCCAGATTCACGTTGTAACACATGCAGAAGGTTTTATGTAGAAGAGGATGTGGACAGTGTGAGTCAACAGATGGTAGAGTGGGCGAGTCTGAGGGAAGGAAACTTTTTAATGTATCGCTGCCTTGTTTCGTATTGCTAGATAGACAAGATGGAAAAAAAATCTAACTGATGAAAGATGAAATGAGCAGTGGGGGCAGAAAGCTGCTTCTGGAACTTTAGACAGTAGAACTGACGTACAAGTGGCACTAATGGCAGAATATGTACCAGTCATGAAAGCAGTGGCAGATCTATTTGAAGGACTGATTGTACTGCAAGAAGTTGTACTAACTGCAGTAATACAGTAATAAGTGCAGGAACATATCATGTGGCTAAACATAGCAGTAGTAGTACTCACACTGGTAGCGGCTGTTTTCAAACTTGGGGTCATTGTCGTTCTGATCTGAGATCAGCACTGTGATCTGACAGATTCCGATGAGAGGCTCCTCGGCCTGATCGGTGGCCGTCACTGACAGCGTGAACTCCCTCTGATGCTCCCGGTCAAAACTCACCGTTGTGGTGATCACACCTGACAAACACAAGGATCAAGTTACCATGGCTACAGTTACACTTTTCATGTCTGAGTGTCACTGCTTGGATCTCATTGTTAAGACTTCCTGATCACATCCAATGGCTCTGTGAGGAGACTATAGCTTTTGAGCTTATGCACATTTCAAGATATTACTTTGAAAATTAAATTTAGTTTCCTACAAACATCAGTAACAAGTATTACTGATGTTGAGTGCCTATGTGGAGCCTACCAGTGTCAGGATCAATGTCAAACCCAGACGACACTCCGTCTCTATGCATGATGCCGTATTTGACCTCTCCGTTGACACCCATGTCGGCATCGTGGGCCTGGACGCGCAGGACAAACGTCCCTGGTGGCTGGTTCTCCAAGACCGCCGCATTCAAACTGTAGTTTTGACACTGACATCACAGACAGCACAGTCAAAGAACTGCATTTTTATTGTTTTTAAAAATATTGAACTCGTATCAGTACATAACTTCAGTCACCTCCTGGAACACTGGCTTGTTGTTGTTGATGTCGTTGATTCCCACGATGACCTGAGCAGAGCTGCTGAGAGGGTACGGCCCACCTGATGCGTTATCGTCTGTGGCGGTGATGTTAAGGATGTACTGAGGCCCCCTTAGCCGGGGAGGTGGACTCCGCCGCAGCTTAATGATGCCTATACACACACAACCACAGAAGTTACACAAGTTACACAAGTACCACACTTGGTACAAAGGAAAGGTACTTTCACATAGGTACGCATTTTGTTCTGCTCAATATATATTTACAACACGTCACAGCAAAATAGTGAAACCTGCAGTTTCAAGGTACTTTTCAGGTAAGAATTCTACAAAAATAATATACTGCTGGGACTTTCTGTCGTGTCGATGAGCCAGCACAAGTTTAAATAATAAAGAAAAATCCACCAATTTTCTCAGATCGTTTGTTTGATGCCCAAACATGCAGTTATCTAAGAATTCACAAAAAACAAACTTTAGTAAAAGGTCGGAAAAAAAAAACCCAAAAAACGAAACTCTTATCTGTCAAACCTTTCGATTAATCTTACGAACTGGTAGAGGGGCTCAACCTTTACATTTGAACGAAGCAAACCTATATACACTGTAGTTAAAACAAACTTAATCTTGATTGAATTTATCATATCAGTACCAGGCAGATGTTTAATTTTGAAATTCAGCATGATGGTGGATGCAGTTTTTTTTTTTTTATAGCTGACTGTGTAAACTGAAGAGAACCACTTTCTATTCTATTTATGGCAGCAATAACAAATATGAGTTGAGAAAAAAAATCCAGAAAAGGAACAGGCAAACAACATTTTGATGTGAGTTGGTAAGGCTCATTTTCTCTTCTTATTTTTTGCAGATTTTCACAGAAAAAATACCAACATTTTCTAAACTGAGAAATATAAGTATGAATTACTTTCATATTCACAGGCTTCTAAAAGTTGCGTCTGTTGCCAGGGGACAGTGTTCGCTTCACAGTAAACAGACCCCTCTGGAGGAGAGGAAGACTCGGAATATGTTATAGCTAATAAAAAGTAAAGAGAAAAATTGAGAAAAACCCTCAAGAACTGTTGTTCCTCAAAGTTTCATGAAAGTGAAACTACAGGATGTTTATGACTCCAAAAAGTTTCTGAATTTTAGCTGGATGATTGGATATTTTATTACCGCCTGTTTTAATCCCAGCAAGACGTCTAGCAGTGAAACGTAAACATTCAATAACAGTGTGATGAAGGCGTCTTCACACCATAAACACCCATAGATTTTCAGAAGTGTTCTCTGTTGGGTGTCCAGCTAGGTTATATCCTGTATTCAACATAATTTATACGTCACCACATTATGCATACACATCTCCACTGATCAGATCAAAAATTGCTTACAATTCTATGGACGGTGCACCAGAAGCTGTTTGAAAATGACTCAAAAACATCAGAAGAAGAATTAATTGATGCCTCAAGCAGTTTAGTTTCAACACTTCCGGAGCTGGTTTCAGCAGTCTGACTCTAATGCCTCTTAGTTTATACTGTTTTGACATCGAATAGGTCTGTGATTCACCCAAGACACATGAATTGTACAAGTATAAATGCAGTATTAGACTGGGGCTGCAACCAACAATTACTGTTATTCTTATTCTAATTATTATCTATTGATTAGTGTTGTGATTAAACAAATAATCATTTGATTTTTAAAATGCCAACAAACAGTGAAAAATACACAAAATGAGATCAGTTTTCTGTCAGCGAACACTTTGCTTCACATATCCAGACCATTCTGTAGCATAGAACAATATGGCTTCACCACATTGGTAAAAATGCAGCTGCACCGAGTGAAGTTACTCCACAGGATGCAGCCATGGTGTCTCCTGAAAATAGTGCCAGGGATTGGTGTGGTAGCACATGTTGCATAGTTTGGTCATTAAAAGGGCTCCTTTACTGAACAAACTAGCAAGGCTGCATTATTACATGATCCAAATTCTCTGGAAAATTAGAAATTTTCACTGTGATTGGTTCCTAGTCCGAAGCTTACCTGCAGTCTGCGTCTGGTGTGTCAGACTAGAGTAGACCAGGAAAACCAGGAGATCACAAAAGAGACAGCCTATTGAGCAGGGTTTAAAGAATCTGAATTATTGCAGATTATTTTCCTGTCGTTTGAATAAGCGATGAATCATTTCATCTCTCCATTAAATGTTTGCTGTTGAACTTTCTCAGTTTCCGCATCCACAACGGCAGCAGTGTAGGCAAGTATAAACAGCAACTGACATATAGAGCTTAAAAAACACTGTAGATGAAAAGCTGCGCTGTGATGTTTACGGCTTGGTGGGTCACCAACAGCAGCGACTGTCACCACAAACAGCAGCCAGCAAAAACCTCACATTATTCTAACTCGGGCCTAAAACAAATGTCATATTTTACTGCGCTAACAATCACTTCCACATTAACATAACAGAGCAGCAGAGCAAACAAACAAACAAATAAGCAGCTTTGGTAGCAACATGAATAGAGACATGGAGGCTGGGAGGGTGCGAACGCATCTACATGAAAATACTCCACAACGCTTTGAAGTGACAAAGCAGAACAGCCGAACAAGCCAAAGGCCATCTGCTGCTTGACTGTGTGTGTGTGTGTGTGTGTGTGTGTGTGTGTGTGTGTGTGTGTTTCTATACAAGTGTGTAAGAGGAAAAGACAGTCTTAATATATAATATACCATTTATGTGCAAATGTTCATGTTTATGTCTTTTTTTGCATAGACGGATGTGTGTGTATTTGTGTGCGTGTGTGTGTGTGGCAGAGCAGTGGAGCAATGCATGCTGGGTGATAAGGTGACAGAGAGGCTTAGGGAGGCAGAAAAATATGCACAAACACATGCAAAGATAAACATGCAAAACATGACTGAACATCACATTGTTGCACAATTTTATCTTAAAAAAGTCTTTCTCTGACTTACACACACACACACGTCTGTAACTCTGTTTTTGTGAGGACACTTATTGACAACAAGCAATCCTTTACCCCTCGCTGTAACCTCAACTTAAGTCTAGTTTTTACCTGCACACACATAAAACAGCACTGAAAAAAAAAACACTGAACAGAAGTAAAACAGATGCAACAGGAGAGGTCAAAAAGCCACAGGCTTTTATCTCCCCTCAATTTAAGGAAATAAAAAGGACAAACACAAGAGAAAAGATATGCAACATGATTTAAATCTGCACAAAAAAGATAATAAAAAGCACAAAAAATGATAAAACTACACAAAAAAGATAATGAAAAGCACAGAAAATAACAGAAATTTCACGTCAGTGAACACCAAGAAATATCACAGACAAAATAACATTTAGAATGATTATAATGTAACTTAATTCAACATCATTCCACATCTGTGCAGTACAATATCTAAAAGAACATTAGTCATGTTTTAATTGCAGATGTCTGTGCCAGAAAAGTCAACTTAACACTCGTTTTGTTCACCATATGTATGCAACCTGGTATTTTCCACCTTCTTGCACATGCAAGACAAAATTTTTGCTTTACATGGAGTTTGGCCAAACACAACAACACAGCAGCTCCCTCCTCTTACTATCATGAGGACAACGCCATACTTTGCAATACACATGTGTGGAAGATGCCCCCATACACCCTATAGTTAATAATTAAACCATGAACTGGTCCTAACCCCCACATCGTTGTTCCCTCAAGTGAGGAGTGGCCTAAACATCCTCAACACAAACTGGCCCTCACACAGACAGACACGCAAATATTTAAATGAGGAAGGCCTGTCTATCAGAACCACTGAGGAGATGATGAGCACTTTGTGTGTGTGATGCTAAATGTGTGTGTATTCGTTTTATTTATGCATGCATATGTGTGTGTGTGTGTGTGTGTCTTCCAGGGGGGCTCACTGGCCTCGTTAATGCCACCAAGCTTTATCCCCAAATACCCGTTACCATGGCAACAACTGTGTTGCTGTGTGATGTGAGTGTGCTCAATGCAGCTGTGTGTGTGTGTGTGTGCATGTGTGTAAGAGTGATTGTTTGCGTGCGTGTCTGCTCGCTAACCAGCATATGCATAATCATTCCGGTGTTTTTGTCCCATTAGAGGCAGAGCTGCATGCTGATGTTGGTACACGAATGTGTCCACAGCAAGAAATCTCAAAACCTATTACTTAGATGAGCATGAAATTTACTGATTGCATTTATTTTACATCTCTATGACCTATGACCTTGCCTCTAACACTATCTTGAGTGCAAACTTTTAGCTTTTTTTTTTTTTTTTTTTTAAGTCTCCACTCACTATCCTCCCCTGTCTCTGAACAGGGTCTGAAATTTTCATTTTGTTCTGTCTGCAACACATCAGTATGGTGTCTACTGGGAGAATGTTAGACTTTTAGGAAATGCTGAAAGGATTTCTAGAGGCACATGATTGTGAAGCAGATGGTTGCATCCTCTAGGGCACTAATGTGTTGTCCGGTGTGTGTCACATTCCTGGGGAAACAAAGTGAGAGCAGCTGCGTGTGTTTGACTTCGCAAACCTCCATTACATAGTGGATAAAAGTGAGCGCTAGTGAACAGACTGGAAGATTCTGTATTAACCCTCTGAACCTCAAGCAGGGAAGTTTTTTGCTTCTCTCGCATTTTTTTCTTACTAAGGGCTGCACCTCTGTGGGAACAGCACAACGGTGGCTAGAAGTAGCTATGGCTCATACATGTATTTGGTACAGTAGGACGAAGACAAATATATGCTATAAATCAGAAAAAATTGAATTTCTTTCATTATTTTTTAAAGCAAACACACTTCTTTCCTACCTGCTCTTTGTAATCGCAGTCTGCAGTTCGGCCCAGTTCAGCAAAAAAGTCAGAATTTTTGTTGCAGGTAAAACATTAATGGCTTTTTGGTAATGACAAGGAGTGCAGAATTTAAAAAAAACTTTTTGGCAGAATCTTGCAACAGCATTTGTTTTATTTTTTAGTAAATTTTCAAATAAGATATAAAGACTAAAGTAATTTGACTAAATATGATGATTTTAATCTTATATTTTGTCACAGATAAACATTTCTGATGGTTCTGATAAATGGTGCAATTTTGGCAATTTTTAACATTTTTTTTTTACATCTTCTGGCAAGTTTTGGGACGCAAGGGATTCATAGAAGTTTAGAATGAGTGCATAGATTTCTAAAATCCATATAATGATCACTTTCTTCACAAGTCATTTATTAACTCTAATCAATAGCTCGGTACCCGTAAAGTGGTGCATCATTCTGAGAATTTAAGGGGAAAACTGTAATTACTTTACAGCTGTGTTACCCTGAGTGTTTAAAGCTGCTTGATGCATGAAATACCCATGTACTTACGCATTTTTCTCAAAAACAACCACATTTTATGTATACCCATTGTCTCTCCCTCACCTTTCTGGTTGTCCAACAGGAAGTTGCTGTCCTCGTTGCCGCCGGTGATGGCGTAGGAGACAGCATCTCCGTCTGGGTCATTGGCATGGACGATGGCAACCAGCGTGTCAGGACCAGCATCCTCACTGAGGAAGGTCTTATAACTGACAGAAAGGAGAAGAAAGAGAGATTTTAACTCTTTTCTATAGACTTACAGGGTTTAGAAAGAGAGAAAGATGATGTATGAGTAAAAAGAAAGAAAATGGAGAAAAGAAGACAAATAGAGAAAGACAGCAGAAAGAAGGAGAGAGAATAGATTATAAACAACAAAAGAGAGTATAAGCGAAAGAAGAGAAGCAAAGAGGAGAGAACAAGATAAGAAATACATAAAGTGAACTAATGACAAAGTAAGAACGAAGTACGATACAAGAAATTAGAAAGTGTGAGAAGACAGACAGAGAAGTGAGAGGAGAGGTGAAGATGAAGTGAAAACAGATGGATAATAGCGGGAATAAAAATAGATCCTGAATTAAAAACAAACTTAATTAGCAGACGCACTGTGTGGGTGAGAGACAGTCAGAGACAGGAGTGAAGCAGAGAATAAGAAGCTGGTTGCTGATGTTCATTATCACACAAAGTCACATTAACAATATAAAAAGTAAAGAAGGGAAATGTTAGAAAAGTAGAAATAAATGACAAAGATTCCTACACGCTCTGGGAGAAGACGGGTGCCTCGTCGTTGCTATTGGCGACCCGGATGCGGATGGATGCAGTCCCGGTGCGAGGCGGTGTCCCCGCGTCCACGGCAACCACCACAAACTCATAGATGTGATTGGGACGCTCGTAGTCAAGGCGACGGGCGGGGCTGACCACGCCTCCCGATGTGATGTCAAAGTCACCGCTTGGTACGAAGTAAGAGAGCTCTGAGTTCACGCCGGAGTCACAGTCTCGGGCCAGAACTGTGGGTGGAGGAGGTGAAGACAATGAGGAAGATGGAGGAAAATGGAGGAGAAGATGAAGGAGAAGGGAGGAGTGTACAAGGAGGGAGTGAGGAGAGAAAGATAAAGATATGGGAGAGAGGGACAGACATGAAAGAAAGAAAAGGGAAGAAAGAAATGAGACAAGGAAAGCAACAATAAAGATTTCAGAGAGGAGAAAAAGGATAGAAATAAGTGGAGAAGGATAAAAGAGAATGATGGAAAATGAGGGTAGGACAAGGAAGAAAAAGGAAAGGAGAAAATACACAGAAAGAGAGAGGTGGAAAGGGAAAGGAGGAGAGGAAAAAGAGAGGACAAAGGACAAAAGAGCAAACAGGTGAGTTTGAGAAAGAGGAAGAAGAGGAAAAACATGAGGAGAGGGAAGAGGAAAAAGGGAAATGTGGGAAAAGAGTGGAAATGTAGATAAACAAAAGAAAAGTTTGAGTAAAGGGACAGAAACGTGTATTTAAGAGAAAGAGGAGAGAAAGGAGATACACAAGGTTAGTAGCAAAGGTGAGGAACAAGGTAGGAAAGTGGAGGGAAGACGGAGATGAAGGAAAGAGACCAAAGAGAGGAGAAGAGGAAGAGATTTTATAAATACATTGGTTTGTACACTGTTGAATGTATGTATGAAAGTGTGTGCAGGAATGTCTGTTTTTGTGAGGACAAATTTGAGTTTTGGGCCTTGAATGTAAGGACACTTTGTGGGAAAGCGAGGACTTGGTTGCCTTGAAAGGGCCGTTTGGGGGTTCTGACACGGTTTTAGGGTTCAGGTTAAGGTAAGGATTCCGGCGATGCATTATGTCAAGGAGGGTCCTCGCAAAGATGGCAGCAAAAACGTGTGTGTGTGAGTATGTGGAGCTGGCTGTCTGCCTAATAAGAGCAAAGCCTCGCTGAAGTCGGACTGTTTGATCTCCACCAGTCACCAGCAGCTATGACAGATGGCTCTGACACACACACACACACATACACACATACACACACACACACACACACACACATACACACACGCACACACACACAGTGCATTATAACCACAGGTGTAGTGTGCTGGTGTTGTGTACATCGATGGAGGGCAAATAGTTAACCAGAAGCTGCTCCACAGATCAGTGTGTTTGTGTTACCTTGCAGCAGTGAGGTTCCAGGTGCAATGCTCTCAGGTATGTTGTCTCTGGTGTAGATGGAGTGGAGGAACTCTGGCGTGCAGTCATTCTCATCTGTTATATGGACAACCACCTGCAGGGAGCAACTTACTGTTATTATCTGGTACATTATATAGCACTGATGTAAGTGTGACCCAACAGATACAGATACAACCAGGTTGAGTCCAACTTTTTAGACAAATTTCAGCCATCTCTGATTTGCCTAAAGTTTTGATAGCATAAATATGGATATTTATAAAGATATTTAAACAATTTTAGCTCAATATAACAAACTTTGTTTTTAAAACTGCCTGTCAACCTGCTTATTGAAATTAGAGGCTATGGCTGAATGACAGCATCTCAGGAATTATTGTGCGTCTCAAAGATGGGACTTTTCATGACAGGTTAATTCTTGCTCATAAATTATGTTTCAGCTCTCCCATTATTTTTACTCCGCCAAGGAATGGGCGGAGTTATGCGACGATCGACGTACGTTTGTCTGTGAATCTGTCTGTGTGAAACATTACTCAAAAACGGAGCAACACATTTGGATGAAATTTTCAGAGAAGGTCAGAAATGACACAAGAACCAAGTGATTAGATTTTGGCAGTGATGCAGCTTATAGTCTGGATCTACAGCTTTGTTAAAGATTTCCCATTGGGAGCTATAGCTGCCGGTACGGCGTCGCTGTAACCATGATGTGAACACTGTATCAGTTACCCGCTGATGATCACATGATTGTGATCCTGCTACAAATTGACTGTGATTTATCAGTTGGAAATCATACAAGGAACAAATGATTAAACTGTGGGGTGTTTCTGAGTCCCATCAATTGCTGCCGTCCGCTACATATTTAGGTCACGCAATGTAGCAAACCCCAGCCAGACATGTTAAGTTCAGCCGTCAGCCTTATTTTGAACACAAATTCAACTTTCTGTCCTTCACTCATTTCTTGTCCCCATTGCAGCTGCTTTTAAGTTTAGACACATCCTTTGCTAAACAGCAACAGCTGGAACTGTTGTCTTTCATCTTTATTTGAATTTTCTGACTTTTCGGCAGCGTCTTCGTCATGTCAAGAAACCGCTTCTTAGAGAATCACTTCATGTGCTGCTGGAATGGTGACAAAATAAAAGCCCGCAACATTAAAAATATGTCTTCAAAATAAGAGCATGGAAGGAACGTTTATTTTAACAGTAGCAAAACAAAGGTTTGCCAAAAGTGATGAACTGATAAACAGACTTTTATAAGAGTAATTTACACGCAATTTGGTATTCATACATAACATGCACATGCATAACATGCCTGTGCTCAGCGCAAGGTCATTTTTTATTAAAGATTTCATCCGTCAGAAATAATACGTCAACTGAACAGCCTTGGCGGAGTACTGGGCTCTCTGACTGCTTTTCTAGTTAGAGACTATTTGATCTAGTTGTCCAAGATCTCAGATTTTGAATCAATGGCAGAAAGAAAATTTCAGGCTTCTATCTATCCATCTATCCATCTATCTATCCATCTATCCATCTATCCATCTATCCATCTATCTATCCATCTATCTATCTATCTATCTATCTATCTATCTATCCATCCATCCATCCATCCATCCATCCATCCATCCATCCATCCATCCATCCATCCATCTATCTATCTATCTATCTATCTATCTATCTATCTATCTATCCATCCATCCATCTATCTATCTATCTATCAAACTCCAATGTGCAAAAAACCATGCTTAAAGTGTTTTTAACATTATTTGGGAAAGTAGTTCAGAAATCAATCTAAAATTTCGAACATGCAATTTTAAGTATTCATAGTATATGATTAAAAAAAATTCAAGCAATTCATGGTCAAGCAGAAGGTCTCTGATGATTTGAGATGAAATAAACCACCAGTATTTTGATTATTTTATGTCCAATTCATTGTCCGGTACACATTATTATGCATTTATGTTCTATTTTTTTGAACGTTTAATCAGCATTTGTAGCACTCTAGACATTTTTTGGAGAGTTTATCTGTTCACATCAAAGTAAAGTGAAATCCTCAACTGGATGATTCATGCTGTAGATTTGATCACAGGCTGATAATAACCCTGAAAGAAAGTTGTACAAATATTTTCTCAACCACTGCTCATTGGCCCACAGAACTAGAGTCAGAATCAGCTGGTTAGGAAGTTTTGGTGCAATATTAGTTGGGGAGATTTTGGCTTTTGTAAACAGGAGCAGTAAATCCTGTTTTCCAGAATAATTCATGCAAACATTATGAAGACAAATGTCTCCTGCTCAAGGAGAGAAACCCATTTCCAGCCTGTCTCTTTCTCTGCGTCTCTCCTTTAAACCTCCTAAAGCCTGAGCCTCTGCATTGTTGCCTCTCCCCCGTTCCTGCCCAGTTCACCCACTATCCTGAGCTGCTGGAGCTCAAACCAAAATGCTATTTTCTATTCCCATAAAGCCTGATTTAAGTGGTGAGGCTGCGGACTCGACCACCTGAGCACAGATTTCCCCTGCACTCCTGAACCTTCGACACATCCGTTGTCCAGTAATAACAGCAGGGCAGTGAAGGGGCATGCTGGGAGGATTGAGATGCATAGCTGCTTCTGCAGACCTGCACTGAATATTTAGAAGATTCAAGTATAAACAGTAAGAAAATTGGTTATTATTTTCACTTCAGGCCCAACAGGTGAATATGCATGTTCTGTGCCAGAGACATTCTCAATTTAAAAAATTGATACAAAAGAAAGAAGCAAACAATCACCTTTTGTTACTGCATAGATACAAAAATGAAGCACAAATTGCTCTCAGTTCTGTGGTGCAAACAGTAATCACCCTGACAATTGCAATTATTAGCAGTAAAATAAGCTGCTTTTATTGTGTGCAGCACATGATTTGTGCGATTTCTTCTTTCCTGACAGGAAAAATGGGGGCAATTTTTGCACATCAAGTGGATCAGGAAAGGTTTCAAAAGGCTTCCTTATGTGAATGAATGGATGTCATGCATGCAACAGATGTCACCAGTATCCCTGCACCCTGTGCCAACTGGACTTAAGACATCTAGAAACAAAACATTTGACCACAGTCTTTTATTTTGACTTCTTTTCTTTCTGTATCCTGCATTCCACATAGTAAGATGAGCTTCTGCATTTTGATTGGCCACATTTTTTGAAAATAAACACTACAGGACAGACACTTTCTAAAATCTGGCATTTATTCAATGGCTTTGAAGAAAGCAAGGGAGGCTGTGATCACAGGGCTGTGTTTGATGTCAATCAAACTGTGTACATGTGGGTCAAGTGCAGGTTAACCTGTCACAGTCTTTGTTGCCTGTAATGCGCCCGACGGGGAAAAACTGCGAGTCACCAAAAAGTCATAAGTGCAGATGGAAACTACGGCAAAGAAATGCAAAAGCAGCTACAACAAAGACAAGGAAATTACTTACAACAGAGTGAAGCCAGTGGAACCCGATTATCAGGGCATTTTTCACCTCTTTTCCCAGTTTATTTTCAATTTTACATGGCAGAGAAGACAATGTGGAACGACAAAGTTCAGGTGAATCTCACAAGTTTAATCAGATTCACTGTTGATGGGGAAAAAGCATTCTACCTGCTTGTAATCATTCCTGTATCAGTTCAACTTTAAAATGCTTAATAAGTGTACAGGTAAAATCACACAAATATAGTTAATAGTTTAAATTCAAGAAAACACTTGAACCATTACATTTAAAAGCAAATGACTTAATTTATATATCTTTGTGAAAACATAGGATATTAAATACACAATTTTCTTAACATAATGTAATATGTCCTGCTTTCTGCTTTCCACACTTCTTGTCCACAACTGGAACACATTCTGGGAGGGTTTGGTAGAGGAAGGTTTTGGTGTCCACATGATGGACCAGTAGTGCAACAGTATAGTGTCACACAACGTCGGGTTTCACATATTTGTAGCTTATAAGCTGTCAGTGCTTTTAAAATCTGCATTTGTAAGATACAGGCCTAAGTTTTGGTTAATGAGCGACTTATATGACATGTAAATGAACTGTAGACCCTCGTGTCCACACAGCATAGACTGCTGCAGATAGCAACAACTAATATACATAGATATGCAAATAGATAGAAATGCTATTTCAATTATTGAGCCAGACTATGTTAGATATGTCTACATAATGAATTTCAGTCCATAGCAGGTAGCCATTGGTAGTATTTTCCATTAACATGGTGTACAAAATGCATTTTTTGCCCAGTTGTGACAGAGAAACTCACTTTTGTCCACCTTCACACCCCCATCATCACGTGATTCTTTCCCATACAGGTGGCTAAAATGTTCAGTTTAAATGTGCAGTTTGAGAATTTGGGGTATAGTGCACCATATTCTTTGGTTTGAGGTTATTATAGTGGGAGAAACTAAAACATTATGATATTAAGTTTAAGGTGTGCCTGTGATGACAGCTTAACAGCAAGTGTTTGTATGAAGCTGTTGAATAGGACGGTGGAGAAAGACTGACTTCATGAGGATGATTTTAAATGTCTGATGAGGCCGAAGGAAACAGATAATACAGGAGCTACAGTGAGAGGTAACATTAGCACTGCTGAAGAGGCTGCTCTCTAAACAACTGGCTAAAACACAAACACACAAACACATGCATACACACACATGCAGGGCCTTTAGAGTGAATCAGCCAGCCAAGCTTATAGAGCAGCTGTGGCCTTTGGGGGACGCTGGTAGTTTAGCAGCTATTCTCTGTCTGTCTCAACCATCTGGACACTGAGAGCAGGTGATAATGGATTTCTCTAGATGGGTGTGTATGTGTGAGTGTGTTAATGTGAACAGATGTAGGTATCTGCTGTATAAAGTCTTCAGAGCTTACTGTGGGAATAGGAGTCAGTACTTTGGAGACAGTTTTCTGCACTTAGCACTTTGTACTATCTGTGCTTGTGTGTGTGTGTATGCTTCACCTACATTTAATCCATAATTCTGCAAACTCTTTTACAAACTCACCAGAAAGGATCCTGTAGCTCAAACTGCTGATTCCAAACTGGTCACATGTGATCACTAATACTGGAACGCAGCTTTGAAGCGATGTGTTTTCACTGAGTTTTCATCATGAGAGCTTCATGAGATGCTTAGCGGTATGTTTTTTAGTTCTACGCATGCATAATGAACACATAAGCAGAACAAACAGTAAATGAAACAGTTGCATCACAGTGCCTGAATCAGCGCCAGCACTTTCCCTCATTTGAAATTAATGAGTTTTCATCAGAGAGTGGCTTGTTCAACAGTCGAGGGTCAACACACCCTCAAATGTTTTCAAAATGTGTGCGAGGATAAGTCGCGCAACTGTTACAGTGGGTTTATTCTGTTTATCGGGGGGAGGTGGAGCTGTGATACCACTTACAACACTGTGCTGACCTTCCAGTTCACACTGTAATACTTCAATGACTGTTATATTGCCTTAAGAGCTCAAGTGTGTCATTGATGTGTGAACCACACTTGAAATGCCCACGACTCTCCACAAGTCAGCAGGAGATGAATCATTTCCAAACACTCTTCACAACATCGCAAGTAATACTATTGCATTTATATTGCCAGGATGTTTTCAGTGTTCAGTGAAATGCAGATAGTGAGTGGAAGCCAAAAAATATACCTGCAAAACATTAAACTGTGTGGTAAATAAAAGCTGATAACTTACAGAATCAAAAAGTATTTGATAACTGCGCTAATGTCACATATGTACAGTATTTGTACAGTAAATGAACTGTCAACTTGCATGTGTGCTGTAAAGTAAAAGTATCCGAAAAAATAGCAAAAGGTACAAAGTCTTAGTCTAACTCACTAGATTTATACTTCTGGTATAAGCCTGCCATTTATGATATATATTTTACATGGATTTCCCTTTCCTTCCAACATCTGTGTGTTACCTTTTTCAAAATCGTCTTCACTATAGGGTACAACAACTGCACCTCCAAGCAGCAACCTACATGCTGAAAATGGCACGTTTTGTTTAAGATTTGGATGGTTTTTTGGTGTTGCTGTTGTAAATTAGCCATTTTAATGACAGTGTTTACCTCCCTGCATGCAAATGTTTCACCCAAACAATTCTCCTGTCATGATTTTGCAGGGCCACCATCACTAAATCCTGGGCTTAGTATTGCCCAAGATGATTGTGATTGGTTTAAAGAAATTGAAAATACTGGACCATTTTCCGCTATAAAGGAATGACAGTGTGGTGCAGTCAGACTCAGCACTGACAGTGCAGTGGACATGGGTCTGACTATGCAAGACTATTTAAGGATTAAGAAGGCATTAACTCTTGACAGATTTTACAGGCAGTAGCCACAGGCTAACAGACACTTGGCCTTCTGTGGATGTGGTCACAGAGCAGCGAGCATGTGTGAAAGCTGGCAACAGCAGCAGCTTTCAAGTTTACATGAGTTAGAGTCAAATATATATGAGTTTGTACAACTTGATAGTACTCATTTTTGCACACAGAGTTTTAAGAGGAGAAAATAATTTAGTGAGAGTCACCACTTGCACTGCTGGAAGCTAAACTTTGCAACTTTCAGCCAACAAAGGATGTCATGTCAATGATTAAATGTGTGATTTAATACATTTTTGAATGAACCTTTTGCTAAATTTCTTTTTTTTTTTGAATATGCAACTAATTCTATCACATTTGCAATATATGAAATAAAAGTCACTGTTAGTGGAGAGTTCCTTGTTTCGAAACAGCTCCTCCAGGGGTGAAACCTGCTGTTAAAGATGTCTAGCCAATCAGTGCCCTACTGTTACTTTTAAAAGAACAGAAATTACTTCACCACTATCAAGAAGAAGAACTCAACAATAGCAGTGACACTTGTCGCTGTTAACTCAGGACTTCAGTCTCCTTCATATTTAATAAAAGCTCCCCTCCAAACACCACTGGGGTGGACAACATAGAAGTCAAAAAACTTGACCAAATCATACATGCAAGTCTTCTAATTGCAGAAAAGATCCCTATATACAGTCATGTAAATCTATATATGGTTGTGCATGCTTATGACTGACAGTCAGTTTGGATGATAAATGCTCAAAGATAAAAGCTGTGTGGATATTTCCTGGAGGCAGTACATATCACAAATACTGTATATGACAAAATGTCATGGCTAAATCTGACATCATTTGTTTGCAAGTGAGCGTATGTCTGCGTGTTTTGTAGCGTAGGCTTACCTCTGCCACGCCTGCCAGGCCGGTGTCGGGTTCGGAGGATCGGACTTGCAGGGTGTGCAGGTTGTGACCGCTCTCATAGTCGACAGTCCTGGTGAGGCTGAGCGCGCCGCTCTCTTGGTTGATGCTGAACAGATTTCCAGGATTCACCAACAGCATGTAGGACAGACTCTTCTTCTGGAAGGAGATGGCTTGAACCACTGCAACACTGCACGGACACAAACAGAAAGGCAGGAGTTAGGAGGTCACCAGTGACAGTAATGACAACAATGCATGTCACACTGGAATTATCCTGCAGTTTCCTTAGCAGCGCAAGAGGGTTTTCAAGGAAAAAAAAAAAGCCCTAAAAACTTTTTTGAAACCCTATTGTAGCCATCTTCTCCTGACTCAGACAAAAATATGGATCAGTGTAATGTGTGCATCCAGTAAATAGACAGATCTGCGTTTAAGTGTGTTTAGCACAAATACTGCAGGCTAAACTGTTTACTGGACTTTGTCAACAGTAGAACTGATAAACTGCAAATTTCCATGTGTGTTCTCTCCAAAATTGCCAGATTGTAGTTTTCTTCTTCTTCATTTTCATCCAGTCTTCATTTTCATTATCATTGGCTTCTCATTTTTTGTTGTGCCATTTTCTAATATCTAAAGTAGATATGGGGTGTTTAGCACTGGTAGTGCATAGCTGGTGTATAGCTGTAAATGTCTTTTCAGTACTTGTTTTTCCTCCGATATGAAAAAATAGCTTCTTGCTTAAAGATATATATAAAAGTAGAAGTGGGGTAAATTATACTTTCATTGTATTTTTTTTAAAAGCCATTTTATTACTCTTCTGTTGTTATTTTTATTTATTTATTTAAGTCTTGTAATTTTTATTGGTCCCATTCCTGTTCTTATATTTTGTGCACTGTGTAGAACACTTCAAATTTGTACGAAATGCGCGATATAAATAAACTTTTCTTGCCTGAAAAGTAAACATGACCACAGGTCAGTAGAAAGCTGCTCTACATTTCTGTTTCCAAACAGACTTATGAAGTGAAGAGGAGCTGTGACACACTGGTTGAGCTCCAGTGCTGCCTTTAAAGTCTGCTGCCTTCATGGATTATTCTGACCTCTGAAACCATCACAACCTGGTTAATCAATTTGTTTAAAACTCACACACACATGCGAACACACAGTCAGACACACGTGAGGACATAAAAACACATAAAAGGGACATAATGGAAGCAGAGACACACAGTAAATTCATACAGAGATACACCCACACACTCTGCTCACAGGGTGGCATGGATACTTGGATATTAATACAATGTGCTTTGCGCCAGCAGCCCTGAGGGATTCGAACACACACACACACACACACACACACTCTCCTTCATGTTTATCCAGACCTCGCTTTTAATAAATATTTGAATTTGCCACACTTTCAAATTCTCAGCCTCAGGCCACAGTCATACATCTGGGTCCTCTTCATCCATCGCCCCCCCATCCTTCTCCTCATCATCCCTCCATCCTCCTCCTCTTCTTCTCCTCCTTCTCCTCCCCCCTCCTCCCTTCTTATATCACCCCTCCACTCTCTCCTCGTCCCTCAACCTCCCCTTCTTCTTTTCTTTTGTCTCGCTCTACAGGGCTCATCTTTTCATGCATCACATGACATGCAAAGCAAAGGAGCAGGCTGTGGCAACGTTCGCACACACACACAAACACTCACACACACACACACACACACACACACACACATACACACACAAACGCACACACGCATGCACACGCACACACACACACACACAAACGCACACACGCATGCACACGCACAAATGCCATTTCCACACACAGTTTCTGAGGCAGTGGAATGTAAAAGATGTTTCTGTAAATATGGAGGACAGAGATACAAACAGACACTTTTGTTAAGAAACACCACTCACACTAATAACAGCAGATGTAATATTACAAGTACTACTAATACCACTGTATATATAATCCCATCAGCAACATAATTCTACACAAACTATATGCATAACACGATAGAAAAACAATCAGGCAGGCAGACACAACACAGCGTTCATAATATTCTGTACATGGAAGTGCACATAAAATGGCTAATAGTAAATGATATTTATGGTTTAAGATGAGAAACTTGGCCATGTCAATAAAATAAACTGCTTTGCCACAGCTTGATGGTAGTATATCTCTGGCTTTATCTTAAACATTTTGATAGCGTGTAGAAGGCTGATTTCACCCATTAAAAAACACATTCCACACGCCAAACTTAACTGATAAGGGCTAGACAATATGATCCAAATATTTAATTTCACTACTGTAAGGCTGAATGACAATACATTATATATATCTTGATATTTTCAATGATGACAGTTAAATCTAAGTCAAATAATTACAGCCTCATTGGGTGTATAAACTGTTTTGAATGCAGTCTTTTTGCTCTATTTTTGCTGGAACCTATACTGCAAGTCCACGAGGAGAAGTGCAACAAAATCCAAGCAGCAGCTGGCAAGATCTGGATTTTGCCATCGATGGCTCATTTAACTGTAGTGCCTTTGGCCATTCAGTGTCCCTGCAGTGTTTTTTTACTGTGTTGTTTTCACAAATCAATGCTTTGTCAGCTGTTATCACACATGCAAGTGTGGCATGAAGTTAGTGAAAACTTTCAAACTTTGAGAGTCGAGATTGTGCTCATGTGGAGAGGGAGAGTGGTGGCGGGTTTGCTGCACTCACAGTATCACAGAAGACAGATGCAAAAACTGGCATGGCTTATGGGAGAAACCAATTTTGTAATGCAGCATCAAACTAGATCTATTTTAAAGTAGAATTCCATCCTCTCTTCAGTGAAAATATATTGATCCTGTAAAATATGCTGCCTAGTCTTAAGCTTTTCATTATTTGCAATATGTTAATACGTCTAAGGCATAACGAAGATTAGAAAAGATAAGGATTCACCAAAAGTCTGAAGGACTGTCCTGGTTGTTGAGTTGTCCAACAAAGAAAATCCAACAACTATCAATGTCATATTTTGCTTGTTGCTCTTGCTATGTCATTGTTCATAAGTGTATCGAGAACCGCCATGAATGTGTAAATAAGAAACATACTACTGTCTTTAACAGTTTATGTTTCTTTGGGCCGAGTTTCTTTGATGCAGTCATTAATCCACACTAAACTTACTGTCTAAACAGTACAATGCCTTCTTTGCCTATTTACTCACAAATCTCTACAGTGCTTCGAGGTGAAATTATGAAATCATTTGCAAAAGTTAATATCTTTCAAATTTCAGCCCTTCACTTTCCCAGATCACTAGTCAGTCCCACATCACAGGCAACACTTGAGTAACTTTGACATGACCTAAATAGTTTTGGCAGACGACTGGCCCAAAGCATCTCAGAAGTGACGAACCAGAGAGAGGGTGTTAGGAGATGTGAAAGTCTGACCTGCAGCGACTCACAACTTGAAAGATCTGCTGCTAACGTCTTGGGGACAAATCCTTAAGAGGCTTTTAGGAATCCATACACCAGTGGGAGTGAGCTGTTTTCATGTGAACAGCATACTAGGCAGGCAGATATACCATTTTGGCACATCAGTGTAAATCACAGAGCTTTCCCCAACCTATCTGAAACACTCACATCACCTCAGCTAGAGATAACAAGCTGTCAGACTGCTGTAAGGACTCACGGTTGGCCAACAGGTGTGTTCTCCGGTACGCTCAGGCTGTAGGTGGAATTGGTGAACTGTGGTGGTCGGAAGCCGGCGAGGATTGACACAGAGCCTGGTGGACCTTTACGACCGAGTCCATCCACCGCCTGCACCCGCAGCCGGTACTCCTTACTGGGGGTCAGAGGTCGCCCGGTGGTTCTGATGTCCCCAGAACGACGGTCCACCTCAAAACAGTCCTCACCACCTTTATTCGAGAGGAGGGAAAGAATGAAGGAAGCTCTTGAGAAATGCTTTATGCAAACAATGTTTTCCCTTAGTTTTTCCTTATTTCTGTTGCTTTTTTTCAGACAACAGAACTCTATTTAAATGTATATCGGTTTAAATAGATAAACAAATACTTTGTTTTGCTTAGAAGCATGAAAACTGAAATACAAGCATTTGGTTCATTGCTAACTAGACGGAAAAGAAAAAAACAAATTACAATGAAATGCTAATTAAGCATTTCAAGTTACATTTTTCCCAACATGAGCAAAAACATACTGAGACAGACAGTAGATAGATAGATAGATAGATAGATAGATAGATAGATAGATAGATAGATAGATAGATAGATAGATAGATAGATAGATAGATAGATAGATAGATAGATAGATAGATAGATAGATAGATAGATAGATAGATAGATAGAGTCACAGCTGTCCAATTATGAAAAACCAAATAAGGCAAACTGAGGCTGGGGGGAGGCTGTGTGTGTGTTTTTATCTGTGTGTGTTTATTTCTGTGTGTGTGTTTGTGAGCTGGTTGACACTCTCTGAAGACTCGGAAGAAGAGAGCGGGTTCGTTTTCACCCACGTCCCCCCTGGGTGAAGCGAGAGAAAGAGGAAAGAGAGCAGTAGAAAGATGGGGAGAAAGAGCCAGAGGGAAAACAGGGGAAAAGCGACAACGGGAAGATAGAGAGGAGGAGGATAAAAAGAAGAAGTTGAGGGATAAGGAGAAGAAAGAGCAACTAAGAAGTGAGATGACAGAAAGATAAGAAAGAGGAAGAGATGAGTGGAGAAAAGAATAAGAGGGAAGGGATGGAGAGCTGGAAGAAAAGGAAAGGAAAGCAAGTGATGAGAGAGGTATAGCAGGAGAGAGAGGTGTGGCAGAGTAAAAAAGGATAGATGACCGGAGACTGCAAAAGAAGAATGAAGGGAGAGAACCATCCCCAGCTGTTGACCAGAGGGTTCTGAACCAGCAGCTGCATCCAACCTGTCAATCATCTCCTCCTGCTCCGTCTATTTGTGGAGAGATTGTTCTGACATGATTTTGTCTGAGTCTCACCCAGAGAGTTCTTGTTTGCTTCTGCAGGTGATATTTCATGACTAAAGCTCCCACAAACTCTTAAATGAAATTATTTTGGCCTGAAAATTAAAATTGCCTTTCACGTAAATGTTCATATTTTTCTTTTTTCTGAGAAGAAGAAAGAAGATAAATACTGGTCTCATATCTGATGCTTATGCTTATGTTAGCTTAGCTTAACTTTGCATAAAGACTGGAAACAGTGGGGAACAGCTAGCCTTGCTCTCTCTAAAAGTAGTCCTGTCAACACCTTTAAATCCCACTGATTGAAAACGTGACATTTCAGCTATGACTAGGACAACCTCATGGTGTATTCTGTTTTTTTCAAACACAGACGTCTAAAAAAGGTCATTTTTTTGTTTTAGATGGAAATATTGGCACTATTTCTAGTAGAAAAAACAGTCTAGTGGTTGTGTAAAGCCTCTTAAAGCCTTTTCATCACTGTGATTTGTCAATTTCTTACCACTGTGTATGTTCAAAATCTGCAGCAACATCCTAAATATGATTTCCAAGAAACATCAACGCAAGGATTGCTAAATGATGTTTAAGCAATATGCGTGGGAAACTAGTAAGACTGATGTTATTTTTTAGCCTTTCCAAAAGTCAGAACGCATTAAAAATTCAGGTGGAGACTGAGCTTTCAACCATCTTATGAAGTTAGTGTCAGCTACCTAGTGGGAGCAAGTAAAATCTCCTAGACATTGTAATTTTTGTGGACAAAGACAGTTTTCAATACATTATCATTAAAAATTACTTATGCTCCATCAATAACTGGAAAGGAGAAGCAACAGGAGCTAAAACATGAAACAAGCTTGAAAACAAGCTGAAGCCTACTTAAACTAAAATAAAATCAAGAAGGACCATAAACCTTTGAAATATATTAGAACTTTTACTTGACAATCAATGGAGTTCTGGAGGTAAAAGCCCCAGCAAATCCAGCAAGAATGGCAACTGTTGCATGCTCTTGCACAAAAATAAAGACCAAACCTGGAGAAAAAAAAAATTCAGTTTGAAAGCTGTGTAAGACTGCAGAGGGAACTGGAGCTGAGTGGACGCAGATGTGTTCTTTGGCTGACACAGAACAACTCATGCTATAGGTCAGTGATGTTAGTTGTTGGATGTGTGACAGTGACTGGATTAGAAGACGTACTATAATACTTTTTTTCACACGTGACACGCAGTATTTTGTCAAGTTGGACTGTATTCAGTTGGCACAGTACCATTGGTCGTCTTATATTTACTATAGATTCCACAGAGCTAATGTGTGTTCCTGTTTTAAGGGAAAAGTACAAACTTTTTCAAAGAAGCATTTTTCCTCCACTGTCCAGTTGCTCAAACACAAACTGTAAATTTACTCAAACTGAGTAAAATCACGTTAACGCCACTAATTGGCTTCACACACACTGTGTGAATATATTTTCAAATTGGCATGAGGTTGAAAACCATTTTTAATATAAATTATTGGATTATTCGTCGGTACACATGTAGTCACAAAACGCCAAAGGGAAGTAAGGCGCTTTTAATATGAAAGCATTAGAAATTAGCTCTCAAAATATCTCTACTCCTTCCTCCTCCTTCCTTCTCCTTTCTCCAATAAAAAAAATAAAAAATCCACAGCCACCGGCGCCCATCCACCCACCCTACAACTCTCCCACTCGCTGCCTCTCCAGAGACTTTCCTATTATTCCCGAATCTGGAAGCTTTCTTTGCCCCAGGGAGCGATTAACAGCGCAGCTCCATGCTGTTTATGTGCGTTTTTCTCTCCTTCACCCACTTGACAGTAATTGAAATTCAACAAGTTAAATTTTATTTATAAATCGCTCCTTTGAGCAGAACAGGTTTGTCACAAAGTGCCTGGCAGAGCAGCAGCGGACCTAATTACAGATACAGGCGGGAGATAAGAGCAGGAGCACACACATGACAAGTTTTAGGCAAAATTGACTAGAAAAAGAGGGAGGCTTGACTGCGGTAGGTACAAAACAAATCGCACAAATAATGGAAGACTGAGGTGAATTTAAAAGAGCTTTTCATGCATTTTGAACTTTGTTTTACGTTAATAAAGGCTCTTTATAACATCTTCATGGCGGTGTTCCAAGAGCTTTGAGCACTGTGCCTTAGGTAAGATTAATATACTTAATGGCCAGAAGCACGTGGACAGTGGAACAGAATGCTCATATGTAATGGCTGAACAGTATTTAAACACCTGAATTGGAACTCTGTTACACCCAGCCTAGGGGTCAGTGAATGTAACATGAAAATGTCATCCTGTTGGGGCCTCAAGCAGCACACACCACAGATTTTTCCAACGAAATCAATAATTTACTTTCCAAAAGCGAATATAAACAAAGGTTGTATTAAACAAACTAAAAGTATGGATGAGCTGAAGTCAAAACAAACAAAACTACGCTAAACTTCCCGAAAACAAGAGGAACGAAAGAAACAAAAGACAGCAGCTCGATCCCTTCTCTTACAAATAAACTTGGGTTGTTAAACAAAGAACTAAGGAGTGGATGGACTGTGCTGCTGCGTGCTGGTTGGGACTCCGCGCAGAATGACTCGCCCATCTGGTTCCCTCGCTCTCTGAACCCCGGAAGCGACGTCATCTTTCCGCTTTTTATGTCCGTCCTAGTGGTAGACCGAGCCAATCCGGCGCCGATCCGTCAACGTGACGTCCAATCCGAGCGGTGGTGCGGCGCAGCCGTATTTACATATTGGATTGGTTAAATACAAAGACATACAGAGCGCAGGAAAAAAACACAACCTCATACGATCGCAGTCGTAACACCCCCTTCCCCAAGAATTAAATACCCCCCTAAGGTATTTAATTCAAGTAGGACCTAGACAGAGTGTCAGCCAATACATTTTCACTACCCTTCTTATGAAAAATCTGCAAGTTAAAATCTTGCAGCAAAAGAGACCAAGACATGAGCCTCTGGTTGGAATTTCTCATCCTAGAGAGAAACACTAGAGGATTGTGGCCCCTAAAACCTGAACTGTTTGTGAGCTAGAACCTAGATAAACTTCGAAGTTCTGCAGGGCGAGCAGCAAGGCCAGTGCTTCCTTTTCTGTGGTACTATAATGTACCTGATGCTTGTTGAACTTTTTAGAAAAGTAGCAGATGGGATGGTCGAGTTTCTGGTCGTCTTCCTGCAGGAGAACAGCGCCTGCGCCCCATACACTAGCATCCACCTCCAACTTAAAAGGACGCGCAAAGTCGGGCGCAGCAAGAACAGGAGCGCTACATAATAGAGCTTTGGCTGACTCAAAAGCAGCTTGACAAGCGGGGGTCCACACAAAATTTCTTAACGGACTAACTAGGGCAGTAAGAGGAACGACAACCTCCGAAAAATTTCTGCAGAATCCTCGATAATACCCACATACCAAGAAAACGGCGCAACGCTCGTTTCTACTGAGGAACAGGGAACTCTACTACAGCCTGCACCTTGGCTGTTACTGGACGAACCTGGCCCTGACCCACCTGTTTCCCCAGATAAGTCACAGTTCCTTTCCCAGATTCACATTTTGTGAGGTTAAGAGTGAGAGATGCCTCTCCTAAACGACTAAATATCTCAGATAACGTCTTCAGATGATCTGACCATGTGGAGGAATAAGCCACTACATCATCCAGATACGCCTCACAGTTTTTCACTCCAGCCAGAACTACATGCATAAGACGCTGGAAAGTAGCGCGAGCGTTTCTCAACCCAAATGGCATAACAGTGTACTGGAGGAAAGTATCAGGAGTAACAAATGCAGATATTTCTGACGCACGGGGCGTTAACGGAACCTGCCAGTAGCCTTTTAGAAGGTCCAGTTTGGTCACAAATCTGGCTGAACCCACCCGGTCTATACAATCCTCCATCCGTGGCAACGGATAGGAGTCGGGTTTTGTGACGGCATTTACCTTTCGGTAATCATTACAAAAACGAGGAGTGTTGTCTGGTTTCAGAACCAGCACACATGGAGAGCTCCATGCGCTGATGCTGGGGACAGCTAACCCATGTTCCACAAGATGCTCACCTCCTGCTGCATTAGGGCCCGTTTAGTCGGATTAACCCTGTATACATGTTGTTTGATAGGAGGATGACCCTGCACATCAATGTCATGGAACAGCACAGATGTTTGACGAGGATGATCCGAAAAGAGGAGTAAATTGTCCTCTGTCAACTGAATAATGTCAGCTCTAGCTGACTCACACAAATACGATAGAAACGATTCTAAATCACTCAGCACCTCTGAGTTTCGCAGTCGAGCGACTGGCATTAAACCATTTTTTTCTTCTAAGCCGTCATCAGACACATTGTACTGTGGAGGAGCTTCGCAAACGACAACCACGGGAGCATCAGAAGGTGGCACAGGGGGGTTATCTCTGGAAAAATATCGCTTCAACATGTTAATATGACACACACGAGTTTTTCTTCTTCGATCAGGAGTTTTAATAACATAATCTGTGTCACTTATCTTACGTTCCACTACGTATGGACCACTGAACCGACACTGCAGACTGGATCCGGGCAGCGGCAGCAGCACCAAGACTTGGTCACCTGGCTGGAAAACTCTCAGAACAGACTTTTAGTCAAAATGACGTTTCATTTTTGATTGAGCCTGCGTTAGGTTTTCCTGCGCCAGCTTGCAAAAACGTTTCCTCCAGCCAAATCGTTTCCTAAAATGAACGAGACACCATTGATTGGCAACCGCGAACACACGGCTACTTTTACCGGTCCTGTCACCAGCGGTGATTTCAAATACACCATATGCAGCGGGGCTCTCAGTACAGCCATCCCAATACCCCACACTAACACATCAGAACCACACGAAGTCTCGATGGACAGTGACAGGACATCACTTAACATCATCCAATGATAGGCTGCCGTATCACGGAGAACTTTTATCGGTACTTTTTTCCCTCTCCGGTCACAGAAATAAAGCCCTCTGTAACGAACGGCTGAAAACGAGCATCAACGTCAGAGATTTTGCTTTCAGAAGGCACAGAACGCACTTCAGGAGAAGTCACAGTTTTTATTAGACAAACGCCAGCGGGCGGTTTGTTAGGTTTAGACTGACCTTTCTTTTTTAGAGCAGGACAGACTGCGATTAAATGACCCAGCTCATGGCAGTAGAAACACTCGCGGCTGTCACCGGCAACCGTGGGAATATTTCTCCGCGCAAGCTTCGGTGATCGGTTTCTCCGTTCATACAAAACATTTGGTCCACGAGATGACTGTGGAGAAAACACACTTTTATGAGTCAAAATAAACTCATCAGCTAAGACAGCTGCGTTCGTTACAGACGAGACTTTCTGTTCATTCAGATACACCACGATGCGCTCCGGCAAACACTTTTTAAATTCCTCAATCAGGATTAACTCGCGCATCTCTTCCAGAGATTTAACATTACAAGCTTGACACCACTTGTCAAACAAAACGCTTTTCTCACGCACAAACTCTACGTAGGTCTGGTTGGCATTTTTTTTTTCACGATTTCTAAATTTTTGCCTATATGCCTCAGGAACGAGTTTATAGGCCTGCAGCACAGCTTTTTTCAGTGTCGTTATCTAAACTCTGCTCTATAGACAGACTAGCACAGACCTCTTGCGCTTTACCCACAAGTTTGCACTGCAGCAACAAGGACCAAAATTCTGTGGGCCATTTTAAAGCAGAGGCTATGCGCTCGAAAGCGCTGAAATAAGAATCGAACTAATGCAATGTGCTTGCTCATGTCAAACCCACCTGATGACACAGATGCAGCACTTTGACTGGACACTGACAGGTGAGCTGCAGGCTGGTCCCGCTACACTTCCAGAGCTCGGATGCGGAGATGCATCGCCTGCACTTCCATCTATCGGTTTCTCACCTCAGCTTCTTTAATCGCCAGAGATCCTCTGTAGCCAAACCTACCAGAGAACCAGCGGCCGGTTTGTGATCCAGACCAGCAGGGGATTCACCGGGAACCTCAGGCTCCGCTGCATCCACCTGCGGTGGCGTCTTACTCTGCCAGCTCTAGCAGGAAGCACACCTGTGTCCACCAGCTGTTGAGCCAAGACAGTCTGCATCTCTGCTTTGCGGGCATTAGCAGACACACCAAGATTAAAATGACCGGCAATAATTAATAAGTCTGTCTTCCTACAGTTGTCAAATTTTTCCCACGAGGGACTGTCAGTGAACTCTTCAATGGAGAAATCAGCCATTCTCCCCCCTAATTCCTCCCACACACAGAAAAATACCAACCAGGAAAAAATACTCACCTAACTAAGCGAAAAAAAACAACGGACGAGCCCCCAATTCATGTTACACCCAGCCTAGGGGTCACTGAATGTAACATGAAAATGTCATCCTGTTGGGGCCTCAAGCAGCACACACCACAGATTTTTCCAACGAAATCAATAATTTATGTTCCAAAAGCGAATATAAACAAAGGTTGTATTAAACAAACTAAAAGTATGGATGAGCTGAAGTCAAAACAAACAAAACTACGCTAAACTTCCCGAAAACAAGAGGAACGAAAGAAACAAAAGACAGCAGCTCGATCCCTTCTCTTACAAATAAACTTGGGTTGTTAAACAAAGAACTAAGGAGTGGATGGACTGTGCTGCTGTGTGCTGGTTGGGACTCCGTGCAGAATGACTCGCCCATCTGGTTCCCTCGCTCTCTGAACCCCGGAAGCGACGTCATCTTT
Source organism: Amphiprion ocellaris (assembly GCF_022539595.1). NCBI lineage: Eukaryota > Metazoa > Chordata > Actinopteri > Pomacentridae > Amphiprion > Amphiprion ocellaris. The sequence continues at coordinate 18,296,688 of NC_072774.1, forward strand.
CCGCTTTTTATGTCCGTCCTCGTGGTAGACCGAGCCAATCCGGCGCCGACCCGTCAACGTGACGTCCAATCCGAGCAGTGGTGCGGCGCGGCCGTATTTACATATTGGATTGGTTAAATACAAAGACACACAGAGCGCGGAAACAAACAACCTCATACGACCGCAGTCGTAACAAACTCATGGTGCAAATCAGGAGAATAACGAATGACAGAGATGAGAATATACTTTTGACCATATAGTTATATCAATATATACTAGATAATCACATTTGCATAATTTGTGTCCATAATAAAAACTTCCATCCATCCATTATCTATACACTCCTTAACTCTCTGTAAGTTCGTGGGGGTCTGGAGCCTGTCCCAGGAGAGGGACACCCTGGACAGGTCACTAGTCTATTACAGGGCTACACAGAGAGACAAAAAAGCCCACTCACATTCACACCTACGGTTAATTTAGAATTAACAATTAACCTCTGTGGGACTGTGGGAGAACATGCAAACTCCACACAGGAAGATCCCAGGTCCAGGCTGGGATGAGAGGCGATGGTGCTAACCACTGAGCCACTGTGCAGCTCATAAGAAACACAGAAAAGTAAAAATACAACAATTAAAATAAACAAAAATGAAACACTCACCATCTAGTAGGACAAAGTGGGCTTGACCCAGCGACCCGTCTCGTTGCCGTGCCAACAGCCGGTACACGACGGAGCCAGGTGTAGCATCAGGACCGATGGCTCCCAGGTAAGGTGAAGGAAACATGGCCCACTGCAGGTCAGCCTGACTGGGCATGCTCAGAGTCAACCTGCACAGGTACCACTCATCACCTGGGGGAGGGCAGAAGATGAGAGAAGGACCAATTATTTATTTAGTGTAAAATAAATCATTTTTGTCAGTCATTACATGATCGACTTTGCTGCTGCAAAAATAAGTAAATTTCTAGTCACATTTATTCTTTTATCTGTCATCCCATAATATGTGCTACATAGCCACTACTTCCACAGAGTGAAACAACAAATTGCATCCACTCTACATTGTGATAATTGTGGCTCTCTGGGTTTCCTTGTTTGAATTTCAGCTTGACTTTGGCTGGCATAACTCAGCTGAGATGCTTACATGCATTCAGAGATGTGTTCCACTGGAGATGAAATGAATTTGATTTAAGCTGCTTTGGAAAAATGTGTCTGAAATGTAATCTGCTATTGTTGGAAACAAACAAAAACACAGAAAACTGAAGCATAACAAAAAATAAAAAGCCTGGACAATCAGTCTGGACAGTCTTTCATTTAACCATCACTTAAGAGTTACACTGTACTGAATCAGTCATTACTAAACATAAAAAAGCTAAAACAACCTGTTGTTTCAGTTCAGACTGCTACCTTAATGCTACGTTATTAATTCAAAGCTGCTAAAATGCATTTCGAGTACTCAGAGACTCGAAGCTGTGACATTTTACAGTTGCTATGCCCCATCGTTTGGCAGATACAGAGTGACATAATAATCCCTATATCTGTGTTCCCCTCATGAATGCCACAATTAAGACAATCCACTCTCTTTTAGCTCTGTTTTGGGTGTCCACCAACTCCTGAGAAAAACTTGCAGCTGTTCAGCTCATAAATATTCCACAATGTTCACCAGTTATTCACCTGCCATGTATTTCAAGACAAATTACTGCATATTCAAAATTCACACTGAAGAGCCTCTATATTGGCATTTTAAATCATATAAATTTGAAGTGTGACTAGATTATTATTAGCAGACACAAGCTCTGTTTTATTAATCAAATCCTAACTGATTAAATCTGATCTATGTTGACATTATCGTAGATTTATGGGTTCTTAGAATTTATCCACTGGTGACAAAACCAAAATGTGGACCTAACAAGCTTTGTAGAGCTGAGTTAGTGACAACTACATTTTGTGAGTACATATTATTAATCTGAGAAAATCAAATACTGTTTTCTAGATGTTATTAATAAATATACCTTTGATTCCTGCAAGCATCTGTACTTTACAATTAGATGAAGACGTAGCTTTCTCAAGTTTGTCAGCACTAACATCAGATTTTTAACCATCATTTTGAGCCTAAATTGAGCGCATTAATGTTTTTATGTTTATTTATTTCAGTGCCGCTTTACAAACTCTACAAACAACAGTTTTGTGTATTTTAGTTGCTGTTTCCTTGCTGTAACTGGCTGCTATTGTTGTCCCGGCTTTGTAGTAACAAAGCTTGTTAGCAAAGCTCGCTGCACTTGTTCAGACGGCGGCGTGAAAGCCGAGCAGCTCTCAGCCAAAGGGGACGAGGTGACATTTCTCTGCAACATCTGTCGTGTTTTCTCGTGTTTCATCTCCACCTTGCTGCAAGAGAAGACATGAGCCGAGGAGAGACAGTTTCCTCCAAAATAAAACAAGTAAACTTTCACAAGATCACACGGCCACACGCAGCGGGAGCTCCCGTTCGCCCAGTCAAAAATACACACAAACACACATATGTTTTCTGCATCTACGAGTCGACTCTGTTTCTTTATGTCGTTTTTCATGTTGCCTGGTTCTGAGGAGGGATTTGTTCGGTTTGAAGGTGCTTCGGCGCTCGCTGTTGTTTTGGCTTCTGTGTCGTGTCACAGGCAGCGAAGGAGACAACAGCCTGAACAAGAGAGGAAACTTCACTTCAGGGAGACCAAAGAAGAAGAAGAGACACGGATGAGGAGGCGACAGAAGAAGGAGGTGAAAACACAACAGCATCTACCTCTGTTTCTGTCTTTTTATATCATCTGTGAAGGTCTCACAACATACTGAGAGCAGGACAGGGAGGAAGGAGAGGATATAGGGAGACAAACAAGGAGGGGATCAGAGTTGAAGAAGATAAAATTATAGTAAAAGAAGGATGATAAAGGAGGACGAGAGGAGAAGGAGTAACAAGGCAGTTACAGGCAAAGACAAATTAAGAGGAGAGATAAGGCAGAGGAGGGAAGAAATGGAGGCGTGAAAGAAAAAATTAACTAGAAGGAAAAGGAGGTGTGTGGGGAAAAGGGATGGAGGATGAAGATCAATAGAAGAAAATAACTTGAGATTGGTTGTATCCTTCTTTTAAAAAATGCATTTCTTCTTTGAATTATAACTTTGTCAGATCTCAACACAAACATGATACACATATTTTTAGACTCAGTGTGACTTAAGGCTGAAACATACTATCGCTTTGTCTGCTGTGTGGTTCATGTTTGCAGTTGTTTTCTTTTGCCCTTGCTGCAAAAAAGAAAGCTGAAGTATCATGGAATGAAACCAATTGATAAAAACTATGAATTGAACTCAGAAAACGACAATCACAAGCGGCCTTTAGCTTTCCCGGCTCGAAGCAGCCTTTAACCAATCAGCATTTGACTTAGACATAATATCATCAAAGAATGGTGACGTGTCTCTGTAGCCTCAGCATCAGTTGAATTCCCATAATCCTTCACTCTGTGTGTGCAGAGACCTATGCAAACTCACACCAATGTGGAACCATAAATCCACCTTTTCACTGCCATTATTTCCTAAATTTCACTCCAAATACACATCCACAAATCCCTTTAGAAACACAGAAAGTGTGCTTTATAACACTCAAGAACTTGGTTGGGTTTACTTCAAAGCATCAAAGTAATTCAGTGACAGTTATTTAATTATCTACTTTGTCATACTTAAAATATGCCTGTGTATGATCAAAAATCATCATTGTAGCCCAGAGCCTAACCCACTGAATCCACAACAAAACAATTCTTAATGCATATATTTATCAAAGCATAACGGGAACCATAGTTCCAAAAGCATAAATCAAATTCTAGTAACATTAACTTAACTTACTATCAGTATATATTTTTTTAAAACATTACTAACACTAAGGATCTCCCGTTGCCATGGTTTTTTATAGTCCTTAAACAAAGGACAATTAGAACAAAACTCTTGCATAGAAGTCTTTTTTGGGCTATAAAAACATTTATAATATAACTCATATGCAAATGAATGCCATTTCTGAGAAGGCCAGCTTAATCTGAAAATAACTATGCTATGCCAGCCTAATACATGCAGTGACATAAAAAAACAAGCGAAAAAACAATAACTAAAAAAAAGTTAGAAAGATGAGGTGATAATGACGAAGTAAAAAACTTCCAGCTCGGTGCACCTCAGTCATCTTCTGCATCGCTGGTCTTCAGTCTTCAGTCAGCCCATGAAATCCAGAATAATCACATCTATTTCTGTCTGCTGTTTTACATATGCTGCGCTGTGGGCCGTGTATGAAAGTGAAATGAAATCTGTCCCATTATCATGATAAACATCAACACATTCAGATGCAGCGCCAGCGGTCAGCACATGTGTCAGCTCGGGCAAAAACTATAAAAACTCAACGTCTCCGTGTGGAAACACACATCCAGGAGGAGGAAGGAGGAGACAGAGCTGTCAGCTGGACAAAATGTCTTCTTTGTACCTCCGGGCTAATGAAAGGTCACTGACACCAGAATAATGACATTTAATGCTACGATAAGGTATAATGTGTAGTCCAAGCACAGTTACGCTGCCTCTTGTTCAACGGCATCAGTGTTACTGAGTTGCACACAAAGACCCGCCATTTGTTGAGTGTATTCACAACAGCGGATGGAGGTCGTACTGTGCATTAAAAAAATCAGCCTGTTATATTAAGAGAATGTGGCAATATTGGGTTGCTTCAAGTTTTTCTGACGACACTGCTGTCCTCATGAGTGAAAACAAGTCAGAAAGGTCTCCCAACATCTTTACTGCAGACAAAGAACGGGGAACAAATCATCTGTCAAGCAGCCAAGACTGTCACAGAATGTCCCGATAAGGAGCTCAATAAGATCTGAAAAATACTGACTGGTAGAGAAAATAACTCCGACTGCATCATGAGGCTGACAGGAGACAGAGCATGCATGGGACTGATAAACAGATTGGACACTGACATGAGGAACACTGCATGTTTTCATGAAACTTCACTTTTATAAGGCTTCAAACATGACAACTCCGTAATTGTTGAGGGGGGATTTTATTTCGACAGCCTCATGAAGGGATTCTTATCTTAATAAAGTCTCATCAAAAACTATTGTTGGAAAAGTTTGGTTGAAACAAATCTATGAACTAATGGCTGTGATTTACTTATCACAGTTCTGCTCCCCAGAGGATGAACCCTGTGTTGTAGACCTTACATTTCTATACAATTAGACTGCAACAGCAAATATGAAGGAAACACACTTGTGAATAGATTCTATAAACATAATGATAAAGGTTAATTTACATATTGGACTAGTCACAAATGCATTGATTCTGAATGTATCAGTACTATGTTCACTGACAATGACTCATTATTTTTTCACATGTACTGACAACAACATTACTGAACCTTTTAGAGTTCACAATTAAGGTTAGATTGTGATCTGGTTTAAGTCAAGGGTGACCTAAGATGCTGTGTGAAGTTACATTTAATCAAAACTATGATTTTCATTAGTTTTAACCAGAGTTTCCTTGTTGAAAAAACCATAGACAGGAGCCTGAATGTAAACCACCATGTAATCCACCTCAACCACCTCCTGACAACTCTGAAACAATCCATAAATGAGGCACATAATTTGTTATGAGACATAAAAGGAACAGAACAGAACTGGGAAAATCATTCATTTGTGTCCAAACCAAAATTTCTAGAATACAGGTTTGGTGAAAAATAGCATTTATATGTAGTTTATGCTGTCAGCATTTTTCATTTATGACTGTAGTCATGAGTCAGGGGTGTTCCTAACAATCAAATTCAAATTTTGGATTTTTGAAGCAGGTTATTATCCTGTTTAGAGATACTTTCTCTCTTGACAGTATTCTACACCTAGGAGAGGTCGCAGCTACTTGCCCTATCTGTCTGAACCACAGTTCAGTTTAGCTTCTGTGGAATGCAGCGGTCTTTCGCATCCTTCCACTCTGCCTCCTCAAGCTCAGGAAATGCGGCTTGCAGCCTGAACAATGTACTGATCCCTGATGCGAGCCGCTGAGTTCGGGCCAGAACTCACTGAACACATGCATGCATGCATACAAAAATGCAGAGGAACGTTCGGCAGCCGGCCTGGAGCAAGGAAGAGGAGTGGAAGATGACGGAAAAGGGCTGAAAACTTGAATGCTGAGAAGTCATTTTCACACAGGGATGGATGTATTTATCCTCTCGAGCATGACATCATCTTTCTGGGTTCTTCCACATCTCAATACTGACAAGAAAGGAATGCAAAATGATGTCAGGACATTTAAGTAAGGTTTTTTGTCTTTATTTCTATTTTGTCAGTTTTTAATTAGTTGTGTATTTTTTATTTGCTGAGGTGATTTTGACACAAGTCGCCAGGCATGTTTTGTCAGTTTTTCTGGACTGTCTAACCAGTTAGGAACGCATGAAGAAACATCTGAAAATGAGCTTCATTTTATTCTGCTCAGCTTTTCATCCATGACTTATTTTATCCCTCTGCTTCTACCCATAACCCCTTGTGTTTTGGGGTAATTTGCTGTCATTGGTGAAATTAAATTTTTACTCGCAATGAACTCCACCACAGTTTTTGGGCTGGAGGAGTGAGTGAGATACTTTACAAACCACTGGTTGGATCTGTTATGAATGTAAGCACAACCATGGAGAGGGGTTAATGATTAGAGAAGTAAATAAACACAGTACAGAGCTTTATACAGAGCTCTACACGTTGTATTATTTCTATCAGTTAATGTACTCATCAAAGTCATTTCTGTGATTTTGGGATGTCAGACAGGTTGTAAAAATCATGTGCTTAGTCAGACTAGCTTCTACTTTAATTGGAGGCCAAACCAGCGATCTTGCTACTGATCTTGCACCAATGACTGGTAGGGTAGGTCATACTTGTAGAAGAGAGTTTTCTTTGGTTATCATGGAGGTTTGTTTTATCTGTCCCATCACGTTTGTTAACCTGTTGGACCTATTTTTGAGATGTCAGTGAGTATAAATTAAATATTTAGAAATTTTAATCCATGAAAAATAATTCCATTCTGCCTTAACCCTTCTGTTGTCCTCATTTACGGGCACCAAAAAATATTGTTTCCTCATCTGAAAAAAATCCAAAAATTCAACAAAAAATTCCCCAAATTTCTGAAAATTTGCAAAACCTTCAGGAAGAATATTCCAATAATTCCTTAAAAGTTTCTCTTAAGAGTTTTATTTTAAACAAATTCACCAAATTTAGCAAGAAAATTCTAAAAATATCTAAAGTGATTACATACATATCAGTAAAACTAATATTTTCTTTAAGAACATTCACACAAAAATCAACCAAAATCCAGCGAATTTCACTGGATTTTGGTTGATTTTTGTGTGAATGTTCTTAAGAAACATTTTTAAGATTTCTTTTTTTCCACCAAAAAATGTTCAAAGATTTCCCAAAAATGTTGAAAATGTGGACATCAAAAGTTTCACTGTGAAAATATATTTTTTTCCCACATTTTCAAACTTTAAAATGGGTCAATTTTGACCCGCAGGACGACACCAGGGTTAAAATGGGTAAGATATAACTCCACGTTGTTGCTTCCTCTAATCTATGAAGTCTTGATCTCTCTCTACAATCATCCCTCATTGCTGACTCCAGCTCAAGCACACCAGCTCACCTACACATGCTACACAATGGGAAGCTGTAATATTGGAGTAATTCAGCCATACATGTTCAAACCGGCATCAGATTCAGAAGAAGAATCACGACATATAAAGCCAGACCTTGCATGTTAACAGGATTGGTCCTTAGGTTCATTATGTATGAAACCACAGAAGTCTGAATCTGTGTTTTTGAGACTCTCATCAGTTTACTGCAGTTTCAAGGCAGACTAGTTCAGCAATGGCATTGGTTGCTTTTTTTGCTTATGATTTGCCTCACAGCATTTTAAAAAGACCATGTGGACATCTTAACAAGGTCAAACACTTGATTCCCACCACAGGGGATCTTTAAGATAAAAAAAAAAATGGCTTTAATCTGCCAGTTTGTAACAATTACTATGAAACCACTCTCCCTTTAAATCTGAGTTAGATATGTGTTGCATCAAAGACTTCCAGAGGGAGCTATAGGATGAGCCTTTACCTTCAAAGGTTTTGGTGGATGCGGTGCCTGCCAACTGCATGAAGACATCAATCATGACTTATGTCCAGAGAAGTGCAACATATCCCACACAGCAAAGATACTTTTGACCAAGTGGATTGAAAGACAGTACAGCAGTATTGTAATGGAGGGAGTCCCAGCTGGACTTCACCACAGAGAAGCTGGCAGAGCCGACGTTTGGAGAAGAAATACCACTCAGTTTTTCATCCCTGTTTCTCTAAATTCCCTCTCATCCATCCTCCTCCTCGCATCTCTACTGTGCCTCTCATATACATTCTGGTCCCCGCTGAACCGCTGTCACATTGTTGTATGTTGGTTTTATTCAGCCTTCATGTTTGCCACAATGTATTTCTCCTCCAGTCCCATCTTGAAAGAGATATGTTTTCCAGGGAAGGACTGTAAATAAATAAATATATATGTACAATAGGTATTTGGGTTTGAGCTCTTTGTCTCTATTCTGTTTGTATGTGTTGATTGTCCCCTGTTAAACTGCACAATCCCTTCGGCTGTGGCGATGGCCTAATTTTCTGGCAGAGATCAATAAAGTTTCATAAAGCTCCCAACAGTTAGAAACCCCTCACCATCTGATGTGCTGAACACAGAATGCTGTGCTGTCCTAAACTAGTCAAACTGGAAGTGTTGGGAATGACACGTCCTTTATACAAGCGGATAAATAGTCCCAGTGAAGTGCAGCTAAGTCCATCATAAGCCACCACTTACTCATTTGAATCTCAATGCAGAGCGTGTCACGGCTTGTTATGCAAAACGAGGCTAAAAAGAGAAAGGGAATTGTGCTTTGTTTATGCCAAACTCCATTCTGCTGTCTTTTAATTTAAATTCATTTATTTGTTTGGGGAGGGGATTTGTTTGTCTGACACACAGCGTATCGGGATCAGAACGGGAGGCGACAGAATCAAGAGGAGAGAGACACAATGAGAAGAGCTATTTTCTGTCTTTTTCCTCTGAGTCTCCGACTTGAATGGCAGCTGATGTATTTAGCGTGAAGCGGAGCTGTGGCAGCCAACCAGCACCACTTCAGAAATAGCAAACTGCCGCCGCTGCTGCTCGCAAGAGCTTCAATTAGGGGAGGGATGGAAAACAAGATGTGAGGGGATTAAATTAAAATGTGGTCGTGCCCACAGGTTGTCACACAGCCGATAATGAAAGGTGATTAAAGTGCAGATGTATTTATATATAAAGTGCTTTTAACAAACCGGTTTGTCACAACCTGCTATGCGGAGCAGCAGAAGATAACTGAGTTGTTTTTTTGTTTTTTGTTTTTTAAAGAAAAAAACAGGCAGGAAAGATTAAACATGAGAAGAAAAGTGCAAGATGTCAAATACAAGAAAGACAAAAGAAACCTAGACCGAAAAACAAGAATATCTCCGACCCCCAGATAACCTCCCAACACCTTTAAGTTTGTTTGTGGAGCTTCAAAGGAGGATTGGAGAAAAACCAAAGATGTTTGCTGTAAAGGAAATCCCAAAAGAACAAGAAATGCAGCAAAATTCTCAGCGTTAACTGCAAAACGCATATAAACAGAAACCAGATGTTGGGCTGTCACATCATTTGCAGGTCAAAGGTCAAACATACAGAGATGAGTAAGCAGAATAGAAACACAGTTCAGTTTGAATGTGATGTGAATTTTTATCCTGTGGCTTGGATGACAGTATGGACAATAAATTGAACAGAAATTGGATAAATGACAGCAGCAAAGACTCATGGGATTTTGTCTGTGATACAGTGCATCTTCACAGTAATACTGTTATTGTGCTGTTCTTAAAGTAGTCACAGATGAGCTGGTCTTGTTAGGTCTTCATCTTTGGTGTTACTGTGGCTCACCTGTCAATCATAGTGATGGATTAAATTTATCGATTTAGACTTTTAGAGGTCACGTCAGGTTTGATTTATGGTTTTTTTCAGCTAAAAAATTAAGAGCATTTCTTTTTCATGCTGACCCAGCAAAAGTAGTAAATTCCCTTGTTGCATCATATCTGGATAACTATGATGAATTAAACTCTGTGCTCAGCTAAAAAGGCATATACCTGGGAAGGAGCTGCTTAGGGGAAGCAGTATGACATATTACTCCTATTTTAGCTGCCCTTACTGGCTCCCAGTGTTTTTAAAAATTGATTTATAGTGCCCTTTTGACCACATACGTACCTGCTGAAGTCTCCTATGGAAGCCTTACTGGTTGTACCTACAACAAACCTTGTGACCAAGGCTAACTGTGCCTTTGCAGTCAAGGCCCTAGTAATAGTGCTTAACAGTTTACTAGACAATTTTAGGTTAGCTAGCGCAATGACTTTGTGCATTTTATACATTCGTGTATTGGAATTGTGTGAATTTTTTTCCTGCTGCTTTGTTTTTTTGCTGCTTCAATTATTGTCATTTCACTTGTGCTGCACATGGAAACTTGGTAAAGATTTTAGAACACAAAAAAGTAAGTCAAGATTTATTATTTTTATTTTAGCTCAGAAAAATTAAGAAGAAAAGCTGCACACAATAATAAATGTTGTACTGAACCTTTACAGACTTGTCCTGATGACAGAAGACCACTCGATCCCTTTTAACCCCGATGGGTGCGTGTATATGTGTGTGTGTGCGTGTGTGTGTGTGTGTGTGTGTGTGTGTGTGTGTGTGTATGTATCTGTGTGCATCAGGTGAGGTGAGACACACACACACACACAGCTGTGTTGGCACTCGAGAAAGATCAGAGGGAGCTGTGTTACTCTGCACGACACATACACATGCGCATCTTTCTATGTTTGTGAGGACTCCTGTTGATATCATGCATTCCTAGGCCTCTTACCCAAACCTTACCCATCACAACTAAATCCAGAACCCCAGCCTCTACAACCACAATATGACACATACACATACATGTGCACCAGACAGCCAAAATTTAGGTGTTGTTGTGAGTGTGTGTGAATCTGCGTGTCTATGTGTGTGTGATTGACAGTGTGAGATGTGTCTCTGTGGTGACTCGCAGGGTGCAGGTGTTCTCGTGGGATTGGTTGCCGGGACGACACGTTAAGTCTCTGTGACATGTGAAAGCACTCTGGCTTTGTGTCATCGTGTGTCTCTCTCTCTCTGTGTGTGCGTGTGTGTGTTAGACACTTAATATGTGTGAAGGATTTAAAGTTTTTGAGTGTGTGTTGCGGCGTGACAAGTAACTGTATCTCAGCAGTTTAATATACCTCAATATTTTGCATCTATTTGTGTTTTATAGTTATCATTGATAGTTTTATTTGGGGAAGTGTATGATTTACTTTATATGCTTTAATTACTTTATTTATTCACCTACACCGGAATATAGTAAATTGAATATACAGTTTTTTTGAATTAGATGAACACTAAACATTTTATTGTATAAGTCTTTTGGTAGAAATTTAAAGAGTTCAATGCCTTTAAATGGACTTCAATGTACACACAGTGAACTTGGTTGTCATGTAAACAGAGAGAGGTCTTGTAAGATGCATTTATTAATTACAAAGCAACAGCAAGACTCATAAACCTCTAATTTCATAGAGTTGCAGCTTATAAATTGCTACTAATTGTACAACCTGCATATACATACTATAAACCTTTGTTTTGGCTAATATTCAACTTTTTGCACATGCAAACAAATTGTAAACACCAGCATCCACCCACCATTAGTTTAACTATAATAAAATAGATATCAGAGGAAAACTTAAGAAGATGTATGTGCTTCGGCCATCCTAAATAGAATAAAAACTTTGCCTGTGCTTTTGCATGGATGTAGAATGTGTTGTTGTCACATTTCTTTACAAGGCACAATTAATGAATCGTTGAAAATCTTTTTCAAAGTCTCCAAATATGTATTTTTTAAATGTTTTAACTCTCAAATATGAGAGGAGTGTATTGGATGTGTATCCATTTATTATATTGTTAATTGTGTATGTTTTTTTTTAATCGATGTCTTTACTTGCCAAAATATACACTTCGGTGCACTGGTAATGTAAACCTGTTTTAATAGTTAAGTGTTGCTAGCTTACAATTACAGCAAACCAATCTAACTCCAGTTTTGATTTGTGGAAGCCCTGAACTGGTATAATGTACAGGTTTTACTTTATTTTGTGTCAGAATAGACAGAGATCAGGAATTTCATTCCTCACCAAAACATTCTGAAAGCCACTAATAAAGCAAAACCATCAATTCTGTAAAGAGAGGGGAGTAATGTGCAACTGAAGAAACTCCAGTTCATTCTGGGTTCTTGTCTTGCAGTTGAGTCAAAGCGAAAGTAAAAACATCGTCAGACAAACCCTCCTCTGTTTGTGAACCCGGCTCTCCATCTGGTCCCTGGGAGCCAGCGGACAGAGGCCTGCTGCATCCTAATTAACCACCTTATAGACTGGCCTACTTTACCTCTGCACACACACACACACACACACACACACACACACACACACACACACACACACACACACACACACACACACACACACACACACACACACACACACATGCACAGAAAGCAAAAGTCCTGCAGGCACACAGTTAATTAAGCCCCATTTTTCACTGATGACGAAGAGAGAGAGGGATGAAAGAGAGAGAGGAAGAACGATGGAGGGAAGAGAGACAGAGAGAGAGAAAGAGACTTTAGAGCTAAGATAACAAGGCGGATAATGATGAGAATAACAAATGACAAGAAAATGAAAAATCAATGCATAAATCTGCCTGTTTGGGAGGGCAGAACACACACGAAACACAAAGTAATGCCGTGGTAAATACAGTTATTATAACTGATGTGACATTCATACAAAAAAATGTTGCATTTAGTGAGGCAAATTAGGAATAGAATTGACAGGGTAGAAACCTAATTTACAATTATCACAAACCAACACAGCTTAATTCTTTCAATTATTTCTTTTTGATAATAAAGCCTGTTTTTCTGCTTTACTTTTTTTTCTTACTTTTCAATTTTTTCCATCAAGAATATATTGATGTTTTGTGAGAATTAGTCTGAACTCACCAGTTTTATGTATCATTGGATGTGATTGGTCCAACTGGGACACATTATTGTCGTTGGATCTGAGATCATGGAGCATGTCAGGTCTTAAAACCCTCGGACACCTTCACCTGGGCGTCCCAGCCAGGGATGATCAGTCCCCAGCACACATCCAAGCGGCATGCTACACCACGGATTGATAAGCCACCTCTATGCTTTTCCTGCAGTGTTGATAATGTTTTAGTATCTCTTCTTTCCTGCAACCCTCTGACATCAAGGAGCATCCATGGAAGAGACTGCCTTGCAAAATCCCTAAACACACTTCAGTGGGTTCACCTTCCACCCATGCCTTCTCCATTTGTTTCCCTGTTTGAGATATCTGGCCTTCTTAAGCTTGTGGGTCCCTATGTGTCAACAGAACCACATGTTCAGAACAGGCCAATGTTAAGACCAAATGTAGACTGAGTGTAGTCCTTGTATTGTGCTCTGGAAACTTCAGCAGCTTCACCACAAACAGTGTATATTAATTTGATTGTTTTAGTGTGTAGGGCTTTTATCAAGTGTCAGAAGCCATTTCCATACAGAAGAACAGACAATATTCTACTAATCCATACTAAACTAGACTAGACCTTTTATATCACTGTAAAAAAAAACTCTTTGTTTTAAAGAACTGTCTCAACAAGATTGTCAAGATTTAGGATTTTTTTTTTTTTTTTTTTTTACTATTCTCTGACCATGTAGTTGAAAAATGTAGCATGTTTGTATGGGGATCAGAGTCTAACTAAAATTCCCTTCATTTTATTTGCTGTTCTTCAGCTTTAGAAGGTGTTTCTATAATGGATGAAATGGAAGAGAGTGCCTCAAAAGAAAAGTGTATCAATGATAGGTACAACTTCTGATAATGTTTTATTACTTCTGTAAGTAATGGCTTATATATGATTTACTAATGAGTCATATATCAGTAATCTGCCATCTAAAAGAACAGCATTTGGGTTGCCATGTCCCTTAAGATGACACCTTTTAGGTCTTTAATTCATTAGGGTGAAGACGATTCTGAATGCAGACTCTGTTGCATAAAGTGATTGGTAATGATTTAATAACCATTTAGAAATCCACTAATTATACCTAATAAACCCTTCGTAAATGGTAACTAGACTATGGAAACTATGGGTACACTATATTGCTTGAATTCTAGGACTTTCTTTAAGGGATGGAGGTGCATGTGTGCATTTGCGTGTGTGCCTGTGTTTTATGGCTGGTCTGCCATGCTCTCTTCCTGACCACTAATGTCGTGTATAAGTCCTGGAGGAGACGTAAACGACCTCCAGACTCTCCGGAGTGTGTAGGAGGAGCGAACAGCTACATGAAAACTCAATTAGGGTTTGATTCCGTGGTCAGAGTGGAAAAGGTGGAGGGAGGAAGGAGGGAAGAGGACAGATGGAGAAGGAAAAAGAGATGACGAAAGGTATCTGTGATGGGCTAAATACAACAGGATAGCAATGGATATTCTTACTAAATAGTCATTTTGATTCAGTAGTGAGTAAAAGAATAGAATAGAATAGCATAGAATACAATAGAATAGAATAGAGGAAGGATTACAAATTAAAATTAAGAACTGTATTAAACCAGACCAAACCAGTCCATTGCATTAACATGGCAAAATGAGAGACAAGATCAGACCAACAAAGGTTTGGACAAGACCCCATTAGACAGAGAATATTAGACCAAGTCAGACAAAGCTAGAAAAAAAGAAATCAGGCCAAGACCAAAAAAGACCTCAGTGAGCCTCATAAGCTCATTGGAATGGAGCCCAAACTAGAATACATCTACTTATACTAGCCTCTAAACTGGATAAGCTCGGACCAGACAACACCAGCTTGAAACAGACCAGACTAGACCTGTAGACTGGACCACCACTGAATGGACTGGATCAGGACTGGATATAATGCATGCTAATCAAGCTTGTGCATCTCCTCCATCACTCTGAGTCAGAGATGGACCTAATGTAACAGCTTTATCTGTGTGATCTGGTTTGTGCCTGGTTCCCCATAACTAATCGAACAAAGTCTACTTACACCTTCATAATGTCTGGTAATAAAAACAGACACCAGAGAACCTTAAACATATTATTAGGAAGAATTAAGACACCGTGCAAATGAGAAACATATGGAGCAAAGCACCAAATTTGCAACAGAAGAGAAGTGAAGTCTGACATTTTGCCTACACTCCTTAGTTTGTTATTAAATGAATAATGAAACAATTGAATTGCTTAATTTTAAAGTTATTCATGCCTGATATTGCAAAGGCTTAATGTGTAAAATATAATTAAAACCACAAAAGTTGTATCTCTGTTACTATACATAATGTCCTAACATTCCATGTATTGCAAAGATGTGAGAATGTGTTAACACTAACTGCTATAATGACACAAACTAGAGGTTTGCACATCAAAAAAAGGGGATCAGATGATACTTTAGAACAACATAAATTAAATATGGCCGCTATGTCCAGAAAGCAAACTGATGACATCATTGCATCAGCCATCGTTGTTCAGTTCCCAGCTAACGGAGGCTGAAACTAAGCACCGCTTTGCTCCGGTTGGCAGTGAGGATCTCTGTTTCCCACGAAGGGGAATACTTAGCCCTGGGGGGCCCCTGGTGCTGTGCTAAGGAGCCTCAATGGCCCACCGAGTTCAATCCATACAGACAAACAGTGGATCCATGGGCCTGATTTCTATTGACACGACTGCAGAGAGGATCAATGACACAGGAGGGGGAAAGAGAGGAGAGGGATGAAGAAAAAAGATCGGAGGGGACGTACATCAAGGGGAAGACAGGAAAATGGGGCAAAGGAAGGAAAAAAACTGGAAAAAAAGGAGAAAAGAAAGAAGAAAAAAACACATGAAGAAAAACAGGACTGGCGGCTGAAATCAAACACTGAATATCTAACGGAAAAGTCAGTCAACTGAATTCCTCTATCTGATCTCCCCACTTGATTGGTCGGATGGAAAAGGCATCATGGGAAGTGGGGCAACCGGACGGGTCGAAGAGGATTTACTGATAACTCGTAGCGTTTGTTTTAATCTGCTTGGAGGCGCAGACAGGTGGAGCTCAGTTGTACAGTCTCAAAACATGGCAGGAGGAGTTTTAGCAATCGGAGGAATGTATTTGATGTGTGTGTGTGTGTGTGTGTGTGTGTGTGTGTGTGTGTGTGTGTGTGTGTGTGTGTGTGTGTGTGTGTGTGTGTGTGTGTGTGTGTGTGAATGTGAGAGAGAGAGTGAAAGGGGGAGACGGTCAGATTGGTTCTGCAAGAGTTACACCAGAAGATGAAAAGACGACAAGAAAGGGAGGAAACATAAAAGGACGGCTAAAAACTGCTGAAAGGAGGAGGAAAAAAATCGAACATTTTAGAGTGTAAATCTGCTAAAAATCAACCATAAAAAAGTTGAGGAAGAAGGGAAAGAAAAGATGACAATAAAATAAAATGAAAAAGACTAAAAAAGACAGAGAAGAGGCTAAATTAATAAGATAAAGTTTTTTTTTTTTTTAAAGTAGCTCAAATTACGGCCAAGACTATATCAAAGGATCAAAATACACAAAGCCAGTCCAGAGCAGACCCACAAATCCACACCAGGCTGGACCAGACTAAAACAAATTAGGTCAAACCAAGAGTACAACAAACGAGTCCAGGCTAGATTTGACCCAGCCAGAGAATGCCAAACGAGACGGGAAAACCAAAACAGCCCTGAGAAATCTATGCCAGAACCGATCTGTTGAATTAGATAGGACTCGACCAGACCAGAGCAAAGTAGACCAAGGTGGATCATGTTTTGATATGTCTAAAAGGTTTCTGGAGGAAAATAGGAAGGTGTGGAAAAGGTTTTGAAAGGCTGATGAGTTTTGGAGAGATGCTGCCACGGTTCAGTGGTTGCTTTGGAGGCATTTAAGTCGGTTTTATACCATGTCCAAACTGGATGAAGTGGATGGTCAGATAGCTTTGAAACCCCCTCCACTACTCCATTCTAACACTGGATTAGGTGCTGACAATTTCTATAGGCATCTGAAACCTACAGCCCTACATTCTCCCCCACCTCAAGCTGTGGCCGACCATCTGTGTAGAGGTGAGGAAAATTCTGGGTTTCAACTCCACTTTAAGCATTTGTTATGAAGCTATTTGTGGCATGTTTCATGTGAGCAACTGAGTGCAACACTATGAATGTGTTCCTGGAGAGAGTGTGTTATCCCCATGTGCATCGTTATCCACATAGTCAAACGCCATCACCACGCCTCTCTGTGCTTCAGACTTAAGATTTGTGATGTGTTTGGACAGAGCATCTTATGAACCAACTCTTAAATTAATGTATTTATTCTGGCACCAGGAAACAGACCCCAGATATCAGGGACAGTACCAGAATCCACCTCCCCCCACCAGCTGATTATACCAAAACTGCAACAAGGACAACATCTTTAAAGAGGGTTGCACTATGGTTCCTCTTTGCTCTTTTGTCTTTTCTCTGAATAACAACATTCTGTAACATCCAATTTCCATCAAGCTTATCTCGCTTTCTGCTTCTCTGATTCTGAAGGTTTCAGTGACCCTTATAAGTTACACAACAAATGACTTAGCTGTAATTCAGGTATATAACCAGAATTTGAGGAATTTCCTTAAGGGGCGAGGGAGATGTCAAGGGAAGTTTTTGCAAATCTTTGGCTTGATGATTTATAACAGTGTTGAGGTTCTGTTGAGGTCTTTGGGGGGAGTTCTGGAAAGTTTCAGGGTTGTATTAGCTAGAACTCTGGAGGCAGGAGTTAGCAGGTTGTAGGATATTTCTTAGACTTCCTCTGTGTGTCTGGTAGATTCACTTGAGCTGTTTAGCATCTCTGACTGAGTGTCGTCACGCCGACTGAGGAAACAGAATCCAGTGTGATGTGAGAAACAGCGGCTGTCGTCTGAATTATGAATATCTGAGGACTTTTGTCAGCCATTAAAAAATAAAGCGGTGAAAGTTTAATGCGGCGCTTCGTTGATTATTGATGGAGGAACTCCAACACTGACAACTGTGGGAGTGTGATGTACGTGTCTGCTCAGCTTTAAAACCATGTGAGCATGCCTCTGTCTCTCTGGGTGTGCATGGACAGTGTGAGAGCCTTGAGACAACCTTTGAAAATCACTTTTTGTAATTCACGTTTTCCAAAAAAATGTCTCTTTTCAGGTGGTAGAGGTGGTCTGCGCAGGTGGTCTGAGCCTGCAAATAACGCCTGAGTCACCTCCAGGGACTTTAAGGAGTGCAGCTGTGGAGCCATTGGCTGTACATCTGGGTAACAGTGTGTGTTTTAGCACACTGCTCTGTGCTTTTTTGCGTTGTAGATGTGTGTGTCAGCACGGCTCTCGCTGTGACAAACCCTCAGCAGCTTTGACAAAGTGTGAGTGTGTGTCTGATGTTTGAGCTTTCAATTTGTGACAGGATTTCCTCGCTGTAACTCCAATGTGTGTGTTTGCATGTGTGTAAATCGGATATCTCTCACCATCATATGGAGTGACAGAAAATAACCAACAAAGGCAGAAATCTGCACTCTGTGTTTATGTGTGTGTGTGTTTGTCTCCTTTGCTTAATCTACTGTGTGCTTTTATGCTTTTGCATGTTTGTGCATTTTTCAGTGTGTTAGTGTGTGTAAACTAGTTTTCATACAGAGCATCGCAGCTTCTGTAACTAGTTTGATTCCTGCAGTGTGACTGAAGTTGTATCTTCTACAATTTATCTTGGCAAATGTTTTTTTTGTGGATGACTTCTATAGTCTTTTTCAAAATCTCTTGAACGTTCATCAGTTGTTGACAGCTAAACCCAACCATGACATCAAACTGAGCAACTGTATAGTCAACTATGTGAATGTGTTTGACCCCCATGTATGAGGCCAGCTCCATAAAGAAATGATTTTCACAGTTTAGGGTGCTAACTCCATTCAGCACTACCAAATCCCAGCAGACAGGTTTATTATCTGGTGGAGAGACTGAAACCAGAAGAGTAGAGCCTCTTATAGTAGCATATTAATGCCCATGTGCACACTAAGGGTGGCCACATACTTGGCTATTAAGTGTAACTTGTGTGTCAGCATTTGACTAAGAGAATGACAACATAACAAAGACTTTTCTGACCTCAATCCCAACGAAAAAACACTTTTTAAGCAACATCTGGATGATAAAAACTAAAACGACTTACCTTTTAGAGGCAACATCTACTCTAAAATATTTCTCTTTCAAAGTAATTCTAAAGAGCATAATTTTGGCTATGTTTACGTCATACGACTCCAGCGTTTAAGAATCCCTAAAACAAAGACAAAAATGCTATTGACCCAGTTTAAGGTTGAAACCTCTAGACTTTTGGGGGAGACATCCACATTTGCTTTCTGGTTGGATCCAATAAGTCATTATGTGTCCTTCCCCAATACATTCCACCATTTTCCATCATGTAACCCTTTTTCCAAAAGAAAACAAAAGCATCATCCTTGACCACCAGTGGTTATTGCAACATAGATAACAAAAATTACAGGCATTGTTGACCTTGTTGTCTATGGTAACAGCTGTTGTGCAGTTAAATGTAGATTTTTAACATGTTACATCTGCCTATATGTGCATGAAGCCAGCTATTAATGGAGTGGTTTATGTTCTTAGTCGCATGGTCATATAATCTGCATTTTCAGGAATATGAGTCATTTTGGTTTTAAAATTCATTGTATTAGTGTGGATGTAGGCTGAAAGGAGCAGGTTCTGCTGGTTACCATTAACACCTTTTCTTCTTGCATTTTCCTTAAAGTAGATTAAATGCCACAGTCTATTGACTGCAGATCTACTGTCAGGACACACAACAGGGCTTTCTTCCAAGTCACACAGGGTCCTTTAGCCATTGTGTTTCCAAACAGAAAACCACACACACACAATAATGAGGGTATTTTTGACTGCATGGAATTAAGCTACTTTCTTTCTATAATAAACTTTAACGCACACACACACGCACATTTGTCTTTCTACCTTTGTGAGGATCTCCACTGACATAATGCATTCATAGCCACTTTACCATAACCATCACCATCCCAGGTAAATGCATAATTCCAACCCTACTGTAACCAGAGCCAAAGCTTAACCCCCCTCAAACAGCTCTTTGAAGATGTGCCCCAAAATAAAGACTGTCCTCACTTTATATAAATGTCCTCACTCCTAAGGTCCAAAAATCAAACTGGTCCTCACAAAGACAGATATAGAAGCCCGCAGACACACACTCTTCCCTGCAGATCTGGCGACTCGGCCTAGTGATCAAAGCCTCAGATTTGCTCCATTGTGTGGATAAACACCCAGCTTTTCAGACACCCAGGAACACACTCATCCAACACAACAACACAGAATAAAGGACACACACTCGGCCAATTTGGTTCAATCTTCCAAAGCCGCTACTTTGGCTAATTCGCACCGAAGAGGGCTGCTGAAATCCGCGCGACCAAAGCACTTTGTTACGGTGGTTGTGCACGCCCGGCGGTGGGCCTCCTGAGCACTCTGCAGCCCTCAGATCATTATAAATCCATTGCAGGCAATGGTGAAGTTCACTGCTAACCTAATTGTAGCAGTGCAAATCTGTTGTGAAGCCTAAGAGTGTTGAAATCTGTTGAAATATGCAATGCAAACTGAGCCAGAAAAGCCGGTGTAATTCATCTGAGGAGTGTTAAAACATCTTGCAAATGAAAATGGCACAATCTGCCCTTGATGTCATGTTTCCTCGAGGTAATTCAGAGCAGAAAGTGACACCGGAGTGACTGCAGAAAGACAGCATAAAAATCTTACAGGTGATGTGACAAATTCTCATCTTTGCTCTAAAAAGCAGTTTTAATCTCCAAACTGTGTGACTATCTGACCTTTTTGTCAACCCAGCTGAAACTCTGTGGCTTCATTTGCACCATCAGTGATTCTGTCAAACCTCATTTATGCTCAGCAACTCTGAAATCTGCTTTTCTGCCTCATCATCTGCTCTAGATCTGGTTTTACTGCCAGCTGCTCTGTATATGAAGTGACGTTTATGAAAAGAGGATGATAGAAAGGATGTTACTGTAGCTTCACCAGGGTTCAGGCTAAAAGTCTGCAAAACTAACTAAGTATCCCAAACAGAGTCTGTACTCTAATTTGTAGTCTGTTTAAACAATGCAGTAAATTGATGGAGAATTATGTAGCTATGACAAATATTTTCCAGCAAAAACAACAACCTTTAAATAAAGTCAATAGTCAAAGGCAGGTAAAAACTGAAAGCAAATGGAAACAGTCTGGATGTGTCTAAAGTTCAGAAATAGAGTTTGTCTGAGATCCTGACTAAAGAAGCATCTAGAGTCTATAGATGGAACTTAAGCTGAGTGAACTCATTTCATGTAAAGGTATTTATTTAGAGATACGTTACCAGCACACTGACACACATTGCCGTCATCAGATGTAAATATCAAATGTTTTTGTTTTGCTTTGTTTTTAATCTTACTGAGAAAGGCCAATCGCAAATGGATCTGAAAACTTTCCATCACACACTAATAATTTTATTTGTCAACTGGTCCCAACTTGGTCCCAGTATTCATTACACACAAAGAACATTCTGTTTCTCTGCTCTTAAGCCCACTTGGATTTTGCTTGCTGAGATGAGAATGACAGTTGGTACAGAGTATTTGCTGGCTGAATGCATGCAAAAGCAGTTTACTCTCATATTCTAAAAATCTACAAATTCTAGATTGCTGCTTTTGGTTTGTTCACACTTCATCCCCATGCCTGCACCACTGTACTGCAATAACACAGACCAACCATGAATCCACCAAGCATTCATGAAAAATTAAACCTCAAGCAAATAGACTGTATGAATGTATTGTAATCTAAAACGATAACTTGTAAAAAGAAAGATCACATAGTAGTTAACATGGCGATGTTGGCTTGATATCAATCTTTTCATTTCACTTTGGAAAATAAAAAAATAAGCTTATTTCCAACAACTTTTCAAGTGTCAGTGCTGTCAAAAAGACGAATTTAGTTTTTTTTCCTTCTCTCCGCCAACTTCAGAAGGATGGTGCAGGTCGGGTTAATTGTGTCGAAGTGTGCTGGTTGATGATGCTCACAGAGCGGACGGCCTGTTTGACTAATGAGAGCATCTGTTGAGGCACAGCAGCCTGCAGTGCACACACACACACACACACACACACACACACACACACACACAGAGCGTCATGCATCCCAGGAGGAAGGGAACTCTGTTCTCTCTTCGCTCTCATCACAGTCTCTGTCATCTTCAATGTGCTTCCCATCTCGTCTCTATGACGACGCTTCCCCTCTCCTCTACGACTGGTACAACGACCCTTGCAACATTATCATCATCATCATCATCATCACCTTCTGAGACACTAATCAGTCACATATCTACTAATGTCAAAGATCAGCTAGTAGCCAGGAGAAGGACCTCCAGGTCAATATGATGCAATCTGCAATGTTCAAAGTGTGGTTCAGGGACTGGACAAGACCCTGAAGAGCTTTATGCTGCTCCTTAACCTCCTGATCCCTGATGGTCCCTTAAACCTGCACAAACAAGGCTTCAAAGTTAGAAAAATTATTACTTGTCCACACTGAAAATTTTCATTAGTATTCTGTATCTGCTTGCTTCAAAATGTCACAGAATATGCATATAATTTGTAAAATGTTAAAGCCATATATATATATATATATATATATATATATATATATATATATATATATATATATATATATATATATATATATGCTAAAACAAGTCGATACTTCCCAAACATGAGCGAACAAGCTGAATATTTGTATCAAAAACTATTTTGACCTCCAAAATATCAGATTTAATTGGTTTCAGTTGGCTTATCTTAGCGTAGGGTATATTTCTCCTGATACTGTAAGTAACTAAAGATGTCAGTGCAGAAATATCAGATATGTCTGATGAAATTTAGAAACAGTCTCTGTAATAGAGTGGATGGGAAGATCAATGGGGTAGAGATTATCCTAAAGGAAGAGTATGTCAAGACTGTTTTGAAGGTAAAGAGAAAATCAAGAGTGATATGTAAGAAGCTGGAAATAGAAAGCGTGATAATAAAAGGTGTGAGAGCATGTGGGCCTTGCAAGTTGTGTGTCAGATAGAAAATAAGAATGTGAATTGGATGAAATGGTAGAGTGTTCTTGGGGTAAATTAGAGCAGACTTCAATGGACATGTTGAATGAAGGGTCCAAAAGTGTAAGTTGCTGTACAGATGGACTATATGCTATGAAGGTCCAATTTGAAAGTGATTGGAGACTGAAAGGTAGGAGAATGTAGCTTGGCAGCACAGTGGTCTACAGGATTACTGTGACGGATGGAAGTGGAATGAAAAAGTTCAAGGAAGTATACAAACAAAAGTTTGGTATTAAAGAAGTGGGATAGTTAGAGAGCTGATGAAAGTCAACAGTAGAGGCGTACATGGAGATGCAGTGTAAGTTGAAGGGAGAGGTGGTAATGGTTCAGGACAAAGTGTATGATAAGTTGTATGGGTGGTCCGACACTAAGGAAGGAGACTTGTACTGCAAGGCTACAGAGGAACAGAGCAGGGTAGGATGCACAACTGGTTAGCCATATGAAGACAAAAGATGGAAATGCATTGACAAGAAGAGAAGGAGATGGAAGGAGTTTTTTGAAGGCTTTAAAAGAAAGACAATTCTATAGAAAAAAGATATGATGATGTGCAGATAGTGAATCAGGAAGTGGAATAGATTAGCAAAAATGAAGTGAGGAATGCGATGTGGAGGATAAAAAATGGGAAGGTGTTTATTTCTGGTGACATGCCTAACGAAGCGTATAGGTGTCCAGAAGAGATAGTTGTGGAGTTTCGAGAATACCTGAGAAGTGGAAAAGTGGTATTCTGGTACTGACTTTCAAGAAATGGTGATGATGTTGAGAGCTGTAATAATTAGAGAGGTATGAAGCTGACTAGCCACAACATAAAGTTATGGGAAAGGGAAGTGCAAGGGAACTTGAGAAGAGAGGTGATGACTGGCGAGGAGCAATGACGTTTTGTGGCAGAAAGAACACAGCACATGCAATGTTTGCTTTGAGATGCCTGATGGAGAATGTCAGAGTGAACTGCATTGTGTCTTTGTGGATTTAAAGAAAATATATAGCAGAGTTGCAGAGAGACAAAATGTGGCAGAGAACATTGTGAGATTGGTGCAGGGTTTGTATTAGGGCAGTAAGATGGTGGTGAGGTGTGCAGTAGGAGTGACAGATGGTTTTAAGGTGGAGGTGGGATTACACCAAGCCTTCCCTTGTTTGCAGCAGTGATTGATAGGCTGATGGACAAGATCAGGCAAGAGTATCTGTGGACTATGATGTCTGCATATGACATTGTGATCTGCAGTGAGTGTAGGGAGAAGATTGACAAGAACCTTGAAAGGTGAAGGTATGAAAGTCAGCAGGAGCATGACGAATACGTGTGTGTGAGAAGGAAAGAGTAGAGATGGATGCTTGCTATCAACACGACACAAAGCAAACCTAGATGAGTAAAAGGAAAGATTTACAAGATGGTAGTGAGGCCACTTGTGTTTTAAGTGTGGGAGACGATGTCACTCGCAAAAACACAGGAAGCAAAGTCGGAGATGGCTGAGTTAAAGATGCTAAAATTTGCATTAGTTGAGTTGAGGACGGACAAGTTTAGGAACTGGGTTGGACAGTCCAGGGACAATGTAGGATGGGCATGACTGAGTGGGTTTGGACATGTGGAGAAGAGACAGGTGGTATATTGGGAGAACAATGAAGTTGAAGCTTAGAGGCAAGAGGAAAAGATGAAGGCCAAAGTGGAGGATTATGGATGTAGAGAGAGAGGATTTGCAGGTGATTGATGTGACAGAGGAAGATGCAAAGTTTAGGAGGAGATGGAAATGGATCGTCCACTGTGGTGTCCCCTAATGGGAGCAGAGCAAAGAAGTCTATGTGAAAGGGTTTGTCCAATAGAGAGCTTTGACAAGCAGCTTTTTACACTGTAAAGTTCCCTCTTTGGTTCATGTAACAATTCTTGCACAACCAAATATGAAGGAGTTGTTGACACAAATTATTATTACGAGACTTTTCAACCCTCAAATATTGATACTGGCTTTGGTTTCAGGCGTTCATTACTGGTCAAGTTTCAGTAAGCACAAATGTACACGTTTGACTTCGTGGACATCTTTGTTTAAGGGGTTTTGTGCAGAGTTTTCTTGGGCAAAAACATCTTTGTTGTTAAACTGAAGTGAAAACCCTGAAAATGACCAAAATTGGACTTATGAGGTTTTTCCACATGACAAACAACGTTCTCATTATGTCTCACTTGATCTTTCTCTCTGCTCCTGTTGGACTCAAGAGCAGAGTGAAGATGACTCACATCAAAGAGACAGTCAAGGAAATGTTAATGCCTGACTCATCTTCACTGATGGCACACATCACAGTTTGTGTATGTGTGTGTTTGTAGGTAGTCTCTTGCTCTCTTACCCTGGTGCTCTCATATCTGCTCACTCATATAGAAACTCGGGATAGACAGTACAAAGGAAGGCTAAAAACACACCCTTTAAACAAAAGCCCCCTATTCAACTGTTTACACTTAAGTAAGAATGTTAGTAATCAATAGGTAGTAAATAAGCCAGAGTGACTCATCAACTAAGTGCTTTACATTAACAGTATTTTTCTGATTATGCATGTTAACTTTTGGAGAAAAGGGTAGTTGGATGACAACATTGACAGATTTACAGTATTAAGTTAAATATAAAATTATAATAAAAAGAAAGAT
Source organism: Amphiprion ocellaris (assembly GCF_022539595.1). Lineage (NCBI taxonomy): Eukaryota > Metazoa > Chordata > Actinopteri > Pomacentridae > Amphiprion > Amphiprion ocellaris. The sequence continues at coordinate 18,322,599 of NC_072774.1, forward strand.
TACAGGCATTGAGTGCACAAAAGACACAATATTAGAAAAGAGACACAAAACAACCACAAAGAGACATAGAACAACCACAAACAAACATAAACCTCAGCAAAGAGATACAAAACAACCACAAAGAGACACAAATTTTGCAGAGATGCAAAACAACTACAAAATCACACAAAGCATCAGTAGAGAGACATAAACTGTCTGGATCAAGGTTCTGTCTGGGTGTCTATTAAAGAGTGATGGGGGTCATTTTATATGTTTTTCAACAGGGGTCACTAGTATTGTAATCTATACACAAGTACAGGACTCATTTGCTGTTCTTGTTGCTGAACATTTCCAAACAGTCGCTTTGTAAGGCACATCTGAACTCCAGTTTGTTTGGTGAGTCTTCATGGACAGATCTCATGAACACTCCACTGCATGTCATTTATATTTCAGTTTCTGTTCGGGAGACCTTCTCCATTGTGGATTCAACTTGCGAATCCACTGACTTAAGAACCCGCATCTGAACTCGACTCGACAGCAGCGGTGTGACGTGACTCAGCAGCGCAGCCTCAAGAGACTCATGACGAATGTCAGAGTTGACTTCCTGGCTGAGACGGAGAGAAAACGCTACCATGATGCGACCATCTGAGCACATCTTTTATTTCATCAGTGACTCCTGAGCAGCAGGTCAGAAAGCACCATGTAACAAGGAAGATGCTGTTGCATTTCAAACAAGGACACGGGAAGCGGACAGGACGGCAGGAAACTGACAGTGGTTTGGAGAAGATGATGGAGAGGAGATGCTGAGGTGTCTTTGAAATTTCCACCGACAGAAAAGTTTTATCAGCTCTGTCCAAAAGAATCACAACAAGAAAACTGACAGTAAAAATATACTGTTTGAATTAGTATCCATCATAAACCTCAGCTCATTAGTATTTTTTATACAGCCAAGAAATCTCATCTCATTATCCGCTACTGATAATCCAGGATCATGTTGCCAACAAGAAATGACTCTATATTGGGGAAGGAGTTACTCATAGTGACAAATTTAGCAAATTACTCCCAGCTTGTAGCTTTCTGGCCTCTTGGGTTTTGGTTTTTCTGTCTAGTTCAGTGTCAGTGTTTGCGATAGCTCCTGCTCAGCACCAAACAGCAGATAGAGACAGTTAGAAACTACCTAGTAAACCCCGAGACTGTCAGGAAACAGCAGCATTAACATACAAAGGAATAATAATAATAAATTTGCACAATCTGTAGCATATTTACATTCCTAAATTCAGTAATATGGATGGACCGATTATCGGCTGATATTTGGCATTTGTCCGATTATCTATATTGGTATCTTTATTGGCTGATTATTAAACATATTATAAATAAAATGTGCTGCTTCAGGTCTCAGCAATGTCTCTCGAGCAGAGACTGCAAAAAACTAAACAAGAATCACAAGCTGTTGCCACAAACCAGGAAATTAGCTTCTCTCACAGTGGCTAAGGCTATGCTAATGGCTAGCAGCTAACTTGGGAGGCAGCCACTGATTACCCTGAAACAGTCTGTAAAACAATAAATAATAATGCTTTAAGATATGGACCTTAATGGGTAATAAAAGCGATAGAACAGTGATATATCAATAAAACAGAGAACAGCACACGTAACTACAGGAGGCAAACTGATCAATCTCAGTTGATCCCACATAAACAGAGAACATCATAATTTAATCACTCCTATTTCTATTTTACATATTCGGTTATAGTCACCCTTCTAATTGAAGAAGCCTTATGAATGACAGGTTCTCTGATATCACATGCTAATAAAACACTACATCAAATAATGGTTTCAATTATAAGTTATCAACTTCATTTAATCATCAATAATCAACATCAGCCCTGAAAATCCCATATCAGTTGATCACTACTTAGTAATCACATTAGTGTTGCCAATCAGTTCAGAGTGGCTGGCTTGGACCTGGAAGTCCGTCAGTCCTCGGAGCAGGCCGGAGCGTGTCACTTTGGTGGAGGTGGTGGGGAAACTGGTGTTTTTTTGACCACAATGCCCATCTCACAACGGCAACTATCAGTCCCTGCTGGCCACAGCCTCTACTTACAGAGGTCAGCGGGTGGGTGCTTGGGGTGATGAGATGCCCAGGGAGCTGAAGAAGAGCATGCCAAGGAGGGAAATATATAGAAGTCAAAAGGGAGAGTGACAAAGGTGGTGTAGGGGCTCCATGATTGAGGTGTTTGCAATTCTGAGTCAAGGAAGGAGCACACATGGGGGTTTGCGGTAGTAACTGAACTATACGTTTTTGTTATATGTCCTCATGGTGGTTAGCGTCAACTGCATTAAAATGAAACTAATTTTATCATCACCATGAAACTTCGATCAAAAACACAAACCCAGCGGTATCACATGCCATGAGCAAATGGACACTAACTGGTCCTGGTTAATTAAACAATGACTTGTAAAAAAGAAAAGGAAAAATCCACAGCTCTAATACTTTTCAAGCTGAAAGACGGAGCACATGAGAACAAGGGACAGACGGAGGCAGAAAACCGCTGAGGAGGAGGAGGACAAATGGAGAAGGAGAGAAGCAGAGTGGGATCAGTCACAGCGATAAAGATAACACCAGGATGTGACAGAGAGAGCCCAGAGGAAGAGACAGAGGGACTCGGATGACACACAGAGGATCATCTAATGGAGCTCAGCTCAGAGGAGAGACGCTGCTCTCGTCCATAATGAAGACTGAAGGTCCCAAGGACTGTCTGTTAATAGGAAAACTGAAATCCCAAAGAAGATAGTCTGTCTGTCAGCGAGACACTGAGGATCAGAGATACTTCATCCACAGGAGCTACAGATCTGCAGTCAGCTCAGGAAACAGTCACATGAGCACGGATCATGGCAGAAAGAAGAGTAATCACAGATAAAATCTGAAAAAAATGCAATGAATTTTCATTTAGTGTGAGAGAAAATGAAAAAGCAAAATCTTGACACCGATACAGAAGAGAGGAGGATAAAGATGAGAAGGAGGAGGAGAAGAAATAGTCCAAACAGGATGAAATGAAGAAATGAAAAAAGTCAAAGGAAGGAAGAAAAAGGACAAGGAATAAAGGAAGAAAGGGACAAGAAGATGAGAAAAAGAAAAGAAAGTGAACTGAAAACATAGAGAAAAGGAGAAAAGGTAGGATAAAATGAAAGGAGCTGTGAAAAGAGGTGAGCAAAGGAAAAGTGAGGAGAAATGGAGGAGAGGAGAAGACAGATGGGAAGATGAGATGAGACGGAGAGGAGAGAAGGAATGATAGAGTAGAAAAAATGTAAAAAAAAATACATATATAAAGTGTTAGTATAGGATAGATAGTAAGAAAGAAGATGAAGGGAGGAGGTGACAGGATAAGACCGCAAAAAAGACAAGAAAAAGACACAGAAGAAGCGGGGATGATAAAGCAGTGGATCATGAGGAGGAGGAAAGAGGAAGAAAGAGATGGTATATTGAGAAGGAGGGGATGAAGGAAAAGATGGGAGTATGAGATAAAGAAAGGAAATAACAGAATGAGTCCTAAAAAGGAGAAAAGGATAGGAGAGAAAAATAAATGGACAGCAGGAGAAGAGAAGATGACAGCCAAAAGGGAGGATCAGGAGGAGGAGGAGGAGATGACAGGAAGACAAGGAGAGGAGGAGAAGAAGAAAGGAGGAGTGGGTGAGCGGGATGGAGGAGGTGAAATGCTAAATGTTGTAAAACCTCCTCCGATCAGAGAGGAGCAGAGAGGAGAGCCGGCAGGCAAACCACACACACACACACACACACACACACACACACACACACACACACACACACACACACACACACACACACACACACACACACACACACACAGCCTGCAGCCTCTTCCTTTGTGTGTGTGCGCGTGTGTGTGATGCAAGCCTGCCGGGCGCTGCTGTAATCGAGGCCGGATGGACATCGGGGCTAAAAGTTGCAGCAACCCTGCAGGCTGTGATGTATAAAACACACACACACACACACACACACACACACACACACACACACACACACACACACACACACACACACACACACACACACACACACACACACACACACACACACGCGCACGCACACCCACCCACCCAAAGGGAGAGTCAGAGTTGTCTTTCTCTTCTTTGTTCTGCTTCATTATATTCTCGATCTTGAGGTTACTTTCCTTCCACAGATCTTTCTTCATTGTTTCACCACGTTGAGCTTCTTCTCTTTCTTCTTCTTTGCTTCTTCCTCCCTTTAAATCGTCATTTCTCTACACTCTCATCACTACACGCCTCATCCTTTCATTTAAAGTCTTCCTCTGTGTCCTCCATGGAGGTGATAGGGCATTTGGCGGTCATGTTATTCTGCTGGCAGCAGGACAAAGTGTGGATTTTAGTGGTACTGACTATTGTTGTCGGTATTTCACAAATTAAGGTCAGTGGCTGGATATGATATTTTCTCAACAATGTTTGCAGCGATAACAGATTGTACGAATTTGAAACCAGGTAGTATAACACTGCACTAGTACTTTAACTGGACATTTGGCAAGAGAGTTAATGTTTCTTCTAAGAATGCATCTGCGGTTACAATGAACATGGTGGATAATCTTCAAAAGGGCAAATCTGAAATTAATTTTTGAAGAAAAACTGAATTAATCACACATTTGAAGAAGACATGTCTAACTGCTGCTTGTCAAGCAACATATTGTTAATGAATACAGCACTCCAATTAGCACTCCAATTATGAGCTCCAGCCGGACATGATGAACAGATCAATTATTATTTCTTTCTCCTTTTCATTTCATCATGTTGAGGACTTTCTGTGTAAGGTTTATATTTCTACAGGTGCTTCGGCTTCCTCCCGCAGTCCAACGAGATTCATAGAAGGTAATTTGGCGATTCCGATGTGGCAGTAGGTGTGAATGCAGCTTGAATGGTTGTCTGTTTCTGTGTTAGCCCTGCCATGGACTGGTGACTTGTCCAGAGTCTACTCTGCCTCTTGCTGGGATTGGCTATAGTACCTGCAACTCTCTCTAGGATAAAGAGGGTACAGTTGATGGATAAATGGATGGATCCTCACATTCATCTCTAGATCCTCCTTTCACTTATTCATTTCACTGCACATTTTCCCCTCACCTAACCCTTCACTCTCTCTTCATATTTTTTTCCTTATCCATGTCATTCTCCAAATCTTTCTTCATCTCTGCTTCCTCATTTTTCTTTGTTGTTTTTGAAGTCTTCTCCTGTTTTTGGCCTGTTTCCTTTTCCCCTTATCCCCCATCTTACTCCATGTTCCTTACCTATTCTCCACCTATACTCATCTTTTCTTGATCTGTTCCTTTGTGTCACTATGTTCTACCCCCTTCATTCCTTTCATCATCTGTCCCTCATCCTCCTTTTCTCTTGTTCATTTGATCTCTCTTTTTTCTCATCCTCTCTTTATACTTGGATGATGGGAAATGTAGTCTTCATTTGGAGAAACGTGAATACACATTGGTTTTTAAAAAAATCCTCCCTCAATCTGTCATTTTTTTTCAAGGTTCCAGTGAGAAAACTCCCAGCATCCTTTGTTTCTCATTAATTCACTCTCCCTATTCCTCTCTCCCTTCTGCTAATTACGCCGCTGGAGCCTTTGATCTGTCCGTTAACCCTCCGTTAACGGAACAATTAGTCAGCAGCCATTCAGGTGAGGATTGATCTGAGCCACTCGGTGCCTACAAGGCTTTTAATGGATTTAATTAAACTGCCAGGGAAGTGTGTGCATGCGTATGTGTGTGTGTGTGTGTGTGTGTGTGTGTGTGTTAACACCCAAAGGGGGATCAGAATAAAGTAAAACAGGCCTGAACACAGGGTTGTCAGGGAAACGCAATTAAAATGTGAACATACATGTGGTGCTTTGTTAAATCAGAGACAGAAAGTGAATGAGGCAGACACAGAAGCGCCAAATTTTTTTTTTTCATGTAAATTATGAAACACAGAATCACAAAACAGGAAGCCCAGCATTGAATCTGGGTTAGATTTCCCTCAATACTACAAAAAAGGCTTCTTGCATTAGCTCAAAGGCAGAAGAGAATTGTGACAATAATGAAAGTAGACAGTAATACTGTACTCTGTAAATCAACGGGGCCAAATTTGACCAGTTAAATTAGCTCTGACTGGGCTGCTATACTGCATACTGATTTTACTTTATCCAGTACCAGTTTGTAGTTAGTTTTGATCTAGAGTAGGGTTACTTATCAAGCAATAACGTGTAGAAGTCATTTAGTGACATTTATAGTAATCAACTGTAAATACTGGCAAGTATTCAGATTTCTCAAACAAGTATTTTCTGTCAGGGCCAATATAAAGCTTGTTTTAATGGCTTGGTATTTGCTAAAATAAAGCTTCTTTCTGTTTGTAACTTGTCTCATCAAAATGCATAAGAATCAAAACACGGAAACAAAGCTCAGATACTGCTTCTATCCATCCATCCATCCATCCATCCATCCATCCATCCATCCATCCGCTACTTTTCTGACAGTCTATCGTGGGATTATTGTCACAATCATGCACATTCACATTCTCGTCTATTCTCATTCATTTAGAATCACCAATTAATTTACGCTGCATCTCTGTGAACAGCATGAGGAAGCTGGAGCACATGGAGAAAATTCCACAGGCATACGGAAAACATGACAACTCCATACAGAAAGTTGACAAGTAGGTTTGAACTCAAGACCTCCCTGCTGGGAGACGCCTGGAAAGCTGTGCCACCCTCACACACTACATGTGCACTCAGTTAGGTACACAGAGTTCATCTGAATCTAAAGTTTAAAGTTATTTCATTTGTTCAAAAATGAAGTTTTACTTCTATGGACAGATTCTGCTGTTGTTTGTACCCTAAAATGGCTTAATGTATCTTTTGTCACTGCATTTAAAACATCCTTATTTCTCAAGCAGCTTTAGTTTAAAGCAAACTGATGGAAACATAATTTACATTTGAAATCTGGAACTCCACAACTAGATGAAAATAAAAGATACAGAAAGTAAAAGTTAAAGGGAAAATCACTCAGAGAGAAACAGGACAAATCTGCTCTGACATGCTACTCTGACAGCTGCCACTCATTCAGGGTGAGCACAGTGAGCTCTTCTGTAGGTCAGAGGTGAGCTGAAGTCCCACCCACTATGTGTCAATCAACCACTGAAGGGACAAAAGTCAAATGGTATCATTCACAAAGATAATATGAAGACATTACATGGGGGAAACTAGGTTAATGGCTTGATTTTCAGGGGGGTCAGAACACCACAAAATGACTTTTAATGTTAAATATAACCATCATCATTTCATATGAAGCAGATCCTTTATCATTACATGTTAGGGCCATGTAATACTATCCCTGTATGCATCCGCACGGGTACATGTGATGTAAACTCTGTCATCCGCCCAAAACCATTAACAGAGTTCTACTTGGAGTAGTTGCTGCCGGACTTTGGAGGTGCATTAATTTGCACTTGCTTTTCACTGACGAAGCCCAGACACAGTGGGAAGTTCTAAATTCTCCAGAAGTCCTGTGCCATTTTTGCCCACTGTGCTCAGCGCACCTCAGGAAAATTCACTGACACGGTGCTGCAACCCAACCTGTAAATAGCTGCTATATCCTGTAAAAACTGCCATGTGTTTTTCTGTGTTCTACATAAGGGGCAACTTGACTGTCTCTACATACCAAAGTGATCCCATTTTAGTATGAAGCACTTATTGGGGGTTGCACAGTGGAACGGTGGTTAGCACTTTCGCCTTGCAGCTAGAAGATCCCCCCGTTCGCATCCCGGCCGTCCGAAGTTTGGAGTTTGCATGTTCTCCCTGTGTATGCTTGGGTTTTCTCTGGGAACTCCGGCTTCCTCCCACAGTCCAAAAATATGCTGAGGTTAATTGATTGTTATAAATTGGTGTGAATGCAAGTGTGACTGTTTGTCTGTATATGTAGCCCTGCAACAGACTGGCGACCTGTCCAGGGTGTCCCCCGCTTTCACCCCAAGTCAGCTGGGATAGACTCCAGCCCCCCTGCGACCCTAATGAGGATTAAGCGGTGTATAGATGATGGATGGATGGAGCCCTTATTGGCCTTTGCAAAAGCATGAATGGGCCTTTAAGTTTACATCAAGGGGTGCTTCTACTTAGAATTACTTAGAATTTTTAATGGTGTTACGTTTCTGATATAATTATTGTAAGTTTTGTTCCACTGCAATTACATGAAAGTACTATTTCCTAGTACAAGTAAAGATTCTTTGTTGTTTTTTTCTTGTATGTCAACATGCTTGAAGAATATACAGTTATTACTAAAATATCACAGAACTGTTTATATGTGACAGGGAACTTGTAAAGACTGACACAAAGTATTTATTTTCCTTATTGTTGAGTCAGCCGGTAGATTTAAATCATGAAAAATATCTGTTAGAATTTCTTACATACCATAGTGGTACAGAATCTTCTCTCACAAAATCATTCAGTTTGCTGTTGATGAATGCCAAAGAACAGCATTAAAACCTCATAAGCTAGAGACTACAAACTGAAATTATTGCTTAGAAATTGACTGGGATATCCTCATAGTTCAACTGGGAAATAGCATGCACCATTTACTCACACTAAGCTCTTCCTGCAGCAGCCTGGATTCCATTTCATCTGGGGACTTTGCTGTAAGTCATCCCTTCTCCTGCCCCTTTTCCTACCTCTCTTCAGCTGCATCAATGATAACATTTAAAAAAACAAAACAAAATAACTTTAAAAAAAAAAAATAAAAAACTCTTTCCAAGTAGCTGATTGACATCTAGTTGAATAATTGAACTGTTGTAGCAGCGCTACTGTCTGCTAACTAACATTATCAGAGATGGAGCCTGAAATGAAATAAAAAATGTGTACTGCCTTCTACACACTATTAAAAAAATCTGAGAAGATTAAAAATTAACTCCACAGCAAAGTCTGATGAGCAATTAAGCTGCTACTGTGAAAAAGTGTGTGTATGTGTGTGTGTTCTAAAGGGAGTGTTAGAGGAGTAAGAGAGACAATGAGTCGTATTCGGGACACTGGGGGCATGACAAACATAGTGTTGATGCCCTCTGTCATGTTAGTAAAGACACAGACACACACACCTCTCTCCACCAGAACAAGCCCTGCCTGCTGCGAGTCGTCACCCATGGGACCCGGGAGGCCCTTCCACACTGTCACCCCTGTCGTTTCCCACCTCAGAGTCTCCGCCCCCCTTAGATGTGATTGGCAGGCGGGGTTAAAGGACAAGACTGTTGGGTGGAAACAATGATGGATACACAGAGAGAAAGAGGGCCCAGCAGGCCAACGAGAGGAGCTGGAACACCGAGACACGAAGTGAATCTTAATCTGCACGAGTGTCTGGGTTGCAAACTGAGTCTAATGTAACAAACAGGAGTTGAAATTGCAAGAATGAGAGAATAAAGTATTCTGGTGGTTTTCCTGTGTTTACACTCTTTAACAACCACCATGTTAGCCTCAATATAGGACATCCCTGTTTGTAATTTATGAGAAAGAGACTTTTCAAGGATAGTACACTCTTTTACATTCATCCTGCTGGGAATGCTTCTCTTACATACCAAAACCAAAGGCTGCCTGCATCATTGAAGTTGTTTCTCTTGCAAGAGTTTAGTTATTCTGCAAGTAAAAATTAAACAGATATGCGTAACCAGCAAGAAAAAAGATGGACAAAGAGTGTATGTAGTTACAAAAACACAAAATTAAGGCATATTAAAGAAGCCACATAAATCTGGACCCATGTCTCTGATTGAAAGTTAACCTCTGGTTGTCAGATGAAGATCAGCTGACTCTTTATTTGTTTCAAAATAAAATCTAGAGTGTCTCCTTAATTTAATTGTATCATTAAAAAGCATTTACTTGGAAAGCTCCACATTAAATACACTCTTATCCATCAGTCTCCTGATGTGTTGGGAACCATATTCTTTGACAGTCATTTTGAGCTCATCGTCTGAGACAACCTTGATTTATGGCCGTTTGGTTAATTTCTGCAGTAATCATTCATCATATAATTATTTCCTACATGGCAGCAAAACTCATTAGAAACTCCTGCAGCTTAAACTGAGATAACTCTTTCAGGGCTGAATGACTCTGAGAAACTATGACAATAAGCAAAACACATTCACTACAAACACTGGTGCTCTCCATTGATAAACTATATTTGATGACGTGGACATGTTATTGTATGCTGATCCACATCTTCAAATATACTTTCCAAGGTATGCCATACACAAACAATTAATCACCTGATTGCAATAAAAGCTCGTATTTAAGGTTAGAGGTTCAATCATGGTGACGTTTAAAAGAAACCAACACAAAAATTTGGTTTGAGACAAGAAATGAAAAGGCATTTTCCGTTTTACAGTCAGAAATTGTATCGACCCCTTCAGTTAGTGGTCTTTATCTTAGTCACATGAATGTAAATTGTTGTAGTTTTGGGGATATCACAGAAACGAATGAGCGCTTTGAGAAGGCAGTGCTGTGAGGAATCCAGAAGTCCTTGGTAAAAGATGTAGTTTGATGCTCTGACAGACACAATTTTTGTTTCATTGATGAAAGAGAAGGAGAGAGATGTTCAGATGATGTGCGGTGGGCTTGAAGTGGGTAAAGATCTGTCCTGGCTCTGTCCAAAGCTCATAAAGAAACCTACCAGCACCTACCATACAGTTTGCATCTACTGCAACTTAAGTGAACAATTTTCTTATTGTTTGGATGAACTGTCGCCAGTATGACTGACTCTTATTTTATTGTCCAGGCCTAGCTCAAGTAGAAAACTTGTAAAGTGCACTGGAAAGATGTCAAGTTTACATGATAAAATGATAAATCCACCCCAGTGCCTTGCATCTCCAAGCTAGCAAACCATACTGAAGAGATACACCATCATAGGACATGTATATTTTAAGAAAGCAAATTTCTCAAAATGTTAAACTATTCCTTTTAACCAGAACCAACAAAAACGGGTTAAAATGAACTGATAAAGCCTGAACAAGTAGAAAAAGACACTCCAGGTCCAAGAAATAAATACATGGATATACATAGTTGAAATATAATAGAATAATACGGAGAACTAAGTAGCCTATATTCGTCTACTAGTAATGTATTTCCTAGAGGGCCTGCGATTCACAACAGCAATGCTGTATTAATAAAGCAAACAGATAATGTAGATCAATATTTATTTGTGTAGGCCTCCTGCCATCTCACAGCTGCTGCTCACTTAAACAACAGTCGAACCACAAATAATCCTGCACGTATAATCCTGCTACGAACACCCACACCATGTTTGTCGGACTGAAGTAACAACAGATTAAACACCAGCAGCCTGTTACACTCAGTGATAGTGGACTCATGTTTATGTCCATCTGCTGCGTGATGGTGTCAGTTCTCTGAAACCCTGTTCCAACTGACACTGAATCTGCTCTCTTGGGGCTCCACAGAGATCCTCACCGGAGCCCCCGCCGGATTATCAAACCAGGCATCTGGCTGGATTTGTGGAGCTCATCTGGTTTTAAAACTATTAGAATTAAATATTAATGAGAATGATTTGTTTCATTGCTGTAATTAACACCAACAGCAAGCTGTCAGAAAGGAACATGACAAGGTTTATCTACTACAAGGAGCACCGCATGTATGTTACAAGCACTGAAATACATCAGTTTTAATATTTTTGTTATTAAAAAATGGAATACATGCGGTGCAGCATCCACAAGACATCAACTCTGATAAGTGATTTCAATAATTCATAATCAAAAATCTCAAACATTTTCTAGTTCTGCTTTTCAAATGTGAAGTTTTGCAGCATTTCTCAGTTTTTACATTTAAAATAATCAAACAGAATCGATAATAGAAATAACTGAGGACTGCACACCGCACTCACACTTTCCATTTACCACAGCTTGCCTCCAACCTTGCAGCCTTTCGACATCAACCCATCATGTCTGTGTGCAGTAAACATGAACCCCTCCACCTCTCTCCTGCTTTGTCTTTGGCCTTTAAACGTCGTGGCGGTTCTCCGGGGCCCTCGGCTGCAGAAAGAGCTCTCGACCTCGCTGCTGAAGGGGCCAATTAAGCCGACAACGAGGGCTAAAGAGCGGGACAATGAGTCTATTCAGCGGCTTTGACAGGCACCTTCTACTCAGTGTGTCGCGGCTTTTGTCTGACAGAGGGCTGAGGTGTCGCTACTCCGCCTGATCTCTGGGTGTGTTTGGGTGTTTTCAGGGTGTTGTAGGTCCTGAGAGGCGAGCTGTAGCGCAGCTTTTGTGTTTGTTTGTGTGTTTGGAGGGTTTGATTGACAGCAATTATGGGAGAGTTCACAGGAGGGCACAGGCTTGTGTGTGGGTGTTTGAGCTTCCTTACCTACACAGAAAAGTACAATTATAAATACAGAGACCCATACACAAACTACAGAGAAACAGACACACATATACCAGGTGTGTTGTAGACTAGCATATCTTCTGTTCTCAGTTTGCAGCACATTTCTGTCAGGAAAATGAAACCGAATGAAGGTGAAGAACTCGAGCGGAGTCTGACTCGGTTATTTTTTTCAGTGCTGAATCTCATTGAGGGCTCTGTAATTAGAGAGCTTCATTTGCACATGAAATGATGCAGCATCTTCTGCCCACACTGACGAGGACGAGACGGTTTTGTTTCACAGTGCTATGTTCACATGAGTAGTTTGATCCGTTAAAAGTGGGAAATGGGGGTCTAACCGTCAAACACTGGGCTGAAGGTGAACAAATACACTCATATCTCTCTTTTAGGTAGATTTTTTTCAATTCTGTGGAAATAGCTGATTAATTAAACACACCTCGTGCTTTGTCATAGCATGCACAGCCATGGCAGAAGACTGTAGACAGCATGTCATTCATGCAATATCAAATTTTAATACAACTCAAACAGTATCAGAGCTTCAGGGGTGATTAACATTGACATGCAACATGACTACCAAGCTAATACTCTAACAGTTAATTTGCTGATAAATGGAGCAGCATTGTCTTCAGTTTGGAAAACAGCTGCAGCTCACCATCTGCTCGTGTTACAGAGAATGTGAGACACGCTGAGCTCCAAAAAGGTGTCACAAAGCGTCACTTCAAATAGACATTAACAGAAGTTTGAATTGAGATTTGTAATGTATGTATTGTGCGATATCATGTCATTGTAGGATTAATGTACTCCAAAACTTAAAAAGTTTAATAAAGAGTAATGACTTTCATCAGAAAGGTTTAATAAGTCACGTTACCATTTTCAATACCAAGAATTTATTATTATATTTGAATTGTGCCTTGAAGTTTCTAAAATTTTATTTTACTGCTGCTATGGCAACAGTCTGGCCTGCACTAGTTGAAAACTAATTTACTTTAATCCTTCAAATAAAACATCACTCCTGAGAGGTCTATTTGATTTTTCTTCTCCGATTAAATACAGTAGTACAATAGGCTAATCCTTGCGTACACTTCCAACTCGTCCAACCTCACCAGAAAAAAAACAACAGCACTGGTTGACTGTTTAAAAAGAACTAATGTTGGTGTTGAGTGCATGCAAAATTTCGGAGATTTTAATAAAGGCAGTGGTGTCCTCACTGTCGATGGGGCAGGAGAAGAAAAATAATTTATTTTAACCTTAACATACCAGTTGGATGCTTACCAAGTAGCATCTGAAAATGGAAATAATAATTTCAAAAACTGAATCATAAGTCAACTACATCTAGAAATAATGGTACCACAGAGGACATGAACCCCACTGCCATACCTACCTCCTCCGAATGCAGAATTTGCTGCTTACTACTATTTGCATTTGCTTTTGTATTTTGTTTTTGCAAGCACTCATATATGTCGTTCTGGGAGCCGTTTGGATATGAGGACGTGGGATCTGTCTTCTTTTCTGTGCGTATTAAAGACCTGCAAAACTGCAAATAAAATAATGTAGTAAAATCACACAACAACGCTTCTCATGGTAATTACAATGTGAAAACGGGCAGAACTACAAAGATTTCATATGTTGTAGCCTTTCCTTAATACATTTTAACCACTGCATTGAGTTACAGTTATACTGACAATGCGTGAGATAAAAGGGTAAGGAGCCCACGGAGTGTGCATATGTGTGTGGCCCTGATTTATTGTGCAACATCACGGAGGAAATGATTGTGATCTGTTTTTTATCTGCTGATTTGTGGCGCAGGCAGCCACAGCTTAATGATATGAAAAACCACACGAACCTGCTGATGAGACCTCACAAAACTGCTCGCTAGTTTGCTTGTTAACCTGCATGACTGGTCTGATTATCTGCAAGGGAGACTGATGTTTAACTTGTTGCTGAATATGTTGAGAAGGGTGTGCAGGCATTATTCCATTGGAGGAACGGACGTTACACTATCACTCTGGTTTTAAGCCTCCGCTGTGTCCTTCCAGGGTGGAGAGAGGGACAGAGGGAGGAGAAGGAAGGCAGAGCAGGAAGACTGAAACAGGACCTATGGCCCTCTAATGAGGTGTGGAAATGTTATCAGTGACAGGACTAATTATTTTCTCTGCATAGTTAAGACACAGCACTAATCCTGTTAGTATGGAGGAGAAGGGTGGAGGAGAGAGGATGAAGTGACCAAGTGAAGAACAGAGTAGAGAGTGACAGAGAAGAGAAATGAAAGGGTGGATGAGAGATGTGGCATGAGGTGGAGGATGGAGTTGAAGGATGAAATGACAGCAACCTGTGATGGAGGGATGAAAGAAAGATGAAGGGATAAAGCTGGATGAAGGTGAGGAAGACAGGTGGAGAGCTGAAGAAAGATGAGATATCACAGAAAGATTGAGAATGGAAACTGAAAGAAATCACCACTATTTTACAGATTTTCACTGTTGTTAAATTATAGACGGTAAGTAGTAAAATCATAGACAAAAAAGCATTCATTTACCTGCTAACCACAAACAAAACAGACCAAAGATGAAAAATAATGTCCACATTAAAAAAAATCTGTATTTTTAATTTTTTTTTTTAAACGTTTGACCATAAAGTTGCATTTTTACTGCATTTTAATCACCAAAAAAAAATTTTTACAGCTATCTGCCCTAAAATAAAATTATGGATGTAAAGAATTGAAAATTGGTAAAAACATTTTTTAACTGTTATTCTACAGATTTACCATGTTTTGGTAAATTGCAGATATTTTATAGAAAAAAAACACAAAAAAGTATTAATTTGCATATTATAAGTATTAATGTTTACTTAAAAAACAAGCAAACAAAAAAAAAACAAAAGGCCAGAGCTGTACATAATGTCCACATCAAAAATAGGCATTTTTACAAATGGTAATTTCATTCTTTCACAATAATAATAAAATTACACTATTTTACTGTATATAAGTCAGCTGAACATATGATTATATTACAGTCATTTACCATTATTTTCACATTTTTTTACATTTTAAGAATGTTACAGTAATCCACCATTGTTCTATTTCATTTCTTTTGGCACCTTCGCTTTATATAATATTCACTGTTTCTTTACAAATTTGTTTTTGGAAGAATCTTGGCGGGATGAATTAAAGAAAGATGGAAAGTGGAAGTTGGGAAAAGATGTAACAGCATCTTTACATGCTGGACTAACAGAGAGTCTCCTTCCTTCACTCGCTTATTTTCCACTTAGTGAAGCAGGAAGTCGTTAGTGTAGCCACGGCAACGCTTCCTGCTCTCCTGATTAGTGCCAAATCTGCATTTTTTTTCATGTTTTCTTTTTACATTTCTGCTGTGATTCTTCTGATCTTTGAGCTTTATGGAGACAAATTGGGTGTTAGTAGAGTGTCGCTGTGCCGCGCTATCGCTGTGACACACACACACACACACACACACACACACACACACACACACACACACACACACACACACACACACACACACACACACACACACACACACACACACACACAGATTAAAGAATGTGCGTTTTGTCAACTATTGTTAATTAAAGAAGGTCAGTCAGGGCAGACAAATGTTTTTTTCTTTTGCTCTTTGTTCTTTTTAAAATTGGAGAAATAATTATCTACATTCCCTCTGGTTCCTCTAACTTATCTTCTGTAAATAAAAATAATAAGTCTATTTTTATAGAAACGTTCAAAACCAGTGTTATGAGTTGCTTTACACATATACAGGAATAAAATCACCAATTAAAAAGATGTCACACTTAAGAAAATTTACTAAAATTACCGAGACAACATATAACATGTTGTTGAATTGTGTAATTTTAGCAAACAGTTACTGTTTCCCAGCGACTGACTGATCCAGGCTGATGTGTGAGAGTGTGTGTCTTAGAGGGATCAGCTGTTTGTGTGCACACTTGAACTTGTCTTTGGGTGCATCTTCTGTGTGTATGAACTTCTATTTCTATGAGGATTCATTCAAGATTTTAACCTTGGGAATGAGGATGCATTTGGAAACTAGGGTATTTCAGTCAGCTTTCACCTTGGGACAGACCTATACAGGGCTGTTTGATGTTAAGACCAAGAAGATGGTACCACAGCTTGAGTATGTGTGGGAATACCTCAAGAAAAATGATGCCAAGTGCTGCTAGATGCTGCTTGAAAACATACCTGATTCCATCTGAGTCCTATTCAAAACTTCTCTCTACAATTACTACATCAGTCATTATAGAAATTGGGCCCTCTAATACATATGCTGATGGAAATGATTGCCCTGTTAATAAAATTGTAAAGCTTCTGTTTTCCCCAGAATTGGGCCATTGGAGCTTCTCTAATAAAAGAGTGACTCCGAGAATGCTGTCATGTAATATTGCAGGAAGTTTAATATTTGTCATTGTAATACCTGCCCTGTTAGTGCAATGTGGTGACAAAACTAACGTACACTTGTCGGTGTTTCCAGTAAGCCTGAGTTGGCTTCAGAGCAAGGCACTGAGGCATGTTTCCAGAGTGTGAAAAACCACACTCCTGTTATTTGGAAGGTCCTGACTTCAAATAGGACGATGCCAGCCATAAGCTGCAACTCTAGGACTCCAACTCGGTTTAAGATAAAAAATCAGCAACAGTTAGATCGAGAACTTGGTTTAAGCATTTGGTTCTGATGGTTAAGGTTAGGTTAAAGGGTTAGGGTCCTCACAGATAAGCACAAACATAGATGTGTGTGTGTGTATGGTGCCTTATCTCTCCCAGTCGCAGGCTGTGGAGCCCTCCAGAACATTCCACCAGCTCTGAACACACCGCCAGCTGGCAAACACACACACAGAGATCCACAGTAGCCTCACACAACCCTGCTTTTGGCCCTCACACATCTGAGGATACATGCACCCGAGGCATCCGACAGCAGAGAGGGGAGAAAGACAGAGAGAGAACGAGGGCAGAGAAGAAGAAGGAAGAGAGGAGACTGGAGCTACAGAGAGGAGAAAGAAGGAGAAGAAAGGGGGAATCAGTTAAAATTAAAAAAAAAAAGAGAGATCGAGATGACACGGAGGGGAATGTGAGAAAGTGGCGCCAGAAAGTAAAATACTGTGTTGACATTTTTACGTAGTTAAAAACAGGTTCATAAAAAATAAAATACTTAAAACAAGACTTTTTAAGGGACACTATCAAGAAAGAAGGAAAAATGAAGACAAGATGGAAAAAGGAAACAGTTACGGAACAGAAAAGAAGAAAGAGTTGCAAATGATCTCCATCTTTACAAACAGTTTGATCAAAGCCACTTCATGCTCCTTTGAGAGGCGACCTCTGACCTCAGCTACTGTGACCTCCAGACATCAGGAGTGTGAGTGTGCACTTGTGTTGCTCATGTTGTGAGGACATAAATCTGTTTATACAGTCATGTCTGTAGGGACTCCACTTCCTTTTGAGGGCAAAGAGCAAGACCTCAAAACATAAATCATTAAATTTTTGAATGAAGACTGGATTTAAGGTTGGATTTAGCTCAGGAAGTGAAAGTGATGGACAGATGACTGTGTGTGTGGCGGGAGGAGGTGGAGGCAGTGGTGGGTGGTGGATTTGAAACAGATTGTGTTTGTTGTTAGGTGGAGAAGAAAATAGCAACAGGGGGGAACAGGATGAAGAAGAGGAAGATAAAAAGGATGTAAGAGGAGATGATGAGAGTAAGAAGTGGAAGAAGATATGAGATGGAGATGGGAAAAGTAAAAGTAAATGTAAAGGATTGATAGCATAGAGAATAGGGAGGTAGGAAAGAAGGGGGGAAGAAGAGAATAATGACAAAAGCAGAAAAAGGGGTATGGAAAAGAGATGGCACTAGAAAAATAGGAGCAAATGAAGGCCAAGAAGAGGAAAAGTAAGAAGACTAGGTAGTGAGGATGGGGATGTGGAGGAAGAGAAGAAGAGAAGAGAGGACAAGAAGGGAAAAATAGGAGATGAAATGCGAGCGAGGAAAAGAAAAGCTGGAATAGATAGAGATGAGAAGAAGTTGCGGTGATGTGATGTGGTGCATAAACTGAATGAGGAGAAAAGGCAATCTCAAGAGAAGTAGAATAGCAAGAAGAACAGGATTAAGGAGAGCAGAAAAAAAGACCATGACAACAAAGTGTGGTGTTTGAAGAGCAGGAAGTGCCCTGCAGGAGGTGTTGGAGGTGAAGGAGGTCTGGCTGCAGGCTGTATGTTCAGCTTTGCTTGATGAAGGCTGTTTTGGCCTCACTGAGACACCCAGCTGAGTCAGGTGTGTGTGTGTGTGTGTTCCTGTGTCAGTGATTCCTGTGAAACATTTAAACCAGGACACCATGTTTCTTTTTCTTTCATTAGCTGGAGACAGGCATTGTATTTAATGAGATCTATTCAGAATTCAGAATTCAAAATGAAGCCCTGCACATTTGAACAAAGCTGAGGCATGTGATGTGTTTGCAGTGACCCAGATTGGTTAGGGGTCATTCCTTGGGGTCACCTTTGATTCCAGGATGTGCTTTTAGACACATGTTATGTGTGTGGCATGTCAAAGTAACTAAACAAATGCTGGAGACCAATGTTTCCCAGCAGAACGTGGCATCATAACGAGATGATCCATGTCATTCACTTTTCCTGTCACTGGTTTTAATGTTGTGGCTGATGGGTGCATATTTATAATTGGCTATTTCAACGAAGGCTAGAATCTAAAGAACACACACTTTTCAACAAAATACTGAGGTGCGTTTACAGAAGCAAGAGTCAGATGTCTATTGTGTTCTGTATTGTTGTCAACTGTTCCAGCAAAACAAAACAACAACAACAAAAAAACCCCACATAAAAGCCTATTTGCCTTTAGTAGATCTGCAGTAAATCCTGATGTTTCAGTGAGATTTCGAGCTTCATGTTGACCATGGATTGAAAAAGATGGGACAATGTGCCTGCTGGACATTATTATTTCACAAAGCTGATGCTAAAACCAATTTTAGGCAAGCATTTTTTGTAAAGTCGCATAGAGTGGAGGTCAGGGTCGATGGATGGGTGGACAAAAAAACATCACTGTTGTTTTTTATTGGATTCATGAATTAAAAAGCATACTAATGAACAAAGCTTGTCTGAGGTTATAAGTCTTTTGTAAAGGTGGTCTGTGACAGTCTTTTTTATTGCTGTACTACAGTTGCTCACTAGGACAAACGAGCAGCTTGACTCAGTGACTGTGATACTGTTTAAGTTCTGTTTATAGCAGCTCTGTCTCTATCGATATAGTTACAAAAGAAACAGAAAACCTCATTGTAGACATATCGATAATTAGGTATAGACACTCGTTCCTTCTGAAACTGAACTTGTGACCTTGTGCTAACAGGACCGTCTGTCCTACTCTGTCTCTGTCTCTATATAAACCTGTCCCTACGTGCCCACACGGCTGCTGTCGGCCCAACAAACCGCTACAATCCATCACATTCCTCCGTCTGTCATCACATCTTAAACTCCTGACACCTACTATGTTATCTGAGAAGTCACTTCTGAGCAGTGTTTTCTGGGAAATGGAGTCTCGGGCGGGCATGTTGACAGAGTAGTGTCACCCTGCTGCTGTTGGAGCCAGACACTTATTGCGGCTGACAGAGGAATTCACTGACCTGCTTTACACTGTTTAATAGATTAACACTCAAAAACAGAGGAGAGTTCATTAGAAAATGGCAGCTTTTGTTTTCCTGCTTTATCTTTTGTGCTTTAAATGTTTTAATCTGTAGTTTATTGTACTTTCTACATGAGATTTCATGCAAAATTTTACAGCTTCTTACAAACCAGCAAACACTGGAAAGCACGATGGTATTTCAAGTGCAGGTCCCCAACATGGCGTCTGTCATCAGCAGTGTTTCTGTCTGAATGTAAGACGAACCTAAACACATACAGAAACATACTTCAACCTCCGTTTCTTCACGTCTCATTAAACAAAGTGAAGCAGGTTCAGAGTTTCCAGCATCGCCGTGATGACGGAGCCGCCGGCTGTTTGCTTTTGGAGTCTGAAACCCATCAACACACCTGCAGCCTCCTTCTACGGGACAATCTTCACCTCCACAGCAGAGACACTCTAGTGAATGGGGACGACTTCAAATTCAATTCAGTGCATTGCAATTCAGAATCCTTCATGTATCTCTCAGGGGGCAAATCGAGTTTGCTAACAAAACTTAGACAACTCACATACACACTGGCATACAACTTTAGTTTAAATACACAAGAATTAGTTACAATACTCCAGTCGACATGTGGCGAACAAGGTCCAACAAGACAAAGGTGTGACTTTTAATTAAGTGCACTCTTTACATTAGGCAAGTTCTTTATATTATTAAAAATTCTAATGGCTTCTGGAACAAAAGCAAACTGCCTTTGTTTATCATGCATGCAAATGAAATTGAATTCTCGGTTATTTCAGTGATGTTAGATTAAAGTAGTAACAGAGGACATGTGTAGGGTCACTGATGAGCTTAAACACCCTTCAAAAAACTAGTTCAATGTTCAGCTTTAATAGGGATCTTTGTGTTTTGCCAGCAATTTAAAGCTGAGTTCAGCAATATCTTGCAGTACAAATGGATTTTCTATCTTTGATAAAGGGAATCCAGCAAATGAATGAAAAAAGGTTTAAGTATTTTTGTTAAAGGAGCAATAAATTGTTGTCAATATTCTCTCAAATACTCCATTGTAGTTTACATAGACACCACAGACGCTTTTTTTTAACAATCACGTCTGTATTTTCCCAAAGTCTCTATCTGTCATCAAACACAGTACCAAAGTATTTGTATGTCTGGAACATTTCAACACTTACAGCAAGAATGACTATTAGTCTGTTGGCTGGAAATGATGTTCTTTGTGGACTCATCTCATTCAATCAGTCAGTGAAGTTACTTCTTTAGCCCTCTTTACTGATTATGATTATTAGCATTATTGCTTTGTGGATCCACTCTGCTCACGGTTGGTTTGGCTGCTCTATAAACAGATACAGTTTGTTTTTCTCTGCTGCATCTCCAACAGAGTAGCTGCTCAGTGTGACGTTTCAATCAAAACTCTGTAATCAGTTTTAAAGAGTCACAAAGTCTGAGAAGATATTTTAGCTCCTCTGGTTCTGGTTCTCAAAGCTGTGTTGTGTTCCAAAAATGTTGGTGACTGGCAGCTGTTGGACGGACGTGAAAGTTTCCTGGCTAAATCCTCACAAAGACATGTTAATGAACACGAAAACGTCTGATTTTTCAAAGTAAGAGTCAAGCCTGTGCATATAAAAACTGAAGGAGATGCATTTCAGTTCGGAAAAATCCAATCACAGATGTTTAAATGTTAATACACTAACAGCACATTGAAGCTGCTACAGCTGTATTTGTTTCCAACAATTTAAAAATGAATTGAGAGCCTGATTTACACGCCTGACTCGACTCTTCTACAGTATATAACGCGGCCTAAAGGCACATTTCCACTGTACTATTTAGAGCTCCCAAACCGAAACAAAGTTTAGGCTGAGGGCTTCAATTATAAACCTATAGTGCTGTAACATTCTCAGAGACTCATGTTTGAGTGTTGAGGACAACAATGGAAACTTGAAGGAACATGGAAATTCAGAGTGGGTAAAAACACTCAGAGAAAAAGCAGATTCTTCTACTTTGCAGCTCCGTTAGAACATGCGTGATGGTACCAGTGGTAACCAGAGATATCACCAAATCAACCAGGACTAAAATCTGAAGAACATTACATGATCACAAAGACGAAGAAGAAGATATGCGATCTTCTTCAGCCCACTCTGTGCATCCTAATCAATAACAAAATACAACAAATGCTTCAAAATTTGATTCCTATTCATGAAACAGATTCTTCTTTCCTTACAGTACAACCAGTGTGTGTGTGTGTGTGTGTGTGTGTGTGTGTGTGTGTGTGTGTGTGTGTCCAACTGTTTAACCATCACTGCCCCGAAGGCTAAAAAAACCCAACATAGAAGACAACAAAATGGCCGCCACATATCTTCAGTAAAACACTCTCCAGCCTGGAAGCCACTTTGATATCCTCCTCTTCCTCCTCCTCCTCCTCGTCTTCATCCTCCAACTCCCTGAACATCAGACAGAAAAACCAACAAGCTCCGGAGGGGGAAACTAACAGAGAAACATCCTCTCGTCTTCTGTTTTTTAAAATATTTCTTCTTCTCCGTGTCTCCGCTGGATCATAGTGATGCATTTATATTTGACAAGTGGCATCAATAAGTCAGCAGGCGTGTAGATAGAAATGTCCTCACACCTTCAGTACATCAGTGTTCAGCGGGGAGTGTGTGTTGGAGTGTGTGTGTGTGCGTCCGCATGTTTGTAGTTTTTCCACATTTGTGTTTCAGAAATGTTCTCTCTGTCTCTATATTTTATTCATATTTAATACTAACATCTGTGTGTGCGTGTGTGCGTGTGTGCGTGTGTGCGTGTGTGCGTGTGTGCGTGTGTGCGTGTGTGTGTGTGTATTTGCATGGTTGACCTGCAGGCACAGGGGTGAAATTGCAGGCACTGTAGGTACACTACTGTGAAGGGGAAAAAACAAAAATTGCAATGTAATTGAGTAACTTAAGATTTGCATGATTAATGTAATTAAAGTGTGTTATTTTTAACCTGATTCAGCGAGCTGAGATGATCTTTTTGAACATGTACTATGCATATATTGAAACTGGGTGGAATGCCTATATAATACAGTATAATATCAGGGTTTCTTGCAGTGTTTTGTAGAAATGTAATGTAAAATCATTCTTAAACACAGTATATCCACTATAATCAGAAGAAATTATTACGATTTTCTGAAATATTATATTACTAAGCTTAGGAAAACACACATTTAAGATGTAAAACAACTATTTAAAGCATCTAAAGTTTCCAAACATGATGCATCAGGACCAGCTCACCATGTAACATAGTGAAGAAAGTAAAAGATTGCAATACAGAACTACAGAAGTAGTGAAAAGTACGTAAAAGGGTTCAAAGTTTTCAGGCTGAATGACAAACCATAAAACACATGAAAAGATTGCACTGCTTAAATTTTATGCTTTTTTAGGGTGATTATATGCCATAGAAGCCACATATTAGCTCAAAAATTCAGATACTACACTTTGCTGTTGGGTAATCCCCTGCAGTATCTAGCAACAAACTGTTCTCTCAGCTTCCTGATCAGTTTTAACTAGAAAAACAATTATTCTGTTAGATCCTATAGGAGCTAACTGACTCAGATAATTATTCTAAAGTCCCTAGTCTACAGGAATCAAATGTTTGAAAATCATTTGACTACCATACTGAAATTATAGTACGTTTATTTATGGTTCGATATATTCCAATACGCTTTAAAGGCAGCTTTATACCTAATCAAATAAAAGCTACCTTTAGCAGAAGTTCGGCATAATGAACTGAGGCTGCTGCACCTTCAATAACCAAAATGTTAGTTCATCAAAGTGGGAATTTTTCCACTAAATACTACATTTTCAAACTATGCATTTTTGTAAAATGTAAGAAAATCAAAAAGAGGTAATAATTCAACGGTGACCGAAGTACTGTACCTTAACATAAACAAAAATTAGACCAAAGTCAAAAATAAATGAGTGAGTAACAACGAAATTTAACAGTACAGGCAGGAGTGGGCTCTGAGAAATAAAATGAACAAATGCAGACACACAGATGAAATCCCAAGTCAGGACACCCACAAAACAGTCACAGGAACACGGTCACTGAGCACGCAAACACGCATAAACAGACAAAACACAACAAACACACCTCTCAGCTAGGTGTTAGCGGACTGTGGTGGCTGAACTGGTTGGCACGGTGACACACACGCACACACAACGTGGCCGACCCTCGGGGTGTGTGAGAGAGCGGCGGTCGTCCTGTCAGAGATGATTTGAGGCCGCGGTGTCGCAAACACAAACCTGCTTCATATTGGATTACCAGCCCTGCTTTGAAGAGGTGTGTGTGTGCGTGTGTGCCTATGTGAGAGGGAATGGACATTTACACTTTTGTGGTCGTCCCTGAAGCACCATGTGACTCCAAAATAAAGTTTCGTCCTCTATTGTTTCTGCAGTGTGTGTGTGTGTGTGGTGCTCAGGTTGATTGTCATTCTACATCTACCTCTGAAAGTGTGTTTTCACTTGGTGGAGTTTCAAATGTCAGGCCAGTAGGTCGCACATGTATGTGTGTGTCTCTCTGCGAGAGCTACTTTGATGTTTAGGCTTTGGACATTTTACAGAGAGAATTTCTGGAAAGTGAGAACTTTGGTTAAAGCCGGACAGCTTGATACAGTGAATAGCTCAAAATACTCCAACAGCATTGCAATTATAGATAAAGTAAACTCATTAAAATGTTGAGTTTTGTTGTCTTACTGTTGGCCTGTCCTTTTTACTTTCCTCATGACCCTCTGAAGAATATGCTGGTATATCTAACGGATGCATGGAGTGACTTTCAAAATCAAATATCTGGATATTTTAGCTCGTAGACTTTCGGATGACATCTTCAGATTGCTCACCTTCTTCCACAGTCTCTGGATAATCTGAAGTATCTCAGTTATAAATTAAACTAGATGAAAGCCCCTCTCCAGGCATTGATTAAGTAAAAATAATTCCTACATGCTTTAAAGTGGTTTAGATATAACTCCAAACTGTTGCCTCATTTAGAATGTGCAGATCTATGACGTCTCAGGTTCTTTCTCCACCAATCCACCACTGCTCACTGCAGCTGGAGCACACCAGCTCACTTCTGACTGTGCTCTAACGCTGCCAACCTATGCTACACAGTGCCAAGTTTTCCCTCTTGTCTTATAAATAAATACCTGTAAGTTGTTGGTGTTTATGTGTCAGCTTCCTGTTTTCTCATGGCCCCGGGTTTCAAAATAGAACTGCCACCTCACCCATGCCTCTTACTAATTACATTTATATATGTCTAAATATTTTAACAACCATGCTGAGAGAATGATCTAATTACTGGCTGGATTATCAGGGGGCATGCCTTTGGTTGAATTAAAAAAGTACTAGATTTATGAACTGCATTTGAGCTCTCAGGTGTTAGTAAAGGTGGAATGATCGTCACAGAACAGACTGGAGTTCAGATCCAAAGTCTGTGGTTTAGGCAGCAAGAGCACATTTGTTAAGGTTTGTAAAAGATAATGTTTTTTTTTTTTTTTTCAAATCACTGTACGTTTCCAGCATCAACTGTCTGAGATGTTTTTAAATTTTTGCATATCTTGTTAAATTAGCATTTAAAGGCACTTCATATAATGTGATTCATATTAAAAATATGTGGAAAAATGTCAGCAAACCCTGGAATTAGGCAACCATTTGTCATAGAACACTGTATAATTTTCTGGAGTGTCAAGTGATTATGTGATTTCCTCAGTGTCCATGGGTTAGTTTCACACAAAATGTAGAAGAACCCGCAAAATCCATCAGTGATGCCCAGTGAAATCTGGACTGCAGGTTATCTTCAATCTAGCAAGAGAAAGGACAGAAGTGGAGACTGTACAGATTCCAGCAACACTGGAACCATACTTCTGTGTGTAATATTGCAGAGATAACAACAGAAACATTGACTCCACGTGTGGCACGTCACTCAACTTCATAGGCTTTAACCAGATCATGATTGTTTCGTAAACTTAACCAAGTGCTGCAAGTGCCAAAAAACAACTTTGTGAAAGTTTCAGTACAGTCTGATGTTGTTCTGCTTGATTAGACATTTTAGAGAGAAAAACAACATCTCTAAATACATACATGCAGCTTGACCAAACATAGGCAGTAAAACAACTTTATCGCTTGATAGAAAACACAGTGTGTGTGACGTAGAAACATAATGAATAGGAGACAGGGCGACCTTGAGAGTATCGCCTCTCCCACACTCTTGCTTTAAAGAAACTCAGCAGGCTCACTTCACTGCTGAGTGTGTGTGCGTTTATTGTACATTAATTTACAGCATGCGTGTGTGTGTGTGTGTGTGTATTAATATGTGTCCATGTGTCGAAGGAGGCATATGGGTCAGGTATCCTGGGACTGCTGTGTGACAGCTGGCAGTGCATGTGTACGTGTGTGTGTGTGTGTGTGTGTGTGTGTGTGTGTGTGTGTGTGTGTGTGTGTGTGTGTGTGTGTGTGTGTGTGTGTGTGTGGCAGATGGACTGGTCAGACTGGAACATCAGAGGATGTATGAATGCTGAGACCTTCTGCTGTGAGCACCAGAACGGATGTTAAGATAAAATAACTCCCTACGATGTCCCAAGGTTCACTTGTAGGCGACATTAACATGTTATTTACAGATTCGATCTGGCTCTTTAAGTTCGATCCTCACGAATCATTGCCAAAAGATATGTCAACAGGCTTCGTTTTAAAATTACTGGTTGAGAATCCTTTTTCAAAAAGAGCTTCCAGTGCTGCAGGGTGCTGCTTCTTTATGTGCATACGGTATTAACTCTTTAACAATCACCATTATCATCATCGTGGATGGTGTCGACCCATTCTAAATAATCATTTGAAAGGAAAAAAGCTTCTATTCAAATAGTGTAAACCATTTTAAGATACTAACACCCCAATACCACAGCAACAGTAGCAGCAGCAGGATAGTTCTTTACTTTGTAATAGTGTGTACACAGCAAAATGGTTTCTTATGTTTTCTATTGCCGGAGCACTTACTTATTCAATCACTATGTGGATTAGGTTTTCAACAATCAAAAGCTTTTATTCTTTTCTGAAAATAATAATGGGAAGATTTTGAGACCTTATTAACCTGTGATGTTCTTCAAGTAACAAGACAACAGAAAGAACTGCAATCACTCTCAACATTTGTAAAGAATACCACACTAGAGAGGTCAGCTTCCACAGTAATAACATTTTCTTTTAAAATGTTTATATATATATATATATATATATATATATATATATATATATATATATATATATTTAATTGTATTGTTAATTTAGAGGTGATTAGAGTTGTGAAGAGGGAGGAGCCATTTCTAGAAACCCTGGTTTGAGCAGTAAAAATCCCATTAACTTTTTTCCATAGAAAATGTAGGTCAAAGTTGGAGGCCTTCTATGTGTTGCATCAGCATGAAACTCTCCTGGTTCAATCATCAGTTCAATTATGTCACATACCACCTGGTTCTTTGAAAGAATGTGGAGGTACAAGCTTGTGGGGATAACATTTTGGAAGGGGAGAAGCTAAGTTGCATTTTGGCAAAAAAAAAAAAAAAAAATCCAGGGCACAGAGCCTAAAATTCTATCATGCTGATGTTGGAAGAAAAACTAAAAATAAAGTCCGCAAGTTGAATCTGTTCGTCGATTTTGATAGAATTTAGCAGCTGTGGCAGAAAGGAGGTATGCAAGTATAAAAACAAGACAAAATAATGAAAGAAAGAAAATGATTACAATACATAGTGCATATACATAACACAGCCTACACTCATTTACACATACTGTAAGTGCTTGAACACAACAGAGTGTAGTCGAAGTATTTTAGTATTTAAAGCTGTCTCCAAAATGATTTTCAGACTCATAGTTGAAAGAATCTAAAACTGATGGTCAAAATATAAACGTACCTGGTTATTCATCAAAGTCCCGTGTTTCTTAATGTTAAGTGATATTAAGGCAATTTTAAAATCACAATGCAGCATATTTTTCTAATTTTTACTACATACCAAATTAAGATTTACTCCCTTTAAATAGCAACTTTTCATTTTTATGTCAATAAATTGCTTTATTACTCATTCAAAACAAAAATAATTACACTTTAGTATACACTTATTCCTTAATAAAACACAAAAATCATTCACTAAAATAAGAAAAAATGATAATATGTATAATATTACATTGTACCTTATTGGTACTGTTTGTATTCCCGCCCTGTTTCAGTCTTTTCCTACACCTGACTTCTGTTTATAGTATGTTTTAACCCGGTTAATCAAAGCAAATGTTATCGCTACTGCTTAATATTATGAATTCAATCCAAACTGCTTGCATAGGCAGGTTTAATTGGATGCAGTAACCCTTTGTACCTCCAGGTAAACAGTGTCGACTAAATGTCTAAAATACACATGTAATAAAACCACCCGCTTGAGTAAATCCAGAGTGTATCTGCTAAACATTTCTATTATCACTGTAATAATGAGCAGAGAAACATCTCAAACATTAGATGTAAAGGGTGGGGGGGTGGAGAGGCGGGTGACAGGAAGTTCACTGAAATTCTTGCTTAGACTCGCAGAAAAATCCTGCTTTTACCGCTAGAAACGAAGCTGCCTACTGCAAATGTTGAATGTCCCCAATATCTTCTCTCCCACAGCTTAGCGAGAGGTGATAAGCAGCAAGTAAGCAAGATGTGTTTGTGTGTTTGTTTGTGCGTGTGTGTGTGTATGTGTGTGTGTGTGTTTGTGTGCAGATGCAGCCATAATGAAAGCCCTTCTTCTTCTTAAAGCACACTCACTGAACTGCCGCTGCCGCATCCTCAAGAGGAACTGTTTGTTTGTTTGAAAGAATCAAGTTATTTTCAACGGCGGTTTATTCCAATCTTTTCTCAAGAGCGAGGCCTTTCAATTTGAGAGCATAATTTCTTGATTTCATGTTCAGATATCGGAATGCTTTCCCTCAGAAAAAGCCCTGGCCTTGCACTCAAGTGCTCGCTGAGAGATTTGCTCTGCTCCCACTCAAACTATAAGTCTGCACTCAGATACATTGTTGCTTGCCTGTGCCTCAGCATAGTCCTTCAGTTCTTAGTCAATAATTAGAGCAACAACAGAAAGAATAACAAGCCATCCTTCTCAAAGATGCAGAAGAGCATACTATCAAGCACTCAGACTATATAAAAAGTACATTTTAGCAATTCAAGAGCTTCAGGCAAAGTATAAAGTTTTCTGTTGCCCAGGGAGATGATGTGGGGTGGGGAGGGGGATTTTAGAGGACAGGGATCACCATCTTCTTCCCGTCTCCTGCCCCTGATCCCCTTGAGAAGCCGAGTTCAGAGCTGATAAGCTGCAGAGCAGAGAGTATACTTTTTTTAATCGGCGCGGCGACCTTGGCTTGAAGCGCGGGAAGAGCGAGCCGAGAATGTCTCTTCATCTCTCTGCCCGTCCTTTCACCCGACGGAGAAACCGTCTCCCCTGGGGTCAACCGCTAGGGGTGAGAGGAACGAGAGCCTCGAGGGAGACGAGGAAGACGAGGACAAAGAGAGAATGAGGAGTGTCACGGTGAAGATTGATGGACAGGCCAGGACTCTGGAGACGTTAAGGTTTTTAACGTGATTCTCCACGCTGTGGGGATCAGTGAAGGTCATAAACTGCTGCTGGATAAAACTGACACATCACTGCTCTTAGAACCACTGAAGTCTACGGTTCATCTTTATTCGCAAAAGTTTCTCTCACCACTTGCGCTTTTGATTGACTTTTGGCATCTTCGCTCCTTTAAAGACAGTGCTTTTTCTAAAAATAGAACACTTTGGTCTTGACTCAAATCTGCTTCATGTTCAAAATTGCTTTGGTGAAAGTATTTACGGAACATCATCAGTATTTCCTTCACCCTTTGCATCAACAACCATGTTGCTCCCTGAAGGAGCAGTTTAGGTATTTAGCAGCTTCTTATATTTACATCCGACTGCAGTTTTTAGTTTATCCATGTGTATTATAGTTGCCCTGTCAAATTAACCATAAATAAATAGCTTGCTTTAGCATCCTTTAATGCAAAGCTGTGTTTTTAAGCATATTTGTGGTCAACATATTGAGTTTCCTAAGGCACACTAGGTTGAGGAAATTCTTTCAACAACATATTACAGAAATACTTATAAAATTCTAATAAAACAAAGGTTGCAGTTGCAGAATTTTGGGACCCCACATATTAAGAAATATCAAATCCAGATTCAACTTTAATAAACACAAACAACAAAACTCTGCTGTTCTGTTGACAGCTTTTGCTCAGTTTTACTTTCCAAGAATCTGATACTGTAGATTTATGTATTTTTTCAATTTATTTTTAGATAAATTATTCTGTGCAGCTCCAGTTGTGTTTGTGACTTTTTACACCAGAACCTTGTTTTTCAAAACTGACCATGGAAAACTATGTGACCCTCAGACTGACATTTGATGTAAGGTTTTAATAAGAGGTTTATATTTATAGTTAAAATCAAATATCTGTCATTTATAGAACCATTGTAGCACATACTGTATGTGATCAGGCCATATCATGCTTTCATCATATTACCAACTGTAAATAAGATCACATTCTTTCATTCACCTTGTGATACAGAACGATGTGAGAAGGTTTATGATATCTCATTAATGAAATGGACACCGCAGTTCCTTTTATTCAACTGTGATCAAGAGCAATGACTTCAGTTAGCAGAAGGTTTGCTATTTTTGTTAGATACTATGTGTTACTGAAAAGTTCACTGAGTCTTCCGTCATGTTTCTTTCTCTCCCATCAATCTCCACAATTCACCAATCACAGTCCTGTGGTCACCATGCGACATTATCACAGGCACTGCTCCTCTGATGTATGTTTCTGAGGGGACAGACTGCAGCTAAGGTGAAACCTACAGTGCAGGTACAGGCAGCGTTACTTTGCGCAGTTAAAGATGATGTATTTTTATATTAGGCACAGCTTCATATACAATTACAGGTATAACCACCACATGTAACATTCTACTCCATGTAATGTTGAAAAGAAGCTTTCTATTGTTTATAACAGATCTCCTGACAGCAGTCATGTGGAAAATCAGATCACTGAACTGTACAAACTGCACAGAGCAAACCAGAATTTGTGACCTGCCAGAAATCCAACCGTTAGTTCATCATTCAGGCGAAGCATCAGACACTGTGGTCTCAAACTGTAACCTATCTGTCAGAAATTCAGATTTTTTGTAAAAAGAATCAACTAATTCCGGTTAAAACCATCTTTAATCCGTATGATGTCTCTCTGACTTGAGTAAATCTACGAGTCTGCAGCAGCACTAACAACTCTACCCATCTTTTCATTCATCCATCCGCCCATCTATTTATCGCTCCTCAGCTGTAAGAGAACAGCAGCAGAGTGTGATGGGAGACAATTAGCGAGGACACGTCAACACACATGAACAGACACAATGATGTGTAACAGCCCTGAGGGCGTATGTGTGTGAGTTTGCATTGAGGGGGGTAGGTTAACATGCTGAAAACAGATGTGCAACATCTCTCACATACATGTTAGCAACACATACACGCAGCTGAGGTCATTGTTGTTTTGCATGTTGGTGTGCTTTTGTTTGCAAGTTGACATGATGCACATCAGGGCTTTTTTTTTGTTTGTTTATTAGATGGATTTGTTTTCTGAAATAAACTCTGGTGTTCAGTTACTGGAGGAGAAGTAAAGTCTGAGTCTGACTGCAGATTATTCTTCTCTTTCCCTCCATTCATCCCTCAGTAGAGGGAGACCGAGGGGAGGAGGAAGTCAGTTTGTATTATCAGTGTGTGTCGGTGCAGGACAGCGGGAAGAACAGCTCGACTAAACCAGAGAGAAAAGACGTCTCTGTTCACTTGTGTTATATAAGCCATGTTCACACACTGAAGCTCCATCTGAACCAGTCCTGTCATTACCACTGAGTGTTAAAGTCTTATTTTCTTATAAGGAAAAACATCTGAAGACCAGCGGTTAAAAATATCAAGCTTTGCCATCAGCCCTATTTATTCACATATCAAAAGTTGTGTTTACGCCAAAAGCGTTCCCAAGAACTTCCCTTGGGGATAAAAGTTTTTCCAGCCTATTGTGATTGCCACAGCAAAATGATCAACAATCCATTCAGTACCTGTCAAGATATTTTACGCTGAACTGCAAATCCAAACTCATGGTAGCAGTGTGACTCAAACGAAATTCAAAGAACTTGTGATGTAAAACGTTTTTTTGTTTTTTTTTGTATCAAATGCAACAGGTCAAACAGATAAAAAGATTTCTTTTTTAAGTTTTATCTAATTTTTTTCGTATAAAAAATGGTTGTCAGCGAACGTTATCATAGTTTTCAATGACAAAATGACCACCACAGGGGTGATTTTTTTCTGCCAGACTTCCTTTGTGTTTCCATGTAGACTGTTTCAAATAGTGACCCAGATGAGGTTGTGTAATCAGGGTCAGAGGTGGAGAGGTCGAAGGTCTGAAAATGAGCTGCAGAATGGAAAGAGGCGAGAGGACGGCTGGAAGAGAGACAGATGGAAAAAGTGTGTGTGGTTGTGAGTATGCTATGCACACTTACACACACTTACACACACACATACTCAAAGTCTCCTGTGATACCCTGAGTAGAGCAAAGTGGTGATCAAGCCTGCAGCCTGTATGTGTGTGTGTGTGTCCTCTGATGTATGTCATTAATTAACCCAGATGAAGGCTTCTCAAGATCTGATGCTTGGCTCAGTGTGTGTGTTTGACAGAGAGTAAGTTAGTGCAAATGATGCCATGATACACTGCATGCGTATTAAATCTTACAGTAAATCTCACTGTGTGGGCGAGAAAAACCTTCATCAACATGGAAGGCAAGAGGAACGTCTTTGCTGAGCACTGGAGGATGGATCTGTGTGAGAATCTCCCAGGTCGCTTTAAATGTGTCATGGTATCTTAATTTTTAGACCACATCCACCAGAGCTGC
Source organism: Amphiprion ocellaris (assembly GCF_022539595.1). Taxonomy (NCBI): domain Eukaryota; kingdom Metazoa; phylum Chordata; class Actinopteri; family Pomacentridae; genus Amphiprion; species Amphiprion ocellaris. Next base: position 18,355,621 of record NC_072774.1, read on the forward strand.
AACTCGCAACTAGTTTTATTATTGGTTATTGAATATGGTGAAAAATGCCTGTCATAATACCCAGTTTCCCAAGGTGATGATGGATTTGTCTTGTTTAGTTTGCAAGATATTCAATTTAATGTCATGCAATACAAAGGATAGCATCAAATCCTCACATTTAAGAAACTAGAACAAGCAAATGTTTGGTAATTTTGCTTTAAAAGATCACAAAACTATTAAGAAAATTGATTAATTGTTTAGTAGAATTGATCTAATGTCCACACAAGGCAAAGCACTTTTTTTCCCATCTGTATTGACCATCCTTCCAGACTAAAATTGACATTATCTACCGAGAAAACAGCTTTGTAACTGAGGTTTTCCTTAATAGCCTAAAGAGTGTGTAAATCTCAAAGTGCCAGCAATAAATAATGTGTTCAAATTAGGAAGAAAATTAGTATGAAAAAGAAAATAGCATGCTCTTTTGTGTTCTGTGCTTTTTTTTTTTTTTTGTCTTGCTCCTTGAGCTGAAAGGCCTGATGTGGAGAAGGGCTAGTTTTGCACAAATGCAGCATCTAAACAATTATGGCAGCATAATTTATACTTATCCTTAGTGTCACATATGTAGTTTGTTATGTAATTTAAGTTAGCATGCTCTAAAAAAAAAGTTCAGATTACTGTAGTTCCACCTCACAAACGTAAACCATCTCATCAAATTTGAAAAAAAATTATTTTAAGATAATAACAGAAGGAAACAATGTCATTTTTGGTGAAAATTAAAAAAAAAAAAAAAAAAAGATATCCACAAATGATGTTGCATTGATTTCAAATGACAGTTAATGTAAGTTTTGGAAAACATTCTTTTGCTTTTGTCTGACAGAGTAAGACATTATCAGTGTCATGTCACTGCGTTAATTCAGGATTTAGTTTGCATCGTTAGGCATTAAGACTGGAAGAAACAAAGTCGCTTCAGCACAAATTTCACTGTAAAACCGCAAATTATACGTACAAAAAAATAAGATGCAGCATGTTAATCAATGAGCTTTACAGTTCTTGGTTGGTGTCTTTTTGGACTAAAAACAGAGTCAAGCTAGCTAATGTCTAAAAGACAAGCTAAATTTGGTTTGCAATACATGCATTTTAATGATATTTCAACAATTACATATGTAATTATGTATCTATATTTTCATGCAAAATTGGGACATGCTTTGCATGGAGATATAATTACTTAAATGTCAGTAAGCATTTCAAGGATAAGTCTAAATGCACATTATATATTTAAATACTGAATAATGCATGCATGTATCGCGTCATGCGTTACATGTAGTTGCATTGAGAGTGTGTTTATTGCTACAGTCTGGATGGAATGACCTTGTCCTACTTGGTGATTGGTGGGCAGTCTTGCCTGAGGATACAGCTGATTGGCTGTCAATAAGCTATTAGGACAACAGGGAGAAACAGAAACAATGGAGAGGAAGAATGATGGAAAGCAATAAAAAGGGAATGAGGACAGACAGAGACGGAAGGAAACGAGACAGTCTGTTGTCCCTCTAGCGTCCCCAAGAGGGTGCTGCTTTTATTACAGCCAAAACATTGTGATGATTTAGTAATTCTCGTGTCCGAAAAGCAAATTAAAGCTTATTATATTGTAATATTGCTTATTAATTTCCATGGTATTGTAGACTTGTAAGAGAGAAATATTCCCTTGTGCCTCGCATCTTTATGCTAAGATAAGTTAAACATAGCTTATATCTCTCCGTACTGGACTCTGATACTTCTAAAACAAATAAAAAGTTCCTAAAATCATGCCCTAGTTATAACTACAAAGCTAAATCATCAGCTAGAAAATATTAGCTTTTTAGCTAACATTTGTTAGTAAAAAAGCCTTTTGGCAATCATTTAGCTCTGCACACTAAGAATGCAATTTGTATCAGTTTGCTCTAAAACTGACAACAGCATAATAGCCAACGCTAGCAAAATGTGTCCCAATTACTAATGGCAGTAAAACTTATTATAGAATATTAAAATGTACAAAGCTTCAGTATTTCAGCAATTCCAAACTGTTAAAACTGCTAAATTTGATGAATATGGTCCATTATTTATGTGTGTAATGCTGCTTTGTTGCCTTTTACAAAGGTCATTCTGGGGAGCTTCAGTGTGTGGTCACAATAATTTGTCCTGCAGCCATTTGTACACACAAAAACACACACAGAAACACACGGTCAAATACCAACGAATAAACGTACATATCGAGACTAGTGTGATCAATGTATGTGACACTGACAAACACACAATCACTGCGAAGCTCAGCAGCCTCGAGGACACACAGTCCTATGGTGTTTGGTGTCTCTCTCACACACACACACACACACACACACACACACACACACACACACACACACACACACGCACACACACACACACGCATACACACAAACATGTGGCGCTGTGGCAGGTTGCTTCAAGCCTGAGGCTAAATCCAGAAATAAAGACAATAGAATAAACAGGAGGAGAAAAAAAAAACTGTGTGTTTGTGTGTGTTTGTGTGTTTGTCACCTTAGGGCTTCCAAGCACAGAAAATCTGTAGGAAAGCCTGACAGACCAGAACCATGTTTGTGTAATAATGTGTATTTGTATGTGTGTGGTGTTTGTGTATTCCACAAAACACACTCTGGCTAAAACAATTAATAACAGTTAACAACGGTGGAGCTGCAGTTTAATGAGGGAACAGGCCCGTCGGTGTGCAGGCAGCTGCATTAATTGCAGCCAACAGGAACGATTTTCTCATTTAAATATGCAAATAAACACATTTATTACAGTTAATGAGACGGTAAAAAATAGAACCTCTGTGAAGTTTCACTGAGTCACAGTCACCAGTTTCAGTTAGTTTTCACATTTTATCTATTTCACATGTGCAGCGTTCTGTGCTTTGCTTCGTTTGTGTGGGGCATTTTATCCAGTCTGAATCCAGTGTGCAATTTGCTCATTGAAACGAAATCCACTCAAATCCCTTATTGCAGCACTTCCCAATAAAGGGAATACATACAAGATTGAAGAGTGGCTCGGCTAATTTAGAAAAGCAGAAACTACATTTAAAAAAATATCCATGCATTGACAGAGGACCAATTTAGAATTCATGAAAACTAGTAAAAAGTAATGGACAAATGATTAGCAGTGTTCAGCTAACAGCAATGAATAAATGGTTGAAATAGCAAAACGTGACAGATAAATGGTAAACAAATGGCCAAAAGGAATGGAAAATTGTTAATAGCTGAAATGTTCAATTTCTGCCACCACAAAGCTGTATGTATGCAAACCTGACCAGCTCTCCTTAAACACTGATGGCACAATTGTATAACAGGTTATGAATGTAATATCCACTTTTATATGAAATTAGTGGGACACACCACACAGTTTATGAGCCAAAGTTCACACAGTTAGCAGGTGGCCTGGGCAAGTATGTCTGAGAAAAACACTTGGAACTGCTACCTGGATACGTTTAACTTCATTTATTTTGAAAAACTGCCAAAACTCAAGAATGCAACTGAACTCTATATCCAGTTTTTGCTGGTTGAGAAAACAGGAATATTGCAGAATTGTGTAGCAACCCATGTTGACAACTTGTAACTACAACCAAGCTGTTGATTCTGTCCGACAAAAGTAGCTGTTAAGTTGATAAGCTTAAAATATGGATAAGACAGTCACAGAAGTTTAACTGGAAGATGCGCACTCTTGAAACTGATTTGACTTGACTGACCGACTTGTTTCACCAAAGAAGATTCGCTTTTGCTCTTGTTGAAAAAGTCACAGTCCACTGACAAGTAAAGTGGTTCATTTTTCCCCTAACAAATCATGTTTTCTAGTTGCACATTAACCAGACAAAATGCATGTCTTGTTATTTGGGCTTGTGGTCACAAATGGGATTAGCGACAATTAATCACAGCTTTGATAATTTTCTGGCCTACCTAAATGTTTTGTATATTGATCTACAACAAGCAAGAAGAGAGGTTTGTGCATATTTAAGCTTGGATTTTTTTATTTTTAAAGTTGATTTACCAGGAAGCAGATCCAAAACTACAACAGCTAACAGAATTCAAATGTAGCTATGGTCACAAGGGAGAAACACTGCAAATCAAGAAATACCTGGAAACACAAAGGAGTAGGTAAAAGGAAACACAGTACAAGTAGCTCCACAGCATTTTGGCCTGGCTATCAAATTCCATTCTACACCTCAAAATTTACTTTCTACAAAAGAGCTTTACTGTAAGTTTGTACTTTTGCGTAATTGCTGGAAAAGATGTCTGCCCAGTTTCTGCTTGATGTTTTAAAGCTGAACAATGGCATGTGACGTCTGACATTACAGTGCTCGGTGGAGTTTTTATTTCTGGAATGGAGGCTCTTTCCAACTGGCAGACGGATAGCATTGACATTCAGTCCAGTTACTAATCGGCATTTATGACTAAGGTAATGTAAGCACTTCTGCTGATGTTACCTTCACTTGGCTTATCTTTGAACAAATCGCATACGTCTTAGGTGAAGCCAAGCAAAGAATGCAACTTTAGTGTTCCCTCAAAATATTCATACAGGGCAGCATTATTTCATGATCTAAATTTTCACCAAAACATGAAATTGTCAGTGTGGTGGGTTGCAAGCCCAGAAGGTGTAGTTTCCTTAGGTAACATGCAGACAGCAGAAGGAGAGGTCAGAAGTGCCTGAAATTAGCGGTCAATGGCAGGCTACAAAGAATTTGTACTCCTTTTAAAGAACATTAAAATTGAATAAAACACCATCAGTGCTCTCAAAGGTAAGACTTAGGATTAAAGAGTGCTACATATAATTACAATACACACACACACACACACACACACACACACACACACATATATATATATATATATATATATATATATATATATATATATATATATATATACCCAAACAGTTCCTGATGATAGACAAAATCATTTAGCACTCTAAAATGCTAGTAAAGATGCAATATCAAATATCTAACCGAGATGTTTTAGACAATTTATTTCTGTCTCTGTCTTCCTGTTTTTAGGAACAGAGCTGTGTTTTCATGGTATTAATCATCAGATTTCAAATCACTCAATTCAAGCGCACTCACACATTTCACATTTAGAGATAATTAGTGTAGTCACTAAAGTGATGGCCTCCCAGGAGAGGACAAACAAAAAACGGGCGTGTGAGTTCTTCTGCATTTATTTAAAGTCAAGGATAAAACAGACTGTAGAGTTGCCACCATCTGCAGTGATGGATGACCTGCCAGAGACGGACCTGTGTGTGTGTGCAGAGATGATGTAGATGTCTGTGTGTACTGTGAGGGTCGTGTGTGTGCAATTTATTATATACAGGAGGTGATTAGTGTGTGGGAATGTGAAGTCCTGGTGGATGTTGGCAGCAGAGGAGAGAGCTGATTCACCAAAAGATCGCAATAGTCTCAGTTAACAAATGCCAAAATTGTTATTATTCATGTTTTTGACAGTGAAGCAAGTTTATTTTATTAGCTGTATAATTTCCTGCTCAGACATATCCTGATCAGAACTCCTCGGAAGTATTTATGTTATGCGTTTCTGTTAATACTTGAAGACTGGTCGATAAATTGTAATCACATCTTTTTAAACCCAGTTATGGGATTTAATTTGATTGAGATTAGTGTCAGACAGTTTAAACTACACACAGAGCATCTGCTGAGCCAGTTGACCAATCAAAGGCTAACGTGCTGCCTCCATCAGGCGACGGCTGCTGCTCAGGCCTCGTTCCCACAGATCAAGATCACAACCACAGCCGACGAAAGGCAGGCTGCCTCAATCAGCCAGCCAGTTTACAGCATGCTCAGCGCCGTGTCGACCAAATCACACACGTTTTCTCTGCAGCCACAAACCAGAGGCGACCTGAGCTCTGCAGTCTGCTTTAACACAAACAAAGCTTCCTGTCCGAGGCTGTGGGTCTATTTCGGCCCATGTGTTCAAACCTGGGAGACCTCCAGGTGAGCAAACACGACTAATTTCTACAAATAAACAGCTGAGATGCAGTTTGGATCGACTGATTAGCCAGATCTGACCAGAAACACAGAGTTGCCAGCACCAGCATCCAGATGTGAGGAGTTTAGGCTCTTGGCTAAACATTTACTTTGGGTGGGGGGAGGAGGGTGATAGCGACAGCATCTGGGCGTCGTTTCATCCTGTCAAACAGGTCTGAGCTGCAGAAATACATTTCAGACTAGTAAAATAAGACCTTCAAATATTTCTGAAAGTTTGTTTAAGTCCCTCTGCGGCACCATGTGGGAGGGGTCTAACTGTTTTTATGACTGACAGATGAGCATTCTGAAAGCTGTGATTAGGTCAGTTCGTTTAATCATGAAAAAGTCGATTTCCTTCATCCTACGTACTTTCTTTTCTTGGGTCTCCAGGTTCTGATTTATCTATCTTTGAGATTTCTGTTTTCATCTAAATAACATTTTTTTAAATAATTTTACTTTAGTGGAAAGTGTTTACAAGTGGGTCTTTGTCACTCAGGATAAAAATGAATTTTTTTTTGCTCTTCTTGATTCTTTTGATCTTTTGGTATTTTGCTGTCTTATTGCCGCAGAATGAAAATTTCAGCAGCTTTTTTAATAACCAAACTTTTTGTGACATTACCATGACACATAACTTCATCTAATAGTGTCAAATTTAGTGAAAATTAACTGAGCAACTCATGAGCACATCAGAAAACGGTGATGGGTGAAGAAAATTGGTAAAATCAAATGAAAGGTATGAGACAGTTTTGCCTTTAATAATGTCTGCCAGGCACGCTTTACTCCAGACAAGTTTGAGGCCTTTTAAGCTTGTCCAGGCTAGTTTTTCTAAACCACGACAGTGAATGATTGCAGAGATTAGTTATGCCTACTACATAGTCATGTGAGTGACTTCAGACTGACTTAAAAATTCCAAAGCTATCCTTTGACCAGACAGTTCAAGTTGCATTAACCTCAATCCAGCCTTCAACACAGAGGTGGCAAATCAGAAAAGTGGTCCAAATAGCAGTGACACACACCTATTTTGTCCTTTAGGTTGGGTGACCTCTATATACCCAGATGGGAAATTGTAGGGTTTTTAGAAGCCCAGCACGCAGAGCAAACCAAATTCTGCACTTTTGTCAAATGTTTTTAACTATCCGAGTAATGAGCTTCAGACAAGGTCGCATACAGACCTGTTGGTCAAGCATCAGTCCTGTGAAGGATGATGGTGTCTGTGTGTGTGTGTGTTAACTGAATTTTGAAAGTAAAATCTGTGTGTGAAGTTTGTTGAGGTGTGTTTACTCTGCCTTGCCTCACATTCTGAAACACTTGTCAATTCTGTTTGTCCTTTTAACAACCTGCTGGCAACACACACTGTCTGTCTGTCTGTCTCCCTCACAGACACAGTCACACACTCCACACACACTTGGCAGTGTTGTGTGGAGTGTTGTAAGGAATGAATGAAAGAGTGGAAAGTAGCCGGTGACGGTTGAGGTCGATTCAAACTCTGCTGGAAAAAAGCCAACACACACACAAACACACACACACTTCACTGAATGAACAGTACTCAGTCTTTAGAGGAATAAAATGTAGACAGGAATCACTGCTGCAGCTGTTTGGAAAGCTATGAAAAATACAACACAAATACATTCCATTCCACTGTTTCTGCGTGTTGTGGTCACATTTCTGATCTTACCTTATATTACTGACCTCTGATCAAGCCCCGTGATCATTTTGAGATATCTTAGACAGGATGTTGCCACAATAACAAAAAGTTGCACTTTTAAGCACTCCACTCATTTAGTTGGTTAAGTTTGAGCGCAAAATCTAACCAAGCTGAAACGCACATACACCAAACTAAATCGTCAATCAGAGTCAGACGCAACTTCACCATGTTGCTGTTAAAGAGATTAGCAGCAGGGTCCTACACAACATTACAGTCGCCCAAAACCACTGTTAATTTTCCAGCTTCATCAGTAATCCAACAAAGTGTACGCACGGTGCATCAGCGGCACCACACTCTCAACCCATCATCACACTGTACAGGAAAACATCTTTCCTGTGCGCTTTTACGCACGGAAAAAATAATTTCAAAAAAATGATTTCTTACCTCGTAGGTTTTGAATCTTCACCACCACCTCGGCCGGCTCCCGCAGACTGCGCGCCAGGTACAACCGTCCGGAGTCCCGTTCGATCTGGACCGGAGAGTCCGCCTCAGATACCACCTCGAACCACCTCTGATTGAACCTCTGGTCGGGCACCGTGAACACCAGGTCCCCGACTCTGACGTGGTCCGGGACGGTCACCGTGTAGGTCAGCTCCTCGGACAGAGCTCTCGGCCTCCGCCGCGCTCTGTTGGACCGGCGGACGTCGACGCGCAGGAACACCGGGTCACCTATCAGCGCTACATCCCCGCCATCCTTCACGTAAAGGCGCAGAGTCACCTGGTTGACCCCAATCAGGGACCCGACTAGCCTCACCTGCCCAGTTTGTGGAACCACGTGGAGCAGGTAAGACTCCGGCGACGCGTAAAAAGTGACACGTCCGTTCCTCTCCGCGTCACCGTCCTTTGCGTCAAAGCGGGCCAGCTCGGTTCCGAGAGGAGTCAGCTCATCTACCTCAATTGTCTTGTTCCCGCTGGTGAACCGGGGGACGTTGTCGTTCCTGTCCGATACTTCGACTTGGATGGCGGCTGGTCTCCTCAGACACCTTGGCGACAGCTCCACGGCCAACTCATACATCGCTATAAATTCCCGGTCCAGCGCTTTGGCGGAGACCAAACCCAGATGACCCCTGGTGTCCCGATGTCCGCGATAGTGAACAAGTCTAAAATCCGACGCGTAGTCCCCCTTTAGGCTGGCTCTGAAGTCCGCACCGTGACAACCTGCAGCTCCGACCGAAATCACCACCCCATCCACTGGCGTCCCGACCGGAGAGTTCTCGGCTATTTTGCCGAAGTAACGCGCAGGATGCCCCGGCTGCGCGGACAGACACACCGGTGAGACATGAAGCAGCAGCAGCGGGAGCAGGTGGAGGATGTTCAGGAGAACCGGTCTGGTTACAGCTTTGGTCATGTTTCCATCCAACCCGTTAAACTTGCAAAAGACAGAAGACAGAACCACAAGAGCGGATCTGTCTCTCAGAGTGATCCAATTTGAAAGGAATTTACGCTTAAAAGGAAAGTTTATTAAACCATTCCCCTAAATAACAATAATTTGAGGTGCTAAATCCGTTCTGATGAATGAAGAAGAGCTCAAAGTCCATCTAGAAGGCAAAAGGAAAATATCAGTTACACTATGAAGCCAATACTCCGCTCCAGTTAATTAATAATTCAACCAAGATGAACTTTTACGCACAAATGAAAAAAATGTCTTTACTTCTCCACTGCTTCTGGAAAAAAAATACAGTCTCATCAACAGAGTTACGCGTAAAAATATAACTCAGAGTATATTTGTCTCAGTTCAGTTCAAATGTTTTCTCGCAGAGATGATGCTGCTGCTGATGCGCCAAGTTGCTCCGGAGCGTCCGGAGATAATCCAGCGGAGGATGGATCAGACTAACTGGCATAGAGACACCCAACTGGCTCCATGTGGCTCCGTCGACACCGCCCACTGCCCCGGAGAGGAAGACACCAATCACGAAGCAAGAAGGGGCTGAGTGACAGGCCGTGGGACCCGCCCTCTGACAGGCTGAGTCAGCTGATGGAGAGAGAGAAAGGGGGAGATAGAAAGAAGGGGTTTGTGGGTAACTTTAAACACTAGGCAGTTTGAGGCAATTTCAATGAGACACCATGTTTACCATAATAACCTCTATCAGGTAATTTACACAACACAGACACACACACACACACACACACACACACACACACACACACACACACACACACACATATAAGGTGAATAATCTGTCATAAAAATCTAAAAATGCAACTGTTCACAATGAAACATACTGTGAGAGTAACAAGTCTGCTGATCCTCATGAAGCTTCAATCAGAAGAATTTAAATATGTCATATTTAAAATTGCTCAATAAATAATAAAGAATAAAATCTCGTTTCTTTGTAAACCAATCTGTAGCTACAGGAGAGATGTCGTTAATGTGGCACCAATACATCCTTGTATTAGTAGCTTTTTCAGTCTGTGGTTGGCATAGATTATTGTCTTACTCTACTGTGTAACATGCTACTAGTTTTACTGATTTCTGGCTCTCATGTCAAATGCCCAAAGATTCTTAATTTTTATTGACAGTAATAAGTTGTTTTTGACAGAGAATCACTGATGAATGTGTAATTTATGAGTGTCATGACAGCAGCGGCATACCATAATCTGCAGCAACAGTCAGTAGGAGTCATTCTTTTTTTGGTTAATGTTGGTTAAACTGGGTTGTAAAGCTTAATTTTTGAGTTAACTACTTTGAGGGCCTTCGTGGTCATCTTTACAGTGATAAAAATACAGTGTTAAGATTATGAAATTGTCAAAGAAAAGAGCTGACTATCAATTTGAAAGGTGAATGAACAACAGCTTACTGTGTTAAAGGTTGATGTTTTGACCCATCCATCCACCCCAACCTCCTCCCAATTTTGTTGCTCAGTAGCAAGGTCACCTGATTTTGTCCTTTGCTTTTGCCATAATGATTTGATCTGCTAAAATGCTGTCACTGTTGCTGTAAATTTATGCCATTTGGAGTTACTTGCTAAAACAAGCAATGCTGTCTCACACATTAATGCAGATCACCTTACAATAAAGCTCAACTATGGGTAATTTTAAGTTGTTTGGAGAAAAAAAGAGGTTTTACTCTGTCTCTCTTGGATTTGCATTTCAATCAAGAAAAGTAGTACAAATTGTATGAAAACTTGTGGCATTGCTGGAAAAAGATGCTTAAAATGTAAACTGAATTTACAGTGAGTAGGATCATGTTCAAAAACTCAATTTTATGAAGTGTATATATGTATGTGATCTCACAAGTCAACCTGTCTGCACAGGGTAGTTCCATATAAATATTATAGGACTGACCAATTAGTTAGTAGAAATGCAAAACCAGGATATTTTACATGTAGAAACAGTAAGACAATATCATATTAATACTTTATGACACCCATAATCAGTTAAACAGTATTGTTTCCACCAGACTCATCAATTAACATTTGACCTCCATTATCCAGATTGTGACACCGTTATGGGTAATATACACCACTGCTAATGCTGGCACATTTCACACACAATTATGATTCAGCTGCAAACATATTCCTATCATAGTTCCAGACGGTGTTTTAAAGTGATGGAACTCACCTAAATGCCACAAACAAACACCTCTGTTGCCTACATTAGGGGGGGAGACAGCAATATCTGGTAACAGGGGATGAATCAAAAATGATCCATTCACTCAGACTTTTTAGAATTTGGCACCTTACATACACATTCAGTGGATTCAAATTGTGCCAAGATTATTATCTATATTTGTTGCTATAGAATCCACTTATCTGCAATGTATAATATAATTATTATAACTAGAACTCTGTTTTGTCCATTAGATCTTCAGTTTTGTGATTGTTTTTTCTGAGTCTTCCTCATTAAATCCTCCAAGTTTTAAAGCTGTGCTTGAAAAGCCTCAGTCTGCATGTTGTTTACCATCTCCTGCCAACAGTAATGACAGTAGCCGGCAGCAGTGTAATTTATCAGCAAGGATCTTTTCAATAACAGAGCAATTTACTGAGATCAATATCTCTTTTTTTTCCTTAGTGCTTCAAGGATTTAATGTGACGTAAGACACCATTCTTCACAGACGTTTGCCTCTCTGTTAGAGATCAAATCGAGCGTGTGTTTGTATCATTCAGCGAATCCCTCTGAAGTTTTCAAAAATGAGAAATTGTCAGCATGTGTTTTTTCTTTTTTTTGATTGCTTCATAAAAGTAAAATGAAAACATTCTCGTCTTTGATCACAGACTGGAGGAGAAGGGGAAGAAGTGGGTGAAAAGACGTGATGGGAAAATGACACGCAAAAAGAATTAAATCACTTTAGTGTCTGCGCAGGAAAATCCAATCTGCTTCTGTGTGTGTTTAAACACAGAGGCCAGTGTCTAATTAAGTTATTCTGGAATTAATTTTTAGAACTAGCGACTTATTTTTTTTTCAACATCTGAAAATGTATGCTGAGATAACTGAACTTGATTCCAGTAAAGAACCGAAGTGAAATTCGAACATCCAGGTTCTGTTCTAGAAGCAAGAACACCTCATTTAAAACACTAATGACAGTTGTAAGTATGGTGACAACTGCAAGTCCAGCTTTGGAACTGAATCTTATTAGTGTGTCATTTGACTTGCTTCCTATTAATGCACTAAAATAAGAATGCTAGTGTTTTAAAAAATGGGCTAGTATAGTTTGTTCAACATTTACAGTATGTTAGGCTGCTGGGAAAAACAAATTATGTCACTAGATTGTGATTATTTCAGCGTGGAAGTAAAATGCACTTGACATAATCACATTTGCAATGTAACATTAACTGTCTTGTTATCTTTGGCATCTCATGTTAGTCTCCTCCACGGCACTATGATGTGCATTAATTTTTCAGCAGTAATTTACTTCTTTCCTTGTCTTGTAACACTAACAAATGGGTAATAGAAAGTGGTTAAATATTAGCATTAGCTGCTGTCTTTAGGTAGCTAATGGGTCCTCCAAGTCCTCCATCAGTACACATTCAAAGGAGGAACTCAGTCTGAGCTGGAAGAAAGCTGTCACACCCTCACTACACAAACCAAGAGTGGAAAACAAGGAGAAAATGCTAACAGACAAAAAACAAACAAACAAAAATTTAGTATGCAAGTGGCTTCATCAGGCTGTCTGTAATCTTGGAAATATGCATGCAGCTCCTCTCCTGATATTCCTTTGCAGTGTCTTTAGTTAGTGGATAAAACATCACGGCAGCATGTTGAGTTCATGAATGACTGATGAAATGTGTCTGAGCAGGTAAATCCCACTTACACCTGTGTTAACATTAGTCATAGCTGATTGGATTTTGGCTGGTTGGTGCCAAATCCCCATAAAAAATTTCAGTCATCCAAACCAGCTTTAGAGAGGGACAAGCTGTGCTGGCTGGCTTTCTGAGGAGACTTCTCTGGCAGTGAACCTGGGCAGGTGTAACACGTTCAGCTGGTGATCATTTCTCACCAGGAGCAGACAGAGCCAAGCCCAAACCTGATCTAATTTAAAACTTTCAATCAAATTCTTTATCATCTAATATTTCCTTGAAAAGATGCCTTCAATTTCCAAAACTGCACTAAATTTGGACTGTTGTACGCATTTATTGCATATGTCCTCACTTCACAAAAGTCCTTACTTTACAAACAATTCGTCTTTTCCGCTTTTTATATAATTGCTCTTCTGATCTGAAAATCTTTTTTTTTTTTTTTTGCAGCTGTCCTGACCTTATACAGTTTGTACAAAACTGGCGATGCATTCTATAAATTTCCTCATATTGCAAAAATGTCCTTACTTTCTACAAATGTCCTCAAATCTGATAGATGTCCTCACTTCATATAAAAATATTCATTTTATTTAATTGTCCTCATTGTACAAAACTGTCTTAAATTTCAACAAATGTCATCATCTGATCCAATTGTTCTCATATTTTGCAAATGTCTCCACTTTCTACATATGTCCTTAAATTGTACAGATGTCCTTGATTTGTAAAATTCCTCTAAATTTACTCAAATGTTCTTACTTGCTGCAAATGTTCACACTGTACAAAATCCTCATTTACTTTACAAAACTATCCTCATGCACTACAAATGTCCTCACATTGCAAAAAATGTCCTACAGTTTGTCAAAAGCCCTCACTTTTTTTCAACAGTCCTCACTTTTTACATATGTCCTCACTTTAGAACAATGCCTTAACATTCATTATACAGTATACCCACTACCCAAAAAAGCCCTCACCTTCTACAAATGTTCTCACTATATGCACAAATCTTCACTTTATTCAATTGTATAAAACTGTCCTAATGTTCTACAGATGCCGTCTCTTTCCAATAACATCCTAAATTTCCACAGATGTCCTCACTTTATACAGTTCTCACATTTTGCAAATGTATGCACGTTCTACAAATGCCCTCACATTACAAAAAAGTCCTCACTTTCTACAAATTTCCTTATTTTACAGATGTCCTTACTTTATAAAACTGCCTTAAATTTCCTTAAATTGCATTACTTTCTACAAATGTCCTCCTCGCTTTACAAAAATAACACCATGCTCTGTATATGTTCTCACTTTACAAAAGTTCTCATTTTGCAAAAAATGTCTTCTGTCATTGTCCACAAATTTGCCAGATGTCCTCATTTTACAGAAACGTTCTTAATACAACTGTCCTCAGGATCCAAAGACTCCTTTTTTCTGCAAATGTTCTCATAGTACAAAACCATCCTAATGTTCTACAAATGTCCTCACCTTATACAGTTGTTCTCACATTTTTCAAAGGACTTCACTTTCTACAAATATCCTTAAATTTTACAGTTATTTTGTAAAAACACAGTATATTTCCTCAAATGACCTTACTTTCTACAAATATCATCCTCATTTTACAAAATTGTCATGCTCTACATATATCCTTATTTTACAAGGTCCTCATTGTGCAGCAATCCTCACTTTCTACTATTGTCGTAACTGTAGTTGTCTTCACGATACAAAAATGAGTTCTTCCTGCAAATGTTCTAACTTTAGACAAAAAAATTCAATTTATTCCATTGTCCTCATTGTACAAAACCACCCTAATGTTCTACAAATGTCCTTGGTTTTCAGTAATGTGAGAAATTTCCACAAAATCTATCCAACCCTTGTTTGCACTTTCTACAAATGTCTTCACTCTCAGAAAATGTTTTTATCTCAAGGTCTGTTCTGGCCTTGGTAACTTAGCAACAATATACTATTCTCTATGGCATCGCAAATTACGAGTCAAACCTATCATTTAACCTCGTCAAGCATGGCATCTATGGAAAGAAGTCTGAAAGGTTTTGTAAAGGACAGCTGTCTTCCAGTGAGGTACTTTACTAAACCAGAGATTACTGGAAGCTGTACAGTATTCACCCACATTGCTCCATAGCAGGCCTTGGTTCTGTTACACTCAATGATGATGTATAGTTTTGCCCAGGGGCAGCTTTGCTAAATATACCCGTTGTACTACACACCTTGACAACCTGCGATCACACTGGGCTCATTTCATTATGCTGCATGATGGGATTTCACCACATGCAAACGAGTTTAATTAAGCCGAAACTTATTAGTCAGTGGAGTGTGAGTGAATGGATATGTAAATGTTCAGTGGCACGGAGGAACATCAGATCACATGTATAATAGGATGGAAGATAAAGAGGTTTAATAGCACAGCGGTGAGCTTCCAGCGTGTCATTAACCGCTAAATAGATGATGCCGTGTAAACATGATTACCTCGGAGCTCGTCTAGACAGCAGAGATGGGATCAGCTGAGATCAGCCTCCCAACAATGAGGGGTGACACAAAGAAAAAGCACAATGTTAAAATAAAAGAGCAGCTCTGTCTGAGAGTTTTCATTTTGTCAACAAGTTTTTCTCTCAACCCGCACAAAGGACAGGATCGCATTATCACTACTCTTCCTCTCCCTCCTCCTCCTCTCCAGCAGAGGAGAAAGAAAAAAGTGAGAAAGCTGTGATGAAAGAGTGGACTGAGTGGTTTTGACAGGACATTCGACACCGTCAGCTCCGTCACACTGCTTCGCTGTTGGCCTGGACTGCTGTGATTTGGCTTCAGACATCTGTCAGATACAGAGGAGGAGGGCTGGGGGTGAAAAGGTTGATGGTTTAAATCCTCAGACTGTAGAGAGGGAAAGTGGAGCAGCAACTGAAAATACAAACATTAGAAGATATTTGATATTCTGATTTGTTTGATAGACAAATCAAATCAGACCTTACCTCTGAAGCAAAAACTCTGGCACAGGGGGAGTACTGGCACAGAAACTGCATGAATTGTAAAAGATGTTTTAAATCATTAACATGTGACCCATGAAATTGCATTCTAAAAAATGAAGGCTTAATATTATAGAAATATTATAAAAGGTTTTAAATAATAAAATACTTGAACTGCTTCAACACAAACTGAAATTAACATTTTGTATCACCTGCTATTTGTTTTTAAATCTCTGTTTATGTGCCCCTTTACCTTTATGGAGACCAATTTGAGTTTGGGATGTTGACCACAATTCAGTCCTCCCTTTTTTAAGAGACTATTTAAGTGTAAAGATATTAGCTTTAAGGTTACAAAACTTATATTTATTTACAGATTTAAGCACTGTGATGATACAGGGGGCTTGAAAATGACATGAAGTGTGTCCCATTAGTGGTGTGTTGATAGACGCCTGACCAACTATAAAAGATGGGCTTCTGATTTCATTTATAGCACCATTTTTCCTGTCCCCGTTTCTTGTGTTTTCACTGTTTCTCTCTCTTCCTTTTGTGCTTTGTTTGTCTGTTCTCTCTCTGTGTATGTATGTGTGTGTGTGTGTGTGTGTGTGTGTGTGTGTGTGTGTGTGTGTGTGTGTGTGTGTGTGTGTGTGTGTGTGTGTCTTGGTGTGGCCACCTGACACAGCCATTCACTCAACACCAAGCTGCTCTTCTTAAGCCTGGCCTCATCACTCCACTCCTGGCCAGATTGTTGTGCCACCAACTACAGTAGCCCTGTCCACCAAAACTCTACTTGAAGTTGGCTTGCCAGCATTCTGCTCACAGTCTAAATACAATTTACTTGAGTTTCAGGTTCCAGTCATCTCCCTCCCAGGTCACTCTGACATCTAACTTCCAGCCTGCAACTCTCCATGTCAGATGCTGCACACAACTATCTCAATTTCCAAACAATCAATCAGCCTCCAACCCAACAACATGCCACTCCAAGCACTATGATTTTCCACACCAAAGACTTACCTGCTATAGCCTCACCTCCCCTGGGTTCCCCTCCTGGCTTCTCTCTCACTGCTCAGACTGTTTTACAATAGCCAGTTAGTGTCCTGCATTTTGGATCCAGATGTCTCCTATGAAAGTTACTGAAAAACATAAGTCAGAGGATGGATACAAGTAAGTTTCCAAGTCGCGATGTGTTTAGAGGCTTGAACTCCCTACCAGACTACATGTTGACCTTTTGTGTAGATAGGTAGACACGAACCACATTCCATTTAGTTTTTGTGTTGTTTTGTTTAGCTTTACAAATCCAGCGGATACAGAAAGAACTGCAGTTCTTTAAGCTGATTTGTCAGATTAAAGCAAGAAGCCTGTTTTGAAAAGACATTAAGTAGCCTTCAACTGTTTGTTTCTTCCTTGCAGAGGCCATCTTGTTCAGGAGTTTAAAAAGGGGGCGTGTCCCCAGAGCAGTTTATTCATAGGCCCACTGAGTAGGTGGGATCTAAAATACAACTGAACAATAGATATGTCCTGATTGGCCAGTTTAAATTGAAAAGTAAGCTATCCCTTCTTCCATTTGGAGTTTTGTTGTTTGTTTCAATACTACAAAGAAATAGCTTGCTATTTTCCAGCACATTAATAATATTTTTATAGGAACTGTAGGCCTAGAAATACTGCTTCAAAATTATTATTTTTTTATTTTGACAACTGAGAAACAAATCACAAGTTGAATGTCAAATACTATATATATGGTATTTGATACCATATATAATGCACTTGTTAAGTCTAGTTTGGTTGCTCGTGCTGTACGAATTTTTTGGCATTGTGTCTTACCTTAGAAGGTGTCTTTGTTTCTATCTGAAAGGACTTTGTGATAAAAATTTTCAGCTGGGACGTTTTGGTGTCATTTAGAACTCCTAAAATTAGAGGTTTTGTGAATAAAACACCTGGTATCTAAACTGACAAAGAACAAATGCTATACTTGATGTCAGCCAAACAGAAGAGAGTGAATGCTTGTCTCACAGATGGAACCACCAGCAGGTTTGTTGGAGGTGTCCAGGTTCACAACGTAGACATCAGTACAGACGCCACAGAAGTCACTTCCTCTGACCTAGTTAGACAGGAACATAGATGTCATCCGGTTAGTGAGATGCAGCTCTGCCATATTGCAGTAGGATTCTGGCCAAGAGAAGAAGCAGCGATGCCAGACGTCTGTGCTGCTTATTTGTGGAATAATGTTTTATAGGTAAGAAGTTATCTTCAATGTGTTTCGAGCATGTTGATTTTACACAGTAAATGATCCTTTTCTAACATGAAGAAATGAAAGTGAGTGTCAGTTCTAAGCTAAGCTACCAGGTGAAGAAAAAACATTTTACATTTCCCTCGCCCTCTCAAAATGTTTCATATCAGTTGATAACGACAATTATTGATCATTATGAGATAGTTTTTAATAAACATCACAAGAAAAAAAAGATTTATTCTGTATTCAACCACCTTACTTTGAACATACCCATTTATATATAATATACCCAGGAAGCCTTATAATTTTTAACATTAATACAACAATAAAAAAAACAAAAAACACACTTATGCACATGGATAATCATAACATATCTATGTGAATATACAATGCCTGGCCAAAAAAATAACTGCACACTCTAATATTTTGTTGAACTTTCTTTAGCTTTGAGTATGGCACTTATTCGCTGTGGCATCGTTTCGATAAGCTTCTGCAATGTCACAGCATTTATTTCTGTCCAGAGATGCATTAATTTTTCACCAAGATCTTATATTGATGATGGGAGAGTCAGACCGCTCCGCAAAATCTTCTCCAGCACATCCCAAAGATTCTCAATGGGGCTGAGGTCTGGACTCTGTGGAGGCCAATCCATGTGTGAAAATGACGTCTCCTGCTCCCTGAATCACTCATTCTCAATGTGAGCCCCATGAATCCTGGCATCGTCATCCTGGAACATGCCCGTGTCATCAGGGAAGAAAAATTCCATTGATGGAAAGACCTGGTCATTCAGTATATTCAGGTAATCCAGCTGACCTCGTTCTTTGGGAACATAACACTGCTGAACCTGACCAACCCCAGATCATAACCCTAACCCCCACAGACTTATAGGTACTAGCCATGATGAGTGCATCACTTCATCTGCCTCTCTTCTTACCCTGATGCAGCCATCATTTTGGAACAGGGTAAATGTGGACCCTTCAGATCACATGACCGACCACATTTGTTCCCTGAAGATGATTGTTCACCACTATCCTCCAGGTTTTAATAATGCGTTGGACGGTTCTTAATCTCCTTAGTTGTTTTCTTTGCTTGATGCAGGCCAATAATTTGACCTTTCTGAGACAGATTAACATCCTCTCCACAACCACAGGATATGTCTTCTGACACAGTTGTTTAAGAAATGAGAAGCTCCTCACTGCATCAGCTAGGGTTAATTATGTTGATGTTCATCACTATGAAAATGCCACATCCAAACTTAAAACAATACTGCAGGGCTAATTAATATTTGGTGCTTGTATCCAGTGTTTGGATTTAAATATTATGGATCAATTCATATTATACAGTACCAATTTATGACATCTTTCATGTCAACACACTTTAAATAGTAACGCTAACACCTTACAAAATTATAAAGAAAAATCCCCAAAAATCCAAACAATTAACTTCAAGCAAGCACTTGGCAACAGTGGGAATAAAAAAAAAAAAAAAAAAAAACTCCCCTTTAGCAGTAAGAAACCTCCTGTATAATCGGGCTCAGGGAGAGTGGCCATCTCCTTCAATAGTTTGGGTTGGAGATAAAGAGGGGAAGAGAGAACAGGATGGCAGATTAAAAAAAAACAGGCAAAGAATGCAGAAGAGAACAATACTTGAAAGATCGATGAGGCCAGTAACTGATGTTCAGAAATGAGCTCCGGAGTCAGAAATACCTGCAGTGAGGACAAAACACAAACTATAGCAAAAACTAAAGGTTAAAGTGCATCATGGGAAGTCCCCCAGCAGTCTAGGGATATAGCAGCAGAGGTTAACCTGAGCAGCCCTCATTCTGACGTCTATCAAAAAGGAAATTTTAAGCCTAATTTTAAAAGTTGAGAGGATGTCTGCCTTCTGACACCAAACTGGGTTGCCAAAAACATTCTAAAACATTTGCGTATCGTACTTTTATTCACAAATTTTCTCTTATAAAAGATTATATTTTTTAAATGGATTAATACATTTTCGAAACCCCAATTAGCATTCTTGAAGGGTCAAAAGGTACTTTTCCCACCGGCTGAAAATGACAGTGGTATAAATGAAAGCGCCAATAGAGTGCAATTCCATAAAGTTTGTGTTCGCTCTGTTGACATTTTATTCATTACTCATGCTGATACTGTGACATAACATCTTTTTTTGTGACTGTGCATGACTGAATTAACCTCCTGGGTAACCCTGAGCAAAAATTTGTAATTGGGCATCTATTGACCTCCAATATACATGGCAGTTTAATTATATCTCAAGGCAACCAGAAACCAACCGGAACTCAGTTTAGACCATTAACAGAAAATTAATTGTCAACAATTGTCTGATAGTTGGTCTGTATCAAAAAGCTATTTTAATAAGTTATTATGTTGCTTCAATTGTTCTCTGGTATTCTATATTCTCAGCAATTGCTTATTAAATTGTAAATTGTCAGATATAAAGAAAACAACTGCTGTTTGTAACCTTACAGAAGTTCTATTTATATACAAAAATGTAAGAAATTCAGCAAAGCACAACTGTACAGACTCTTTTTTTTTTTTGTTCCTTATCAAAATCAGGGCCACAGCTTCATTGCAGTTGTCACTCTACTTCTCTGACGCATGTTTAGAACAGACACATTATTCATATTGTATATGCCCAAATAATGGGAATTAACTGTGAATAAATGCATGGGGCTCCTAGAAATGTAGAGTCAATGAGCATTCTTGGCTGGTACCTTATATTGCACCCAAAGTTGTGGTTGCAAGTGGAGACACAATCCTGACACAAAACAAGAAGAAAGACGGATATTAAATTAGTTACTATAGGGAAGAGAGGATATAATCCAAACTATTACAGTGACAAATTAAAAAATCAATTAAAATCAAAATCCTGTTGAATTACTTTAGTACTTTGAGCTGAGAGGTTTCCACACTGTGACAAAAGTTAGGCTGGAGTCAGATCAGACCGAGTAAACCATCATCCTCAGACACTCAGAGTCAAGACAGATGGTTTACATTAAGAGGAGGAGGAGGAGGAAGGTGAGCGACAGTTATCCTCCACCCTCCATCTGTCCAAAATGTCACGGAGCAATCTGAGAACCATCAACCTGACCGACGAGTGAGGAACACATGTGAGTGTTTGTGCGTGTGTGCAGCAGATGAATAACAGGCGCCGAGTGACATTTGCAATTGAGTGGTATTTCCCTTTAAGTGCGAGGCTGATTCTCCCTGCTGTAGGTGAGTGACGAGTTTCTGACAGACACAAACTGTGTAATTACAACCCTCAGTGTCTACACACACACACACACACGCACACACAGAGACACACAGGTGCACACACACTTATGACCAATGACAGTAATAATCAGGCCTGATGAATGAATAAAAAAGGAGAAAACTGTCAGAGTAAAACACTTGATTGCCATTCAACTCTTCACCGCTGGAATAGAGCCAAATACACACACACCAGCACACACACAGTAGGTCTTTGAAGCTATTTCTTTCCACTCTGTCTCTAATAATGGTGTTTTTGAAAGAGCTGTCAATCAGTTGGCGCCTGCACCGCTCACCTACAGACAGTCAGAGTATAAGATATGAGATTTCCATGTTAGTTTTCTTTACAAAAATAACATTGTCGGTTTGTTTAGATGGACTGAAGGGAAATTCAAAAAACATGTAAAATATTTTTCAGCATCACCAAAAAAAGTTTTAGCAAAAACTTTTTAAATAAGATGCAGAAATGAAACAGAACTATGCCTCGCATGTTGAGCTTTTGAAAAGTCTGCTAAACATCTGCCTGAAAATAAGTGGACACATAAAGATCCAACTACAAGGAGTGTTAAGATTGGACAATAGGCAAACAGTTGCTAGTTTAAAACTGTCAACAAACGTATCAAAGGTGAGCAAGTCACTTACCAACACGAAGTTGCAGGCTGTGAAGTTTCCATTTTTGACTTAGGCTTTGCATCCTCCTAATTGTGCAGGTTCGCATAGCTACCAGGAAGCTTGTAATAGACCTTGAAAGATGAAATTTCAGAGCTTGTTAAAGACCAGCTGTGTAATGTCTGGCTGCACCGCTTTTGTCAAAAAAAAAAAAAAAATAAGATCCTCAAGATATCTTTTCAGCAACATGCCACATGAGATTGCTTCGTCTCATTTCAATAAGCTTTTCCCTTCTCTTTAGCATGCTATGTCTTTTTTTGTGCATTAAAAACGTTTGCAGATTTACAAAGCACAAAGTCCAAGGCAAAAGAAGTTATTCTTTCCCACAGAATCACTGCTCACTTACCTGCCTAAAAAGCCTGGTTGGAAGATTTTCTTTTGTTACTTAAACCCATTTCAGACATCCGCTTTGTTCTGTTGACCTGATTGCAACTAAACAGGTCAGCTGCATGAGTGAATGCACATCCCTTCTCACTTATCCGTATAAGTTGTGCCAGCAGCCCCACTAGGCTGAACCTAGCAATGTTTCCATATCACTTTTGAAACGGCAGAAGTGCGAACAGTGTATGAGCAATGTATTAGCAAGAGCAGTGCTTGCCAATCACTGGCCCCTGCTGTTCTGTTTTAAGCACTTCAACAAGCAACTGATGCACTCAAAGTGAACATGGCACAGTGAGGATAATTCAACAACTTGCAAGAGTTAGAGGCCAAATTTTATGCACAGGTGAAAAGACAACCGACCACATTCCTCGCTCACCCCTTCACTGGCAAACTGGACGGGGACTTGGTAGAACATTTAGAATTCTCTTAACTTCTGTGTCTGCCTGAATACAACAGTTCTACATCTCATATAATGGGGTTACACAACCTCTGTCTCCCATGACAATTGTGTCCAAAGCTTAGCGGGTGTCATATGGAAGAAAATCAGGAGATATAACTCAGGAGATAAAGCTCAGAGTCACTCACACTATAGCAAATACAAAATGCTTCGAGGCCAAACACACTAAATAAAGCCCTCTTGATGCAAGTTTAAAGGCCAAAATCACAGTGCGGCAACTAATTATGTGACAACAGCGCTCAGTTTTTCATCACAAACTACCTCAGATTGCTGCGTATCATCATCAGCTCTGTGAGTTGAACATCAGTCCAGACCCAGAGCGCCTGTATCAGCTGAGGAACAGGAAGTGCCTCTCCGATAAACAGTGAAGCGTGCAAAAATCCAGCGCTGCAGGCTGTCTCTGGTTTTTTGGGGGGAAAAGTGACAGAGTCAGTAGATTCTATATTAAGATCTTCTCTTCCGACAGCCAGTGTTCCTACCTCGAGTCATCCCTCTCTCCTCTGCAGGCCTGTCCTGCTGCTGTCAGTGTGAGGCTGAGATGAGATATCAGGCTGATGGCTTTTAAAAATCTGATACCAGCCACTCAGTCTGCTATCGAAACAGTCTGATAAGCTCTTTTTTGTACGTGGCGTGGCTTACAAAATCATGCATTTAATGCCATACAATAAGTTTATCCTCATCCACTGAGACAGACATAACACCACAGAAGATATACTGTCACCAAAAGAAGTCAAAGGTCAAGGGTGGAGGCCTTTTGTGTTAGCCTATATGGTGAATTTTACATTGTTGATGGCTGTGTTTGAGAGGAGACTACCACCACTCTACAAGGACATCAACAGGGCAGAAAAATGTTGTCCTCTTCAAGTTTAACCCATCAGGACTGTATTCTGAGTTTACCTAATCCACAGAGAGGTCTGCATATGTTTGGTGCAGACTGCTGATGTTTGGCACACATGACCAGTCCAGATTACCAACCTAGGAGTAGCTGCCTTTTTCTAACCTGAAAGTGGATCTACAGAGGCAGCTACTGTGGTCGGAATATGAACAAAAGTATGAGCTTCACTCAAACAACTTGCAGGTTCCTGCAGTGAAAAAAGGCATCAGGTCACTGAGATTCAAGCTGCTGGATTTAGTACCGCAGTGAGCCTTGACAAACAGATCAAAACGCATTTGGAGTTAAACTTAAAAGTTGGCTACACTTTAAAAGTTTATCTGAGACTGTGGCTAGCCTAGCTTAGCATAAAGAGTGCAAAAAATGGTAAACAGAAAGCTATGTTTAAAATTTAGAACTGCACTGATCTGGATATCAAAAACTCACCAATGAAATACAATTAATTCTTGGTTCCTTAACTCTTACACAAAGAAAAGTGTTTTAAGTTTGTGATTTTAAGGGAGTTATGCAGTAGAGTTGATGTGCAATGATTCTGTGCAGCTCCATGAAGTCTTGTCACTGAATGAGGTTGCCAGGTTTGGTTCTAGCATGTCTGTATCAACTCCAAAATCTCTGCTCACTGGCAGACCTAAAGAAAACAAAAAAAAAGTTAAATGGCTCCAGCTTTTGAAATATAAATGAATGTTGGTTGGACAAAAGTAAACATTTCAAGGAATTTTTTGCATCATTGTAACTGTATTTTTTACAAACCAAACAATAAATTGACAATGTAATTGCGAAAATAATCAGCTGATTTATCCATAATGGAAGTAAGTTGTTGCAGTCCTATATAAAACAGTATTAAATAAAATTAGTCTCATTCCTGCTGACACGTGAAATGTTTTTATTGTTAATATTACATATTTTAAATACTACATTACAACATTTTTTGTACGATTATAGTTAAACCTTTTATCTAATAGGGATTTTAAATGCAGACTACTTGCTTTGAGTAAGTATTTCTGCAGTGTGGATTTGTACTTTTATTCTGTAAAACTGAACCAATATGATGCAGAGAGCTGCTCTAATAGAAGAAGGTTGATCGCTGCTCCAAACACAGCCACTGTGATGGTATACCATGTCTCCCTGTGCATATACAATTCCTCACTTCAGCTCTGCCATTTGTCAGATTTCTCTCAATAATCAGCTTTTTAGCTACAGACCCAGTTTTCAGCAGTGCTCAGCACAGTGTGGAGCTGCAGGGCCCGCAGGAAGCTTAATGACCGTGGCCTCTCGCTCCTGCCGGCCGCTGTGACTGACGGCCTGACGGCTCTTGATGAATGACGTTCTGTGCCTCGACAGACTGAAACCAACGGCAGGCGGTGGGAGGCGATTCAGCTGCTAAACATCAGCTCTCCGTCCTCTGAGGCCCCGCCGCTGTAATGAGCCTGCCGCTCGGTTCAGTGGAGGGCCACAGGGGCCGAGGCCGAGTGATGAGGGCCGAGCGTGACAACGTGATGGAGCGCGAGCGGCAGCGCTGGTGAGGAAATGAGGGAAAGGGGCATGTCACTGCTGTCAGGAGAAAAGCTCATTCCACCAGGTTTCTCTTTCTAACCTTTGTCCACTGAAACTAGTGCAGCTCCATCTGTCTTCTGCTTTATATTCACAGTTTCACACACTGGAGCTGCTGATGGTGTTTCTGGTCCACAGATTGAACACGGTGAGTTACTGAATAGAAATGCAGAAGGAAAGCAGCTGAGGATTTGAGAGCGAGGAAACCACAGCAGCCCAAACTGCGATGCGGATTTAGCCAGGAATGAATAGCAGCAGCTGTAATACATCATTTACTGCACGTTTCACCACATTTAAGAAGTCTTTACAGTAACTATTTTTTTTATATTACACTTTCAAACCTAGCAGGAAAAAAGGAAAAATGAATACATATTAAAATCGATTAAAGAAAAAATGTTTAATATGCTGGTATGTCAGCTAACAAAATATCTGGTCGCTGGCTGCTGTAGTGAAACTACACACCTCCCGGCTTAGGATTGTTTCAGGAGTTCAGCAATCAAAAATATTGTGACTGTCAGAGTGGCATTGGAACGATTTGATAACGCCCAGAGGCAGTCTGAGAATTTAAGCTGAGTTAGGCTATATGCACACTGGTATGTTTTCATTTTAAAATACCATTTTAAAAAGAAAATGATCTCCACCCAGGCTAGCACGTTAACATTAATTCAGAAATCATTTCCATGCATACTAACATGCCTGAAAATACATATGATCACCCATTGGACATGCAGGTGTCAGTGTAAACATGAAGCAGGGGGTTGGTTGTGTCTGTGTGGGAAATACCAAGAAGGAAGAACAGCATTTGTGAAAAGTAAGTCCAGAGATTTCCATACCTGCAATACAATTACATTTCAACCGTCCTAAAATGCTGCAGTCCTGTGGATGCCAGACATAAAAAGAAGTTCTGCATTTTAAAATCAACTCATATTAATGTGGATGTCCTCTAACAGAACTGATTTGGCTTACTGGACATATTTTTGTCTGCTTGTGGAAAAAACATACATATTCTTTGTGGTATTGTACATTCCCAACTTCATACATGTGTGATCTGGCTCTGACATCCTTGCAAAGCTTGACTAACAACTGTCTCTTTCTGTTTCGTGTATGTCCTTGTACACACAATATGAAGAAATCTTAACATTGAGGAAACAAATGCATGCAGCGCTTTAGCAAATTTGGTTGAATTCATTGTTTAAATTAGATATGTGTCTGCAAATCTGCAAAACAGTTACTGACTTTCATTCTGTTTGAGAGTAAGTGGGCATTATTTCACTTAATATTGATGTAGAATAGAATAGAATAGAATAGAATAGAATAGAATAGAATAGAATAGAATAGAATAGAATAGAATAGATAATGAAGAAGTAGCCACTGCTTTAGGATACCTTGTGAACAAATGTTGCATGTGTTTTACATACACTTCTGCTTAACCTGAAAATAGTGAATGTGCATTTCCACTTCTTAATAGATATTTCCACCTAACTGACTGTGAAATCCATGTCTGTAGGTATTCCTGTTTTTCTGGTCGACCTGACAGCTGCACACTTTAGCCATTAGCCACAGAAGTCCCACTATCCTGGCGTGAAATATTCTCATCCTTGAGGGCTGCTGAGCTGTAAAACATCTCTGTCGTCGACATGCAGTGTCACCACTCAGACCATCAATTCTTCAGCATCTGCCCTTGATCAGCTCTGATGCAGAACTCCATGACCTCTGACAAAGAAGCCAAACTATTCAAACAGAAGCTGCGTAGATGCAAAACAACATCCTTTGCTGTCTGTTTTTCGGCTTTCTCACCTCTAAACAAACAGAAAAGAGATTTTTTCAAGTCTACCTTTATACAGTACTCACTGAGAGATGGAGGACATCTGCTGTCTCGGTGGAATGGGGATAGTAGTTATTATATAAAATTCCCTTTTCGCAATTTTCTGGACAGTGGTTTCATGCTGAGCCACAACAGAGAAACACATCTTTGCAGCTGCATTGGCAAGACAAGATCAATGGCTACCAGGAGGAAGATGTCACAAACACCTTTTTTTTTACCATGTACTTATTATCCCTAAACTTGTTCCTAACATCAACAAAGAGTACTCCATTTTCCCCCTTCATTTCAAAGTTCTTGTGTCGAAACACGCCTTTTTTTTCCTGCAGTGATTGCGATGTAGTGTACAGTCTTTGTTCATCAGAACAGAGTGTACCCGTGAGGACATCTTGTCGGGGCATCTCTGAAATGGCAAAGCTTGTGGGGTGATCCTGTACTCTCCTGTACTCACTGGCAGTGGTCAGAGGAGGAACAAGCCACTGGCAAAAAAAATAAAAACTGACAGGACTTCAAGAATCTGCTATAACTTTCGGAGGACTCCAAGCCTCATTTTGGCTCATCACTGTATATTACACTGTTATCTGACCTAGTGTTGATGTAAAAAGTATTGATTAGTGGTGCTTTAACTGTGTGCCAGCCTGAACTCCACACAGCCAATAAATGTGGGCCCACCCAGGAGTTAATCCATCTGTGACACTCGGCTGTTTGTCTTGGCCTTCCTCAGCTTACAGCTACTTGGACTCCTGTGAGATTGGTTAAAAAAATACAGTTCCAACACCAACACTCACGTACAGATCTGGATAGAGTTACCTTCATTGTCAAGTTGCAAATAACGGGTTTCTGTGCCGGGAAGTCTTCTTTTGGCAAATTACTGTGGTCAAACAAACAAAAAGAATCCCTTATCTGCAAAAAAAAAAGACATGCAGTGCCTCTGTGGCTTTTGATGGGGTGCAAAATTGCGGTTTTAACACCTTTCTGGGACTCAGGGATCATTAAACTCTCAATGACTTGAATGGCTATATGAAAAGAAAACCCCAGAAATTGCAGCTTCACTCTTTCTCCTCTTGTGTAGCTTATTATGGTTCCACTCTGTCACCAAACAGTGCAGCTGCAGCCTGCTTTTATTATCCTCTGTAATAAAAATGATAGCCTGTTATGTCCAAAAGAACCTCAGACATTCACGTTAAAAGCCTGAACAATCAAATACGAGCGCTTTTCCGTCAATAACTCCCAACAAACCGGAGGAGGATTAATGCTCCTGTTTTATAGCTGCTGTGTTTGGAGTGTTTAGTTTTGCCATTTACAGGGGGGTGGGTGGGTATTAGGGGGCTGAATTTAAAAGCACCCTGTGTGCCTGTGGACAATAACAGTGATCACACAATTCTGTTTTTGAGTTTAGTGGAAATTGGTTGTTGTGAGTTTTACGATAAAATGTGTTTGAAGTTCTCAATCCAAGGCTGTTAAAATAGGAACTTCAATTACATAACATAAAGGGATTAAACTGAGAGCTGTTAGCTTCACTCTTCAATAACCCTCATATGTATGCATGTAGTCTGACGTGGAGAGGAGATTTATGTTGTATGCTTAGGTTGCAACAGAATTTACATATGTGTGTATGTGTAGCTGTCTTTAGAGCTTGTTAATGTGATTGCAAGAATATTGGGACTCACACAAACAAATTCGCTCACATGCAAGTGATTTAAGAGGATTTGTCCCTTTCACCAGTTTTCTTGTTCTTTGAATTTCATCCAGACCTATTGTACAAGTATAGATTGTAGGGATTTATATGGCAGGAACTAAATGTTTGGAGATATTTCCATGTAATATGCTTTGAACAGTTACAACAGGCATTTTCTAGTAATAGAAAGAGGCCTGGATGATAAATTGACAGCAGTATGCACCAGCGATGTACCAAGGCATGATAGTCAACAGCTGCTAGAGCCTTTTGTCACCATGGCTCTCCTGGTGGAGGCTATAGACAATGGTGGTTGCCCACTGACCCACCACCTCCACGTGAAGTGACGTAATCTGCGCCAAGGGCTGAGGCTGATGCAAAATCCAGTCCAGTCATTCAGAACCTTAACCTCAGCACAGGGTGTGGCTTTAAACTTGTTACCCTCCATGCACCTCTGGATTTTACTGGCTCTCTTTGTTATATAATGCATAATGTATTTATTTGTGTGGGCTAGGGCTACACAAAATATCGTTTGAGCATTGTGTTACGCCCAGTCTAGGGGTTACTGCGCATAACATGAAGTGCCATCCTGCCAGGGTCTCAAGCAGCACACACCACAACGTTCTGCAAAAAAAATTAACAATTTATTTTCAATAAACAAAAATTAATAAACAAAGGTAGTGTTAAACAAAACTAAAATTAGAGATGAGCTCTAGTCCAAAACAGTGAACTGTCACTGTCACAGCCAGAGGCTGTGATTAAGTGGCAGTGCTCTCTCCTCCTCTGGCCTGTTGTTTCTCTCTCTCTCTAGGTGTGTGGCAGTGGTGGGCAGCAGGTGTGGCTGATTTCCAATCAGCTGATTGGGTGCAGGTGGGAGTTGCTCATCAGGCTGGCTGGGCTCACTATAAAGAGTGCCTTGTCTTGTCAGTTGGTGCTGGACCGTCTCCTAACCCACAGTAAGTGTTGCTATCAGATCTGTCTGAGCCACTGCATTCCCCAGCTCTGCATCTAACCCTGTTTTCTCTGTGCAGTATTGACTCCTGCCTGCTTCTGTTACCATCTCTTCTGGTTGGAAAGCCACCTGACAGAGGCTTCCAGACTCTACAAGGACTGGGGCTTTCTTCAAGAAGTCTCGCTAAGCTAAGGAGGACTCTGGCTGCTGCCACACCATTCAGGAATGCCATTCCACTGGGAGCTGGAACCTCCGTTGCAGTCAACCTACCTACATGCCTAAAATACCAACTGCTGGCTGCCGAACACCTTGGACAGGAATCCTGGGTTCTAACCCCATACCAGAGAGAGAGACTGTTCAGTTAAGTTCTCGTTCCAAGCAGCATCAGACAATAGAGCATTGTTGTTTTGTTTAATTGGTGTTCGTGCTAGTGTAGTGGGATTCAGGGATAGAGTTTGGGTACTTTGTGTGGAAAATAGTAGTTTTTGTTTTGTAGTTTACCTGCTCGGAGGGATTAAACGTGGGTTTACTGTTCTGTATATAATGTTTATGCCCTCCTCTAAGAAGTATTGTTTTGTTACGCCGACTGCATATTATAAGTGACTTCTGTTTCCGGTTTAGAGTTCCATTTGTAGTTTTTGGTTTTGCCCTTTGTGCAAATAAATCTTGTTTCATCTAAGTCACTCGTCTGCTGTCTCATTTTCCTGCTCTTGGGCCTCTGCACCCGCCGTAACATGAACAAAACCACACTAAGTTTTCAGAGAACAGGGAGAGATGAATGAAACAAAAAAATAGCTGCTCAATCCCTTCTATTACTACCGAACTTGGTCTACTAAACAATTGAAGAATGAATGAACAAATGGTGCTGTTGTGTGCCGGTTGGGACACCGCGAAGGATGGCTCGCCCATCTGGTCCTCTATCTCTGACCCCCGGAAGTGACATCATCTTTCCACTTTTATATCCGGCTTCTTGTTAGACCTAGCCAATCCAGCGCCAACCAGTCCTTGTGCATGCATAATTCTCACTTTGCAGTAAGTGCGATTCGAAGTACAGGAAATTAACCTCAAATGTACAAAGCTACAACTGTTTTGCTGTTTGATACAAAAACAAATTCTGCACCGTTATTTTTGTTGGCTAATCTATAAGAGAAATCTATCTGATATAACATCAGTTGCTGTAATTTAATTGTTCTTTAATACAGACTTTATGCAATTCATGTATTTAAAAGACATTGAGTTTGTTGGTATGTAAACTGGCCCCTTTCCACTGTCACCAGCTGCAAGTGCAAAGGGAACTTTGGACTGGTGAATTCTCTGTTCTTTGGTTAAAAAACATCTTCACCTATGCGTAATGCTATGAGATGATATATATTGTGAATTGGAGCTCTATAAATACAACTGAACTGGTAGCAGCCAGGACTTCTCAAGATGTAGAAATGTCTAAGTGAAAATAAATAAATTACAGGCAAAAAACATGGAGGAAGTATACATATCTTTAACATCAGCCTTCAAAATGCACAATATAAGGTGCAATCATGAAGTTACTCTACCTTTACTAGTGAAAAGCAAAAACTGTACTCAATTTAAATTTGCCTGCTATCCCTTTCATAGTTTTACTGTGTAGCAGTACACTGCTCTCAGTGCTCATGCCACATGTGGAAGTCCCATTCTTTGAGCTTGTCAAGCACTACCTATGACACGTGCTGGATCTTCTCCACTGTGTCAAAACAATGACTTGACTTTCCTTCTGGGGAGGAGGAAGGCATTGCCAAATCTGAGCCAAATGTGAAACGCAGGACAGGTGGAGTAAAATGAAAAAAAAAGTTCTTGATTTCACTTTTTTCAGTGCATTGTAAGTAGGTGGGCCACAGTTCAGGTCCGTTCAGCCAAAAGTTCGCAATCAGACTCCGGATGTTACAGTGGAACTCAGCATTGACAATCTGTCTTTGGGAGCCAAATTCACAATGCACAACCTTGTGAATAGTACGGAGCAACAAGCATGCTCCTGGTTGCATTGCTGATCTAATGCAACTTCTTCAGGCTTGGAGACTGTGAGTTCTTCAAATCAGGACTGCTGTTTGGATTTGAAGCCAAACTGTCTTTGCCAGTGATGGTCTTTGAAATGAAGGTTGGGTCAGTGAATGTGACTCAGATTTTGATGTCTGCTCTCTGCACAAATTTAAGATCCAAGGTGAAATCACAGTTGTGCACCTGCAAGTGGTCAGAACGAGACTTCCAAAGAGCATTCAGCATGTGACAGGAGTGCAGGGAGTGTTGTGTCAGTGCACAAGGTCACTACTTTAAAGGGACCATCAGCCAAATTTAAGTCGAGTTTGTTTTTTCCTGTATATCTGAGAACATTCTGATCACACCAGTCAAAAGCAGCTTTTTAGATATTTTGTGATACCAGCCTGACTTTTTAGATAAATTTTTTATAGAAATGTAAAAAAAAAATTTTATATGGTCCAAAGCAATTGTGATTTTGTCACCTTTATATAGACACAGATTTGACTTTTCTGTCTTATTTTGAAGGAATGTTAATGATAAAAATTTGGATTTACTATTAAACCAGATACATGGTTCAAATATTATGATTTCAGTGGCAACTTAACGTATTGATACTGTACTGCATATTTTAGATTTATGATTTTGAATACAAATTTCCTCTGTTTAATTCTGACATTAATACCTCAGAGAAAATCATAAAAGGTAAACTGGTAGGTGCCACAACTTACTCAAATCCCATATACATGCCACATGTCAGTACTTAAGAAAGTCTATCACTGAATTCTTAGTCATCAGTTGTGGAAAAAAAAAAGCTTGACAAGCTGATATCTGAATAAATTGGGTTGTGTGTATTTGTGTGTGTGTTAAGCAGCAGCAGGCAGTTTGTGTTTCTGTTTTGGGGTGAAACTGTCACTGTCTTAATGCTGCCGTCACCAACGGTCATACTGTCTGAAATTAGACTCCATCTATTGTCTGTTCCCCAACACACACACACACACACGCACACACACACACACACACACACACACACACACACACACACACACACACACACACACACAGTTAGAGCCTGTCAGTCTGTTTCCTGTTGCCTTTTAGTGCGTGTTTTGTATGAAAGTGAATCACCAACATATGTGAGACACCGACAGCCCGTTAATCCCTCACCTCCTCCTCCCCTCTCCTCCAGCCTCACCCCCCTCCCCTCTGACTCCTCCTGTCCTCTACACCCCCCCTGATCTTTATCCAGTCTTCCCTTTCTTCCACTCTTCCTCCTCCTTCCTCTCCCTCTCACCTCTTCCATCTCTGCCCTTCACCTCCTCTCCAGTCATCACCTCTTTTCTTCTCTAACCTTCACCCTCCATCTGGCTTCACGTCTCTCTCCCTCCTTGTACTTTTACCTCCTCCTCTCCTCTGTGCAACTCTTCCATAAAGGCAGAGTGACTTCAATCAGCAGAAAGATATATAGCAGCTCTGCCAGCTGCTATGTGTTTATTTGAGCTTTTTTTTTCATACATCGTCATTACATGGATTTCATTCCTTTTCATCCAGGGAAGGCAACATCTCAGTAACACTCAGCGCGACTCGCAAGCAATAACAATTTATTGGCTATTAATTGACTTCAGATGTTCCTATGTGACTGTATTTACTCATCTTTAAAATTATGCTTTTTCTCCCTTTTCTCTCGTGTTTCACTTCTCTCCTCTTGCTCTTCATCATTTTCTGTTTTTCCTTTACTTCTTCCCGTCTCAGTTGTCATCTCTCTTACTCTCATCATCTATTCATTTCTTCTCTCCTCCTCTCCATCTCCTTTCTTCTCCCACTTCTCTTCTAGTCTCTTTTCACCCTAATCTCTCCCGTTGTTCATTTTTCATCACTTTTCATCTCTTCTTTTCTTTCATTCCTAAAATTTTCATCTACCATTTTGTCCTCTCCCTTGTTCTGGTACTTCATCTCTCCTTCATTTTTTCCTTCTCATCTTCCTCCCTCCTGCTCTTTTTCATCCTTCTTTCCCATATGCCCCAAATAGAGCTCTCAGGTCAAGCCAACAAAAATGACTTCTTGTCTCTCAAACCAAGTACAAAACCTGGTGACTGTGCTTTCCAAGCTCTCGCACCAAAACTGTGGAATGCTCTTCCTCTACAGCTGAGATCAGTCGACTCCTGTGAAGCTTTTATGAGGCACCTGAAACGTTTTTATTCAGACAGGCTTTTGGTTGACCTGTAGCGGCTTTATTTTATTTTTTTCTTACTTTATTTATTGTTTTCTATGCACTGTACTAGCTGTTGCCCCCGTTTTAACAATGTATTACCTTCGTCATTTTTGTTTTATCTTTGTTTTATTATTTTTGTAAAACACTTTGTGATTTTGTATCTGAGAAAGGCGCTATATAAATACATTTTACTTACTTACTTTCCATCCTATCTTCTCTTCTCCCTCTCCTTTACTTCTCTGCAGTACTATTGAGCTATACTTCATTTCCTTGTATGTCTTTCTTTTCCTTATAATTTCTCCTCATCCTCTTTTTTTGTCAGAATTCCTCTTCCCTCCTTTTCTCTTATGCTCTTCTGTCTTTTACTCTTTCCTCCCTTCCTCTCCTAATTGAGTCCTTCTCTTGCCTTATGTCCTCTTTCCTTCTCTACTTCCCTTCCCCCTCTTGTTTTCCCTCATCTGTCCCTTTTCCATGTCTCATTCTTTCTATTCCTCCTTCTCCACCCCTCTCCTTTATTGTCTTTTTTCCTTGATCGCTCCCTTCCTCCTCCTATCATCCCATCTTTTCTTTTGTCTCCTTTCTCTACCCCTCCTGCTTCTGTAACCTTCTCTCTTCTCTCCTCTTCACTCAGGCTGAAGGGAGCTAAAGCTAACCAGCACTAAATAGACAGCAAGTGAAATGTTTAATCTTGAGAATTAAATGTTTCAACAGTTCACTTCTGGTTCCGCATCCACAGTGCTCACATCAAACAGAAGACCTAATTCACACTCATTCGTCTGCACGTATAAAAAGCGCACGTCTGATCTGCCGTCACCATCACAGTGGCTTACACCAGCAAATGCACCACATGTCCTAATACGCTGGAATATGTTGAACAAGACGCAGCCTTGTTGAACGCAGCTTTGAAGATGATGCAACATGATGGCCAACTGAGACGCTACTCAAATGGCTGAATTCACACATTTAAAAAAAAAAAAAATGCCCACTGCATGAAAATGCTTGAATATGGAGAGTGAGAGCAGAGGAGAGTGATATAAACGAAGACATGCTCATCAGAGGTTAATTTCCAAGAACTCGTGCTAATTGTTTAATAATTTGTCATCACTGCAGCAAACTTTATAAGGACTAGAAATAATCAGTTTCATGCTGTGCCTGCATTGTGAGCATGGGCAAAGAAGAAACCATTTCCTCAGCAAAATATAGATTAGATTTTGGATTTTGTGCCCCATATTGATCAGTCAGCGCAGTTTTAGTCCTGCTGGGACTCTCTTAAAGCTGCGTTAACCCTCTCTGCAGTGCTGCCTGCTGTGGTCGTGCTGTTTTCTAATTTGTCTACATGTATAATATCAACCGAAACTAAATTTGTAGTATACAAATGCAGGTCACATAATGACCAGCAGTTTGAAATTAGAAGTTCATAGGTGCAATTATTGTCTTATAATGAATAAAAGCATCACCTTACCACCAATTTGCACAACTATTCTCATGTGTACATCAAACACTTGTACTTTTACATCCCAGCCAGATTTTTGATGCATGACATCCAATGTGGTAACCAGGAAATGGAAAATTGGCAGTTTTATAATTCATATTTTAGTGGATTTAATGTCAAATGGGAAAAAGAAAATAGATTATTTCAAAGGCATACTTTCACTGAGATAAATCAATTGAGCTTCAAAATTGAATCGTAGGAGCATCTTCCTTAATTCAAGCCAATAAACATGGTTCTGTGGAGTTATTAAACATTAAATGGCCAAATGTAAGTTCAAAACAGCAACTGAAGAAAGGACTTCATTTGAGTTGTTGATCACAGATTTAGAAATTTCGTTTTCGCCTCTAAATTGTTTCTGTCACTCTGCTGCCACTGTGTTTTATGTCGTTTCTTTCTCATATTTAAGCTTCTTAGCTTATAGCCTTAAGGTTTTCCATTTGGGCTTTTTGAATAAATCCAACACATGTATTTAGAGAATTAAAAGACGCACACTACTTTGCAGATTGTTTTCTCTGCTGGCTTTTCTTTTATATGAAACCATAAACCCACCCGGACGTCCTTGTCTGCGATTATAACGACTTTACTGCTTCATCACCATCATACAACCATAATCGCATTAAAGATCGCCCTCTCTGGTGTTGTTTCCATAATGTGCACAAATGAAAATGTGCCCTATTGTTCTGAGGCAGCCAGGTGGAAAAGCAGAGGCGTTTCTTTCACATTATGAAGACGCTGTGGGTGTCAGTGGGTGATGGAGCCATGCAGTCCACCAGCCCAGCTGACATAATGGGAGAGACAGGCAGGACACCAGCTCTGGGCCTCGTTACTCGAGCTCCATTAGGCTTCACGCTTAAATTATACCCTAATACCTGTTGTCACGGTGATGCACTGGACTGCAAACGTTTATCCAGGCCACCAGGGCTAAAAACTGCCCACGCATGCATCGCCGCTGGCATCAAGCACACACACTTGTACATGCTAAAGGCTCACTGCAACCAACACTCAATACACCCTGCAGGTCACACTCACACACACACACTGCCTGCTCTGAATGTATACACAGACATAAATACATATTCCTTAACACATTATCCAAAGCCCTTCTCAGACTTGCACCCTTTTCCTTTAATCTGACGGCAATTTAACATGTCAGCCTTACGTCTGAATACACTCACTTTACTTTAGGTTACATTTCTGTATCACGACTAATCGGAATGAATGCAGCGACATTAATGGACAGGCGTGCACAAAATTATGACATACTACCAAAGGACGTACGGTATTCCTACGAATCACAACCACCCATGAAGTGGCGGTTGAAAAATGTTCAACCTAATCCCAAACATCATGTGGCAGCAGCAGGTTTGACTGCAAAGAGGAATTGTTTGGGATTTCTCAACACAAGCAAAAATATTCTGCAAAAATGCCTGAAACTTAATCTGATGGCGAGATGACAGAGCTGAGAGAACGAGATACCCAGGATGCTGAAAGGCGCACACAACTTCATATTCTGTCTCACCTCCCATGTTTAGCTCCATAAGGACATGATTTATTTCTCAAAGGTAGGTGGGGCGATTTTAAAATTAGCTGCCCTGGTCAGAGATTTTAATTTAGTCTGGAGAGTGTATGCAAGACATTTTTCACCCTCTCTCCAGAAATATTTACAGCTGAAATTGTCTCCGGGTTTTCCAGGGATCTTACTGCTCCACTTGTAATTTATCGAAAACTTTATTAAATCATTGAGAATTTTAAGACCTATTTTCCATGACAGACCTGAGAACAATGTTCCCTGTAATTTTTCCTGAGTCTGAGCAAACACACAAACTCCCTGAGCGTCCCTTGGACCACTGTGAGCAACATCAGACGTGTGCACTGTGGTCACACCAGCATCACATCCATTCAAGTTACATGGTTCATTAAAAGAATCAAATTACAGCATTTACATTTCTGTTAAAACACTTTGTCAACAGGAGCCAGTTGAAGGCTGCAGTGATTTTAGTGACACTACAATGTGTAAGAGTGAAGTTATTGAATATTTGTCTCTCTTTACTGTTGCAGTGGTTTTGCAAATTGCAGACGGACCCTGTTCACTCCATAGACACCAATGTTATTCCTGTAGCTTGAAAGACAGCTACTTTTGATAAAACTGGGCTTGTAGCACATTGTCTGCCTTGCAACAATGGGAAAGAGGCACCGTTTATGTTCTGACAACCTATATCTAATGAGTTATTGATGCTGGAAGCCCGAATCTGTGAATATCTTTCCAAC
This sequence comes from Amphiprion ocellaris, assembly GCF_022539595.1. NCBI lineage: Eukaryota > Metazoa > Chordata > Actinopteri > Pomacentridae > Amphiprion > Amphiprion ocellaris. The sequence goes on from NC_072774.1 coordinate 18,393,413, forward strand.
TTTACTGAACTTGGGGTCACTACCACCTAAGGAGTGATATATTTAATTTTGAAAAAAGCATTTAGCCATACTTAAAGCTTTAAGTGCTTTATTAACACAGAACTAAAAATTTTGTATTGTTTTATTATCACAGGTTCTGTCTGAAAAGAGGTGGCATCATTTTAAACAGTGAAATCAAACTAATAAAATGTAATGACCAACCAGTGAGCAATACTGGATTCTGCAAAAACATAAACAACTTTTTAAAAATCTAAATCTTATCTTAACACAGTTAATGTATTATTTTTGTGTGTATGCATGTATTTATTGATTTATTTAGTACTGTTAACATATCAGAGTTCTGAGTGAGTTTTTCTTAAGATAGGCAAAGGCCATTTATTGATTACATATAGGCTGTTAAATGTTTATTCAAAACTAAAAAGCATTTAAAAAAAAACAACAGGCATTTATTGAGTCACTAAAATACTATAGAGTACAGACCACATCAGCATGATTATAAGCATCCTCTGGTAAATTAACAACCAGATACTGATGTCTCTCACCATATGGACTTCAGGAGATGACTGGGGGATGATAAACTGTGACCTACTGGTTGGGTTCTCTCTGTTCTCATGTTTCTTACATGTTTGTCCCCTGACAGCCGGGTCCTAATGTTTTTTGAGCAACACACCATACTATGACGTTTTTACAATGATGGTTCTACTATGGAACCAGTTTGACATGTTCAGGTGTTCTTTGTGTGAAAACTCAGATATTTCAGGTATCAGAAGGTGGTTTTCAACTTTCTTTATTAACTTTCTGCTTCAGCTTTAAATTAAATTTCCTTCACTAACCCCGCCCTCTGGACTTCCAGTAAGCTGTGTTCCTATTGGCTGTCCAGGTGGCTGCTTGGTGTTATCAGGAACACCTGAGCAGCTCACTGTCTTCCTGCTTTATTTAGCTGCAGACAAACATTTCCTCTGCTTCTCTTCACCACAGAACCGGGTTTGGCTCTGTTGCTGTAGTTTGTTCTTTAGGTGTTGGCTTGCAGCTTCCAGCAGTAAAATCGTCTTTAATGTGTTTCTTGGTGTGTTTTAGGGCTTTGTACTGGATAGTTGTCTTGGTAAAGGTGGTTCTTTAGCCACAGTTAGCACATGGTGTTAATGTGTGCAGTGATTAGTGGATTTGGTTCAGCTGAGTTGTGTCTTTATCTTGGCTGTAGTGAGTCTTCAGAGGTTTTTGGTCAGACACATTCTGTATTCTGGTTTGAGAACCAACGTTGGTTGTCCAGAAGGTAAGAGTTCCTGTCCTGATTCTCTGTTCTCAGAGGTTCTCTGGTAGGCTGCAGGAGACTTCAGTGTTTAGGTTATGCTAGTTTGGTTTTTGTACGGTTTCATTTGGACGACTATCTTGAGGCCCCTCCATGTGGTTTAGTGAGGTTTTCTGGAACAGTTCTATAAAGCAACCTGCAGCAGAAGAGACTTTGAGAGTTTTTAGGAAGTTCTGGAGACCAGACTTTAGAGCAGCAGAAACATTTGTCAGCAGTTTGAGCAGGAGAAGGTGAGCTTCAGAGTAGAAATGAGACAGAAACCTTGTTGACCCGTGTGGTGAGGTCCTGTACCAAGAGTTTGAGCAGGTTGTGAAAAGTCTGTAGTTCTTTGGTCTGAAAGCACAAGAAGAGTCGACTCATTAAAGGAGAAAACAGGAGATATTGTTGGTTCTTCTGTCGCTCTGCAGTTTCCTTAGACTGAATATCAAGTTTATATTTTAAATGATTTCCCATATGAGCCCAAGAAGACTTCAATAAACTCCCTCCATCCCCTGGACACAACATATTTTATTACCATATTAATTTTTTTTTTTTTTTAAGTTTTTGAGTTTTAATCATAGTTTTAGCAGTTTTTTTTCTCTTTGTTTAGTTTTGTCATCTGTGTAAAAGGTGCTAAACAAATAAAGTTGAATTGATAAACTGAATAACTGACCAACTCATGATTGTAACAACAGAATTATTTTCATTGTGATTTAAGGGTTTATTTCATTTTTAAGGTTGGGGTTTAAATTCTTGACAGAAAAAGAAGATTAAAGAAATAAACTACATTACAAAAAGCAATTAAATCAAAGGAAAAAAGAATTATGACAATAAAACTTTTCAAAAGTTTTATTATTAAAAAGACAAGAAATTTAAGATGTAATTTTCTAATTAAACATTTAATTTTTTAATTAAATGTTTTGTCTTTTTAAAGGTTTAATAATCTAAATAAATCTTTTGCATTTTTTAAAATGTTTAATATTCTTCTTGTTGAATTGTATTTTTTAAATGTTTAATTATGGAAAATATTTTATCTGTAATTTTTAATATTTGTGTTTTAAAAATTTTGTTTAATTTCATAAGGACATGTATTGTATCTTGTTGAATTATCTAATGCAATAGTTTGTCTGTTTAATAGAGTTAAACATTAAATACAATTAAATGATATTAAACAGACAAACTATTGAATTAGATAATTCAACAAGATACATGTCCTTATGAAATTAAACAAAATTTTTAAAACACAAATATTAAAAATTACAGATAAAATATTTTCCATAATTAAACATTTAAAAAATACAATTAAACAAGAAGAATATTAAACATTTAAAAAAATGCAAAACATTTAATTAAAAAATTAAATGTTTAATTTGAAAATTACATCGTAAAGACAATAAAACCTCAAATAGGAATTAAACAGAAAATACAATGAAGCATTTAAAAAGAAAATTAAACATTAAAAGGTGGTAAAACATTAAAAAAGAAAAACCTTAATGATTTAATAGAAACATTAAATATTGGGAAAGGAAAAAACAAACAAGCTGATAAAACATTTGAAAAAACAATTAAACATTAAACAGACAAAACATTTGGAAATCAAATCAGACATTAGAAAAGAATAAAAGGTGAGAAAGGAGCAAAACTAAACGTTTAAGAAAAATCACACTAAAGACAAAACATTTGAAAAGACACCAGTTAGACTTTAGAAGATCAAATTAAACAGAAGACACAATAAAACGATCAAAAAGAGCAAAACCAGATAAAAGCCATAAAGCATTTTCTAGTCTGAAATGAAAACATCAAGTTGTTTCTTCAAACAATTCCTCTTTCTATGTTCTTGGTTTGATTGTGGACAGATTTACTAAGAACTCATTTAAGAAAACTGCTTTCCAGATAAAGTCTACTAGTAGTTGAAGGCATTGATCAAACTAATGTTACCTTCTGATCTCCACAAACTTTACTGTTCAGTGAAGAGAATCAAACTTTGTTCAGGATTTCTAAAAAAAACCCACAGGTGAAGGTCTGAGAAGAACTCAGATAGATGTTCTAAATGTGAAATCAAGACTCATGGTCACAAGTTTTAAGGCTTCTGTTAATCAGAAAGTTCAAACTAACAGAGAAGTACTGAGAAACTTTTAAAACTTCAGTCCTCAGAGTGTCTGAAGGTTCAAACTAACAGAGAACTACTCAAGAACTTTTAAGCTTTCAGTCCTTGGACTGTGGAAAGGTTCAAACTAACAGAGAAGTACTCAGGAACTTCAAAAATTTCAGTCCTCAGACTGTCTGAAGGTTCAAACTAACAGAGAACTACTGTGGGACTTAGAAAATATCAGCCCTCAGACTGTCTGAAGGTTCAAACTAACAGAGAACTACTGTGGGACTTAGAAAATTTCAGCCCTCAGACTGTGTGAAAGCTCAGGTCCTGAGGACTCGGGAGGTCTGGAGGCTTTGGAAAGTCTTGGAACTGAGGGTTCCACCCTCCAGCACAAAGGCTGAAGTCCAACCTCCTGAGAAAAACGGTCGAGTCGAGACTCGAGTGAAAAAAAAACTCGAAAACGACAAAAAATAGATGATAAATGCGCAAAAAAAAGAAGAATTAGTATCTGAGCGAGTAGCTCAGGGGAAAAGAAGACAGACTACAGACTGGAAGGTCGCAGGTTCGAGACCCGCCACCGGCCTTTTTCTTTCTTTGTCTTTGTCAGAATTTTGAGAAAATTTAAGAAGTGTCTGGTCTTGAACCGGCGACCTGCAGCTCCATAGGCAAATCCTTAACTCACTGAGCTACAGATCAGATAAAAAGAAATAAATTCGTCGTCCCTTTGGCATCGTAGTTCCTGAAGTGACCACATGGGCGGAGGCAAGGCGGAGTCTGGGTGGAGTCAGGGCGGAGAGTAGGCGGGGAGGTGGGTGGCGGCCTCCCCCCTCTACTCCCCCACCGCCCACCACACCTTCCCCCGCCCGACGAGTTCTTCGAGTCTCGATGAGTTCCTCGAGTCTCGGCAGGTTTTCCCGAGTTTCTTGAGTTTCCACGAGGTCCGAGGCAGAACAAGTTGTCATGAAGAGGTGTTGATGTCGGCCAGGATGGACTGACTTTTTACAGCGACTAGAAGGAAGACCACTAGAAGAGCAGGTCTTTAACCACCATCCATAAAATCCATGGAGTCGGCTCCAGAGAAATGAAGGGAGGTCAACTTTTATCAACCTCCATCCACATGTTCAACTTCTTTACGTGGACATTTTTAGCACCACAAACCTTTAGTATCACACTTTATCATTTATTAGGACTTTAATGGAATCCACCAGCAGATTTACTTTTTGTTGACAAACTTTATTCTTGTCATTGTGGGACTGCAGTATTTAAAACTGTTCCTTCTATTTGACCTCATGTTAGTTTTAGTGGAGAAAGTTATTTTAGTTGTCGATTAGTCTCTTAAAAACCTAATAATAAATTGGATTAGTCAAGAGGTTACACTTTCTTACTTTGTCACATTTTAAATATGACAAAAAACATAAAAATAAAGCGTCTTGAGACAATTTCACCTTTATTTGGCGTTATATAATAAAACTGAATTCAAATTGTATGTGTCTTGTAATGTTGGAGTAATTCAGCCATATATGTTGGAAAACACATTTTCTTTGTCCATTAATCTGTTGATTGTTTTCTCCAGTAATTCATTTCTTGTTTTGGTTTATAAAATGTCAAACCCAAATATATTCAGTTTACTGTCATAAAAACCAAAAAGATTTACATTCATGATGCAGGAATCAGGCAGTTTTTCACTTTTTATCTTAGTTTAGTCAGAAAGATAGTTGATAATGTGTGAATTGTTGCAGCTTGTGAGCCGTAGAAGGTTTTAATCTTTGGGGCCGAGTGTCAAAAAACATTTAGAAACCAGCATCAACAAAACACTCAACAAAGATTTGAACATCATTAAAGGGAAATCCAACTTTTGCATGACAATGTCTAATGAAAGGACATTTATTTCCAACGTAAATGTGTGATATTCATCCTCTGGAGCTTTCTCTTCACATCGTCTTCCACCTGGACTGGTTTGGTTGGGAGCATGTGCAACAAACATTTGAAAAACTGCACTTTAACATCAATGAATGACACTGAAGTTTAATCTCTATATAAATGAGACTGAGTCTGGATGTGCTGCTCTGTCATTAACTCCTAAGTTTAGGGAAAGTTCAAACAAAAGAGGACAGTTCAGAGAAGACTTGAGAATGAGCTTATTCTGAACAAACATCTCAGACTTTCTGAGCTTCAGCACCTCTAGCAAGATATTTTAACAACAAGCAACTCAAGAGATCCAGAAGTTGGAGAGAGTTAGCTTTAGCTGAGCCAAAGAACATGTGGGACGCTAACCTAGCAAACATTTCAGACTTTTCTCTGTGAATTCTGAGAGATAATTTAGTATTTAAAGACAGAGCTACACATCTTAACTCAGTCTCATTAAAACAGACTCTAATTCAGCGTCATCCATCCATATTAAAGTGCAGTTACCCACAATGTTTGTTGCATGTGCTCCAACAAAACCTGTCCAGGTAGAAGGCCACTTTGACAAACAGGAAGTGGAAGATTCCAAGCAGATTTATAGAAGGGGGAACCGGACGGTACTAAGTGTGGTCGAGTATAAAGGGGTGTTTTGTGGGTTTTTAAGGCTGATAATGATTATTAGTGAGACATCTGGAGTAGAGAATCATTTGCAGTAAATGAAAGTATTTAAAATCTTAAACTTAGAAGAACATAAACTCTAACAGAAAACTTTGTTGATACATTTTTGTTTTGTTTACAGATGTTAAGTTAAAGGAGTTTTATTTGTGACGTATAACCAATCAAATCACTCCAGAAGACAGAGCGACCACAGGTAGATTAAGGTTCAGAGCCAAAGTAGCGCCATTTTTAAATGTATTTATTACCGTAAATCAGTAAAAAATAAAATACTGATAATCAGTAAATCAGTCAGCCCACAATTACTACAATTCTACAATGTATGTCTCTTTCCTTTGACTTGTTATTTGTACAATATACAATGTATATGATGGCGTTTTTTCATACCAAAGGCTATACTATGATGTTTTCTAAGAGACATACGATGCTACTCTGTTTGTTCTGGCCCTGAACCGCTGCACTCCTCCTCTGTTGTTTTCTGGATTGTACTCAGCTGCATGCCTTCGTCCACAAGGCCTCCGTTGACTCGTCCCGCCTGCCGTCTCTGGAGCTGAAGCTGGACTGGAACAGACCAAAGTACAGTCCAATCACGATGCCAGCTGCCTCTCAAAAGGCTCCTTCATCTGGCAGGTGGCTGCACTTCTTCTGACGGGAAGCTGAGCTGGCCCGGCAGAACTTTGGAGATGTGTTCCAGTGGTTGGTGGATGTGTGGGGAGATGGAGAGGGACCTTTGAATTGTTCAGAAAGGAAAACAGGGAACCCATTGGTAGTTTTAGTTTAGGGTGCTACTGCGGTGTGTTTTTGGGATTTAAGAGGTAAACAGGAAGAGTTTTTTTTCGTATTGATTATCTTTTACTTTGTTCCTGGTTGGAATGCCCATCAATGTCAACGTGAAGTTCACTTTTAGTTCTGTTTATTTATTTTTATTTTACTAACATCCATTTGTTTTTAACTCCCTCACATGTTGTGTTGTTGTAAACTTACTCTTTCAAATAAATTCTCATCTAACCCTCTGGAAACCAGCATTTGGACTGTTTTTGTGTTGCTCTTCACCTACTGACAGCTGTGGACTAAAGGCTATACTGTGACGTTTTTAGAGCGACATGCTATACTATGATGTTTGTTGGCCGACACGCTATACTATAGGCCTTTTTAATTGACGTATTACTGTGACGTTTTTTTTGTTTTAGTTTTTTTTGGTTTAGTTTTTTTTGTGTTTTTTTTTTAGCAACATATAAGAATTCGAACAGTTTTAAAAGTTACTATATTTTTACTTGTGCAATGAAATTATTATTCTATGGCATTTTTTAGATGACATATTATGCTCTGATGTTTTCTTGAATTACATACTATTTACACAATATACTGCACTATGACATTTTTTGAACCACATATCATACATGACAATTTTAGGCAACATCCTATCATTTTGCACTTTTTGAACCACATAATAATCTATGTTTTGTTTTTTGCCAACATGCTGTACTATGAACTACAGGCCATACTATGTTATTCTTGAGTAAAGCATACTATACTTTCATGTTTTCTGAACTACATCCTATACTATGACGTTATACACAGAGTGCTTTGGTTACATGTTGATTTATAATCTAGATTTTTTTCTGTTTTGTTTTTTGACGGGATTACCACAGACCTGACGTGAACACCGTGACATCCCCACCTCAGGGAGACGGCTGTCCTAAGATCTCAAGGCCTGCTTGGTCCGGTGGTCTTTCTGGTAAGTACTCCTTCCAAGTATGAGCCGGGAAGTTTACTCTGATGAATGACACCAGGGTCTAAGCCGACTAACTTCCACTTTCCTCCTCAACCCCATAGTCCTCTGGGAAACCTACATGGAGTAAGAAAAGTAGACAGAGAAGTAATTAAGTCTGTACACAACATATTAAAAAGAAATCATGCTAATAAATTAAATACAAAGAACCGAATTCGCCAATATACTGGAGACCAGAGCTATTTAATTTGATAAGTATAACCTTGTTTAGTAACATTTCTATTATTTGAGAGCAGTTCTAAAGAACTGCCTGTAATCCCAATCATAAAATGGGTTTGGAGGAAGAACATAGATGGTAATCTGGATATATATGAGTTAGGCTTTATAACTACTATTGGTAGTATTGGTGATAGGAATAGCAATCTGACTACTACTAGTAGTAGCGGTCTTACACCCATCTACTGCTGTTGATACTGGCACTGCTACTACAACTTGTAATACTATTACAAATGCTGATACTACTTCTACGACTCTGACAGCTGTTTATACTACTACTGCTGCTTGTACTTTTAGTATTACTACTACTGCTTGTACAACTATACTACAGCTACTATTAATCGTCTGGTATTTGGTTGTCAAGCTGCTAGCTCGCCTTAGCGTTTTGCTAGTGGCTAACTAGTTAGCTCATAGACTGGAAGCTCTCAACAAGATTTCATAATGAAAAAAGAGCCAAAACTACTCTTACCTATGAAAAGTCATTCCAAGTTTCCTTGTCTCAATCGTACGACGTAGTGTGTAACTGTATGCAGCACAGTGAGCCGGCATACTTCTTGTTTCCGTTTTCACGCCGTCCACATCAACGAAATGCAATGAAACTTTGCTCCCACTAGCTTAGCCTCGCCGTAGCACGCAGCTCAAAGGGGCGTGTCCTATCTACTCATTCATATCTATGACAACAACAGTGGCTGCACATAAGGACGCCTGACGTTGATTAGCTGCGTAAATACCATTATATACAGTCTATGGTAAATACGTATGTGAATCGCATCATTGGCTGCAGCAGCCAGTCACCGGTCACTCACTGACTCACACTGAAAAATAGCACAGAATGAATTGTTACGTGTTTATTTTATTTACAATTTAGGTTGGATTTTGTGTGTATGTGTGTGTGCGCGCAGCGCAGATTTTCTGTGCGCGGAGACCGTGCCAGCAGTGCGCAATTGCGCACGCGCGCAGCTTAGAGGGACCAGTGCCTGAGAACATGAAACGTTCATAATCAGACCATCATGTGATCAGCATACCGACGCAAACAAATGCAACAAGATAAACACAGGACATAAAATAACAAGAGCGCTGAACAAACCATACGGATGATAAATTTACAGAATGTGCTAAAGAGGAAATGTCGCTGCAGATAGATTAGGTTTCCCATCAACATAACGAGGAAATGTTCATTTCCATAATTGCCAAGTTTGTAACATGCAAAACCAAAATGCAGAAACACAAGCAATGCAAGCTGTTAATTTAGATGCTCATCATATGTTTGTATTGTTGCACTTTGTATTATTTTTGAATGATATAAATTACATTCTTGCATTAATAAATTTGTAATTTTTAAATTTGTTTTCCAGTCTTCACTTTTTCAAAGAACCTTTTGAGGGTTAAGACTTGATTGTGAGGTTGCGGCTAAAATGTGATTTAGATGAAGTTTATGGAAACGTATGATGCCATCGAGGGTCCTGACAAGTTTAGTATACACATGTATGTGTGTGTTTGCGTTCTGACACTCAGCCAGTCTGTTTTATCACAGCTCACTCTTTCATCTCTGCAGCAGGCCTGAATGCAGCAGACAGACTGGGTGACACTGACACCCAGGGGTCCCTGAACACATCAGCACCCATCCTCCACACTTCAGCCCAAAAACCCTGAAATCTCCAGATACCACCATCACTGTCACACACCGAAACACACACTGACTTTCATTTTTACAGATAGAGTCATTGTTGACGTCTCATCCTCTCTCATCAGTTTCAGAGTCAGTCACCACAAATTTCAGGAAAGAGGTTGGATTTTTAATATACTTTTACGTGGCTGCGTATTCTAAAATATCAGAAATAAAATTATCTACTTGCATCCATAATACTGACACTCAAGTGCTCCAAGTTTCTGATACTAGAAACCTTTAGAATATCCTTCTTTGAAGGAACAATATATTTTCCAGTGTATTGGCTGATATATACAATCACCTGCCATTTCATCAGGTTCACCGGCTGGTAAAGTGAATATCTAATTTGCCCATCATGTGACAGAAACTCAGTACATTTAGGCATGTAGACATGGTCAATAAGACCTAAAGAAGTTCCAACTGAGCAATAGAATTTTAAAAAATAAATAATGGATAAATAAATTAACATGCAGTGACTGGTCTGAGCTAATCAAAAGGCAGCATTGATTCAAACATCCTCTTGTCACAACCAAAATATGAAAACAAGCAGCTCTGAATGCACAGCATGTCCACTCCTGAAGGTAACATTCCTGTCAGCCAAGAACAGTAAACAGAGGCTACATATGTATAGTGAAAAATAAATAATAAATGAGAAATATAATTGGTAACATAGATACAAAACTAAACGTTTAACCAGTAGTTATATGTGAGAATATAAAGGATGACACCAGAAACTTAATTCTGAAAGATTGAGTTAAGCAGCAAAGAGAATATTGTTATAGTAATAGTCCCTATTCAGAAAATACATATCACAAGATGAGACAGTGTAAGGAAGGAAAAGAAAGATGTAGAGGACACTTGGACTGTGACTAATTCGCCATATTCCTTAAAATTTTATACATATCCATGCTTTTGAAAGCAAAAGTATAATCAGGTGACAGAATCATACATTCACTTATTCTGTTTAGACTGAAAGAAATTTGCATATTGTAGTTTATTTAAAAATATCAGAAAATTATGCGATGATTTCACCAAAATCTGTCACTAATAACATCAACAAGAAAAGCACTCGGTACTACACCAAGGCTGCTCAGTGGTTGTAGCATTTCTGATGGCTGAAATCTTGAAAAAAATCGTGGCAGAAATCACAGCACCATAGAATGTGGCCATTTTTTATAGATGTACCCACAAACAAAATGACCTTGCACTGAGCACAGGTGTGTGTTATGCATGTGTACGTTATGTGCAGATACCAAATCACGTGACATAAATATGTAGCGGGGAGTGGGAACTGATGGGACTCGGAAACACCCCCACAATTTAATCAATTGTTCCTTGTATCATTTCTCATGGATAAGTCCTGATAAGTCCACATTGGGATTTGTAACAGGATCAATCATGTAATCGTCAGCAGGCAGCTGATGTAGCGTTCACTTGTTGTCATAGTTACACTGACGGCGTGCCGCTATCTTGCAATGATACAGAAATCTTTAACAAATCCGTGGATCCAGACTATAAAACGCATCACTGCCAATATCTAATCACTTGGTCCTTGTGTCATTTCTGACCTTCCCTGAAAAGTTCATTCAAATGTGTTAGTCGGTTTTTGAGTAATGTTGCTAACAGACAAAAAGACAAACAAACGTATGCTGATCGTCATATAAACACACCATTCCTTGGCAGAGAAACAGCTGCACTAGCGTTGCAATTGCAAAAATGACACTTAACTTTACTGATTGACCAGTTTTATTTCAAGTTAATTAAAATTTGCAAACAAATTTCTTTCTTTCTTATTAATGTTGATTTGTTTTTAAGATTGAGATTTTAAGAAACACTTTCTATTGTTTTTTAGTTCACTTGAGCATTTTTGAGCTTGGGTGCCTTGTTTAACCACACGCAAATTCACACACACTAGATCGGATGTAAGAGGATTTTTTTTAATGCTTCTTGACAGGATAAAAACAGAACATTAAAAACATTAAACAAATTGAAGTCTGACAGCTGATGCAGTAAGTACAAAAAAAAATCCCGGGAGCTGATTGGTATTGATCATTAACTTCTGTGTTTGGCAGTAAAGATCTGACTCCCTGATCCTTATAAACGTTTTTATAACTAACAATAATGACCATTCGTTGACTGAGGAAGATAGCGTGAGATGCTTCACTGTTCTTGGTTGATAATTCCCAAGTTAGGACCATTTTTTTTTTTTTTTTTTGAAAATGGAGCAGAAAATCACTTTGCAGGAGAATAATTTGGGGGCTCACCCTGGCAGTCCAGCACTTGAAGCCACCTGACTGCTCCGTGGTCGGCTCGGCATCAGGCTGACAGGGGGGAAGCGGGAGCCTCCATAAACTGGGTCGCAGAGGGTAAAACCGCCTGAGGGCAGCTTGGCTGACACCCCACATCTAAATCAGCACGTTAAGCACCGGTGCACGACAAAGAATTACGGGGAAAAAATGCAAGAGAGGGGAAACCGCATGCATTATGTGTTTTAATATTCAGAGTTTGAAGAGTGGATGAGATCAGTGCAGTGGAGCCGAGCCATTTGGCTTCCCTTCAAAGCAACGGACGCATGAAGGGTGCCGACCTGCTCAGGTTCAAACAGAGCTGTTTTTCACTTTCCAGATGAATTCTCACCTGAAGGTCGTCATTCGGTAACTGTGAAGCAGACAGAGAGCTTGAGGCTGTTTGTTCAACCAACAGCTGAGGTTAAACTAACTCATAAACTCTGACATTATTTAAATTAATCGTCATTTTCTTACTTTTTTAGAGCGAAAGTCCTCCCTCATGACTTGAAGTTGCATGAAAAATTAACCTACTGAATTATTTCTTACAACCACTTCATAGACAATGTCCTGAGAAAACCTGTTCTTTTAAATTTCTTTTGTAACCACGATGCACGGGCCTGCCAGGCTTAGACCCAGGAGCCCAGAGGGAGAGGAAAGACCTGGGCAGAAACCTGGCTTTGAAATGACTGTTAACATTTCTTGTTGAATAAAGATGCTACACAGAGAGGCAAAGCAACTACATAGAGATCCAAAATGACTACTGCAAAGTGCAAAGATGACACAATGATGAAAAAACAACCACAGAATTATTACAAAACAGCCACAAAAAGACAGAAAATCGCCACAGGGACATGCAAACAGGTATAATAGGAGACAAATAGATGCAAAATGAACACAAGAAAAAACAACTGGATACAAACATGTCCACATCATTTGTGGTCACTTTGTTGCTATTTCAGATGTCTTTGGTAATTTAGTTGCCAGTTTCAACAGTTGAAATTGTCCATGTGTGGTAAGATAAGAGACGGGACTCAAAATATTGAACTGAAGGTGAAGTAAAACTAAGTTACCATTCATTAAATTACCTCAACCTGTGTTTAGTTTTAAATCAACTGACAGAAATTTGAGTTTGAGTTGCACTAAATATTGATGCAATTATCAACATTACTATGTTAACCCAACCAATCAAAATCATGTGTATCTAAATTAGTATATCAGATTTTATTTTTTATTTTTCTAATTTTGCAGCCATGCATTTAAATTTGTGGGTATGGGTCCCTTGAATAACTTTATATAATGTATGGGGACAAAATCTACAATTCTGATTCTGAGTAAGATTGTACAAGAAGTAAATCCCAAAATAATTTCAGCAGTCTGAGTTAGACAAATGAAGGAATCTACATTGTGGCACAGGTTTATTTCTTTCATGTGAATACAGAGACGTATTCCTCCGTTGTAGCTCAAAAAGGAAACCCTGCTTGTGGAAAGAGGAAGACGAACACTTTGGAGGATACTTTTTTCAGGCCCCTTTCTGCTGTCTTGGGGTCTTATTTAGACACGAAATCAGCATCTCAAATCAGCATCCTATTTATGTGTTGAGGTGGGCTTTAGATAATTCACTGGTACTCGTGTCAATGCTTGTCTCATCTACTATATATAATTCAAAACAAACATTTTCAAAGACAATTAACAAACTACAATTGACTTACTTTAGCTGATCCTTTATTTCTACTTCCCTCCCATATTGTCTGATGCAAGATGAGCCCAAAGGAGCCGCAAGTGCAATTTTATCCATTTCACAGAAGCACAACAAAAGAAGCTTTTTTTGTGTGTGTGGGTCTTACCATCACACCTACATACCAAACACACCATCAAACTCAGTATTAAAGACAAGTGAAGGAGGTGTGTGTTTTGAAAATGAGGTCAGCTGCAATGTTTCCAACACACTCCTCTCTGTCTCTGTCTAACCTTTAGAGAATCCTGCCGACACTCAGATTAGCTCCCACTGAGGGTAAATCCTGGACGACAGCTTACACACACACACACACACACACACACACACACACACACACCACACACACACGCGCGCAAAAGGCAAAGTAATACCTAATGCACACACACAGACTCTTCATTTCTTTCTCAATCTCTTGCAGACACACACACACACGCACACACATGCACACACGCGCACACTAATGACTGCATAAAGTAATACCTCAAACACACACAAGCTCTCAATCTGTCTGTAACTCTCTGGTGTACCCTAACACACACACACACACACACACACTGCTGCTCTTGTACTACCACTTTGCAAATGTGCATACACAAGCTCTCTCTGGCTTCCTCACACACACACACAGAGCCGTCCTGAACTTCTGGGATGTGTGGGTAAAAAGCTGACTTGATGTGACGGGAGGTGTGCAGACTCGGCAGAACTGTGGTTCTGCAGATGGTTGATGTGAACCTGCAGCAGCTGTCAGATCTCTGTTAGAAACCGTCGCCGCGCTTTTTATTCTACAAGCTCTGCCTCCTCCCCCATCCACCCCCCCATGTTCTACTCTGCATCTCCCCCACAGGAGTTTGTCAAAACTCAACCAATCCTCCACGCCGGCAACAAAAACACACCAAACACCTGCTTAAATGCTGCACCAGCTGACTTTGGTGGCATCAAGTGAGAGGCGGAGCCGACTGGTTTCAAATCAGGAGGATGTTTTGCCAAGTAAATCGGTCATGAGCAATTAATTTTGCATTAAAAATGGATCATATAAATGTAACTGGGGCTGCTTGTCATGATCAACTCACACAAATTAACCACAATGTTCTGCAGTTTGTGTCAGATTTTTTTTTCTGGCTCATGACCTTTGTGTCTGGTTCAGTCTCAGAGATTTCAGTAAATATGTCACTGCACAATACCTGCTCAGCACCAAACAGACCCAGTTACAAATTAGGTGGGGAAGAAAGTGGAGTATTTAGGTGCTGAAAACACAGATGTGTCTCTCAGAAGGTGGTGCAGACCAAACGAGAGCTAAAAGAACAGTAGACATTGGATTTAAATAAACATAAATTGCTATTCATCTGATGTGTAAATAGTCAGCTTTGGCAGTTCAATATGATTCTGTACGATTACATGTGATTCATGGTTTATTTCTGTTCCACTCAAGATTCCAACAACCCACTATTTAATTTTGTATCATTATTTAAATCCACACATGAAGTGCTAACTTTACACCATTGTGACTGAATCCGTTTTATCAGCTGCAGTTTCAAAGAATACCTTGGATATCAGCAATAGATTTTATAGTTCAGCTATGGAGGAAAATATTTTCAAATTTTAAAATGTTAAAGAAGCAGAGCGCAAAATCTCTCAATAACACAAACAGTTCAACAGGTGGTTTCCTGCAGGCCTCAACCCCAAAACCAGACTGCAGTGAAGAGACCAATTGGTGTCGCACTGAATGCCGACTGAAAATAAATTAAACAACTGAAAATAAATAACAAAACAACCACCATACATCTCAAATTTGTGTCAAAACAATCAACCATCATTCTGTCAAATACTACTTTGAGCAACTGCATAGACTCCCTCACCACAGAGTTCTTCTAAGTGCCGGATACAGATGTATCTGTTTATCTGCCTGGTGAATGTTCTCTCTCCACACTGCTGACTGAACTTTGCAAAAGACCGTGAGTGAATAGACAAATCACTGTGTAGCAAATCATTCTGCGAACACCAGCGAGGTGCATTTTTGTGAAGTGAAGACTCTTCTCTGTGGAACTAATCAGCTGATCTCAGCATCTTAAACACACCAGAGTCCCACTTAAGCTTTTTATACATCAAATCAATATGTGGAGCTCATTAAGCTCATAAACGGGAATCAAGACTTCCATTAGCTGTAGAAGTCAGTCAGCATGTTCCAGCTGTTATTTTACAACTGTGTGTCATGACAGCTAATATTAATCAATATCTGAGATTTTGTTCTCAAGGTTGCCGGTACCAATTAAGCCAGCTTTATTTGAAGGTAATATTGACTACTTAATAACAACTACCAAAAACCTTATTAATTCTGGATTTATGCCTGACAACAGCTGGTCAAACTGATTATTTGGAAATTAACAAAGCTAAGCTTAATCTAACTACTGGTTATTAAGTGATGAACTAGAAATCAGTAAAATAATAATGCGAGAATATCTATGTTTTAAGCTCTAAAAGGATGTTCATAAGCAAAGAAAGCTATGACTTGTCTGTGACATAAACAGCAAACAATAGAAGTGGACACATCCCATCCGATATCAGACAGATAGATGATGATAGATTGATGTTATTTTAGGATTACCTTCACTGCGACTCTGATGATTGAACAGTGGCTTCTCAATTGAGTTTCTACTCTAGGGTCTATAGTTTCTAAATTGTTCTTCTAAAATATTTGGTTCTGATTGTCCATTAGAGAAAGTATTTGAAATGTCAACATAGAAATATGGATTATTGAGGGGCGATGCAATTTTGAATCATTCGACATTTATGCGACATTGCACCAGGGTGTACTCATTTCTGTTCACTGTCTAGTGAGGTAAAAACCAAACAGAACACGTAAAAATTTACTTGACTCACATGTCATGATAAAAATTGTCTACCCATTACCCATATATTACTAAATACACATTTGTTTCCTCTATGTATTTATTCTTCAGTTACGGCTGCTTTGATTGTTTTTCTTTTGGAATAAAATGCAGTTCAATCAAGTCCTAATTTCCTAGCTATGTAGTGTTTTCTTAGTTTGATTAGATCAACCAGATAAGAGCCTTTTAAGCATAGATTTTACCCAAGGGAGGAATCCAGGCAGAGGATCCAGCACATCAGCCTCTCCGAGTGGGTTCTTGAATCCTACCAGTATCGCAGCAGTAGCAGTGGGAAACCTTCCTGCTGAAAGTCAGCCTCAGTCGTTTTCTAGAAGAGAAGCCAACAAACAAACAAGAACCTGTATTATCATATTTGTTTCTTTTTCTTCTGATATTTAATGTAGCCACAAAATTCCACATTCTCAAATCAATCTTAAATCAAATGTCTTAGTGTATTTTTCAGTCTTAAGTCAACTTGTCCTCTTCTTCAGATCAATCACTCTCTCTACAGGCGTCCAGCATCCTTTTGTGGACATTTTAAAAGACTGCAATCTATAAAGAGCCATAAAACTTAATTAACTGACCAGTCAAATTTATAGGTGTTACAATAACAAGGTTTTAAAAAAGAATTTAAAAAGATTTGGATTTCACAAGTGCATCTGTTACTGAATTTAGATTCAATGAAATGTGATCAGACTCCAATGCTACACCCATAAAAACTGAACCCATAAAAAACAAAAGTCATATCTAATTTAATCAAACTGGAATGTTCTTCCTCAGACATTACAGTACTTTACAGTAGAACTCTGCATAGCATTTGGATCCTTGGAGTCAAATTCACTGGCACAACTCTTTGAATGTCGAAAAGAAAAAGATGAGCATTTTCTTGGTGTGATCCTGACCTGATACAGCATCACTGCTCTTGACTTGGGGCTCTTCCACTGTGAAAACTGCTCTGTTTGTGCACAGCTGGAACAGAATCTCAATTCTCTGATCATACCTCTTACTTATTGACATGCTTAGTATCATGCAAAATTGTTGGCTTCATCAATGTGCTAAAGTGATGGCATCCTGTCATTCAGACACAGATCACTTTTACATTAATGTTCCTCAAAGCAAGTTCAGACAGTACATTAAGTGAAACTTACCTGGATAATATCCATTGATAAACACAAGGCTAAATCTAACCTCACAAGCATATCAAACTTCCTATATTACAAAAGAACCTTGTTTATTTGTGATTTCCCAAACTCTAAAAATTCTATCCATGTGTGATGATAATCGAATTACTACTTTATGAACCGCAAAATAAAAAAAATATGGTGACAGCAGTGATCGAGCTCAGGACTCAAACCTGAGGACGGCTGCTATGCAACAACAGATTTAACTGTAGCTGATAAAGTGTGACTCTGTGTGAAAGCTCACCTATCTAATGACATTTATTATTGGTCTCCATCATTACATTCCTTGCTCCATTACCGTTGCAGTTAAGTTTTATTCAGTGGCCATTTTATTTTGTAAAAGATATGGAATAGTGTTCTCTGTGATGCTTTTGGATCAATATTCGTGATGAAATGTGGAAAAGGCCTTTGTTTCATACAACTCCAAGTAGATCATGTGCCAATCCATTAATGGAAGGACATGCAATTTAGATTTGTGCCGTGTCAAAAGCAATATGGAAATGTTACTTAGTCCAACCCAGCTGGATTTCCATTGTGCCTTTTGTGGAAAAGAGGCCAAGAAGCCATGTTCAGATGCTGAGTGCATGTCTCGAAGCGCCGCTGATCACTGAGGGGTCAAACTTGACACAAGCCAGTTGGATGACACTTGGCTAAAATATGGACTCAAGTTTAGTTCAAAGGTAAGCTGATTGCTTCACCACTGTGTCCACTCCTCTATTGTCCTATTAATCCTGAGCTCCCAAGCTTCCATGTAATTGAACCCTGTGGCTCCAAACACAAAATGTCCAACAACAATGATTCTGTACTGCAGACCAGCAAAAAAATCACCTCAAAATGGTCGTATTTGGCAGATTTTCCTTCCCAAGGAGTAAACATCTCAGGACGGCTCTGTAAAGATGGTCAGGCACTCCTGAATAACTACCTGGTTGCAGAAAAATGAGAATTGTAGATGCGGAATGAAGAAAAAGCCATATAAACTAACAAATACAAGATTACAATATTTGACTCAACACCATGACTGAGTATCTGAACTGCTGTTAAAAAAGGTTTTCTGGGGAAAATAATAAGTAATTCAAGATTTAGTAAAAAATGTAAAAAAAAAAACAACAAAAAAACAACAAAAAACCAAAACATTTATTTCCACAATTGACTTCTGAGTGACAAGAAGAAAACTCTTATTATTATTATTATTATTATTATTATTATTATTATTATTATTATTATTATTATTATTATTATTATTATTATTATTATTATTATTACTATTACAATCAGACCTCCGACAGTGTTCACTTTACCCTCGTCCTCCTCCTCTTCCTCCTAATCTGATTATTCCAGTTGGCGGTGCGTCTGCTGCCTCTCATCATTATAAACCTGGATTTCTGTGTCAGAGCGTCGGGATTTTCCAGCTCAGATTCCCACTGAGGAAGACGAGGGACGTGTTTATCAACTGCAAAACACGCTCACACAAACACACACACACACACACACACATACACGATGAAGTGCCTTCGTCACACACAACGTATGAAAATGTAAATGAGCACATTTTCACTCACAGGGGGTTATTGCGATACCGGGGATTTTTCTCCTCAAAATTTGCCCCTAAGATGGAAGCAACTGGCTGACTAACACACACACAAATACATAAACACAAAAATGCATTCACAACACATGTATACTGTATGTACACACACACACACACATATATATGCACACACATCATACACATACAAAAGGGGATTATTATTATCAAACACACACATGCAAGAAGCTTAAAACCTTTTTTAAAAAAAAAAAAAAACTCACACAGTCAGGGACACATATCATGGCACACACCAACACACTGACACATGACAAGGCTTATAAGTGACTTACACACTGTCGCGCAATCACACACATACATACACACCAGTATCCCCGGCGTTTTCTCATCTTAGCGAAGGGGAGCAGACAGACGCTAAAGCAACTGCAGCAAACCAGGATTTACAGCATCAGACTCATCTTCTTCCTCAACTTCCTTCTTCACAACACACACACGGATGCACAGATCGGCACACAAAGCTTGTTCAGCAGTGAGGAAAATCTGAAATATGGTGTCCCTGCAGTGGAAAATGTTGAGCATTCTGCAGCTGATCACTTTAAACTCTTAAATTTATCCTTAAAGCAAACAGCTGGACATTTTGGGTGAGTTTTTTTAATGCCTCCAGAGTCTGATGAGAAGATATGACTCATCCAAACAACAAAAACGTGTCTGAGCACCAATTATCAATATTTGTCAAGTACTGAAAGGGGAAATTTTCATTTTGATTTTCTTCGTCTATTTTCTAGTTTTTATAGTAGTTTCAGATTTCATTTGTAAAAATTGCATTTTTTTAGGTCATTTATTATTTAAATGAGGCCTGACCCTTGCTGCTTGGGCACAACAATATTTAAATACATTTGAGAACGCACTGACTGATAAACTTGTCACACTGTCTGCAACAACTACAGCCTAATTCCTGGCTTTTTGACAGATTTTATCCCCGCTTCATTTGTAGAGTACAGACATCAGTAGATGTGATGAACCTGTTTTCAGTCATCATGAATTTATTTCTTCTGTGACAACAAAACAACTTCAAAAACCTCTGCAGGTGAAACTGGGCTAACAAAACACTTGTGGTTGGTTGGCGTGAAGCGGGGGCCCATGCTGGAATCGAAACTGAGGACTGAGCCCATGAAGCAGCACTCTCTGTAGATTACCGTGTTATACTGATACTCTCTCCACCCAAAAGGAAAGGAAAAAAAATCATATTTCCAGGCCATTTCACAAAATGTTTTATCAACAACTCTAATGTCTACCTACCAAAAATTTCCGCTCCGCTTACAAGAGAATTACTGCCTCACAGAGCTTAAAGAGTGACAGTCGACTTTGAATATTGTTCTTAAAGAAGCAGATATTTTCTGACACAGATCATCTTTTGCATTGAATTGAAGAAAAGTTTCATATCCATCCAAAACTCGAGGAGCTTCACCCGTCAGTTAGTTAGCATGGTCCAACAAATGAACAGGACCTCTGGAACATCGGGTACCCAAAATAGTTTCTCCTGCTCTGCAACTCTAACAAGATCGTCAGATCTCACTCCTGTTTAAAAACAGCATTGCATAGTGCTGCTAAAATCATAATTTCTCCATTTATTGTATTTTTATCTCTATCCTCCTCTTTGCTGCTGCCACAATGACTTAAGATTAAATGAAACTTTAATGATCCCTGCGGGGAAATTGGCTCCATGTGTCTTTTCTAAAGTTATATAATACAAAGAGCTTTTACTAAAATAACAAGGAGCCACTTCATACCCTGTAAAAGTGAAACAGAAAGTTTGAGTTATTTCAACTTTGGTTTAGTCCAATAACAAACTCCCTTACCTCTGTAAACTCTTCAGCAGGTCTCATATCTACAGAAACTTTAGAAGTTAGCATATTTCTGCACAAATATTACCTAAAACGTCATCAGATTTTCACGAGTCCTAAAGATAGATAAAAATGATCTATTTCAACAAACAAAACAAAATATTGTTCTTGGTTATTTAGAAAGAGATCCAGTATTACATTTCTGTGAATAGCGAAAAAGTGCCAACCTTTGCTTTCAGTATTTGGTGTGATGCTCTTGTGCAGTAAGTGAAAATAAATGTTTCCAGGAAGTTTTGATCAGTCCCACATATTGGCTTGGAGTAATTTTAGTTCATTCCTTCGTACACAACAGCTTTAACTCTGGGCATCCTCACATGAACTGTTAAACTCTGGTCTTTTTACAACATTTCTGTCACTTCTCAATTATTGTATTATTTTTAAAGTTGACAGGTAGAGGATTCCTCTTATGAACAGTCAAAGACAAACATTTTAGAAAGATTATATTGAAACTACAGACTTCAAAACTGAACTGCATACACCTGGTGTAATTTACGTACATCAGAACTTGCTCAGTTTTGGATCTATGGGCTGCATTTACCTCAATGTCCGGATCATGGCTCTCCATGAAAAAGAATTGTTAGAGGGAATGCAAAACCTGACTGTGATACTTCACACAGACGGAATACAGGAAGATTGGTGACCAGCTACCAGCACAACTGCAGAATAATCAAGAGATATTACCAGAGGCATAGTACCACCAATCAGAGCCAGAGTGGGTATCCTCCAAAACTGACACCACAGAGCTTGTGCAATTTACCTCTGAAATACAAGTAGACAAGTGCGTCAGACTTGGCACAGCAGTTAACAGTGGAAATCAGGGACAGCTCAGACTGTGAATGACATTGTGTAACATCAACCTCTATGGCTGGCATCCAAGAAAACATCCTTTCTTTTTCTTTGGCATAAAAATGCCAGGTGAAACTTGCAAGAAAAGTAGACTGATGAATATTGAAAGCACATTCTTTGGTCAGATAAATTAGTTTGGCTCAGGTGAGACCCAGCAGGTTTGAGGTTAGCCTGGCCAGGACTACAACAGTGAATGCATAGGCCCAACAGTGAAGCACAGCAGTGAGTGTGTGATGATGTAGGGCTGCCTTAGTGCAGAAGGTTGTGGGAAGACGACATTTACAGATGGCATCGTGAACGCCTGTGGATATACCAAAACACTGGCTGACTGGCAGAAGAGGAAAATTCCAGCACGACAAGGATCCAAAGCACACTGCCAAATTCACAGAGATTTCTAAAGAAGTAAAAAAGTGGGTGCCCCGTGACTTTAATCCAATAGAACAGATTTGATGTCCTTCATGCAGGATTGAGTCTGTCTTCAGAATTAAAGGCTAACATATGAAATATTGAAAAAAATAAAATAAAAGATTTAAATCTCAGTAATGACTTACTTTTGTTGAGTTCCTATTGTAATTTAATACTGTGATACTGTCTGTGTTTTTAATATAGTAAATCTAAACTGCTAGTTTTTAACCTGATATAAGAACAACTTTGAATCATTTACTAATAGGTAATATTGCACATGGGTGAACTCACTTCTGTTTTAATACATTCCTAACACAGAACCCAATGACCAGCCTACACCTACTGAACACAGAAATTAAACAAATCATTCAATCGAGCTTTTTAAAATCAAACTGCAATCTAACTAAATAAGTTAAATAAGAACAATAATTTCAACACAAGATTACAGGTACAAGAAATAATTCTCCACACCCTGTAAAATACTGCCATCTAAATTTGGTCAATAAAATGACACCAGTTAATGTGAGGGTAGTTGACAGCTAGCTTTGGCTCCATGTGACTGGTGAAGTGTTTGCATGCTGAGTGTAAGTGCATGGTGTGTTTATTGCACATGCTCATACTGTATGACAGTGAGATCCTGTGCTTTTCACTAATCAACAGGAGACGTACAGCAACGACAAAGAGCGGAGAACAGCAGCACTTAAAAATGACTAACAAGTAGGAAATGGCAATTCAGTTGTAGATAGCGAACAAAATAAAATCAGATCAACTCACTGTCACTTCACATTGTCACATCTTAAAGAGTTTACTGGTGAGATGTGAAAGCAGACTTGTGATAGATCGGCAACCTGCAACACCACCCATTGTGAAACAGGCATCAGGTGACCCCATAAAATGGTTAAAGAGAAATCACGCCTGGATGAAGTGAAGTGAACTGAATTTAATGATCACAGGAGCCGTCAAGTGAGACCCAGAAAGCTGAAACACACACACACACTCAGGTATGCATGGCTGAACACCACAGAGAGACTCTTACTCAGAGGTTTTTGAAAAATACCTGAGTCAGAAAGACGTGCTGGTCCCTCCCCCCTCTTCTGTCTACCCTTTATATCTCCACTTTGCTGCCTCAAACATTTTCAGCCTCTATGAAGAGTTGTGGAGTCTTTATCTTAAATTAGACAAGTCCTCCGTGTGATTTTATTTCGAGCTAATCAAATGTAAAAGCTCGTGCACAGGTGTTCTTGCCTAGTCTGGCTGTGGTCATCATCTTTGGGGCTGTGTCCTATAAATCACTCTCATGTTTCATACATTTTGATGAGAAATGTGAGGTCATTTTTCCATCATTAATAACTTAATTAGTACCTGAAGCTAAAATGTGACATCAGATTTATTTGTTCAAATGATTCTGCTCACTTTCAGCTGAAAACTCTGACAGACTAGTTCTGCTTTAACTTTATTTTCAATGTCACATTCTCTAATAACACATCTTTAGGTCAGTGGAAGTGTGTGTGTGTGTGTGTGTGTGTGTGTGTGTGTGTGTGTGTGTGGGTGTGTGTACCACATGTGAAGGTGTGAGTCTGTCACACAACTAACCCCTGATCAGTCTGTACACACACCTGTCAGTCAAGGCTGACGTCACTGTGGTAACAGCGCACACACACACACTGACCTTCAGTCGCTGTAATCACAAACAGACGGCTGGTGTCAAGCGTGAGTGAGTGCATGCGTGCGTGCACGTGTGCGTGTGCGTGTGTGTGTGTGTGTGTGTGTGTGTGTGTGTGTGTGTACGTGTGCGTGTGTAGTTGCACGTCTATCTTTGTGAGGGCCCATTTGCATTTCAGACCTTGAGAATGAAGACCTTTCTGCGTTTGGTCAGTTCTCACAACTTCAAAGGGCTGTTTGGGTATTTAGTCATGATAATTAAGACCAGGACAAAAGGTTAGGGTATGTAATATGTCAGTGAGAGTCCTCACAAAGATAGAACTGCAACTGTATTCAAGTGTATTTGTGAGCAGTTCCTGACTCATTCCAGATTACAAATTGTTGGGTTTTTACACTGCCAACAGGGTTTTACTGACATCAGCTTCAGGGACAGTCTGTGTGTGTGTGTGTGTGTGTGTGTGTGTGTGTGTGTGTGTGTGTGTGTGTGTGTGTGTGTGTGTGTGTGTGTGTGTGCGCGCATATGTGTGTCCTGCAGTTCTCCCTTCATCACTCAGGTTTATTGTCATCTCAGGATGCAGGAGGAGGAAGGTTAGAAAGAGACAGACTGACAGCAGGCACTACAGCGCCCCCTGGAGACACACGGACAGAAGAGGAGACAGTAGGTTTGAAATTTACTTTGAAAAATGGACAAACAGAATTATGACAAGGCTAGAAGAGGATGGTGAGTCTACCTAACAGACAGGTAGGTGTTCGAGGTAGGATTATAATATTTCTATTTGTTTGTAAGTAAACATTAAATCTAGATCAAACAGATTTTTTGCCAGTTAATGTTTTTAAAAAATGTTCAACAAAAGAAACACACATTTACCAAAACTACCTACTTTGTTGTAAAACAAATATCTCACATTAAATTATGGTAAAACAGACAAATATGCCACCTGACTGACAATGCACCTCTACAGAAATTCCACAGTGGACAACTACATATGCCAGCGATGACACAGTTCCACACAAAGACATGAGGAATGGTTACACACACTCACTCACACACTCACACACACACACAAGCATCTTCTCCACACAAGCTTCACCTAAAGCCAGATGTTAGAAACAGACAGAAAGGAATCTGAGAGCAGAAACATCAAATCTGTGCAATGAGAAGAGACAGACGGCTGGCGAACGACTCTCACAGACACACGCTGATGTGACACAATCACACACACACACTCGTCATATATACCCCACACTCACACACATTTGTCACATCAGGCATCTGAACTACACGCATGATTGCTTAACTGTGTGTGGATGTGAATGTGTGCTGATGGACTCCGATGTGACACTTTCAAGCAGACGCAGCCAAATCAGAAAGAAATTTGTTAAATCAGCTGTGATCCTGTGTGTGTGTGTGTGTGTGTGTGTGCGTGTGTGCGCTACTCTTTGTAGTATGACTTCATGCCAGCAGCTCATTATATTGGTCTGTTCCATTTTTCTTTTTCAAAATAACAGTCAGTAAATAAAAAGCTACCTGTAGATCGACTTATTGTCACAGATTTTATAATTTTTTTTTATTTATGTATTTTTAAATGATGACTATTCCTTTTCATTACCTTTTTCATTTCAGAAGTTTGACTGCTTGATTCTGGTAAATTACTATATTGCTTATCATGGGATTGCATGCGCTAAAAAATATGAAGAAAAAACAACATTATATTTGATTAGACTAAATTCTATTTTTACAGTAACACAAAAGGTCTAAATTAAATGAGAAAATATGATTTACAATGTATAACAACAATTTATCACAGTATTGTTCATTAATAAAGTTTACATATTTTTTTTTACACACTGAATTTCACATTTCTACTGCCTAAACTAAGAGACAAAACAGTTTAATATTTTCTGTAACAGATTTTTATTATGTTCTGTAAATTACACCAGATTTGATTTCCTGCATTCTTCAGTATTTTTTATTTCACTCATTCATTTCAGATTTCTGAAATAAATAATAATATTCACCAAAATATTCCTAAAATAAAATACAATTACATCCAGTATGTGTGCTTGGTCCTGATATGCTTGCATGCACATCTACTTTTATTTTTATTTGTAGGTGCTCACTGACTCGGAGGAACTTCGGCTGAACTAAAAACTTTTTCTTTCCATTTTCTCTTCGTTTCCTTGTCACTTATTATCCTCACCACCAAAAGAGTGTGTTTATTGTAAACTGTGCTGAACTATGGAAGGACGGCAACTTCTAAATGCATGCTAAGATGCAATCCAAATGAAAATCACTTTAAAATTTCATGTTTTTAGAAAAAATATGAAAACCCCCAAAACAAGGAACCTCTGCCATGTGTCTTTGTGTGTGTTTGCATGCACATCTTACATTCAACAATGTGTGCATGAATTGCATGTTTTGTGGAAGTAATTGGTTTGTGAATATGTGAATGTGTGAAAAGTTTACGCGTATGTGTGTGTTCTCCTGAGGGCAAATTAGAAAATGGGTGAATCTAAGCATAAAGGTGTGTGTGTGTGTCCCTTTTGCCATCACACCAAGCTCCATGACTCACCCCCTCGTTACCCATCAGCCCCATCACACAGCCGACCCCACGATAGTTACACAGCTGAGCGAGCGAGTGGCACGGCCTTGTTGAACACTGCTTTTGAAGATGATGCAACACGATAGACGAGCGAGTCTCGGCTTTAAAAGAAGCGTATCCAATGTTTTTTTAAAGAGCTCACCGCTCACCATGCAGCGTGAAGAAATCCAGTCAAAGGAGACAGAAAGAGGAGAAGAACAAGAGGAAGAAGAACGGGGAGGAGAGTTTGAGAACATGATAAAAGACAGGAGATGAAATCACCTGAACGCGCTGACTGTGTATCACTTCAACACAGGACAAAGATGGCACACAGTGTAAAAAAGATAGATAGATAGATAGATAGATAGATAGATAGATAGATAGATAGATAGATAGATAGATAGATAGATAGATAGATAGATAGATAGATAGATAGATAGATAGATAGATAGATAGATAGATAGATAGATAGATAAGTAAATTTCATCCAGCCCTTTGGGGAAATTCAAAGTATCCAGTACTTCACACATTAGAGAAAAATAAGGAAACTAATGTACAAAGTAATGTCTCCCAGTGTGCGTTGGAAGTAAACAAAAAGCACTAATAATTGCTTTTAAAACACTGCACCAAAGACCTCCATCTCGGGCTGTTCTTTGCTGACTTGCAGAGCCTTGTAAAACTGAAAATATACACAGGAAAAAGTCAAAACCAAGCTCAAAATCAATTACTTAAGATACAGCACATTTAAACAACTCATATAACTTAATAAAGTCCAGTCATTCCTAGCATAGGCACTACAATCACGTGCCAAATGCTCAGCCCATTAGCTTGATGCAGACACATCAAGATATTTACCATTAACATGCTAATAGGAATTATCATCATGACCATTCATATGTAGGCAATTCTTTGTCACTCAACTCATTTTTTAGACATGTTCCAAATAGAAATATTTTAACTGTAAAATATGGGAGACTGACATACAGGAATTTGCTGCAAGATCTAGACCTTAAATACACTCCTTGATCCTTTTTACCATCGGTATGAACTTGTTGTTTACAAGCATACGCAGGTTAATACCTTTTTTTTTGCAAAATGCAGCAACTATATGTGTGCCCAATGTTTAGTTATTGCTTTATATTACTATATAAATGTTATGATATCATAAAAATATGAAAAACTAAGAATAAAAAAAGTAACTGTAAAAACAAACTGCAGTGACTCTCTGGACAGTTACAGCTATGAGAAAGCTAATGCTAATTTAGCCAGTGTTTCATGTAGTCTATTGAAAAACAAACAAACAAACCAAAAACAACTGTTGATGCTCTAACATATTTTAAGTTAATTAATTGTATGAATCTGGTTATAATGGAGAAAGAAGAAACAGCAGCTGGACTAATGCTGCTAAATGTGAACTAGCCTAGCATAGCAGAGAAGCCATGTGAAAGATATATTTATTAAATTAGCCCACTAATCTGAATTGGACGGGATGTTGTGAAAAGAGCAGCTTTACAAAAGTGTTACGTCTATGGCCAGCAGTCAGGTTGACCTTTAGCAGTGTTGCCAGGATTGCAAATTACACTTGCAGCAAACTTGCGGTGGACTAAAATGTATCCAATATAAATATGTTGAAAACTTTTTGCAAACATGCAACAGGTTTTCAGAAAAGTAGCCAGCAGAACATTAAAAGAGCATTGTCAATGGTTCTATTTTGTTTGCAAATATTGTCTTTTCCCTGTGATTTTTAAACTTTCTACATAATTTGATTTCAGCGTTCAAACCATTTTTTCTCCATTTCACCGTTTCTTTAAGTACAACCTTTTTAAAGTTTGGTCTGTATGGTGTATTGTTAACTTGCCGCTGTATACATTTAATATACAGAGGTTTAATCCATGACAGTCTGTGTAAAACTTTGTGATGTTTTCCTGACTGAAACATTCAGATCTATCCCACTATTGTATCACTCTATTCAATTTCAGTACAAAAATATTTTGCTCCCTAAACTTCAGCCTATAGGCTATTTGAAAAATGTGGAATATGGGACATGAATACATTCAGAGATTTTTTGGAGACATTCTAAGACTAGCTTCTAGCTGGTGCTTGTTTGTTTTTCAAAGTCTTGATACCTCACGTTCTTCAGTAAACATCTGGGCAGCATCCAGAACAATCCTCACTTTTTTTCTGCTTTGATGGAACAAATTTCCAGCTGTTTCTTGATAGAGTGACACACAGAAATAAAACAGAATTTGAAAGCCGCTTATTAAAACCTATCAAAAAGATCAAGCATTCAAACCTCCTGGTGTGGGAAAAAAATATAAAAAAAGATGGTATCAACCTCACCGCCCTGCCGAGATGCATGAATCAAAGGGAACTGGAGGGAAATAAAGCAGAGGTCAGTTTATATTAATGTTATTCCTGATGTAAGAATACTTCAGAGCTGAAAGATTGTGTTTGTCTGAATTCATCTGAATTGCCCCCCCCCCCCAGTGATTCTCTTTTATCCTTCAGATCAAGGTGATGGAGAGTACACATCAAATTATTTCTATTCACCTACATTTAGAAAGAGCACAATGGTATTTTAGATTTAAGGAAGTAAATACGTTTATTTGATTCTGCAGCAAAGCGTGCAATCAAAACTATTCAGCACCCTTCCCCTGAAAAACCTTCCAGCCGTGAATAAAATTGAATGAAAACACATATTAACTTGGTACCTTGGTAAATAGTCAAAGAAAGAATATAAAGCATACTTGAGAGCTTGCTACTTGGTTTCCATGCTACTGCTTGATACATACCACCAAAGAAAAATGGCATTCAAATCTATGGACTGTGATGGCTTCTAAAAGACATTCAAGGAGATGCTCTTAAAACAAGATTTTTATGGTTTGGATGCGTATTTGAGATTCTCTCCAGTATTCTTCAGAATGGCCAGGTATTTCAAAGACTCCATGATGCCAGTCACATAGTCAGATTTAGCCGTTTCTGATGGTTTTTGATTATTGGGTTGATGCTCTTGTCTTTTAAGCCTTGTCCTGATTCATAGGTCCCAACAGTTCCAGTCTAAAGTCTTATCATTCCATTAAAAAAGACTTCCAGACTTTTCTTTCAAGTGATGTTTGCCTCTGAAACAGAGCATTTAAAGGTTTCTGGGCATGAAATACTGATACTTTCGCTGCTGATTTCCTCTAGAGAAATGATGCTCTTTTTTCCACCACGCTCAGGAAAGTACAATGAGTTTTAAACTTGCATAAGGTGCTGCGAGCCTCGTCTCTTTGAGCTTCATGGGTCATGAAAATTTCTTTTTTTTAATCACTTTCTTTTTGGCAAAATATATTTTCTTCTTTCAGTGTTTGAAACTTTTAAAAAAAAATCTTTGCTATGTTTGCTGCAAAATTTAGATCTGTATCACACATAAAGCAAATTCTGCATCATTAAGAGATGTCTCAAAAGCTTACTGCAATCTGCAAAGATTTGGTAGCCTTACAAAGTAGTAAGTAATTTAAAAATACCAATATTAAATAGGATTACACTAATTATGAAATGGTGGTAAAGTTCAGAAAGATTATCACCAATTTGATTATATCCCTTAACTATAAACCCCCACAATAACTTACAATGTAATGACATCCTTTCCTCTCAAGATACTGCTGACTGTGTGCCGTTCAGTGTCAATTTTAAGTACAAAGTGTGGTTCAGCATGATTAACCCTTGAATAAAGGGCTCAAAAATATTGTTAATGCTGACATCTAGTGGGTCCTGAGTAAATACTTTTTTTCTTCAACTGAATGCCACAGACTTCCTGGTAATAAGATGTATTTTTAGTAAAATAACAATACAAAGCCAAAAAAGTCTGTATTATTGTGTAGGTACATTAATTGTTTATTTTGATGAGTTAAAAGTCCAACCAGAATAAAAGCATATTTAAGCTGGAAAAATACAAAAACCTGACAAGGCACATCGGAAATTAAAATAAGACATCATTTTCAACTGTATGGGAGAGCAATTAATTGTGATTTTATGTCTTAGAGAGGACGTGTCATTATTACACATCTCTTGTGTTCATTTGTTAATTTGGAAGATTTACATGGTAAAAAGGCTGCATTGTCAAAATACATTGTCACATAATATATCATAAGTACTACAGTTTTAAAAGTAACATATATGGTTCCCTAAAACCAACCCAGATGTTAAAGAAAAAAAAAGAAAAAAAAAATTTGGTTGCATTAATTAGTATGTCTATCAGGTATTAGAACATTTTTCATGTGTACTCTCCTTCTTCATAGAAAACAATGAGATTAAAAAAGAGTTAAAATAGCAAAGGAACACACAATACTGTAAAACTTAAGCAATGATGATCCTGAAAACTTATCCCCACCTTAAACAAATGACAGTATCTTTACAGCTCTCTAGTCTAAAATGGATCATTCCTGCAATGTGACACATACATTACTTCTGTCACTGCCTTAAATTCAAAGTTATAAAATATCTCACATGTTAAAGAGAAAAAGACGTTTAATAATAAGTAAAGTAAGACAGCATCTCCTCTCACTCCCCACCAGTTTTACCACCATTTTAAAACTGGAATAATTACTGAGCAAAATAACATGTAGTTTAGCATAATGTCCAATAGAGGGCGCCCTAAGACAGCATGTGGATGCCAATGCACACATTTTTTACAGAATGGCCGTACACATTCAAAGCAAACCACCCCTGCGAGAACTTTTTATTTTTTCTAAATCAGACAACTGCAAAAGATCTAAATATTTCGTTTTTTTCCATAAACAAAATGCAAATTTTTTTATTGTTCATAATAAGACCAGTAACTCAAGAGGACCAAGAAGCGGTAACTACACCCAGTTACTAAACTACAAATATCAATTTCATGTAATTACTTCTAACTGAAGTAGTGTTGGCTTCATCAGATCGTGGCCCTCAGGACACACTGGGGCAGTTTGCAGCTGAGTATTAAGCGGACGGCACAAGATCCATCCCCTCTCAATTCTATGCCATGGCTCCCTATTGGAAACCGGTGGATTGCTTAATCTGGGTTGGGGATGACTTGCTGTCCCAAGTTAAGGAGTTTAAATAGCTTGAGAGCTTGTTCACAAGGGACGGGAAAGTGGAGTATGAGATGGACAGACAGATTGGTGAGATAAACAGATGGATTGGTGCAGAGTCTGCAGTAAAATAGGCCCCATACCAAAACATTCTGGTGAAGATGGAGCTGAGTCGGAGGGCAAGGTTCTTAATTTACCAGTCTATCTATATTCTTACCCTCGCCTATGGTCATGAGCTCGGTAGTGACTGAATGAATGAGGCTGCAGATACAAGCAGCCAAAATGAGCTTCCTTTAGTTATGAAATCTTACCTAATTACCCCAGTAACCCAGTGAATTTAGAGGTGCATCATCTTCGTTCGTTGTTGTTATCATCGTAGCCCGATCCACCTGGCCATTCCTCATTCGGATTTCACCCTGAGTGACTGTCGTACCTCTCCGCCCCGGGTTTCTTTTCATGTCATAAAACTTGACACTGCCATTGGAAGGTAAGGGATCTGGTAAATTTAAACTTAAAGGCATGTTATGAGATGGTAAGAGAGGCATGGCGCAAGCAACACCCATTACCTCACCACGTTGGACTTGGTTGAAGCAGGGAGTGAACAGTGGCTCACTTGCACTTCTCCCTGCTGTTCTTATTGCACCAATGACTTGTGCCATAGTGGCTCTGGGTATTGGACTGCCATCTAACATGCTACTGACCAGGTCACAGTAAGCACTACCACTCAGCTTTTCCTGTATGTAAGCGGGACTTGTGCGTGAAATCCTGCGTCCAATGAGAAGCTCAGCGATGATCTTACCCATCGCCCACACATCAGAGCAATGGTCTCGCTGAGCCCCTGGTTGTGTTCGGATCTCTGGGGCTGCATAGGCAAGATTTCCGATATCTGCAGCAGAGTTGAGGCCACCTCGGTAAAACTTGGCAAAGCCCAAGTCAATGATCACAGCTCGGTAAGTGTAGCTTTCCACCTGGGTGAGTTTATCAAAGAAACAACCATTAAGGTATTGCAGTTAAACAATTCAGCACTTTGTCATATGGGTCATCATGCAGAATTGACTAAGTGTTCACAACTGGTTTACATGGGCTCATATATGCCATTGCAATAGTTCTAATCATTTAACATGACAGACTTTTGTGTCTTTCACATTGTCTTCTCATTGGTTTGAAGTGATTGAGGCTTAGATGTCAGGTGATATCACATGCTTCTAACCAACAACTGAGATTCAGCAACACAGTGTGTTAATAAGGGGTCAAGCAGTGCTCACGTGATCTGGATAGAGCATACTACCTGAATTAAACTTAGATTTTTATGCATTTGTGCCAGCTACAGTTGTGCCTGAGGCATTATACCTTTGGCTGAGCTGTCTTTTTGTCCTGTTCCCGTAACACCTGTAAGCTTGGAGGGAATTTCTTTCAATTTGGCACAAAAGTTCAACTGGAGTCAGTGATGATCTGATTACATCAAAGACCTTTGAAAACATGTTTTCTGGCCATAATTCTAGAATTCATGTGCTAATTGTAACAACGTCTCGCACAAATGTATAACAGGACAAAATTATGAAGTAATGACAATGTACATCCCAAAGGTCAAAGGCCAACTTAATGTAACATCAAAATGTTCTCCAACAATACTTACACTGTAACATACAAACAGATGGGAAGATTGAGGCCATATTTCACATTTGGTCGGATATGGAATTGGAGAGACCAATCTTGGGTTCTCACCTAATAAATTTCTTTGAAGTTTTCTAACTAATAATAAAGGTGCCTGGACAAATATGGAAGTAAACTCCAATTTAACTGGTTGGTGGAGGGATACAACTGTGCGGTGATTATTCCAGTTTTCTTTCTAACTTTGATCAAGATCAGCTGACTTATTGTTCAGTGTCTTATAATGACTGACATCCACTACACATTCAGTAACTCTCCTGTGTAACACATAGAAGGTGACTTGTCATGGAATTTGAACATTTGTGGTTCCTAGTCAATGTATCCTGATGCCTTGGTGATCCATTGGCTTTTCTTCGAGTCCCACCAAGTGGTTGAAATTTGTATTACAGGCATTTTTGGCTCTCTCACTGGGAATGGCAATAACTTCGATATTCCATTGACTTTTCAGATCAAAAAATGTTTATCCAATAGTTTGGTTTATGATCAAATACCTGCATAACTAAAGACATTACATTGATCTCATGTGTACCGTGTTGTTGCCGCTAATTAGCAAATCAGAGCATGCTAATAAGCTAAACGATGGTTAACTTCATGTTTTGCTCACTAAACATCAGCATGTTGGTATTGTCATAATAATTTTGCATTATATTCTCTCAACCTTAACAATGGAATTATATTGTATACCATGTAATGCTGGGTCACAGTATCATAGCATAGCACGTCTTATATAATGTGGATACTTTTTATTTAAATCAGTGATTGAACCATGAAGCTTTGTCGTTTCCCATGTAAAGACTGAATAACCACATATAAGCTTAGCTACTGTGTGATTATGCAACAGGTAGTGTTTCGGCATTTTATGAAATGTAGACATGTTTTGACTAAAACATTTGGATGTTTGCATGTTCATATTTGATGTAAAACTGTGCATCCTAC
Source organism: Amphiprion ocellaris (assembly GCF_022539595.1). NCBI lineage: Eukaryota > Metazoa > Chordata > Actinopteri > Pomacentridae > Amphiprion > Amphiprion ocellaris. Next base: position 18,427,748 of record NC_072774.1, read on the forward strand.
CATAATATTTTCAGGTTTCAGGTCTTGGTGCACAATGTCCTTGCAGTGGAGGTGATACAGTCCTTCGCACATTCCTGTGATGACTGTTCTCGTGATTGCTGGGGTAAGCTGGGGACAAATACCTCAGTTAAACTCGCATTAACAGTTTCTCTTTTCAGATTTCATCCTCAGGTTCCTTGTCCTGGTGTTGGGCATGTTGGCTCACTGGGAACAAGTCTTTAATGTTATTTGCATCATCTGTACTTTTCCTACTAAGACTAGTACATACCTCTATGGTTGAACTGCTTGGATCGAATATGATATTCTCCAGGTTTTCTCCAAAGATCCATTCCATTACGATGTGCCACATGTTATCCTGCATTGTTGGACTCTCCAAAAGCTTGACGACGTTGTGATGTTCTGCTGCCCTGTGAGCATGTGCCACAAAAATATAAAACAGAAAGGTTATTATATTGAAATATCAAGTGTAATGTGAAGATTTATACTCTGTGTTGTTTATCAAAGCCTCTTTTCTGTTTTATTGATACAGCCTTTTTGGTGTTACTCACTTATAAATCTGATACTCTCTTGTAATGTCCTGATGGGACCTCAGGCTTCCAGGAACCTTCTTCACTGCAGCCCACTGTCCATGGCGCATCTCTGGGTACACTTTTGCCGTACCACCTCTACAATAACCAGCCATCTTAAAAAGGAAGATCACATCATCAATATGTGTGGAATGTCACTGACGAGAAATGGTTCTTCATTTCATTGTTATTTCCCATCAGTCATGCAGAGAAGAATGTTGTTCAGGCACTTCATGCTGCTAAACATACCAGACTATAAAATAAAATCTGACATTTTATGTTTTTTCTTCCTCAAAATAACTGGAAAACTTCGACAAGGAAAGCAGATTTTTATTTATGTATTTATTTATTTATTTATTTAAATTTAAATAGAGATGTACCAACACCCAACAGTTCACCTCCAATGTGTCTAATGGTCAATGTGATATACAAGTTTTCAAGTATTGGCAGATATGTAATGAAATTTTGCTGAAAATTTGATTTGTTTTCATCTACAATGTAAAAATAATGTTAGCGTAAAAAGATTGTGAATATGCAAAACCAGTATTTGTTTTAAATCACAAATGGAAAATTACTGCAATTCTCAAAAATAAAGTGCTTTTCCCTAAAAGTTCCATGAAAGACATAATCTTAATGATGTGGCTTACCTTGATTTGCGATTTTCTGCCGTCGAAGAGACAATGACCTGAAAGGGATCTATGCATCCCCTTATATCACAAGCCACACCCTGGGGTAAATGAAAACGAAAGCATTTTTGTCACCACCTTTGAGCAGCATACACGTTAACCTCAGCTACCGCCAAAGTTTCTGTGGCAATAAGCAAATGCTAGACATACGAACATTTGGATTTATACAGTGAGCCTGGTACTATTTACAGCTTCGTACATAGTTACAGTATATAGTTATAGTTACACCGCATGCCGTTTTCTTACAAGGGCTACACAAAAGGCCTTTAACAGTGATAATTTTGTTTAAATTTGATTGCAATGGTTAAATATTTATACCATCTTTTAAAAGACAAAAAGTCAAATAATAATTTGATAAATACAATAAATTGTTCAAAAAATGTGACATATCGGAACTAAAAATTTGAAAATTCACTTAGATGCCACTTTTCTTGAGTGTTGCTATTTTGTGCATAAGATGTATATGTAAAGTCTACAGACAATATGAACTAAATCATCACTCAACAATGTCAAACACAAGAAAATTGCAAAAATGGCGAGAAGACATCCATAATGGTGTTTAATGAAGTGGGATACAGCTATTGCCAACCAGCCTGGAAGCAGCAAAAGAGCTGTCCATTACACCCTTAAGAAGAAAGCACAGTATGGCTCCACCAAGAACTGCAAGGGAAGAGACAGGTGATCACAGTAGTCGAATAATTATTTCCAAAGCTCTAACTCAAAACTCCATCTCACTGAGTCATCAGAAGTGTTGAGACTCTTGTTCCTGGCACATACCAGTGAACTCTCTCCTGCCAAGGCTTTGATAATGAGGACCCAACTTGTCTACTAATTTAAGACTGTGAAAAGCAGGTTCAAGTCATTATTTGTCTCTATATGAGAGTGAGTTTTGCAACATGACACCATTTACCTCAGCATATGTAAATGAATTGTCCGGCAACACAGCTTAAGCCACATTTCAACAGGAAGAATGCAAATTCAACAGTCATAAATGCATATTTATGGTCACTTAAGGTCATTAATTAAACCATGACGTGAGCAACATTGACACTAATCTGTGTTCATATTGAAATTAAGACAACCTTTTTGTCACTTGTCTTTTCCAGTTCCTCAAAATTAGTGCTGCTTTTGAATTTCAAAGACAAATTCTTCACCACCTTGTATTAAAGTACAATCACTCTGGTAGCTGCCATATATGTACATTCTTCTTCAGGATCTTCATTTCTAAACCCATGTCATTTGAATCATTTGTCCACCTTAACTCACATGCTGTTACACAGAAATGCCTGTATGTACCCCAGACATTTTCACCACTCAACTCTGCAAAGGAAACCAAAGTCTCCCACTTCCTTCCAATCTGTGGCTTTGATAGACTGAATGATTAACTGAACTACTAACTGACAAAAATGTACATGAGCTGTGGCTGTTGGCAAAACAACTTGAGCAGATCCTGAAGTAGGAAGTTCTGGGGCCTGAAATCACTTCTGACACTTTAGAGTTGGTGCTTTTGAACTTTTGGTGCCACTGGTTGGGAGGAAGAAGGAACATGCAGAAGGCTTATAAAGCACGTTAATGACAGCTAGAGACAGTTAAGCTAAGTTCAAAATAAATAAAACAAAAAATCCAGAAAAATTGTGCAAATAAAAGCATTTTAGGCACTCATTTTCTATGTCAGTCCAGTATTCATGCCATTTGTCATTTTTATGGTAATGCAACAGTTCTGCTATATAATCTGAGGAAACCTGGGGGAGTTCCACAATTAGAGTGGGACTAGTTTCAGAGTTAGAACTTTTCTAATGGAAAAAATATGTAGGTGGAGCTCACACTGTAATCGGCAGCGTTGACAGTAAGGTTAGGTCATCTCTGTTACAGATTACTAGATGGTGGTGGGGTCAGATGCAGTTCACTGAAACTGTGTAAAACAACAAGAAGCTAGTGGAATATGAAACAAGTTCTTCTGGTTTTTAAATGGTCGGTAGAATTTTAACAAGCCTTTGTTCTCTGCATTTGAGCTCTGATCAGCAGTGGAGATTCTGTGGAAATCAACAAGACATTCTGTACCAAGAGTCAAAGCATTCATGGTTAGCACTGGTCTAAAGTTAGGTAAGTGGTAAAGTTTTTTGGTTCCTGCATCTCAAATGTAAAGTTTTGCTTTATTTAATTGCCTCACATAGTAAATGTAATATCAACCTCTGGTTAAGAATAATGGTGCATTTCTTGTCTTCTCATATTTTACATTTCTAAAATTAATAAATTAATTAAATATTCACTGGTTAACATAAAGAATAATCAGCAGAACTACTGATAAAGAATAGTTCTTCTCTGAGCTGTTTTTCTGTTTCGCCACCAGAGGACCTCAGTGCTTCAGCTAGTCTCTGTTCCGCTATCACTTGATGTGTTGACCTTACGTCTCTTGAAATTTGGCAACGTCCAGCCTGTTTTTTTTTTTGCCTCCCTGCCTGCCTGCCTGGCTATACAACCTCATAAGTGAAACCTTTGCAATTTCCTGTTAAGGAAAGCTGCTGTTAGTCAAAGAACTAATGTGAAATATTCAAAATGTGTTGTCACAGACACAAAGTGGCTGAGAATCTGGAATTTGTGGAGAAAACCTAAATCCTCCACAGGACCACTAAACAACAACCTACATAATAAATGATAAACCCTCATAATTAAGACTTGGATTGTGAATGTACAGCCTAAATTTGGTTGCAACGACAAAATGTGCTCAAAAGTACATTAAAGGTTTTGGCAAAATAAGCATCATTAACAAAGAAAAGTACAGCATAGTGTATGGAACTGTTTTCTGATTGTTATATATGACATTTTGAGAAGACAGAATTAAATTTGTCACTTTGCCAAAAGTTCAAAGTGAAAGAAAAAGCATTTAGTGTGTGTGAGATCTGATGGATTCAACTTAAACCAAGGAACTGTAAAAGGAACTCTAATTTGTTAAAGTTACATGTTACAGTTATTGATGGCAGTCATCAATATTTGAGCTAAATAAACTAGCAGAAGCAGTACAGTGTCTACATTTTGATGCTGTATATAGCAGCTTAAAAAGTAACCACAACGTATGGTGATTTTTGATCACAAGCTCAGATTTTTAGATGACTAGGTATAAACATTAACATAATAAGTAAATAATACAATCTAGCTCTGCAATTCCAACAGGTATTTAAGAATGTTTATTGATATACATAAACGTACACAGAAAATGTTGCCATGTTTACAGTCTTATATATTCAGATGCTGAAAAACATTCACAGATGGCTGTTCACGCCTGCAATACTTACATTCTTGGCAAGTAAACAAGCAGCACAGATTCTTATCAAATGCCTAACATGACTATCATGTAACATCCAAACCTAAATCTTTTCATGTTATCCTCAAGTTAGAGTTTGTCACAGGTTTTAACTCAGTATTTACAAGTGCAAAACAGAAGTGCACACACCAGTTTACTCTTTAGAAGAGTGGAAATGTTTTTAAAAGCTCTCCTAAGAAGATACCCAAAGTTACCTTACTCTGAACTAACCATTCAACCAGTTCAATTGTTTTTTTAAAGTAGATAAAGAATCTGCCGGCTTTTCTTATTTGCTGTTAAACTTGATGTCATCATACTTGACTATTTTTCCATCACGAGTCACCACCTCTTTCTGCTCCCATGCTTCCACTCCCCCGTTTTTCTCTTCAAAGCGGCGGACCACCACTCTCCCTGTTGTTGGAAGGTTGCAGCCAAGATCCTTGGTAGCTTCTTGGAATAGACTCATCTTCAGGAAGTCCTTTGTGAGGTCTGTTCCACCTGCTGGGACCACAGCCTGGTTTTTGTTCTTGTCCTCTGCCCTCAGAGGGGAAGGAGAGAGGTGTAGTGCAGGCTGAGGTCTGGGTGATCGCTCCCAATTCAAGGGTGACCTGTTTACAGGGGCCGGATCTCTTTTTAATGGTGTTGGATCCCTATTAAACGGTGATGGAGCCCTGTTCATTGGTGATGGATCCCTATTAAATGGTGATGGAGCCCTGTTCATTGGTGATGGATCCCTATTAAATGGTGATGGAGCCCTGTTCATTGGTGACGGAGACCGGTTTCTGGCATTAGTGTGAGGCGAAGGCAGCTTAAGGTGGTCTGTTTGAATGGATGTCTTGGTGACGACGCCTGTGCCTCCAGCCCTTCGTATATCACTTATAACCCCACCTATGGAGGCCCTCAGAGAAGGGTCTGGCTCCACCATCCTACACACGGCATAGCAGTAGGGCTGATCCTTCAGAGTCTCCTTGATCTTGGCGGGACAAACACTGGGTGTGTACAGTCGAATCCGGGCACAGAGCTCAGCAATGATCTTGCCCATGGCCCAGACATCTGAACGCTGGTCCCGCTGGATGCCCCTCTGCAGCACCTCAGGGGCCGAGTAGGCCTCGTTCCCCATATCCATAGCGGAGTTTAGACCACGTCTGAAGAACTTGGCCAGTCCCAGGTCGATGATTACTGCTCTGTTTGTGTCATGTTCCACCTTATAGACAAACATTGTTTTTCATATATGAAATATTTGAAAAAAATATATACAATTCATACTGTTTTAACTAACAATATGCGGTTAATAAGTTTTAAGTTATTATGTCTGTCAACATTTGCTAAAGATCATTGAACACAAAACACAACTGATGCTGGTGTGGATTTCCTTCATTTTCCAGCAACCTGTTCATTAACTAAAAATCTGACAAATTGAAATTCTGACCAGTTGCAAATTTAATAGCAACCCATCTAAAAGTTACCTAGATGTTTTAGTGAATATCAAGCTCACAGTGGTACTCAAACCATAGTCAGGAGATCACCAAAGTCATTAAGATACATAATCTGAGAATCATGAATATCTGTATCAAACTGAATGCATCTTATCATTGTTAAAATACTTAGTCATACACCAGATGGTAGACTGATATGCCAACATTAACTAAAAATCTGCCAAACTGAAATACTGACCACCACAATTCTTAGAATAATCCTGGAGGGAATATAGCCATGTCTCTACAGCATGGCTATAATGATGCTACAGAGAAATTACTTCTACCACTGTGAGACAATAATAATAAAATATAATAATAATAATTTCAGAATGAAAACCAAACAATCCCCGATAACCTCCAAAAAATAATTTGTTTTGCAAAAAATACGGCAATTACACTGAGAGTCTGAGTCTCTACTCACCATGATGTTTTCAGGCTTGAGGTCTTGATGCACAATGTCCTTGGAATGAAGGTGAAGCAGCCCTTCGCACATGCCAATGATGATTTTGCCTTTATTAGTTGGAGTCAACTGCAGTGATGAAAATTTTACAAAAGATTTTGATGAAATGGAGGGAAACCAGTTTCTGTATTTTATTGCGCATCCTTCTTAGTCAGACCTGAATTTAAATGTTAAACATTACAAATTTAGGGACTGGCTTTTGCAGACTATAGTCATAGAAAAGAGCAGCTTGTTTAGCCATCTGTCATTAAGATTAAACCACATCATCATATTTGGATTTGTCCAGATTTCAATTATTAAATTTAAGCATTAAGTTACACCATGACAGTAGTTTGATAACTAGAAAGAAAGTTTCTGAGAATGTGTTGCAAATATCAATGACTTTGTGCAAACATAATTATGGCCAAATTGTCTTTTACACCGTTTAATAACAACCAATTGTATTTTTTCTATTTTTATGCATTGTAGGTATGAACATCCTTCATTTTACGCATGTTTTTGTCTATCTCTATAGTAACTTTACCTGTATTTTGGATTTTGATGCCTTGAAGATGGTTGTCTCCAAGTCCTCTCCAAAGATAAACTCTAGTGGAATGATCCATTTCCCGTTTGTCAGAGTTATGTTTCCCAGAAGCTTCACTATGTTGGGATGTTCTGACTTGCTGCAGATCAGTGGTAGGAAGGAAAGTCATGGAAAGAAGGAAAAATCAACACATCAAATCAAAACAAAATCACAATCTTCTTAAACCTTCACTAATAGGTTTTTGTAAAATCTGTCTTAATGCACCTAGGGTTTGCACATTTTCCTGAGAAAATTCAACAAAAAATTACTATTTGTGCCTGAAGTGGTAACCTTTTCTTAATGTGGTCACTGAAAATACCACGCTGGTCATTTAGTCAAGAAGAGATACAGAAATCTGACAATCTGCAAATGCTGGTGTCAGTATTTTGTACATCAGAGGTACCAGTTATAATGAAGTGCTATAGTCTCCTCTCTTTACCTTTACAAGCAGTTCCTCAACATTTAAAAAATGATTTATAAGACACTAAAATGTAGTTGTGAACAGACAGAAACACATTTTAAAGTCCCTCTATTGACACAAATGTAATCCCTCAACACTTCTCTGTGTATCTAAGTTACACATTTATTAATGAATATTATCTGTTACTATCTTAAATAACTTAGGTGTAAGTTGACACTGGTGAATCCTCTAAAGTACATTTATCTATGAAACTACCAACTAGCAACATAAAGGCAAGTTGTATTATTGCCGTAATTCTGCCCCACCCGTTTGAACCAGTAACTGATTCTGTAAAGCAATAATGATACCGCAGGTCCCATAGAATAGTTTCACATCAACGGTTCATTATACCTTTTTTTCTTATGAAACCTGAGAGACTGTCACTGGTACACTGCAGTTTCAGGGTGGAAATGCTCAGAAGTGGTGTTGGTTGCTTATGTCACTCGTGGTTTGTCTTCTGGCATATAAAAATGCCATATTATGATGTTCCCGATGTAAAAACCTTGATTTTCACTAGACAGCGTGTCTAAATGTTCTACAGGATTTTTCAGCAAGTGAGTATTTCCTGTGAAGATATATTTTGTACTATTACAGATGTATGATTCTGTATCCTGTTTATTTACCAGACTACAGATGAATGTGAGTCCAGGTTATGGGCTTTGGTTCTTCACAAATATATGAATGAACACGTATCTTCTACAATATGTTCTAAACTATTTCAACACTAAATTATCATAGATAGACAAAGTGTGGCCCATAAATTTAAATTAAATGACTCTAAAACTAATTTCACTGCAATATCAATAAATCACTTCCCCCAATTTTCCCTGTCGTTGTACCTGTTAACACTACTGTAAATGCTACTCTTCTTTCCTCATATTGACAAAAGTGCTGACAGTATCGATACCTCACTGAGCAAATTGTCTTCTCTAACTGTTGAACCAGTTTTCAGTTCCTTGTCGTTATCCTGATTTTGCAGTTTGTTATGACCTAACTGCACCATATGTAAAGTCATGCTTCTCAAATGTTATGTTTTGCTCTTTCAATTAAAAATCACCAACTAAGAAAAAGCAGGTGGTTATCTAGTGGTACTTTTCTCTACACGCATTGGGAAAATATGTGTTTTACCTTGCACTATTTTTAGAAATCAGCTTCCCCTTTTTCAGTAGTTCCTGTAAAGAGTCAGAAAAAATCATCAAAGCTACTTGTACCTACTTGTACACTTCACATTCTCTCTCCAGGTCCTTCCTGCTGATGAGGTGGTGGGGGACTTTCTTTATAGCAGCCCAGGTATCGTTGTATTTCTCCTTGTACACCTTCCCAAAAGCACCCTGCGCAAGCGTGCCGGTGGAGTAGGCCATCTGGGAGACGCTATGGAGGGTGACAGCGAGGTAATTTTTAAAATCAACTTGAAGCAAAGACTAAACAATATAATTACAAGGACAAACATAAAGCATGCTTCTTGCAGAGTGTCATACTTCTTTGTGAACATGTTTCTTCAAGCAGAGCAGTTCTGCTGTATATGCTAATATTAATATAACCTTAACATGGCCCATGAAGTCACACATACTATTTCATGTGCATCACATGCAACTATATATGTGGCTACATGACATGTCAGCAGACAGGAAAGGGTTGTTTCCAAAAGAAAAACAGACCAAAAACAAACAAAACACAAAACAAACAAACAAACAAAAAAAAACAGATCAATAGACAAAAAAAAAAGTTTGACTTCAAAGAAAAGCTATGGTGTGATCCTTTGACCCCTGAGATTGTGTCTGGTTAGCTTGTTTGGTTGTTTTTTTAAACCAAATTATTAATCAGTTTATTTTTATTTTCATTCGTCAGCCATTTGTGTAAATAAAACTAGTGGGGTGACATTTTTTTGTTTAATTCATATTCTTCTCTGCACAAGCTGTAAAAGCTGTGAGTACCACACATAGACTTTATATACATTCAATGCTTGCACTTTATCGAGTCAATCATTAGAGGATTCAACATCTCTTATTTTTTGCTTGATGTCACATGCCACTGAGGTAAGGTCCAAATGCTAAGGTTTCAAACATTGCAAAGTTGGTGAGACAGCAGTCACCAGCTTCCTGTCATCAGAAATGTAAACAGAATCTTGTGGTTTGTGGTGCTAAGAGTAACACATGGTTCTGTGTGTGTTTGAGGGTTTTCTTGGAAGCACTGTCTCTGTTTGACAGTCTTTTGTTCCTGGCATAGGCTACTTTCATTTTGGGTACTTTCCTCTTTGCTATAATACGATGACACTGGGCTACTCACAAAGAGCCACTAAGTCGTACACAAAGGTACAAAATCCAATCAAATCTATGCCAGAATTTCTTTAGAAATAAAGTTCTGAATATAAAATATGTGTAGATACTATAATATACGATGCATTGTTATAGATTAAACTGCCCATCAGGTAGTCATAATTAGCTTTATTTTGACCAGCTACAGCATTAAAGTGCTGCATAAACATTAAAGCATAATTTTGCTGCAAAAAATTAAAACATTATTTGTAAATTAATTGTTAATTAAGTAAGAACAATATAAATGCAGGACATTTACATGTAATGGAGAATTTTTACTCTCAGTTATTTCACTTAAATGTTTAATTTTTAAATTTAAATAAATAACTAGATCTTAATGTTTCCTCCACCAATAACAATCTGAATGAGGACACAAAAAAAAAACACGAAACAACAAACCAAACCATGTTAACCCAAACTGTAACCTAACCACAGAGGTACTGCGTTTAATCATCATGTTTTACAGGTTTCAGCAAAGCTTCAGTTTCTTAAAATTCTCTGCCAGATCAAATATGTTCAAATGAGTGGAAACAAACATTCCTCAGAAGGGTGTGTCACCACTGTTGAGTAAGAGAGGAGAATCTGCGTGCCACTTCCAAAGAAAAAAGTGTGTCACAGCTTGATAACCTGACTGAAATGCCATTTTGTTTCACTTAAACCGAATCATTACTTGAATATCTGAACAAAACAGGGATACAATTTGTATTTTGATTACAAAGCTTTAAAGGGATATACTGATATCCTGTAGGAAATAACCTAAAAAAAAAACAATTAGGAATAAATAGCAGCTGTATAAATCAACCATAACTGAACCTGTTGTGTAAATAAGAGCTCCAGTACCCTGTTCTGCAGCCAAGCTTATCATTTTCAGATTTTCGACATGGAAATGACACACACTCAGCATTCTGCATCCCATTTCACACAGTCTTTGAGCTGCATGTTGGGAGATCAAAAAGTTGACAAACTGGAAATTCCACAATAGAAGAGTTTCTGTTTGCATTGAATGCTTTAAGAAGTTGGCACCTTGTAAATTAAGAACACATAAAAAATACTGTCATGTTTGAATTATTGTCTAATGGCAAGAGAATGAATAGCCACAGTGTGTGAGACACTACAGACAGCCACCTTACAGAAAATACCTTCCACAAAGAAAAGACGAGCTAAAGGTCTTACAAAACAGCAGTAACTACATGAAAGGGCAATGAGGAAATATATTCTGTTGAATAAAGGCACTTTTGCTGTACATACAACCTCTTAAAGAGCTATAATCTATATGACAACATTTGATTTCAACGTCACTCTGGGGTTATTTCTTTAAAAGTGACTAAAACTATGCTGTCCTATGCTAATCCACAGAAATGTTCTCCTACCTTTTTGCCTCTTGAGGAAAAGCAGCTGTGTCAGGTCTGAACATGAGGTGACTCGCTGTCTCTCTTTATACCTGTTCCACGCCTTCCTGTATCTGATCCATGGCCCTGAGCAAAACAGGCGTATCTGAGCCACCTGAATAGAGATCAGAATGAGAAATGCACTGTAAACAAACGTTCTATCAAGCCAATGGGACTCAGCTACAGCAGAAGGGGGAAGAGGGGTATTCTAATCTAATCTAATATAGGAGCCTGAGTATAATAGTAAGTTTAACTGCATGTGAAAGTCATAGATGGATAAATTATGAAACAATCTTGCCATTTTGTATCAGTGACGAGGGCGACCCACCACATTTGATACAGAAGTATCTCAACAGCTATTCGATAAACAGCTCCAACATTTTGCTCAGTCATGACCCCCCAAAGGTGGAATTCTGTTGATTTTGGTGATCCACTTCTTATTCCTTCAGAGCTGCCAAGACACTGGCATTACTACTGCAACAAGACATCATCAGTAGGGTAAAACTAACCTGTCTTGAGGTTTTGAGTTAAATGTCTCAACAACTATGACCACATTTTAGCTGTATTGCTTCATACATTCATGTTCCCCTTGGGATAAATTGTACAAATTTTGGTGATTTTTTTGTTCATCAGGTAAAAATTTTTTGCATTTTGGGTATTGTATGGCATCATATCAGAGAAAAAGTGATTAAATACATTAATTGAGAAGGACGGTAACATACACCAAAAGCTGCTTCCACTGAACAGGGTCTATTTTAATTTCTTTTACCGTCTTTATAATTATTTTCCCCTCAAAAAAACAACTCACTGTTCAAGGGGCAGTATGCACAGTGAGTGGGACTTGCAGAGCTGCACTGTTCTGATCGGTCGAGCACTTTTATATTGTACTTCAGCCACCAGTTTAAAAAATCTGTGGTATACAAGTTGTTTTCTGCTCACTGTACTCTGACACATCAACATAGAGTTACAGATGACGGTTTAAAGTGTAATCATCATCAAAGAAAACTTGTGAGCAGGTTTCCTCAAGCAGAACAATTTGCTAACATTCATATAGCCTTAACATAAATATGCAATAAGCAGACAAAAATGCCTCTGACTGCATGACATACACTATATTGCCAAAAGTATTCGCTCACCTGCCTTGACTCTCATATGAACGTAAGTGACATCCCATTCCTAATCCATAGGGTTCGATATGACCTCAGTCCACCCTTTGCAGCTATAACAGTTTCAACTCTTCTGGGAAGGCTGTCCACAAGGTTTAGGAGTGTGTTTATGGGAATTTTTGACCATTCTTCCAGAAGCGCATTTGTGAGGTCACACACTGATGTTGGACCAGAAGGTTTGGTTCTCAGTCTCCATTCTAATTCATCCCAAAGGTGTTCTATCGGCTTGAGGTCAGGACTCTGTGCAGGCCAGTCAAGTTCATCCACACCAGACTCTGTCATCCATGTCTTTATGAACCTTGCTTTGTGCACTGGTGTACAGTCATGTTGGAAGAGGAAGGGACCAGCTCCAAACTGTTCCCACAAAGTTGGGAGCATGGAATTGTCCAAAATGTCTTGGTATGCTGAAGCATTGAGAGTTCCTTTCACTGGAACTAAGGGGCCAAGCCCAGCTCCTGAAAAACAAGCCCATACCATAATCCCCCCTCCATCAAACTTTACACTTGGCACAGTGCAGTCTGACAAGTATCGTTCTCCTGGCAACCGCCAAACCCAGACTCGTCCATCAGATTGCCAGATGGAGAAGCGTGATTCGTCACTCTAGAGAAGGCATCTCCACTGCTCTAGAGTCCAGTGGTGGCGTGCTTTACACCACTGCATCCCACGCTTTGCATTGCACTTGGTGATGTATGGCTTGGATGCAGCTGCTCGGCCATGGAAACCCATTCCATGAAGCTCTCTGCTGAAGCACTGTTCTTGAGCTAATCTGAAGGCCACAGGAAGTTTGAAGGTCTGTAGCGATTGACTCTGCAGAAAGTTGGTGACCTCTTGGCACTATGCGCCTCAGCATCCACTGACCCCGCTCTGTCAGTTTACGTGGCCTACCACTTGGTGGCTGAGTTGCTGTCGTTCCCACACACTTCCACTTTCTTATAATACAGCTGACAGTTGACTGTGGAATATTTAGGAGCGAGGAAATGTCACGACTGGATTTGTTGCACAGGTGGCATCCTATCACAGTTCCACGCTGGAATTCACTGAGCTCCTGAGAGCGACCCATTCTTTCACAAATGTTTGTAAAAGCAGTCTGCATGCCTAGGTGCTTGATTTTATACACCTGTGGCCATGGAAGTGATTGGAACACCTGATTCTGATTATTTGGATGGGTGAGCTAATACTTTTGGCAATATAGTGTATTAACAGATACTCGAGGAAAATCATCAAAAAACACGATTAGCATAGTGACCTAAAGACAGGCTCTGGCTTTGACCTTTTGACCCGGAATTGTGCCTGGTTGGATGGTGAATTAATGATCCACCCTAATTATTTTTCCTGACTGATCCTTTCATCACTCGTCTATGTATATTAAACAAAGCGGTGGCATTTTTTCCACTTCTCGCAGTATTCATAAATAGTGAAAACACAAGACTTTCAAACGATTGCTTACACTGTAGATGGTCTGCCATTAACAGTCATTAAAAACTTGAGACAGTTATTACTTTTATCTTATGTCAAAGCCTGTAAATCATTTCTTTGATTGCAAAATCTCCCCCCGGGATTATACAGTTGTAATTGTATAAACATGTATAAGCTTTATTATAACACTATAACCGTTTTATCATATCCTTCTATTAAACCTCAGCACAGAGTTGTTATAGTGGAATTATGTTTTCTGCTTACTGAGGGTTTAACTACTATCCTGCACAGGGTTGTGGCTTTTGTTGAGGACAAACGCTATATTTACAATATGGCTTTTGAGATTTCGGGATTTTAGCAGCCAGGGAACAATTTACATTCCTAAACTGTGTAACAACCCTTGATGGATATAATGTGGGATATTTTTAGAGTTAGTCTATTCATATTTACCTATTCATATTCTATTACTTTTTTTGAATTCTTCAGTTTTTTTGTTTCTATTTTTGTTGTGCTGCTGTTTATCCACATCTGTGACTAAATAAGAAACTGTTGACAGTTGACTGTTGCCTCAACAGCAAAATGTAGAAAACTAGGGCAGTGCCAGTGAAAGGGAGAAAAAGAAAGTTAGGTGTTTCGTGTTATTCACTACATCCCTCCTCGGGGCAATTAGGAACATGTTTAAAGCTAAAACTTAATGCAAAATATGCACAAACAAATGTGTAAACTATGTTGTGTATTTACTGTATTCTGTTAATGACAATGCAAGACACATTTAAATGGCACTGGAACTGGACTTTCAACTTTCTTTCAGTGTGTTACATATTATGCAAAGTATTAATCAGAAACTACACAAACAAAAAAAATCTGTAACTGTAAATCCACTGACCTCTGAGGAATCAGTGTGCTACATATTATGCAAAGTATTAATCAGAAACTTCATACAAAAAATAAAATAATAAAAATAAAAAATCTGTACCTGTAAATCCACGGACCTCTGAGGAACCAGAGGTACCCAAAAAGAAATGAAATTCCTTTATTTAGGGAAATATAAATCTATTAACTTTTTGACAAAATAAAGGTTCAAGAAACCAAAAAAAGACACTGTTCCTTATGAAACAATTTTTAAGTGACCTGGCCCTTTTTTAACATTATATTTCTCCACTAGATGGAAGTCTGATACTAGATTTACAGGAAACAACCTTATGAACAGATCAAGTCATAAAGCTCCTCCTCATTTCCTGGTTAGTCATTCTGATTACGACTGGCCATTGCACGTTACTGTTTAAGTTCGGTTGCTTGTTTGAACAACAATGGCAAACCCAACTGATGACTTTGCCCATACTGAGCCACAAAGTAAGTTTGTTTATTTAAATTCCATCCATAGTTGTAAGTAGACAGTAGGAACTTTTTTTTTAACTTTCTTCCATTCATTCTTATGCTGTTGCAGACCGACTTCCTCTGATCTGTTTTCCAGTCTGTGCTCTATGAGG
Source organism: Amphiprion ocellaris (assembly GCF_022539595.1). NCBI lineage: Eukaryota > Metazoa > Chordata > Actinopteri > Pomacentridae > Amphiprion > Amphiprion ocellaris. The sequence continues at coordinate 18,443,036 of NC_072774.1, forward strand.
CTTAACCTTATTCGGTTTTTGTAGCAAATCACATGTTTTAATACCTGAAATGGCAAAAGACTGTTAATATCTTTGCAGCGGAAACGGTAAGAAACTAACCAGTCAGTCTGAGCAGCACGTGTCGCTGATGTCGCAGTTGTATTTGCAGAATGCCGTGTAGCGTTGTGTTACCCAGCATTACCTAACTTCTGCATGTTTCTGTAATCGCTGTAATTCATTACTAAGGAGGTCGTTATATAAACACGGTAAGTTTAAAATGTTTTTTGTTGTAACTGAAACTTAACTACACATTAAAATGCGTTTGTAAATGGAAACCATTACTAGCAACATGACTGTAATGTTTTACATTTCCAGGTGGCGAGCAAGCACACAGCCAGGAGACAGGGTATGTCTCTCTTTCGTTTTACATCCATTATTTATAAATAGTAGAGAAAAGTTTGGTGTAAAAGTCACAATGCATTGTTCAACCAGTGATAGCTGAAGTCATTCTGATGTTAGCTGCTTATTGCATATATTTTTTAATTAATCCATGAAAATAAGATAATCTGCCGTAATTAATTTCACATTTATTCCTAGAACATACTTTAGTCTATTTTATAAATATATGTGTGTGTGTGTGTGTGTGTGTATATATATATGTATTTTGTAAAGAAAGCATTCTTTTTTCACACTACAGTGATGATGGCCTCTCCAGCAAAATGAAGCATAACTTCTCTGAGAGTTACAATGGTAGTGCTCTGTCTGTGGAGGAGAAAGGCTGCTGTGTGAGACCCATTCCTAAGGACGAAGCAGACACCTCTGAAGTCCCAGGGATGGCTGAAATAGTGCCACACCCTTCTGAGTCGCAGTCTGTACCTGCTGAGGTGGGGGTTGTACAACCGGGTGGTTTAGCTGTGGTAAAAGAAAAAAACCTTCCACCACAGTTTCCACTAAAAGACCAGTTAGATAACCGAAAGGAAGAAGAAGAAGCAGTTAAGGCTTTACCCGGAACAAGAGCCATTACAGAGGCAGATCTTACTGAGGTAGGAGGAGAGAGCTGCATCATGGACCCCAAGATGGACACCGGGAAAAACCCAGCAAAGCGTGCACCAAGGGTTCCTAAAGGAGGAAGAAAAAGAAATCGCTATAAGAAGAGAGCTGCTGGAAACAACTGGAAATGTAATTAACTTTCGTTTTTTAAATTATTTTGCAACTGTCACAAACAGCTACATCTATCGAGCAAATCACAGTTTTACAAATTCTGTTATGAAGATCATATTACTTACACATACATGGCATAATATACACAGCAATGAAATACTATTTAACTTGTATATAACATATATATATATATATATATATATATATATATATATATATATATATATATTATATATATATATATATATATATATATTATATATATATATATACACACACGTGTGTGTGTGTGTCCATCTTAGATCTGCTATGCAACTTAACAGCAATAGCAACTCAGCCAATAATTCGACCTTTGCAAGCTCATGATGTCCAGTTTTTGCCAACGCTGTTTGAATTATGTAAATTCATTTTTTCTCTTATAGGTAGTGTTTTACTAGACTGCATTCTATTGAAAACTGTTTCTAATTTTTGGCTCTTCACATTTACATACATGAGTGAGCAGAATATTGGGAACTTTTATCAACATAATGCAGTCCAGTGCATCATCAACATGAACTCAGTGTCAAAGTATATCAATGAATGAATACTTCTAAGATCATCCACAAAAAATACATAATGAAATAAAATAAAAAATGTATTATGGTCATCTGTCGGGTCTGTAATGCTTCCTATGAGTAGGTGTACATACCTAAGAAAGTTTTGGCTGAGTGGGCAGAAATTACTCTACTTCTGTTTAAATATGCAGTAATTCTATTATTATGTCACCTTCATGAAGAGAACTAATTTGTAATTTTCTCATCTGTATTTCCAGTGTCTAATCTGCATTGTGTGGGACTTCTACTTGCACATGTTGCTGTCTGTAAGGGATTTCCTGGTATGTGGTTTAAAGTTACTAAGTATATGTCTTTATTTATGTTTTATTATCTTGAATAGGAGCTAAGATTCAGTTTTACCGGGCATTTTACCAAACATTTTTGACTAATAACATGTAATATTATTTTTAATCATTTGATATTTTCCTTACATTTTCTATCACACAGTACCTACTAAACCTCCAGCAGACAGAAATGGTGAGACGACTCCAGTAATTTTTAACTGCAAATGAAATTTTTGTACACACACCCTGAAATTCTAATTTTACACATATTTACAGTTGAGGCCTCTTTAGCACCTATGAATCATGAATATTTTTGTCTGTTTTGGCTACAGTTACGTGTTTCACGTGCAACGATTATGACAAATGCCAAAACCCGGACGTAATATTTGGACCTAATGACACTCTGCTGTACAAGGGACGCTCCACTGACACAACTGAAGAGTGCTCCAAAATACTTCCACCTCCTCCTAAGACTGCTGCCACTTGCACTGTGTGCCACGCCCAATCCATTTTCTTCATTGTCTGCCCAGGGAACGTCACTGAAATTGAGGCAGAAAAGGACGGCTCTGCACTAAACACCACGAAGGGGTGTATGTATGATGTAAATTTATTTAAAGACATCCTCCACTGAAAACTATTACTATTATTTTAAAAGCGAAACCATTAGTTTGCAGGGCAGGGCTTTCCATAGTACTATTCTTCATCAGTGTACAGTTCTAATATATGTGGCTGCATTCTTCCAGTATTATAACTTGCCATTGTGTAGAGTCGTGTGGTTATGCAGTGTTTTACAAGAATCATACGTGAACTGTGTGCACGAGTTGCAGTGAGTGGGGAAGGTGTGTAGAAAAAGAGGCAGAAGATCCAAACATTTTAAAGGAGTCTATGTTGTAGAAGTACATATGAGCATTTTAAGGCAGGAAAAAAAGCTTCTAAATATGTAAATTTAATACATAGAGTTGAGTTTTTAGGGGTTAAATTAATGACTGAAGATGGACTTTACTAGGTTGAAATTGCTTCATTGTGTCTGGTATAATTAGAAAAAAATCTATTTACAATCATAAAAAACTATACAACTAATAAATATTCACTTTTAAGAGGCTGTTCGTTTAAATACAACACTTTGATAAACAGAGAGGATTTTCTAGGGGTTAAATTAAACAACCACAGATGGACTTTACTATTTATATCTCTTGGTTTTGGTCATAAGATGCATGAACCAGAGATTAAAACTGAACCATATTGTGTTTATGTTTTAACTGAAAGTTTTTCAGATATTATTCAACACCTAAGGAACAGTATTCATAGTCACTCAAACAGGTATCAGGGTTTTCCCCAACAACTCAGGCAGTAAAGCACTAAGATACTGAGTTGCATTATGTCTAGTGAGCATATTAGTTAACAGATATGATAGCAACAGTCTAAAAAATATATGATCTTTGCATTTTTTTTCTGGTTATGATCTTAGTGGAGAAGATCTTTGTTAATATTTAAGGTGGCACACCTTCTGTAAGATTATACATGGAATTTAAAAACAATGCAGTCTAATACAACAGCATGACTAAATCCAAACTTCATGATGGTTAGAATATTCAGTTCAACAGGTTATTTTAGAGGCTGTCAGTTCTTGCTGCTGACTTATATGTGTTTAAATCGAGTTAGGCTGAACAGAAGACACCTTTATGGATAGGGCAATACAGTTCAATAGCAAAGCTGCAGTCCCCAAGCTGATAATAAGGCACCTCTCTACAACAGTTTCCACACAGGAGAGGTTTGCTCTTCATATCATGTAAATGTACAGTATTAGATCATATTTAGTTTATCTAACTGCAACATTTAGTCACCCTTAAATAGTTTGTACTGTCATGAAGGCCTTATAAAATGTCATTACATTAATTACAATAATGTATCAATACATTACACTACTAAATGAACTGTTTCTCCAAAGTCGGTTTATTTCCTTCTTCTTCTTCTTCTTCAGGCACCCAGCTGCAGACCACTGGACCGGAAAACGATGGAGTGGTTTCTAATAACAGTATGTATACTTAATTAGGAATACCACACTTTTATGGTTGGGCCACCCTTTGCTCTCAAAATTACATCAGGTCTTGGTGTCATGGGTTCCACAAGATGTCCCCCTGAGATTCTGCTCCATTTTCACATGATTAAATTGTTGAAACATGAATGGTCTATGAATTCATGCTGTTGAATTATGAGCCTAACATCTGCAGCTTCAGCAGAAACTGAGATTCATCAGATCAGGCCATGTTTTTCCAGTCTTCACCTGTCTAGTTATGGTGAGTCTGTGCCCACTGTAGATTCATATTTCTGTATTTAAGACACAGCAGTGTTCTAATAAGTTGCTGAGTGAGTATATTTGCATGTTTGGTCAGAGAATGGTGAGCTGTGTTTCTCGTGAATGCTGTGCATCCAAAGGAATCCCTTTCCTTTTAGCCCATTTTATCGTGTACTCATAGTATTCCACAAATAAACACTGAAAATAATTTGCAGCACTACTTTTTCATTCATAATATTATACTCATATATTCAAGCAGTATCTATTAATAAAATAATCAGAATTTATTTGGTTTGGAAGACAACTTTTTGTGTTTTGACTAATCTGTAACTCAGCAGTGGTTACAGGAGGGGTTTACTCTTTGGTTAGTCTACATGTACAGCAGACTACTACTGTTAACCGTATTATACTGCATATACTGTAACAACAAACTTGAGCACATTAGTACATTTTCCCATGTTTAATACAAATTATCAGTACATTCAACATGAGTAATTAATCAGGTGGTTTTATTCTTAAAACGATTTTAATTTTTTTCAGGTCCTAGCCGTGAGCGTTTTGGACTGATTGCTGCTGGTATGTATGACTGAAAGTCAACTTAATACTCATGTCAATGATTGATACATTTAATTTGCCAGTAGCCAGACTGCTTTTGGCTTTACTCAACATGACAGCAGTGTGTTTTCATTTTGTATTTCTCTCTTTGAAAGTGGTTGGAGCACTGGTCATCTTCTTGATCTATCGTGTAAGTGTGACTCAACTTGAACACAAATTTCAACACACTCAACTGAGAAAAGGAACTACCTTATGTTAGCTTTATGCATTAGTTACTGTATTTTAGATCTTTCCAAATATAATGTAATCAAAGCTATTAAAATGATTGTATTATCTGGATGTAGTAAATTATATTTTACTGTTTTAAATCTATTTTTATTCCTTTTGTTTTTAGTGCTGGAAGTGCAACAGGTACTTTTAGGACCCCATTTGTTATTATTAACCTTTCATTTCGATAGTCAGAAAATGAAATATATTACAAAACCATTCATTTTTAAACTTTGATCTCTGTAAAATATGAGTTTAACATATTACAAAATATTACAGAATGCCTAGTAGTGAGACAGTTAAACTGTGTTTAACTAAACTTCTTTCCACACATTTCTCTATTTTTTGAAACAGGGCTAAAAATGCTCAACAACAAACGACAGTGCCTGATCGTGATCATCTCGATGACATATCCACCTAATCCAGCTTGCTACATTTTCTTTGCAAACGTGCAAACAATGATACTTAAAATTAATGCGTGTATCTGTTAACATGATTAAAAAATGCTTTAAACTGCATATGGTTCTGTCATTATTCATAAAACAGATACTGTATCAGAGTATGTTTTTAATTAACTATGAGTGGTGGATTTCATTTTAGGTAAAGCAATACCACTAAGTTAAAATCCTGCTTTAAAAATTGTAAGTACAGATGTAGGTCAATCAATTAATTAACGGATTCATTCTTAACTATAAAATATATATATTCATCATGAGGAAAGGCCTGTTTTAGAATAATATATTTTATTAAAACCTAATTATTGATGTCAATAACTGTCTGTTGGGTAGCTAAACACCCAAATGTATTTGCCGATTATATTTTTACATTACTAATCTGAATGTCATAATGAAATGTATTTATTTTCTTTTAAATTGTATTCATATAGCACCAAATCAACACATAAATTCTCTCGGGGCAAAGTTAAGATCTTACGAGTTATGAAGAAAAAAACAACAGCTTTCCACTCAGCAAGAACTTGACAAAGGTACAGAGGAAAAACTCCCATTTACCCCTGAGTAATCACCCGAAACAGAAAAAGACTTAGGAGGCTGTCTGCCTCGACGGTTTGAGGTGAGAGAAGAGGGGAGAGACTCGAGTTAAAAAGACCAAATGTTTTTTTCTGGGTGGAGCTGTTATGTTTAGGCTGAAGCTAAGCGCCCCTAGTGGACATTTTAGCATGCTTATGGCTAAATGTGCTGCTGTGTTTCTGCACGTTCCCATAATTACTTCATGCTTTGCCACCGGTACATTTCAGAGTGCTTTATTTTGCATGCAGCACCGTAGTAGCTGTAGTGGACAGTGTCTCGTGTTCTTACCGCACATGCTCTTGTACTTTAAACATACAATGCAGAGCCAGAGATACCTGCAGGGAGGTACAGGGAGAGGGAAGACAAAGAGAAGCAAATCACCAACTACAGCAGAGAGAAGAATCAAAAATAATTGCATGAAATAATGGCTTGTAAATGCATGGAGAGTGGGGGAAAAAAGGGGAGGAAAGTGCTTAGTTCAACATGGGATGTCCCCAAGGAGCCTGGGCCTACAGCATCATAGCTAACGGGTAGTTCAGGGGCCTCAGAGTCAGACCTTACTATTAGCTTTACGCCTAGTATTAAAAGTTGAGAGAATATTTGCCTAAAACCTAAACTGGGAGCTGGTTCCACAGGAAAGGAGTCTGATAGTTAAAGTATATGCACAGGTGAGCCTGCACTCTGAAAACAAAGTATTATGAGGTCTTCAACATATGAGTAATATAGCTACAAAGAAATGCAGTTGAGTAGAGGTAGCAAATAGGAGCATAGTTCGAGGATAGCATGAAGCATAACGTGGAAATTACCCAAAAAATAAAGTTGCCTACAAACAAGTGAACGTCGTAATAATACATGTTCCAACACTGTGAATATTGTCAAGTGCCGTTACGTGCTGGGCAATAGTCAAAAATAGAACTGAAAGTCTCACCCCTCCAGGAAACAGTCCCTTCAGAAGCACACACACGGAGACACGCTCCCACGTACAGGTTGAACATTAACAAACAGAGCTTTGACGGCGTTATCAGTGTCTGGATCAGACCAACTACGTGGGGAGGTAACAAGTGCTTTTCTCTGGCCAAATGTCCACCTTAGCGAAACAAGTGTGGACAAAGTAACAGTTTCCTATTTTACAGGTTTGCTCTAATCACCACCACCTGTTTTTTGTCGTGAATCTATTACGCAGTCGACGGGAAAATATTCCAGAACAATTTACACACACCCCCGTGTTTCGAAACCTGGCTCTGAACGCTCACCTGTTGGCTGTGCGGTTGGAGCGTCCAGGTACTCCCTCGTCAACAGGATACAAAGACACAAAATGGAGCTTACACTATTACCTGGCTGAGGAAAAGTACACTTGCGCTCAATATTATGCGTATGCTTGAGTTATTGTGTGTGTGTCTGATTAATTATTAATACTTAAGTCGACCGAGAATCTGAGGAAAGAGAATTAAAAATGTTTTGGACGTTAGTCGTCGCTGCTTTAATGGCGACAGGTAAGTTGGCCTGTTTTTTTTTTTTTTTTTTTTTCAAACAGGGTGGGCCCTCTTCCGTGAAACTCCGTTGATTCTCTACGCTTCTGTAAATGTTCGAGTTTTTAGGACACATTTGTTTGTCATTTTTATGTGTAGTTAATATTTTGGGCCTGTTATCATGAGTGGAATGGATTATTTCGAAAGAGCGAAGTCTTTTGAAAATTATGAAACGAGTTTTTTTTTGTTTGTTTTTAAGCAGAACTTCTTAAAACTACAATATGTTAGCACAACCTGTTGGAAAATAATAATAATTAGAACAATAATAAAAAACTGGATATAATTTTGGATAAAACTGAAGTTTTTTTTTTGTTTTTAAGCAGAACTTCTTAAAACTAAAAGCTGGTAGCAGAACCTGTTAGAAAATAATAATAATAATAATAATAATAATAATAATAATAATAAACTGGATATAATTTTGGATAAGACTGGAATGTGTATTTCTGTGTCAGAAAAAAAGCAGCAATAAGAGAAGGGCGATTAGAGGCTGTTAAATAAATCTAAATATATATATGATATGGAAAGCACATATTGGATGTTTTTCGGCTTTATTCAGTTTATTTAATTAGATCTTGTGATTTTTTTCTTTACCAATTCTACAAATAAACTCAGGAAATACTGCCAGGAAATGTTTGTGCTGATTGTGCCATCTGGAAAATGCATTCATCTTTTTGTGTGTGTGCGCGTTGACATTTAAGACTAACCATGGGGAAACTGGATGAGAGGAAGTGAGTCAGTCACTGGCGCGGCGCAAATATTCGATACAGACTTCAATAGACAAACTAGACCACAACTATAGCAGTAATAATTTAGTTAACTGGAGCTGAAGAACACATTTAAACATGTAACAAAAACAGTGAGAAGTTTCCTCTGGTTCCTGCTGACTTGATATTGGTGTACTTTCTTTATGGCAGGAAATAATGTCAGTATAATGTCTGCAAACAAAACACACACACTATTACATTGTCGCAAGAAATGTCTAAATGGCTGCTTTCACTGTGACAATGTTTAATTTGTGATCTTTTTAAAACAAAACAGTTCCTTTCTTTTTTTGATGTTCCTAGGCAGACCTAATGCTGAATGTGCTCTATTGAAACCACACTTAACCCACATTTCACGCTTCTGTGCTTTATGACCTGATAAAGGCCTCAACGTTAAGGGTTAGCAGTAAATGGACAAGCTGTTGGGTAAAAGGAAAGCCAGCTGAATCAGAGCAAATACTGTCACTGCTGCTAACCACTGCTAATAACACGTTTGACTGGAAATAATTAGTATTTTTCTGACTGTCAACAAATTGAAATTGTCTAAAATCACAAATCTTGCCTGTGTATTCAAAGCTTTGTATAGTTTTTGTGCTGTGTTCTGTGAGCCCTGCTATCATAATCTATGCTAGTCTGACCATTTCACAGTTTCAAAAGGAGATAGTTGCACTAAATCTTGAAAAGCAGAACTTGGAGAAAAAGTTTGAAGTTTCCACTAAAGAGGCCAAAGAGAGGTTCGATCAAGTGAAAAGGAAGCTTTCGGAAGAGAAAGAAAATGAAGCAAGGCTTAGAAAGATTGTTGAGAACAACACTGATATTCAGACTAATGGTCAGGCTGAGATTACACAGCCAGATGAGTCATCACACCCAGTCTCGGTGATACTGGCAATGAAGAAATATTGTTTGTCATTTACCACACCTTGGGGGTATTGTAGACTAATGAGAAATCTGTAAGCAGTATTACTAAATGTGAGGAGCATTTCACAATAAATATCACCACTCAGGATAACCAGTGTAAATCTTTCTATTTTTAAATTCTTTTCCAGAGTCCACTATGGGCATTTCGGTCCAGTGTCCTACCAAGAGGTACATCGTCATCCTCTTCCAGCCTGTCACTCTCACATGTAACTACCAGACAACTGCAACCCAGCCTCCCGTTGTCACATGGAAGTACAAGTCATACTGCCGGGACCCGATCCAGGCTGCACTCAATCCCAGCAGTGCAGAAAACATCCTTTCTCAAAACAACCCAAACTATGACCCCAACATCGAGTGTGCCGACAGCCAAAGGACAGTACGCATAGTGGCCTCCAAGCAGGGCAATGCAGTTACCCTTGGCACAGAATACCAGGGGCGCAAGATCAGCATCCTAAACAGTGAGTTGATCAAAGCTTAAACTCTGAAATGCTAGCTGGATGCCTAGATCAGACTGATTGTGACTTGGCAGATAAAATTACATTTTAAAATAGAAAAGTATAAAGATGTCAAATGCAAACTTTCATTGTACAGAGACTTATACACAGAATGACTGCATTTTAGACCAAATTGTTTGTGCTATGAGTCAGTAAAGGATAATTCATGCTTTCTGTATCTGCAAGTGTACGCGTAATGTAAATTTATTCTTGATACTGTTTAAAGCTAGAACTGTCGCCAAATGTATATTATTGCAAATTAGATGAATATTCTTGGAAAAAGTTGTACAGTAAGTGTGGGACTGTCCATTGATGCTGAGCAGAAATCAATGGATATATACATGTATGATAACAAGTGTTCATATATATAGATATATACAGACTATATTAGAAGCTCATAAAAATATCTTTGCATTTGCCATTTATGTGGCATTACTTTTCTCAGAGTATGCCACATTATTACTGTTGTGAAAATCAACATCATTTTAACACTTCTCAAAGGTCAGTCTGCAAAGTCTTTGACAGAGCTGAAGCAAGGTAAAAACACTAACGGTACCAATGCATCTAAAACACGTACACATTATTATATACTAATGTTGTATTACAGTGTCACACAAAAGAGACTGACGTGATGATCCAGAGTTTTTAGATATGTGATGTAGGCACCAAATTGAAAGTTTCATAGAAGGCCTTAGACAATGGCTGTGCCCAGAAGGAATTTTCTGCTCAGTGTCCAAGTTGGAGGCCTTAAAAATGAACAACAGAACAAAAGAGTCATGACAACTTATGGTATGCCAAAGAACTGTTGACTTGATAAAAACACCTACTCCTAACCATTAATTTAGTGTATTAACAGATTTGACAGGGAGGACAGCCACATCTGTCTCCTTAGGTCCACTTTTATTTGTGCCTAGGGCTTAGATCCCATTCATGTGAGTCATTATTTTGACATCTGCAGCTTGTAATTATCTTTTCTACCGCCGTTACTCCCAGTCATTTTGAACTGAAACCGTAAATTCTCACAGTCTGTCTCAAGAGCAGACGTATTTGCTTTAAGTGTATGAAGTCAACAAGCAAGTTAAAAGTGATCATGGCAGTTTTTGTAGAAGTATCATCACTTCTCTTTTAGTGCTTGAAACTTTTTCACAGTACTATAAACAGATCCAGTTACAAAATGTCTATTTTTAAGAAATAACTAAAGCCTCTTACAATTACTTTTTATACATTAACTGAGAAAGGCTCTTAGTTTAAAAGAAAATCCATTAGTATATAAACACTACTAGGATCTGTCAGTCATTATTTCTCCAAAATTAAGGTGAGCTCGGAGTGACTTCTAAGCAAAAAGTGTTTTCTTCAAGACCATGACACACTGATGCCAAAATATTTAGTAATAAACACATAGTAAAGCCACACTGGAACTGGAGGGCAAATGTAGAAGAAAACACACACTCACAATCAGCAGAAAAATCTGCTGAATAATATTTTTCTAGTTAGAGAAGTCGAAACACTGCAATCTAACAAAGATTTTTACAAGATCCAACAAATATATAATTAGAATTATTCTGAATAATAACCGTTAAATTGTTACTCACAGATGCAGACCTGAATATCGCGCAGACTGCTTGGGGAGACAGCGGCGTCTATGTGTGTTCTGTGATATCATCCCAAGATCTTTCAGGAAATGGTGAAGACTACACAGAGCTAATTGTACTTGGTAAGTTTCCATCAGATTTGGTCAGATTCTTGCAACGGAATACTTGCAGTTTGCTTCTTTTCTCCCTGTGCTTCCCCCCTTTTCCACTCAGCTCCTCCCTTCTGCACATGTTATTCAATAAAATATTTGAGAGGAAATGTAGAAAAAGCATTTGGCCAGGCAGATGTTGCAAGTAGCTGAGGCCATATTGTGGGGATAGATTTACAGTCAAGAAGCCATGAGCAGGGTTCTCAAGAGTTGTTTCGTATAGTCATAGAGTCATAAGTTGCAGCCAGTAAAAATAGTCCAATTCCCCTAAAAGTAATTGTGACTTTATCTTTCTTTCACAGAGAGAAAGTCAAATACTACTGACCTCCTGCCTGGCATTGACTTACTGATTATGGAAGGTAGTACAAGCGATCTGATGTAGCTCTGTCAAGTTTTAGTCCCACTGTAGAGGCATGTGAGGGAGTGTCAGGTTTAGTTGTGAAGGAAATGGGACTGGCAGTCATTTCTTACACATTGCCCCAGCTGCATTGCTAGAGGCCACTCGGTTTTGTTTGTGTTTAAAAGATTCAACAGTTTGGACATGGCAAATTCCTGGTCAAGGTCCTAATGTAAATGCACAAAAGTACCAAGCATGACTCAGTTTATGGTTGAAAATATATTAGGTTCTTGCACTGTTATGATTTTTGTTCCGCTTTTCTTACATCCTTAAACTCACACTCTCCTATCATCTACCTCTGTTTCTGTCTCTTTAATGTGACTCAGGCCCAATGTGTAACTTTCAGTGGTGAGAGTAGATTGCCTGTAGCTGCTGAACAGCAACAAAAGGGCATTCAGCACACGTCCTTATCTGAGTACACAAGAGTCGAATAATGTTTCTACTCATTGCTTTGCAAATCCAATGTAGCATTTCCCCTCTCTTTGTGGCATATGCTGCCTGAACTGACTTGCACAGTGCAATCATGCTTTGGGTATAAGGATGAACCGGCTTTACCGGTTTGACAAAACCTTAAAAAGACCCAATTTACCACTGTAGTCAATATGTTTGGTTGACTTGAACACAGTATAATAAAAATTAAATATGAGGGTTATCATGTTGAACTGACTGTCAGCTCACAAACTTCTGCTGCTTTCTTTTTGACTGGTCTTCAGGGATATATTTACATATCACTCCCCAGAGACTTTCTGTTCAATAAGAAAATTACATCCAAACAGAACTTTCATCTCTGCATCATTCTACTTCACTGATTTTACAACACAAAGCAAAACTTTATGTGTAGCTCACGGTTTTAAACAAACTTGATAATGACCATGAAATGTGTGACAATTTATTGTTTTTTTTCTGGACTTTTGTCACTCGTTGAAGGAGGATAATCAAGTTATGTGTATTAATAATGTAAATATAAATGTATCTAACATACTACCTGCTGGCCCACTCAGACTGGCTTCTGGTTGTCCTTGTGGTATTGGGCTTCCTGTTGCTGCTGCTCCTGATTGGGATCTGCTGGTGCCAGTGTTGTCCACATACATGCTGCTGCTATGTCAGTTGTCCCTGCTGCCCTGACCGCTGCTGCTGTCCACGAGCCTGTAAGTACCAAATAGAAAAGCATATGAAAGTTCTCTAGATTTCTTTTAACTGCATGTAATCTAGGACTGGGTATCAAGTCTAAAGACTTCATTTAACTAAATGTGTCTATAGGTCTGAGTATTGAAAAATGGTAAAAAACGTAATTTTACTAGTGTTGACTGTATACATTATGTAGGAAAATTCTTGTACGTGTTGGGTCTTTTGTTAAATTAAAAAAGGCTTTACAGAACAACAAACATTCAAGAAAGGAAAAGCAAAACACATTTCTTCTCATTTACTGCTATTCTGTGCTTCAGTGTCACTCCCCTTGCTCACACATCTGTAATACAACTTTAAAATTGTCATTGTTGGCTAAGAGAATTAAAGAGTCAAATAAAATATATTTCCCATAATAGTCACATATATGTTTGCCAGTTACATTGCATTTCATCTGTCATGTGTCTTGAAAATGACTTCATAATAAAAACGGTGCAGATTGCAAAGGTAATAATGGTACATTTTTTTTAAAAAATTGTTAAGAAAATTCTTTAGTTAAACTTTAATAAATTCCACATTCACTGAAATATTATGAGCCTTTTTTTGGTTTTAATTTTGTTGATTATGGCTCATGAAAATCAGAAATTCACTAAAATCTTTCTCAAATCAAATTATTAGAATATTTCTGAGGATCAATCAAGAAATGGATTTACAATACACAAATTTTAAACTTCTGAAAAGTGGCCAGTCAAGCATAGTAATATCATGCCAGCACACCATTTAGTAGCAGTTTGGGCACTGTGGGCAGGTGGTCGACCATCTTTGTGAAGGGTGTCATCTTCTGAGTCAACTTCTAAGTCAGCAGTCTTGCCCTTGACTGTGTGTACTGAACTAGACTGAGTTACATTTTATTCTTATTGTTTGAATAGTAATTTATTCAGGGTAAATTTTCTAATAATATGAGATGCTGGACTTCTGATTTCCATTATCTATAAGCCATATTCATCAAAATTAAAACAAGAAAAGGCTTGAACTATATCACTTTACTTGCAATGAGGCCAGAATATCTAAAAAAAAATCCCTCTCTTCAATAACTTTTTTCGTGATGTTCAAATTGAGATGCATTAGTTCATGCATATGTTTAAGCCAACCAGTTTTGTGTTTTAAAAGGTAACTCCTGCTTTGCCTGTTCTTGCCATGTAGTGTTGTACTTTTGTATAAAAGTAACCAAGCATTGTCTGAATGTATTCACATATCTTGGTAGATTTTTACTGTTACAACAAAACTACCTTACAGATGAAGTTCAGGATTATTTTAAAGCATAGAGCAAACCACATGGTTGATCAAGCTTAGTGTAAGCAGTAATTCGATATGTTAAGGCATACCCATACCTGTTTTGTTGTTCTGAGTGAGAGGAGAAGATCCATCATGTCTGTACAGCAAATCTGAAACAAGAGTCAGCGGCCAATTAGTGTTAGCTTAGTTTGGCCTAGTTCAGAACAAGGGGAAAATGTTTAGCTTAGAAGGTTGAAGAAAAGCCTCAGAGGTTTGTTTCACCTCTACAAAATAGTAATAGTTCAACAGCAGCATTTATAAGGACTGTTTCTTTGTCTTGTACAGTGTAAGCTCACTTAATAGGCTGCTGGCACTCTACTGTCAGTCCTTTCTTTAATTGAGAGACTTGAGAGAGGTATGGTCTCACCAAAGCCTGGCAAGAAAAAAGGCCAAAACGTTGAACCCCTCCTTTTCAGCTTACACTTGTCATTTTCATGGTCTTCAGTAGTGGCTTTGCATTTATTTCTGTCTCAGCTGCTCAAGACACATGAGGTCTTTCCACTGTTCCAATCAGTCATGTTTCTTTCCACTTTAACCCACTTCTGTTCCAATCATTTGCAGTGTATGAGGCAGGAAAAGCGGTGAAGAAAGGCGTGGTCAGTCAATATGCTCCCACACTCTATGCTCCGAGTATGTATGCTCAACCTGCATACAGTGGCCCCCTAATTAACCAGCCTGCTATGCCCCTGCTTCCTCTACCCAATGGAGCTGGACCCCCACCTCCTCAGAATGGTTATGGTCGTGACTATGATGGTGCCAGCTCAGGTAGATTTCCTGTACTTTTCCACCAGATTTTTAATATTTATGT
Source organism: Amphiprion ocellaris (assembly GCF_022539595.1). Classification (NCBI taxonomy): domain Eukaryota; kingdom Metazoa; phylum Chordata; class Actinopteri; family Pomacentridae; genus Amphiprion; species Amphiprion ocellaris. Next base: position 18,458,307 of record NC_072774.1, read on the forward strand.
GCAGATACTGAAAGTTATTGATGAGTAATATCTGTTTTAGGCCTCATACTGTTTTGAGCTTAAGTGAGTGCGAGCGGTTAAGTTCGAGTTTTAGAATGACCGTGTGAAGTACTTTTTGTTTCTTTAATGTTTAGCTTGCTGAATCCTCATTTAAATTTGGTTTGTTTTTGTCTCTGCAGTGGGACAGGGTTCCCAGGTGCCTTTGCTGCATGAACATGATGGTGGAGGCGAACACAGTGAGTGAATGGAAAAACACCAACACTCTTATTGTAATTAACTGATTGGTATTTACGTTGGTGGGGTATTCTCATGACATAACCCAAACAGCAGCATCATTAAAGGAATTTCCCTTTCCTCAAGGTTATGAATGACACAATTTTTGATGTGTTGAGTATCTTTCTTAAATAGTAAAAACCTTGAAAATAATTGCAAATAATTGAAGCTAAATGTATAAATCTCACCCAGTTGTTAGTCATATCTGCTTAAAAAATGACAGTAACATTTAGAATACAGATGAAATGACTTATTAAAACAAGTTTTTGGTTAGATTCAAATATTATACTTGTCTTGGTATTTTACTTTTGATTCTCTTCACAGTCTATATCAGGCGTCACCAACCTTTTTGAACCTGAGAGCAACTTCAAGGGTACTGAGTAGTACGAAGGGCACCTTGTTTGATACAAACTTCCTCAATAGCAAACGTGTGCCATCATCTTTAAACAATAATAATAATAATGAAAATAATATGTAAAAAGACTGTCTGATCACATTTATGTTAATCATTCCTTACAATAATTATTAACAATGATTTCCACAACAATGGTAGGAAACACACACACACACACACACACACACACACACACACACACACACACACACACACACACACACACACACACACACACAAATATAGTTACAAATAACTCAAAAATATCTTTTATGTAGTATAAAAAAAATATACAGCCACAAATCATTAAAAAATACATACTATGCATATTTTACTTGCCTTCTGTCTCTGTATAAGCACAGAATGCAGTTCAGCCCAGTTCAGCTGAAAAGTCCCTGAATTTTTTTCTTGACTGTGGGCCATCGAAAAATTGTAAATCCAACTCCTGTTTCCTGGTATATTTTTGGTGATTTAAAAAAAAAAAGAAGTAAAAACATGTCTTTTAATACTCACTGATGGGCTTTGGAATTCAGAGAGAGAGATTGATGAATCTGACTTAAAATGTTAATGTAAGAAAGACTGAAAGAGGAAAAATAAGAGATGTTTAGGATAAAAAAAAATGTTCTTTCATGTGGCCCAGTAATTCAGTGTATTGCCACTTTCTCTCTTCTTCCATCCAGCTCGGAGTGGTTATCGTATCCAGGTAGACCCTGATGGCAATGCAACACGGGCCATCTACTATATGGAGAAGGAGCTGGCCAAATTAGACCCATCCAGACCTGCAAACTACAACCGCCGTGAGTCTCTAATGACTTCCTGCTCTTCTACTTGCAGTTCTGTGCAAACTGCACCATAGACCACTGCTGGTAACAATAAATCAGCTTCTGGTAAAAGCTGTCTGCTGCTGTTTCTGTGTGTGGTTACACTTCCTCCAAGTCGTTGAGTAGTTCATTCATTTTTTTGAACTGACTGCAGTTCTGTGTTATGAAGGGGAGATGAGCTAAAGGAAGAGAGATTAAATTTATATAAAATTTGATTACAGAACACCAATTTATATTAAATTTGATTACAGAACACCAAATATGATTACAGAACACCAATTTATATTAAATTTGATTACAGAACACCAAATATGATGCAGCTGTTTAATAGCATTACTTTTTCAGCAGTGTCCCAAGTTATCCTGACTAAAGATTAGTGATCATATTTGAGTAAGTTTTACAGAGGTAATAATATTTTTTAAAATGACCATTTCCAGAACAACTGGCAAAGACCTGCAGAATAACCTATAATAAAATCTGAATAAAGAAATTGATCATATGTCTTAAACTATTCTCTATTTTTATGAATTGATGTTGACAAAACCCTTAAAATCATTACTATGGTTCACAAAAGTTTGTGAAATAATAGTGGGATATGATATTGTCACAATGTAAGTCAGCTGAAAGTCAGATTAATGGTGAATTGTCTCCTAGCTCTGCTCTGAGATTACACAGATCCCACTATCAAAATAAAAGTAATACAATCATGAATATTTCCTTGATGATCAGTTTTTGAATAAAAGGCTGTTTAATGAACTGACATCGGAGACACTAAATGGATGAACAGAGCACAGGCTTTAAAGTGTGTGTGGTTTCAGATGACTTTTGACTGAGAGGATTAGTTGGCAACAGGAAATTCCCCTGTGAAGTTTTACACACTCCTGGCTTGCTTGGCTGCAAATGGCTGCAGTCAGGAATGTTTGATTTTTTTTTTTTTTTTTTTGCTAAAACTTCTTAACTTGTCCATGTGGTGTGTTTTTTATATACTAGAGGACACATCATGAGCAAAATGCCATTTGCACCTTGCACAAAGTGTACTGATGACTGACTAAAAAATACAGATTCTTACTTCCAAGGCTTTATGCATAACAAACCTAAGGAACTGATCTGTCCACTTGCAGAACTGGGCTTTCCCTATCAATCAGAATGGATTTCTAGCTCAAACGTATGGCTAAATTACTCCAATGCTACAACTTATAATTGTGCCAAGTAGAGCAGTTTTACTGGGTTTGAGTAGTGGGTTAGCTAGTGAGCTCAAAGCTGCTGTGCGTGGGGATGGATGAATGGAGGAGGAGGCAGGTACTACACAGATTCACACATTCTAGAGAAAGCAAAGATGTAGGGTTTGCATCTAAGCCATTTTAAGTCAGAAAGGGATTACTTTCAATGAAAAAAGAAAACTTCTACAGATGTAACTTTGATAGAGTTGGATTTTTAGAGGTTAAATCAATGATCAGGGACAGATTTAAATGTCACTTTAATGCTGTACTAGAATCATGTTTTCTAAGTATTTACAATTGGTTTAATTTTTATTTTTGTTACAAAGCAGAAGATAGGGAGCTTGAGAGAAACTACTGAAGTGGATTTTGATGGGGAAAACCTATAAATGACGTCAAGTCTGCACTGATTAATTAGTGAACTCTGTTTCACATTTACTGTCACGAATCGTCAGCTCTAAGGAGTGGCGACTTTCAGTTCTGGTCATTATTATGAACACTTTGTAAATCTTTGTAGCCCCATAGGTTTTATTCTGACTGGCTCAAAGCGTTTGCAAATGACAGGTGTACAGTTGATCGGAGTTCCAAAAAATTTGAAAATGCACAATTTCCATGAGGCTATGATTTTCTCATCAAAAGTAAATATATTTATTTTATAAATTATGACATAAAACATAAACGAGGCTGCAAATTTTAGACTTGGGGCTCATTTTTATGTTCCCAGCCCATCAAGTGTAACATTCTTCATTATGTAATGCAGTTTATTTCTCTGTGTAGCTCTTCCAGTACAACGTTTTTAACACTGATTTTTATCCTTTAGTTCATCCAGTGCAACAACATATCTTAACACTGTTTTTTCTCTCTATAGCTGTTGGTAAACATTGATTTCCTCCCTGTAGCTTGTTAAGTGTTAAAAGAGCCATGTTCAAACATTATGAAACACAACCCAACAACAAATTGCAAAACTGTGTTCTCTCCTTACAGCTCTTCCAGATCAACACAAAAACATAACACTGTTCTCTTGCAGCTCTTCATGTGTATTAATGATCAAAATAATACCTTTTTTCTCTTAATAACATTTCAGCTGCAATAACAGAAATGTTGGCACTGCTATTCTGTATAAAACTACAATTCTACACACCAGGTGTCTCCATCAGTTGGGTACATTATCCATCAGGCCATATCTGTACATATCCAGATGTAAATTACTTGTGTCATATCTGTACCTTTCCATATGTAAATTCATCGTGTCTCATCTGTACATGTGAAAGGTGTACATTATCTTTAATATAACTTTATCTTTTTAGCTTTATTGTACTTTGCCATTGTTTCATGCTTTATATGTATGTAACTGATTAACATGTAAATTTCCCTTCTGGGGGATCAATAAATCTTATCTTATCTTGATGGCTGCAAAGGTTTAATTAGCTACTTACTTTGCTTATTCTTCAACCAGACAGTTTTAATTCCCTCTGTCTCATCCTGTTGTGGTTTTCCTCTCTCAGTGGACAACATGAGTGAAGTCACTTCCCTGCATGATAGCTTGGAGCCTCGAGGCCGTGGAGGACGTTCCCAGCCACCACCTCTGGCCACAGTCTATGACCGGGATGAAGCCATGAGCACCATCAGCAGTGTTTCCCAGCAGGGCCACCGGCGTGATGACTACCCACGTCGTGGTGGAGGGTACATGGGGGATCGCATGCGCGCCCGCTCCATGGACAACCTTGACGACATTGGACGGCGATACCCCCGAGACAACTACCCACCACATCGACGCCCAGATGAGCCTAGAGGCAGGAGAGGGTGAGTTACAAGTTCCTGAGGGTTTATTCCTGCTTAAATCATTAGGGGTCTTCTACTTGACCATCTATGATTTGCTTAAAACTTTTCATTGACTATGGATATTTAAAATCGCACTCCTCCAGTAGATCTATGGATTTGGCTACGGTCATGCTTTCCTGATGTCATTCTAATGGCCTAGTTCAGGTCTGTTTTCCAAAGAGCATACACAACACTACATGATAAGTCCTCTTCAAACCAAGGTTTATGCCTACAAAGTGGGGTCCACAAATTAAAAGTATGCTCATGTTAGATAAAACATTTAATCTTAGTTATATTTGGAAGGCCATTTTGAACCTCAAGAACTCAGTTCTACTTAAATTAGGCTGTCTAGCAGTGTTATTGTTTCTGTCATATAACTTGTCATACCTGCTCAATCAGGTATTTAGGTTCAATGAAAATAAAATTTTTTCTGACCAAACGTGTCATATTTAAAAGTACTGTATATGTTTTGTTTTGTATTAATGTGACATGCAGCTACATGTGGTTCAAAAATATCATTGGCCGACTTCTGCATTGTCATTTTTTGTATCATTATTTTTTATTATTATTTTATGATTATGTGCATGATGAGCAATAATAGTCAAAATCTCAGGCTTTTATCTTGAACAGTTCCTGAAACATTGTCATGCAAACATAGCCTCAAACTTCATTGTGTAACAATGCATGCTTAAAGTGAGTGGGCAGACAATTAGAAAAATAAAATAAATAAAAAAAATCTCAGAAAGTACTCAATAAATCAATCTAAAATTGCGACATCTTTATAAATATCCATATTTTGTGCTATAAATTTTTCAGCAGAAAGTGTTTGAGAAATTGTATGACTTGAGGTGGAATGGCTCCCTAAGCAAAGTTTTGTTTTTACAGTCATGACCCCATTTAGTTGAAGGTCATTAAGTGAAGTTCGACAGCTGCGTGGGTGGTGCAAAGAAGAGGCATCTCTAATCACTGATTTAATTCCTGTTTCTAATCACATAAATTCATACATATTCTTTCCAATCTATTTTGCTTTGACAAAAAACAACACTTATTTGTAAATGCAAATTAAGATAATTAAAGCTGCAATCTTATTATTGTTTTTTTAAGCAGTTGATCCAACAGAAAGTACAGGTAGGTTTAAAGAAGTTGATTCAAATATTTAGAAATTTTCTAACAATTGTTATCAAAGAATCACAGATTGTTCTCATAGTTATATAGGTGTATCTCAATGTAGAGTTTATCTATTGCTTGAAATGTATGAATCTATTTATTATTAATATCTTGGTGTCCTATTTTCGTAAAATACACAACCATTTTTCTAGATGAGGTGTGGGGTTTCCCAGACTAGTCAGTATTTTTTTTTTTTCTGTGGTTTCCGGTTTGGTAGGCAACATAAAAGCTGCTCTACCTAAAGCTGAAAGCTGTACGGGTGTAATAATAATAGCACAACAAAAAGCTCAGAATTTCATTTCACTTCCTTTTCTGTTTTAATCTGATCACCGGTTAGTGATGATTGCTAATTTTATTACCTGAGTGAGTCACTCATCCTCAACATTTTCATTATATTACATTACATTAGATTAATTATTAATAATAATAACTTTAGATTAGATTACTTTACATAAATGTGACATCAAATAGATCTAATTTAGCGTCAATATGAAGAGGAGCAGTTGTAAATGAACTTAGCTTGCTTTTATGTAATGAAAAATGGATTTCCAACGTGAGTTCTCTGAACAACTCCTACATATTATTAGCATCATGCCATTTACTTCAAGTCGTTATGTATGAAGATATACAAAGCAAATCATTCAGTATCACAGCAATTACAGAAATTACTGATGGGCCTCAAGCTCAGCAGCTTTCTTTATTGTGTCCATTTTGTGTATTTTAATTTGTCAGATTGTTAAAAATATAACAAGAAAAGCACTCAGAGAGCGCAGTGCTCTGCTAAGGCTGTTCATGCCCCCACATGGCATTGTCAGAAATGCAGCATATTTTTGTGGAAATGCAGCATTTTTTTTGTTATTTATGATCAGAAATCACAGCAACATAGAATGGGCATTTAATATAGATGTACCCACAAATAAAATGACCTTGCGCTGAGCACAGGCATGTGTTATGCATGTGTACGTTATGTACGGATACCGAATCACATGACCTAAATATGTAGCGGGCGGAAGGAATTGTTGGGACTCGGAAACATCCCCACAATTTAATCATTTGTTCCTTGTATCATTTCCGATAAGTCCGCAGCAGTCGATTTTTAGTAGGATCGCAATCATGTGATTGTCAGCAGGCAGATGACGTAGCGTTCACGTGTTGTCATAGTTACAGTGACATAGTTCAGCAAATTCACAGAGTCTCTATTCAACCGCTGTCAAAAAAAACACAAAAACGGGTTGTGAGAAGGTTGGAGCTTTACAACCTGAAATGTTACAGTATACTGGTAGTTTCAGTGGTTCAACCTGCTGCCAACGAAATTATGCTGTATATACAATTAACCCTTTCTCAGAAAAGGAGTCAAAGGGCTGTCGTAGCGCCTACTTACTTTACCAAAGAAAAATCTCACAGACTTGACCTTCTAATTTCTGACAAGATAGGACTACTGAGATCAAAATTAGTTTGCAAAAGAGCCACAAGTGAGGTGTGCATTCATGACCTGCAATAACAGTGGAAATGTCACGCCTTTGTCCTAAACAGCTGTCGAAAGATTGTCGTGCAAACCTAGCCTCAAAGTTCAGTGTGAAAAAAACATGCTGCAAGTGGGCAATACAAAAGGATAAAACCTTGGAAAGTACTTTATACATCAATCTAGAATAATCTAAAATAGATAGTTCATCTAAAAACATCTTTTAGAAATGTCCATATGTCATGCCATACACATTTGAGTCAAATTCAAACTAGGTAAGCAGAAACTGTGTAAAAAAATTGTTTGAGTTGAGATGACAAGACCCTGACCAAAACCCTCTTATTACGATGATCGCCTCTTTCAGTACATCTTTCAGTAGTAAAGTTTCACATTTGTGTGGACGATGGAAAGAAGTAGTTCAACAGCTCATCTGTCATCAGTCATTTAGTTCCGATTTCTAATTAAACAGAAATAGAACTTATATAATCCACTTGGCTTTGAAAAAAAGATTGTAAATGCAAATTAAGCCGAATAAAAGGAGCAATCTTTTTATTCCTTTTTGAATGCTTACTGTAGTTTCATGTCTGTCATTCAGACATCCAGAGATCAGTCTTACATGGTGATGAAGTGTAAACGAAGTTACAAATCAAGGCCAGAGTCTATGACTTGGCCGTGTTCAGATCTTCAAAAAAAATCACCAAGACAAGGCAGCATTCGGAGGGCAGCAGGATTTATTTGTCGACAAAAAATCCAGGAGTAATTCTTAGCAATGATAACACCCCAAGAAGAACTGAAGTTAGTGAGCCGTGCACCGTCTTTTATGCTGGGAGCGTTGGTCATTTTTCCACGCCTATGATGACGTATGATAGGAGTGACAGTTTTGACACCATTATACTTCTCTCAATCTATTGGTCAGATCATGACGTCAGGTTATCATATTTCACCCTAGATCTCACTTTACTGAAGACATGCGCATTAAGTTATCATGAGGTCATCTTTTACAGAGAACATGCCCAGACATGTTCAGACTATTTGCACCACATCTTACCCTTATTATATTCTGATAGATGTCTTGCATATTATTCCAATATATGTTAAAAGTTATAATACCTTACGTTTACACCATTAGGTATTCTTACTTATGGTCTTTAGTCTAATAGCATTGGCCATAATTATATCATCTCTTATTTTCAGCACATCCTACCCAAAAAATATTACACTACAATAGCTGGTCCACCAGAAAGTACCAATAGGTTTAAAAATCTTGATTAGAATATTTAGGAATTTCTAATTTACTCTCACTGAATTACTTCTGATTAAATAGTTGACTATATTCCTGTGTTGAGGCAAGACATGTTTTTATATTTGAAGAATAGGGAATGGTAGATGGGTCATTTTATATAAAATAATATCACTCATCTATCCAGCCTATTCTACTTTTTTATTCATCTTTGAATCAAACCTTTTTTTGACTTAATGTGTGTAAATAATCCTTGGAGAATCCTTTTTCATTCAGGAGACAAAGGCAGTTTGCTGTCCATTGTTTTGTGTTTGTTTGTTTTGTTTTTCAAGATGCCATAATGTTCCACTAGTAAGTCCAGCTTTTTAATAGTCAGGCTGGCCACACCTGTTATGTTATTATTTCCAAATTATACATGCATCAAAATTGTTAATATCTTCTTTGGATGCTTTTAACATTTTCGTGGTGGTTTTTCAAATTGAAATCTGTGCCACAATCTCAGTCTCAAGATAATTTAATAGTGAGTTTCACTGGTGGAAAGGGTTAGTCTTATTTGTTGCTGAATAGGAAATGTTGAAATAAAGCAAGTATAAATATGGTGTCCTTCAGCCTCTCTTACAATGTGGTCAGCATGTGTTTTAAATACAGCAGGTTTCCAAGGCTCCATCTGGTGGTCAAAATGTAAAAAATGTAACAGTCGAGGACGCAGCAGCGAGGTCTAAGATTAACGCTAGCTTGTCGTCAACTCATCTAATGACAGAATAACTGCTCTGGTGTGTTTCTGTTGCCTCTAATTGTACTGCTTTGTGTCTGTTCAGCTCGGATGATGAGTGGAGCAGCAGCGCTCGTAGCGGCTATGATCGTGACTATGACGACCGCAGACGTCGTGACTACTCACCTGATCGTCGGAGAGGAGAGGGAGGTGGCTACGGTGGCCTCGCAGGACGTCGCAGCCGCAGTCGTGATGATCTAATGGATCTGGAGAGGGATCGCCGGCAGGGCGGCGGTGCCAGGGGTGGCCGAGATGATTACGATGACAGTTTCCTGCGAGAAGCCATGGAGAGGAAGAAGATGAGCGAGCAGCAGAGGGCACGCAGTCGAGAGCGACTGGACAGCGAGAGCGACCGCTCCGACCGGGGGAGGGCGCCACGTGGGCCCCCGCCTCTCCCTGTGAGCCCCCCATCAGGATACCCTGGTCGCCGTGATGACTACCCACCTCCTCCACCACCACCGTACAGTGAAGATGAAAGTGTGTCATCTTCTAAGAAAAGCAACCTCCGCAAGGTGAGTCACAGATCACTTATTTGTACATTCATCTGAGTGATGTTTTACAGTGACAATGTAGGAGGTTTTACTCTAAGGACATTTTCAAGTAAAATGAAAGTTACTTTGATGATTATAATTAATGTCAGTGATGGGACAGACACGAAGATAGACATTTCTAAAAAGTTAAAATCCAGCAATGAACTGAACCTCACAAACAAATGTTGCCTGTGGTACCAAAGGAAGATAACGCTCATCACGCTGTTCTTGTTGTCCTACGTCGTGATCACATCAGTGAACCAAGCTAACTGGCACATTTTCTTATCATTAACAAGGGAGATGTAGGTTTTTTTTTTAAAGACATACACCTGCCCTGCTGTTAATATTCAACCATGACTATGGATTAAGTTGTGGCTGAAAATCACCCCAAAAATATACACTTCTAGTGTAGTTTGAGAAGCAGTTGTTAAAAAATTATAGTATTTGAAAGATTTTTTTAATTATTAATTTTTAGCTTCTTTAGCGATAAAGGTGAGCCTTTTTTGAATAATACAATTTTATTTGTGACCCATTTTAAAGATCCATGTTTTGAATTGAAATGCATTGTTTTACATTGACATCCATCTAAAATATGACTAAAGTAGGATTTATGTTGATTTTCCTTTATTTCGCTGGGTAACTGAATGTGACTTTTCTTGTGTTGCAGAATGGAGCAGTGAGTCGGGAGAGCCTGGTCGTGTAAAACAAACAGTGTGAGCTACCAAGTTCAATAATGATGCAGGTTTGATCTATCTTAAAAACACCAGCTGATTTATAAGACTGTAAATATTAGTCACACTGCTTATTTGCTGTGCTGATTTGATCAATTTCATAGTAAATGTTAAACTTGTCATAAACTGATGCTGAATGTGATTGTATCCTTTTTAACAGGGAAAAGGTGCACAGATAAAACATCATGTGCCTTTTCATGTGTAAAATATTGTGGCTGCCACAAGTGCCTTAGAGTGTACAGAATTTTACTTGTAGATGTCAAAGTCAAGTTGATAATTCTCTGTAAAGGTGTTTACATCTTGACAAGCTGACATGTTCCAATTAGCTTTAATGTTTTTAACTGTTATGCTGTTTCATTTAACTGAATACAGGAACTTGCATACATTTTAGGGATCCTTGGACATTTTTTTTTCTTTTTTTGTATTTGTGAAAAAGTAATTGTGTTTTTATAAGAGAGTATTTACATTTAATGGAATTCATTTTACCTTTGCTTTTCGTAATGTTTGTGTGCTCACTGTATTTAGAAATCTGGTGAACAAAGTACTTAAATAGAATTTGCTTTGTACTACTCAAATTTCATTTTCTTTTTCTTATCTTTTTTTAAACTGAAATTTGCAGTTTTAACCTACAGTATATTGTACAGCTCACCAGCAATAAACTCTGAAAATACAAATGTTCATTATTCTGTGATGAAATCTTAAATTTTACAATAAAGATCTCCATTGCCTGGCTTTTTTTTTTTTTTTTTTTGCTTAAAGTCTTTCACCACTAGATGACACCATCTTGCTATTCTGTGATTTAATGATAGCGGACTGTAGCAGTGTTGTTATAAATCATATTCTGTATTTAACATTTGTTCACTCCTGCTGGATTTAGGAATGTTAAGACCAGAAACAACTTTGTATGCTGATCAATTAGACACTAGAAACATTAATCTTTTGAAAAAAATGTTGCAACTATTTTTAGTTTGCCTTCAAATTTGGCACTCATAGGATGGACGCAAAGTAACACACTAAATCATTAAAAAAAAGTGTGATTAATAAAATAGCTGCTGTAACTGATGTTGCATCAAGACCATGCCTCTGTACAGTACTGTTATGTTCAAGCATCACAAATTACTGCTTCAAATATTAATCCAGAGTTTAGTCACTTCCTCTCTGACGATATAGTGTGAAATTTAGACTTTATAAAGAAAGGATTTACTACAGATGTTAACATCATATTTTAAAAGTCCCTGGTATTGTTTTCTCACTTTATCTCCAGTTTATCCATTTAGATGTGACTACATGTCAAATATGACATTACACAAAAATTAAACATCTAATATTTCACATTAAGTGTAGCAGCATAGAGTTTCATACAGGAAAGGTTGAATATCAGTGATCAACTTCCAAAGTGATCCATGCTGTAAAAACTGCATCTCTGCTGCTGTCATCCATAGAACAAATCACCATCACCAACAGGTAAGGCGGCATTTACGCAACTTTTTAAGCCAAGTTGTTCAACTAATAACAAATGTAACTACTGTATATACATAATTATTCTCTGTTGCAGGTTTCTTGAAATAGTTTGTGCTCACCTTCACTTTGTCATTGCTGTCTCATTACACTGGTCTTTCTAACTATGCACCAACAACCTAAGCTTTTTAAAAAGTGTTTACAGTTTCTGATAGTGATCTATTCATTGCTGTGAAATGACAGTTTTCACAATGGTTAAACCCCTGCAGCAACAAATTATGTTAAAATCTGTTGCCATATTTGATTGAACACTTGATAAGAAAGAAAAAGAAGACAGTTGGGCAAAACATCAGCCCAAATATAAAAATGGTTGCCTCTAAGTAGCATTTGAACCCTGTTTTGCTGGATGGAGATGGAGATTAAACAGTGTCTATGAGACAGTAAGAGGTAGGACACTTTCTTGCATTAAGACTGACTTTACGTCACAAGCATTTAATTATGCACTATCAAGAGCCCGATTTAATGCTTAATTTATACATCTGTCTTAATTCGGCACCTACACAGCTGCTATTTTAAAGTAAGTAATTCAAAAATGACAGTGGAAATAGCTTTTAGCACACATATCTGACACTAACACAGAATCTAACAAAACAATGTCAAGTTGTAAAGAGAGACTTCTCTTTAAAATCTGCTTCAGTGTTGCTGTTCGGTCAACAGGTCAGATTTGTTCTGAGCAACTTCCGGGTCAATGTGTGTAACTTTAAGTCTTTAAGTGATACTAAGGAATTCCTGAAAAGCAGATTAGAACACTTCATCAAATTGCGGCTCACAACAGGCGAATAATCAAAATCAGTTTATCAGAGACCAAGAAACTACTTCAGTCCGTGGAACCCACGTTTATCACGAAACCAATAGCAACCCCAGTAGTAGCCAAATTTCAAATATTCATTCCCTTTTTTAAAAAAAAAAAATTCTCTTACAAATTTATCCCTAAACCCAAACTGACAGACCCAGCTGACCTCTCCATTGAGGGTTATGTTGCCAGACTTATACTGACCTTTATATTTTAAAAAATACAATATCCCCTTTAAAATACCAAACCCCTCTGCTTTCAAACATTCTCATATATAATGTTTCACAGTGAAAAGACTTAACAAATTCAATTTCTGCTTGTATGAAAAATATGAAATGAAGTGTGAAATTCATTATAGAAATACCCACATAATTATAAAAGCTGTTTTGGTCTATTATTCAGCAGGACTGTGTGAAAAAAGTTATTTAACCTGCCATCAGTAAGCTATAGCTCTAATAACTGACAATTTGAATTTAATCATCCATCTGAGGTGTAAAGACATCCTGGATGGATGATTTTTAAGCATTAAGATACCTAATGTCAGTTGTAGGTGAAAGCAATGACGGAATTTATTGTCATTCAGTCCATATACAATACTCTGAATACAAAGAAACAAAAGAATTGTTTTGTCAGTGCTCCAGTGTATATGATAAAGAAGCAAAAAGGTATGAAGCATTCAAAATGTAATGTATTTAGCTGTAGAACAGTAAACCAGCAGCACAGGAAATGGTAATTCTGTCTGACATGTCTCTTCTACTGTGTTTTTGTCCTTTTTTTTTCTTAAATGACCATGTAAAGTGAAATTAACATATGTTGATTTGTTTAGGAATTGTGACAAAGACATGCACTGAGGTAATGTTATACATTTGACCTATAAGGACAAATTATGTCTCTATATTACATTATGATCTTACGTATTAACCTGGGCCAATTTATTAGTCTAGCTGTAATTCTTGTATAATAATAACGTACAAAATATTAGGTACAGCTGAGTGACTTCACAGTGACTTTGATTTGATTAAATGTGCAGCCGAACGTATTTTTTTGAAATTGTTTAGTGTATTAACTGATTTTGAATTTACCTGCTTTACTTTGTAATTCTATACATCTTTTAAAATCATCAATCTGCTGACAAATGAAGTTTTGTCGCCTGTTTCTCACTTTTTTACCAACTCATCCTGTGTGTACCGTCAGAAGTTTTCCAAAGAATGTTGAAGAGATTTGTCAGGCAGGTGGCAGGTATGACATTTGTCAAAAGAATCTAACAAAAAAAACCCCCACTGTGAGCGGAATATTCATGCTACACCCACATCAAGCTCACTTGACATGGTGCTAACAAATAATGCTGATGTGCAACCATTTGCTACATGTGCTTGAGAGAGAACAAAAAATAAAAAGCCCCGAATGTTAATTTCCAGTTATTGTAGTGCACTACCAAGTAAACAATACTACCAGACAATAATGACTACACAATTCTGCAAAACCCCAGATTGCATTAAATGGCAATGTTTTGTAAAACTATTGCTTTGAACAGTATCTCAGCATGGTAACCGCTTTAAAAAACAACCACAAATTGCAGGTTTGTGCGCAAAGGCAAACCAGCCACCTGTATGCAGAGGAGGGGGGTTCCCTAAACAGCATTTACTGTTTAATGTAGTGAGGTTTTTGGCAACACACCATCTACATTGAGATTGCTCATAAATTGCAAGGTGTTGCACAGCTGGTTTGTCAGTATGTATTGTAACATTTTAAAGGGAATTAACAAAATGATCACAAGCTAAGTTTTATTTTCCAAGTTTTCATTGCTCCTGTTGATAAGAATAACATTTCATTTGATTAAGCAAGAGCTAATGTCTTATACAAAATCATAAAAACTGTCAAAGTCAAATGGTTGGAGGGCAGATGATCAGAAGTTTTAAGCTAAACAAGAGCAAATAATAAAATTTCCACCACAGTTTAGAAACTGACTTTGTTCTAGCATCATTACAGACACTTCAGATGTGATAACTTTCACTTTTACTGCCAATTATAGTGGCTTAGACAGCCTGTTTGAACTATTGGCTTGTTTACATCATGTCTGACTGGTCAGAACTTCATTCTAGTGGTGTTGCCATGTTCCCAGACCTCAGCAGTTATTCTGGTGACTACAGTGTTCTTATAATGATAGAAACAGTGTCCAAACTATAAGACTAAGATACAAATTGTAAAAAAAAATAAGAAAAATTACAGCATAATCTTTTAATTAAACTAAAATAATCCTGAAAGCAGCCCTTCCCAATCACAGGTTTGTATGCCAAAGAGCCAATCTGCTGACATAGAGAGTGAAAGAGAGGAGGGAGGAGGGAGAGCAGTGGAGAACGCAAATGCTGAAGGAGAGAAGACGAGACTCTGAGCTCCTCACTGGCTTCAGATCAGCTGATAAGGTAAGAGCTCTGCTGCTCTCTGATCTAAAATTATTCATTACTTTTAGATTTCCTCATGATTCTTTAACATGCTGCTGTTTTTGTGCAATGACTGTTTTTATATCTTCTCTGGGTTTAAATCTCTCCCTTCAAAAATCTTTGGAGCAGAATAGCAGTGATTTGTGACCATTCAGTGGCAACAGTAAAGGTGCAGATATCTAACGGCGGTGTGCTGTATGTGATGGATGGGAGTTAACGATCTATTAGCTTCTCCACGCTCGGATCTTACGAAGAGAATAGAAATTGACTTTCTGTTCTATTTGATAACTGCAGAGTGTATTCATGAGACTATGTATATACAAACATTATTTTTTTTATGTTCTCAACAAATTATCATTTGTTTTGTTCATCGTTTTACACGTTTTGCACTAATACATGCTCATCATTTTGTCTGTGGTGTTAAATCAGGAGACAAATACTGCTGAGGGGACTTCACTGTAGCAACCTTTTAAACAAATAGTGACAGGTTGCATCAGTGTTGCTTTTTTTATTTTTTCCTTTGTAGAAAATAGCTGTCAGTCATAGGTCTTGTGTAGAAAAGGCCAGAAAAGAATGTTTTTAAATGTTCTGATCTCTCAGCAAACAAAATCCCAACCATCCAATGACATTTGGAGCACAATATGGGAACTTAGGCCAAGTAGGACAAATTTGAGATTATGTGCACCTTTGGGATTTAAAATCCCATGTAACACAGGGGCAGCAGCATGTCAGAGCTCTGGATCTAACATTTTAAATGGGGTCAATAATCTGTCATTGAGATATTTTCTGAGATTTTCAATTTTAACCCAATACTTTGGACACATGTTCACATATTTCTGATGATGTCATCAGTGATAAATCTATCAAACATAACCACTAAGTTCCACATCATTTCATTCAGACAGAAAATAAAGGACAAATTAAATGTTTAAATGAGCTGATCCAAATTAGATGTTGTATTGTTGACTTTGGAATTTGTCTTTGGACGTTTTTTATGGCAAATTGGAAGAACATCTGAATTTGAATAGCTGATCAGCATCTACTTCAAACCAATCAAGGTTTTGTATATTATCACTCTATTTGTTTCAGAGAGGAATAAGTTCAGTGACAACAGATAAATGATTTAAATAAACAAATATTAAAACACTAAGTTTTAGGCCCTACTGTTCATGTATTTGCAAATGGCAGCCATCTGATCCTTCTGTCCAGTAAAGTGGACAGAGGGACAATGGATCCATTCTCAGTGTGTTATTCTGTCACTCGTCTCTGTCCAGTACAGTCCCAACAAACCCTCACCCACTCATACACCCTCTCTCTCCCCACACCACCCTCACTAGTACCATACGACTGTAAAAGGCATGTTTCTGTGCGTTTGCACGACACGCATTCTGGCGTATTGTACTTCCAGTATTGTTGAGAGATGCAGTGTGTTTGTGCGTGTGAATGTGTGACAGTAACACTGTCTGACTAGTGTCATCACAAACTAACTAGATAATACAGGAGTTGGAGATTTTTCTGGCTAGTTATTCTTCTGCTCAGGTTGGAGGTGGACAGGACCTTGTGTGGTAATAAGGTGTAATTTGCCCAGGTCCAGTAAAGCTAACATTAGAATCAGGGATGTGCCAGTCAAAGCTAGTATGTACACACCCACACAGCCTTGAAAAGAGATCTGATCAGCCAATACAATTAAAATCACCTGTGTGGATCTGCCTGGCCATGTTTCCTGAAATTTGGAAGATAGAAGCTGCAACATACCACATAGGATCCTTTTCTCTTCTACACATTTTTGACTCTCTTTTTACTCATCCAAAGAAACACAGTACTTTCAAACCATGCATGACCATGAAAGAGGAGTGCAGAGCTTGCAAATTAATTTGTAATTTGTGAAATGGGATGTTTGCACTACTTCCAAAGTGCATAAGACAGGTCTACTCAAGTCTGAGCTGGTGATGTTTGACTGAAGTACAAAAGTGCTTATAACTGTTTTGAACAGCTACAGTTTAAGGTGGGTTGTAAAGGCAACTATCCTTTACACTAGAGACACAATCTTTCAAATGAAGTTGAGCTGCTAGACTTTCAGTCTTTCTCCTCAGAGGCATTCCTGCAGTTGCACTTGTTTGTGTTAAGAATGGAAAAAGAGTACTTGAGAAGAATTTCAGATCTTGTTTTCTCACCTCACCACACCTGGACAATCGCTGCATTAATAACAAATTTCACAATCTGCTTTGTTCCTGAGAGGAGACTGTCATTATTTTAACTGGCAAATGAAGCTTCTGTGTGAGAAAAATGTAACAGTCATAATTTAGGTGGGGAAAGTATCCAGTAAATTTGTGCAGATATTGTGCTTGAGCTGTAGACTGACTGTTGTGTCGCTTTTTTTAAGTTTAATATTAGCAATTTGGACCCCTTTTGCATGGGACCTGCATTTTCTAACTTTGCTCAACTTCGCTTAAAGCCACAAGAGTTACAACCAAGAGAAAGAAAGGTCGAACAAGAGACAGAGACAAACGAGCGAGGGCAGAGAAAAGGGGATTGTTGTGATTAAAAGACAATTATCTGTGCACATCGACTTCCCAGTGTTGTGCGGTGTCAGGCTCGAGCTGAGCTGCTCTGTCCCAGAAGGCCTCGAGAGACAATGGCTACTGTGTCAGGAGGAGGGGAGGGGGTTTGCTAGCAAGTCTTGGGGTTTCATGACACGGTCACAGCATCATGCAACTGTGTGAACACACCAAATGCCACACAGGCTTAAAAAAAGTGTCTTTATCAGTAGGAAGAGGAGGGAGAAGTTGGCAAGTGTATACATTAGCTGGAGTCAGCATGCAGGTATATTTCTTAATGTGATGTACAACTGACCTAAAACAAGCACAAAAATAAGGTGAAGTTGTTGTAAAATGGGTTTTAGGCAAATGTAAACAGTAGCAAAATGCCAATATCATAAGTTACTGTAGTTACCCAGGCTAGCTTTAGATTATTGTTGCTGTCTGAGTGTGAGGAGGCCTGAAAAGTTGCAAAGTGGAACTATTTAACTAACTGTACAGAAAGAAAACTAAATCAATGACTTTAAAAGCAGCTTCAGAGTGACCTCACTTCACTGTGTGACCCATTTAACAGATATCAAGGAGGAGTCTGTAGTGTCTTCAGTCACAGAGGCAGAACTCTTCTGTGCCAGCCCAAGCTTTACGTATACGGTGCAGAGAAGCCCAACAAATCAGTAACATGAGGTCAAAGGGCAACAGTATCATTAAGATCATAATTTTTATACTTTAAACAACTTTTTGACTTATAAGATTAGATACCGTGTTTAATTCTTATCCACAACCAATTCTGGGTTAAGGTCATTACTCATTATAAAAACATCCTGCTTTATCATAAGTGGCAGCCTTCAACTTGCTGAAAACAGCAGCAGTATCCAAACATGACATTGCTGTTACGTTAACAGATACAGATATGAAGTTTCCGACTTATAAATACAGTCAATATCTAATTTTGAATGAGAAAAGGGAACGGTTTTAATGAACTGACTTTTATTATATATCTGATTTAACTTAATATTGCAGATTTGCCTAAATTAGACAAACATGTATGCCTCAGGTCAGCTGTAAGCCCAAATTTGATGGTTATAGTGGTATATTGGTATCTTGACACAGGAAATTCTCCAGTTATACAACTGTCTTGAGTTGTCAGATGATGTGAATGCTTGTAAATCATTCAGATCGTTCCCATCTCTACCATATATCCCATAAAACCATTCTGTCTGTTGATAAAACTTAAATGAGGTTATTTTTGATGAGTGTTGCTGTATTGTAGTGTGATGCTGAACTCTGTAGTTTGATGCTGAAGCTGACAAGTAAGAGTGATTGTGAGGAGTCATATTAGTGATTAGGCATGTTTCCCTCCCTTTTAAATACAAAATCAATTCACAAAGAGGCTAATCTAGCAAAGTTAGCTTACACCGTCGGGTATGTGTCATGCAATGCAGCCAAAAAACATGGAAACAGCAGACACGGTAGCTTATTTTTCTGCAGCAACTTTCAAGTTTCTGAATGTTGATTTATCAGTAAAATGATTGGAAACCAGTGGCAGCATCTGAAAATGTTACCCACTTCATCATTCTCTGAAAATCAGGTCTGTGGTCACTGAGGTAAGACATGCAAAAACACCGTTCTGGTTCTTTACTTTTTCTAGTTTCGGAGCATTGGCTCAGATTTTTAAACTTAAATTAATGACTAAATGGCATTCACAAGGCTTCCCTGCTCCTTCTTCTGCTCATATTGTTCCTACATCTCCTCATCGTCCTCATCACCCCCCTCTCAAACTCACTTCCTGGCCTTTGTTGCACTGACCTCTAAAACAAAAAGGAAAAAAAAATGTGGTGCACTCCATCAATCCAAAATGATCAAATATGTTCAGTTCCATCGAAGCGTAAAGCAGTTGGTGATGACGGATAGAAAAGGCCTCGGAGCTCAAAGCCTCACCCATATTTGTCGGGGCGATGGGTGAACAGTGTGGCCCTTTGTGGCCCCGTGTGTATTTATGAATGGCTCAGCCTTGGGGCGAAGTTTCAGAACAATGCTGCTACACTGAGGGCCTGATTTTCATATGGGAGGGGTGATGGTGGTGGTGGTGGCGGTGGGGAGGGCAGTTTATTCCCCCACTGTTGGGGCTTGGTACAGAGAGTGGCGAGAGGTCTTGCTGGAGTGACGCTTTGCATGTGAGTGTCAGAGGGAAGGCTGCTGGCATCGCTCATACACGAGCTGCTTTGGAGGACAGCCACAGTCACCTACACAGGTGAGGAGCAGCAGGTCTTTTTTCTGATTCCTTACTTTTTTATGCCCTTTGGAATTTTATTTTGGCTTCTTTTTTCAGCAAGAAAGATGCAAGACGATTCAGATAGGGAAAGAAAAATCTATCTACAATTTTCTATCCATCAATCTAAATTTATTACCTCTGTTTTTGTTTCTTTTTAAGGTCAAACGCCTACAGTCGGAGTCAGTGTGTGTGCGTTCATAGATGATGTGATGAGTGAGACTGAGAGTTTGGATGAGTCACAAGTTTGACCGAGTTAGGTAATGAATAAGCGTGTGTGTGCTGTAGTGAATGTGTTGCATGAGGGAATGTGTTTGTGATGATGTGTAAGCTTGCACATGTGTGTGTGTGTGTGTGTGTGTGTGTGTGTGTGTGTGAGTGTGTGTGTGTGTGTGTGTGTGTGTGTGTGTGTGTGTGTGTGTGTGTGTGTTGTTGGATGTTACTGGGGGCTGCTAAAAGCCCAGCCAATTATTACTGGACAGATTTCAGTGCGTGTGCCATCAACGCTGAGCTGTTCCTGTAATTGCCAGAGCGTATTACCACATCTAAACAGACATGTGATGCCAGGTAGAAGAGCCTCTGATTACAGAGCCAAGCAAAACAGTTTTACAAGTGATTTAACAGCGGTTTGCATTTGCAGTCAAGGGAAAGATATGTTTCCTTTAATGACACTGTCAAAAGCCAGAGTGATTCTCTGTATCTGCAAGTGGCTCTTTTTTTTTTTTTTTTTTTTTAGGGTAAAAGCAGAAAAATACAAATTCATTACAGCGCATTTTTCATAAAAGTCAGAGTGGTGGTGGAGCAGTAGGGAACGGTATAATTCAAAATTTGAATTACTGCCTGATTATTGAATTTTAGGATTTCAAAGCCCTAATCCCATTCTGACCTTTATTTATGACTTACCCATAAGAATTCCTGGACATATGCTGCAAGTTTCTCTCTCTGATTAAATTTTTAATACAAGATTTGGAGCATTTCAAGGAAGCTTTTGATCACGACATTCGGTGTTTTTGTGCTTTTACAGCAGATGAAACATCCTCAGAGAATGACAATGCCTCCCATCAGAGCAATTTTTCAGCACAAACATTTGTCATCCTTCCAGATTTCACTACATCCAAATCAGTGGTGGTGTATACTCACGTTCCCTGTTTGGAACATTAAGTCAAGTGGAGAGTTTTAGGAAGCTGTGGGATGGGGGGGGGGCACAGTTTATTTTTCTATGTGGCTGAACAGGTTGACGGCTCTGTTTGTCGCCCCCTTTTGTTCAGAGCGGAAGAGAGCGCTCTCTTATGAGGGAGAAGGCCTGTGGCTCACCATCTGCCCACTGGGATGGGGATTGCCAGAGTCACTGGGTTTGCCAGGTAGCAACACAAAACATAAGCTATTGGTGTTCCTGGTTTCTTGTTATGTTGGCTGATTTGCCAACTCAAGTTCACTTTATTTTCATGTGCACTTTCCATGCTTTTAGTTAAAAAAATCAATTAGCGCCAGTTTTCATAATGTGGTCCAGGCCTGTTGGTTTTATTCGAAGATGGAAAAATACTTGATTTGAATTTCAAACCAAACAGAAGAACGTGGAGTGCCACATAAATGCTTCAGATGGAAAATTAAAAATGAACAAGCATGAAATATTTTGCATGGCGTGCACCCCAAGGACAATGCAAGAAAAATACGGAAATCAACTGTTGGTGGTTTCTCACTTTCTCATATGAAAAAAAAAACACCTCCAACCCAGGTTTCATTGTAACTTTTCAGATGAAACTGACACGTCATAGTGGCGAGAGTAAAAAACACAGATGCATGATATTGCTAAAATATACCTAAAACAACAAATTAAATCATACATCAAATTTAGACATCATAGAATTAAATGTAAGAAGCAGGTTTATGGTTGATTTTTTTTTTTCTTTCTTTACCTCAACGTCCAGACTTTTATTTATGCCAACACTCTCTGCAATACCTTGGACAGACTATGTGACTGGATGCTGGCATATTCGCATGTTTATGTTTGTATCTTGTGTCTATGTGTGTGTGTGTGTGTGTGTGTGTGTGTGTGTGTGTGTGTGGTGCGCTGGGCTCATCACAGCTCAGCGCGCCATGTGTGGGAGGGGGAGCAGTCATGTTTTAAGACCATCTGCTCCTCTGAGTATTTTAGTGGGAGCCTTAGCTTGTGGTGGATCAACGCGCGTCACAGGCAAGCAGCAAAGCGCAAGCTGTGAGCGGGCCTGTTCCGGAAAAAATTCCTCCAGTTTCTCCCTCGCACAATGGGCAGTGTTCTGCATACAAGGTTGCCATTCTTTTTTACCTCCCCCCACCCCACACTCCATCCAAGAGCCTCGTTGATGCTCTTACACATGAGCTGCAGACGATAGTCACAATGAAAATGTTCTTCTTGGCACAGCTGTTTGTTTGTGGGAGCCTTTTGGTTTGTGTGAGCAATTTCAATAATGTAAAATGACTCATAAAAGGTGCTGTGGCCTGAATTAGCGGAGCTGATTGTTCTGATAGCATCTGTATCCCTGAAGTGTGATGTGGAATAAGTGATTATGCTGGAGTTTGATTGCCTGAGATATTAGAGGAAGGATCTTTTGCACAAGGCAACAAAAAGATTAGGTGAACATAAGCATGCACACGTGCTGTTTCATTATAGATTTTATGTTTTTCTGTATGTTGTGCTTTTAAACCATTGTTGATTACCCTATGTAGAGTCCAATCTACTTCTTTTTTTTCATGACAAAAGGCCAAAGAAGCAAACATGGAGGAATTTTCTTGAACTAGATGCTCACTGGGTCTGCTCTCACACATTTAATGTACATGTACGGTATAGACAATGACTACAGTCCCCGCCGGACAAAGGAATATGCTTAGCTTACAAGCAGCACAGAGGGAGTGCCGAGGAATTTCACATAACTGCACTCCCCACACCGAGGAGTGTGTTGGCATGCCTTATAGTGCATGCGTGTGTAGGAGGTTATGGCACGCTGCGTATTCATTTGTACACGGCTCCAGAGCATCAATGCAACATTCTCTTCTTGAGCTCGTCTCCAGACTGTTTATTGAGGGATTCCCTTGAGGTTATCCACAGCTCGTTCGGTGCCATCGCTTGGCTGGTGGCCTAATAGCTTCTGGACACACTGACTCACTCTACATGTAACAATGAGAGTGGGAAAAACTTCCTCATTGGAGACACAACTTGCCTCTGTTATATTTATATGTAAACTAAGTGGAACACTGAGTGGATCCATGCTTGTTCTCCCCACCTACAAACATTCCTCAGCAGGCAGAATATTAGATCTGCATGCAGCTGGAAAGATCAATGATCATGCCTTGGAGCCTTTTTTTTTTTGCATTTCTGGAATTCAAATACATCCACATTCAACCACGATCTAATTTGGTATGATTTATGTGCTTTTAGGTTGTGATTTCAAACGAAAAAACCCGAAGATCAAAATCTGTATCTAACTAATGTAAATCTGTCATTTACATAACCATATTCATCTCACAAGTTCTATGTTCCTCCTACTCATCATATGTTGCTCCAAAGCAGCCTCACTTGAAGTGATAGTGAGTCATCCTCCCTTCCCCACACAGCTCTTGCCCTTGTGTCTTGGGTACCGAGAAGCATGAAGAAGTTCAGCTAGTGTCAACATGTTTTGCTTCGCCCTCAGAGGTGGAAGCATGATCCAGGCCCTTTTAGTTCGATGCATAAAAGACACATGGAACAGCTCAGGGAAATGGTGGCACAGTGGAAAGGAATGCCGAGTGGGCCAAAGATCAGCTCTACAAATGCCTGAACGCATATTCAGATCTGCCCACGACGCATGTAAACCAGAGCTCACACAGACTCCTCTCTTCCCCTTCCCCTTGTCTACTTCTAACATCTCTTTTTATCTCCCTGCTCTGTCCTTTCCCACAGAGTGTGGCATCTAGGATTTGGAGCAAGACGACCGACTCAGGGAGAAAAAGCAAGAAGTAGAAGAAAAAGAAGAAGTAGTCAGGACTGAGAGGCAGCAGGAGCCTGGTGCTGAGGCTGGTATGAGGCAAGTGTTTTCTGTGTGTGTGTGTCGCGTGTGATTGTGTGTGTAAGTGTGCACACGTATGCAGTGTGCTCTGTGCCAGCCATTTGTCTGCACCATCAATGAGGCCGTTGTTGTTGGAGTCGTTGGTGGTGTCAGTGGCCCTGCCTGGCTGCTCGGCTCTATTCTCTCCTGCTGCTGCTGATGCATGGCCTCTCTCCCTTGACACACTCGCCCAGCTCTTGGCCTTTTGTTGCAGTGCAGATGGTTGAGCTTGACGCAACACTGGAGAAAAGTTGGAACTGTCACAGCCAGCAGTGTGGCATGACGGGCCAAGACATCTTGAAATGTAACCACTTTAAAAGCAGCTGGAATATATATTTTTGTATTGGAAAATGTGAAAGCGGTTGCTCATAGTGATGAACCAGAAGGAGAATTGTCTGCTTTTGCTCTTGGTTCACTTCCACTCCTCCTGTAGCTTTGTTTTCCAGCTTCTCTCCACAAAAACCCACTGCACAGCACTTGGTCAGCATCAAACAGAGGACAGACGCATTTTGCATCCAGCTGGTGAACATTGTGGATAGTGGAGCATTTAGGAACTGAAGAGTTATTTCCCCCAGGAGCTGGTAGAAACAAAAAAAAAAAACAAAACTGAGCTAAAAGGGAGTGGATATTGGGCTACATTCAGCAGGTGGCCAGAAACCCTGCTTGAAATGAATGATAATGCTGCTGCAAACTACTGGCTGTGGAAATAATTAACAGTTTGCCAACAGGTCCATGAAATCATCATTAAAAGGTGATGACAGCGTTCACAACTGGATTCCACTGCTCCCAAGTGGCCAAGATACTCCGCTACTGCTGGTTTACAGATGAGAGGCAAATGGAATAATGCAAAACACCTACTAGCCGAGTAAACTTGTTTGCATGTTCAGTTGGATTTGTGGCTGTCTGGCAGTTTGACGGCATGACGAGCGACTTGACACATCCGTGGACTCTTGCAGTGTCGAACCAACAGAATTTTTTTCATTTCTCTTTATCAACAAGGCTAATATTGGTCATGGATCCTCCGGGGGGATGTTGGGATGTGTTAATCACGAAGCTCTAAAGCACAATCCACTCTCAGGCCTACCATCTGCACACACCGGCTGCTGCAGCATCAAACTGAAATCCTCTGCTGCTTCTTCTTCTGTGTTCTATATCAATGGCAAAGTAACAGTCATCATATTGGTATGCATTTTATTTGTAAAGACAGTTATAGATTTCTTTAAAAGCAAGAAATGTAACTCGTTAAAGTCAGTATATTGAAACGGTAGATTGACGTAAAGTGTGAAAATACAAAATAATGGGTTAAAAAAGTATAATGTCTCATACTGCTATATACTGCTAAGTGTGAATTGGTGCATTATAGTACTTTTATGGACACCATGCCTTCAGATTGCAGTGCAACAATATGAAAACTCAAAATCTATAAAATATCAGAATTGTTAAAAGCAACCAGACATATACAAAAAATGTAACAATAACAACAACAAAAACCAAACAGCACTTAAGATGCTGCCTGGTACAGATCTTTACTGCAGGTCATTCCCCCGCCTTCTGTAGTCTACTATCTATCATCATGGTCAAAAAAAGTTTTTAAAAACCCTAAAACACTTCAACTAGTGTATATTAAAAACATATTATATTATATTAGCAGTACAAGTCAGTATAGGTGACTGAGGACTCTAACAACAAATGGAAGTAATTTATTTTACAAGTCATCATGATAAGTAGATTAATTTGATCTCAATTTTAAATTTACAGCTGTTTATCTTATATTTTCTTCTTTTTCTTAATTTGACAGATGTTAGGAGGAGAGTTTATCCTTTCAGAATCATATCCATACATTGATAGAATAAATACCAGCAGAATTTTGATCTTTCCCCCTTTGTTTCCCAGAACTTTATTGGCCACGGGTATAATTTCCTTATCCCTTATATGACTGATTTAATTTCTGTGACCAATTTAATTGACATAAAAAGATTAAGATATTTCTGAGTCTCAGATATTTGTAATGATTACAGTTACTGTTTGATAGTAACTGAGAGAAGAGTTGGTTACTCATTTAGATGGGATTAAAACTGAAATGAACTCGCCTGGTTAGAATTCAAATTTGAGGTTTGATAATCTAGACCGTATAAAGGGAAAGTCTGGAGAGAAATAAACAACACAAAAAGGCTGATGCTGCAGTGATACTCAATACTTTCTGTGCCTTTATTGACTTATTTTGCTCAGTTGGTTCTCCAATAAATCACTCACGAGGTGACATTTATTTGTTGTCATCAGGGGATATTGTTATCAGCACCTCCATATCTCCTCATTTATTTGTAGTACAGCAGAGATATTAACAGTAATCTGCTGATGACATGATGTGTGGTGACTGGAGTTTGGCTTCGTGTCAGAGCTCAAGCAACACTGGGACTTATTCATTGGGATTGGCTTACGTATGGCGACCATAATGGGTGACTCTACTGAGGGGGAGCAAACAGGTGCTGACTGACGCTGCGTTTGTGTGACTTACTACAGCTCTGTGCGACTGAGGGGGCTGTGAGTGATGTAATGGCCTGATGATGCTGATGTCACTACTATTTTTTTTTTTGTTGTTGTTTGTTTGTTTCTCTGCAGAGAAGAAGGTTGTCAAGCTGTCTGGGTGTGAGTGAACACCCTCTCCTGGAGCTGCCGACAAGCTGTCCTGCAGAGGTTCTATCTGTTTTTCACCATCAGCATTTCAAGGTAAAAGCACTACCACAGTTACACTTTGATGTCAGAGTATTTTAAGGTAATAAAAAGCATTTTTAAAAAGATCTGCAAACCAACATGTGGACCAAATCATGAATAATTGTCTTAAAAAGAACACAATCAGTTTTGACTTTGCAACCAGAGCAATATGGCTAAATATCTCAAATTTAACCATTAATTAAGCTAAATATATCTAATTTCTTGCAGTACATGCAGACATATAAAATGTAGAGTGCTGACATTTCTTTACCATCTACAGTTTAACAAGGGAGAATCCCTGATCTTATTTTGCTCATTTTGAATTTCAATAATCTGTGCCTATACAGTTGAAGGTAGTCCATACTTCACATTAGCTTCTTTATTTGTACTGAAATATTGGATGATAAATAGCAATTTTTGAAATTCTGCTCATGCTTACAAAATAACAGATTTAAACAATCAAAAACTGGCATAACATTAACTATCTCCTGTTTTCTAACTGCTGTTAATTTTGGGGAGAAAACTGATTAATCATTGTGTTTTGAAGATAAGTAGGTTTATAACTCATGTCAAAAATGTGTTTTTGACTCAAGTCATACAAATAATATGTTTTTTTTAAATTACACTATGCAATAGTGTTATATCAGTTCTATCTGATCTGCATCAGTAATGTAACTTATATTGCTGTGGTCCAAATAGTTCATGATAATGACTTTAGATATGATATGTGATGTGATACATTTAGAAGAAAATAAGTCTAAATCATCTTTAACTTTGTTTATGGTGTTTTTATATTTTTTGGAAATATATTAAACTGAATTTAGGGAGGTGGAGCAAGAATCTGTAACCATAACTGCACTGTAAGATGTTCCTTGTTGGAGTGTCAGGCAGATAGTGGAACTGGAATACTAAATGGATATGGATGTCAAATATGGCTGTTATTAGTAGCTGTATATCGAGACATTCCGGTACGGCCAAGTGCATGGAATGATGAATAGTGAGATAGGGATATTTGTGATGAAATTTGAAAATATAAAACTGGAATTGCTTGTTGACATTTGAAGACATGTTTAATTAAGCAGAGGAACTGTGAATAAAACGTCTCCCTGCTGCCACGTCAACATCGTCTAAGGGGTGATCAGTGATTCAGTTACAAGGCTCGATTTTACTCTGTGGGCTGAGAAAACCTGTGAGATTCTGGAACTCATTTTCAAATCAATAAATAGCTGTTATGGTCAAAACTGCTTGGTTTTTCTTTGCGGTTTACAAAGTTGTTTTTGTGAAAAGGCACTGTGCCATTAAAAAAAACCCCAAAAAACTACCCACCAAACTAAACTGGTAAATGTTTGGAAGATTTTATATTTGTGTGATTTTCAAAGGTTGGTGCTAGGTCTGAGTCATGCAGCACCAGCAGTCGCTGTAAACAAGACATTTGTGGAGTTTTTTTTCTCATGATGATGCATGGTGCTGTAACTGATGGGATGTTGTCTGTTTCAGAGGTCTATGGTCCAGCGTTGGGCAGAGACCATGTGGTGTTTAGAGCTGCTCTTACCACTGCTGTTGATCATTAATGGTAAGAAATTTCTTTACTTGGTAGACACGTTCTTCCATCTTTACAATTAACACTATGCGTGCAGTGGTGTTATGCATTTAGAGAAGATAGTCATCAAATCTCACTGTATCTCCTCCCAGATGCCAGTTGCCAGTGGAACGTCTGGGTCCCCCGCGATATCTCGGCTATGACAAACTCCTGTGTGGTCATCCCATGCACCTTTATGTATCCGTCTGGCATCAGGCCGTACCGCGGCATCCATGGCATCTGGTATTTTGGCCAGCCCTACCCTCAACTCTTCCCTCCCGTAGTCTTCAAATCACGTACGGATGTTGTGCACGAGAGCTACAAGGGCCGCACCAAGCTGCTGGGTGACCTGCACCAGAGGAACTGCACTCTGCTCATCAACAACATCGGCACAGAGCACTCAGGGAGATACTACTTTCGCGCAGACCTCGGCGGAGCCAATATGTACACGTACCCAGATTACGCTGAGCTCAAAGTTCTGGGTGAGGGAATAATGAGAGAAACTTAATGAAATGTTGAACTGTGTGATGTAATATGAAAAAAAGGTTCATAGTGGATAGCAAAAGGCCAATTTAACCCTCATGTGCCTGTGAAGATGTTTTTGTCCTTTCCATTTTAGATTTTTAGATCATTTCGGCTGTATTTATAGTTTTGGTATACAATTTTGTAAAAGTGTGAATTTTGGGACGAATTTTGAAATTTGAATCTCCGTCCTTGTAATACTTTAATAATACACTGTGTATGCAAAATTGTCACACTCAGGATCTTAAGGGCAAAAATGTTCCAGTTGAACTCATTGCTCCATGGGCCAAATATGAAAAAATGACTCAATCTAGTGGAAAACAGTAAAAACGACCATTTTGAAATCAAACTCCAGAATGAAATCCTAATAGCTTAGAATGCATGATTTCATGATGTAATGGCAGAGGGATCGAAAATTGCAATTATAATGGATTTTAATGGGGGCATTTTTGTGCTTAAAGTGCTGAGTGTAACTTTTAAAAAAAAAAAATGTTACACTGTATAAAAAAAATAATAATACATTAGAATCAATGGTGGTATGTATCACTGACACATACCAGTGTGGAATAATAATAATAATGATGATGATGATAATAAAGGATTTAACATTTAGCACTTCTTTCAAAGGAAATAATTAATTTTTTTCTGTGACAATGACATAATGTTAAAAAAAGGCATAGGAAGATTTAAAATCCTGAAAATGAATGAGTATTTGGTCATAATGATCAGGACTGATGTAGATCAAAAGATAAGTCATTGAAAGTGAAAAATAATATTAATGTATAATGTTTTTATGGTATTGTTTTTGATGGGAACATTTTTGACCTTATAGACCTTGGTATAACTTTTTTTAATTGACACCTAAGGGTTAATATAATAACCAGAAGAACTGTGCCTGTTCTGTTCTCCAGATCAGCCCAACATCGACATCCCAGAGGAGATTGTCAGTGACGAAAGCCTGGAGCTGACATGCTACGCTCCTGATAACTGCCCGGACATGACTCCAGAGATCCAGTGGATGTACACAGACTACCTGCCTGACCCGGAGTTCAGCTCTGACTACCTGGAAGAGAGCAACACAGCAGTTCTCTCCAACACCCTCACCTTCACACCCAGACCTATGCACAACGGGCAGCTGCTAGGCTGCAGGGTCTACTACCCCAACACCACACTGGTCTACGAAAGGCTCATCTCTCTAGACATAAAGTGTAAGTAAAATTTAAATAAAAAAGCTCATACTGCAGAAACCAATCAGTAGTCAGTGATGCTTTTCAGCCCCTGTAGCCTCAAAGGGAGAGCTCTGCCTGACGTGCTAGAAACCCTGCATTAGTTATACTGAATTTCTAAACAGATTTCTTTCTTTAGTGGCTCAGAGATGGCCCAGACATATCTTCATAGTGCTGAAATGGAGAGATAACTGTTTGGAATTAGGCTGGGGTCAGGTTCTGTTGAGAAATGCATATCTATAGGGAAACAGACCCAATTCCCCCTATAATGTATTCCTAAAAAAAATTATTCTAACACAAACTTAACATTTGCATGCAGTGCCACCATTTTAGTTCCTCAGAAGACTTTAGGATAATATTTGCTTATTTGCCTAAACAAATACTACAGCTGATTTGATTTGGATAATTTTGCTATAAGGGATCATCAAAGTTGTTTCAGTGCATGAGGGAGAAACAAACATAGGGTAAATTTAATGAGAATCAATAAAATACGTTGAAACATTTCAGCCTCGACCAAAGGGCTGAACAAACTATCTTGCAGACTAACATTGTCTCCTTAGAGCCATGTCAGTCACATGGCAAGAGAAGGAAACCTGCACTGTCTGGCTTGCACTGAAGAATAATCTGCATGTTTCATTTTTAGTTGGACAGAAAGGAATAGCAGTTCTTGGAAAGACTGAGCTGCTGTGTGACATGCATATACTTGAATGCTTGCAATTTAAAAAGTCTACTTTACTTTGCAGATGCTCCCCGCTCGGTGTGGGTGAACGTCTCCTCAGAGGTGATGGAGGGCAGCTCTGTGACGCTGCACTGCGAGGTGGACAGTAACCCTCCTTCCAGGATCTCCTGGATGTTTGGAGACGAGGAGCTGCTGTGGGACACGGCGTCCAACATCTCCCTCTCCCTGGACGATGTGACACCGGCAAATGAAGGGATTTACACCTGTGTAGGGAACAATGGATATGGCGTCATGAACACCTCACTGTACCTGGCAGTCAAGTGTAAGTCCAAGAGTTTCATCCCAGTCCCAGGATACATGAGCAGATTTTCAGTATTTAGAAGGTTAACACTCATAAACCTAATTTGAAATTAGTTTGGATGTGCAGTTGTCTTGGATTTGCCAGTCACAAGCAATAAAGGTAGAGTTTACTGAAAATCTTTTTAATATCAAATACTCAGCTGTCATAGGCTTGCATTGTGTCTCTAAAATGTTTGCAGCTTGACTCTTGGCAAAGTGCAGCAGCTATTGTCTGTATGAATGAATTCACAGTACAATCACTCAACATTACAGCAAACTAAATTAGTAATAAATCAATAAAAACTATGGAGATTTTGAACCCCAAGGAGACAGTAGCAGAATAAAGAAATGTATTGAGCAATACGGATGGAATATGGAACACCAAAAAACACAAAACTAAGACGCTACAATGATAAAAGGGAAATGCACACACTGACATCTTTCAGTATACTGCCATTTCTTTTTTTCCCCTGTGCAAATTTGCAGCAACAATAATCTATAATTTTATGAAAGCAAGGCTGAAAATTTGAAAATTAAAATGTGAAAGGAATCCTGAAAGCATTCATAGCAGATGTTTTTGGATTTATTTAAATAATAAATAGTTCATTTGTAGTGGAGAACCTGTAGAATTTTCACCAACATCATATAGGGTTTTTTTGGGTTTTGTTTTTGCAGCCCACAACTTTACTGATTTTGTTCAGTGTTCATAGCGCCAATTTTAAATGTGGTGGGCAGCTGTTTTCAGTGAAATTGCTCTAAAAACCCAGTGTACTACAGTTTCTCAGTACCACTTGGCAAAGTAGACACATTTGCAGCTGCCAGGTGAACACAGTAAAGAGTAGCATCTTTGTGACTCCATCAGTGGTTGGTGGAGACCAAAAACAAAGCTAAAAGTGAGTGAATATACTCTTACATTCATTAGGTGACCAGAAGCATGACTCCGTCTGGATTATAAAGTTTCTCCATAACTGCCTGATGATTGTTTGGCGTGTCAACTAAAAAGTTAATGATGTTCACAACTTGTTCACACCAAAGAACAATCTGTAACATTTAGTAAAATTGGTTCCTTTAAACTAGAGAGAACAGTAAGAGGCATTTTTCAAATATAAATAACAAAACAACTCACTTTCTTTGCTTTTCAATGCAGACCCTCCCCGAGAGCCCACTGTAAACAATTCTATGACCGTCCTGGAGGGCACCTCGCTAGCCCTGCACTGCAGCACCCAGGGCAGCCCGGCTCCGACACTCACCTGGCTGAAGGATGGGGAGCTGGTGGGCACCATCACTGCCGATGAGCTCTCGGTGCTGGAGATCATGGAAATCACACCACAGGGAGATGGACAGTACCGCTGCCTGGCCGAGAATGAGCACGGACGAGCCAGCAGCTCCCTCAACATCACTGTGGAGTGTAAGTACTTCACTGTTGTGTGTTATACCCAACTGAAATGTGAAAAAAAAAAGAAGAAAAAAAAAGCACAATGGCTTTATTAAGAGAATCTGAAGTAAACATGAGTGAGCTTTTGGTGTACAGTATTCAACTTATAGACATTTTTCAAAGTATTTTCAAGTAAAGATTTTCTGCATATTATTTCTCAACAATCCTGTCCAGACCAAAATATGACGCATTACTATATGAAAAACATTATTCACTGCTGATATTGTAGCTCTTCACTGTGCTGCCTCCTTCAATAGATGCCCCGGTCCTTCTGGAGGAGTCGAAGTGCACAGTGGTGAGGGAGGGTGTCCAGTGCGTCTGCATGGCCACGGGAAACCCTGAACCCACCATCGAGTTCTACCTGCCCGACTTGAACATCACCATCAACGAAACCGACGGCCGGTACAACTTCTACACACACACAGATGGGCACACGTCCACAGGCATGATCAAGCTGCGGGAGAAAGGTGAACGGGTGGACAACGGTGGTCCTGCCGTCAATGTCCACTGCAGTATTTACAACATGTACGGGAGAGAGAGCGTACTTCTGGAGCTACAGCAGGAGAGTGAGTAGAAACGACTCACTTTGATCATTTTTGATTAAATTATATTAGCATTTTCCTCTTTCTGTCTCTTCAGCATCACCATTAGCATATGGAATGCATCTTTATTTAAATGGACACAACATTATAGAAAACTTAAAAGACAAGTCTTGTGATATTCCACATGTTTCTGTATTGTATGTCTAGCCAAAGCCTGGTATATATTATTGCTCTGTGCCATAACACTCCATTTGCAAGCTATTAAAAACTCTGCTGGCCTTTTATTACAATAAACTTGGGCTCTGCAGTTGATTGCCCTGCTGCCACAGATTAAATGTGTATTGACCTGTAGCAGAAAATCAACCTAAAAAAATGCACTATTTTCTTCCATTTGGGGGTAATGCTTACTAAATACTACAACACCCAGCTGTTTCAGGAAGTTACACAAGACATAACAGAGGAAATTACTGAACATGTCTGTCACACCGACAGCACAAGTTTGACGTTCGCACTTCCTCGATTTTACACTTGACTTTGCAACCAAAGCTTCACTGATTCTATCCTAAATACGCAGACCTCTGCAGTAGATTATGACGTGTACAGGAGGAAAAACATCCAGCAGTGGCAGTTTTGCTTGTATTTTAGAGAAGAATTGTGGAAATTGTTAAATTAATACATCTCTAAATCCTTGAGCAACTTATCTTTATGAGCCATCTAGGAATTGAATAAAAAATCAATATGAGAGACAAATTAGAGAGAACAGATTTGATACTAATATTGTAACTTTGTAGACTGCCCTCCACTGTACTCAGTAGCCTCTTTGTTTGCTGCTTTGCACGTTTACTTGTGCAAACAGTTTTCTTTTTTGTAACAGATCCTAACCCACAGACCTGAAATATGACGTGAGCTATACACTTATGATTCTGTAATTTTCAGGAAAGTGCTTTGATGCAACGCTGGAATAGAACATTGCTCTTAAGTCACTTCCCCATCTCTTTATGTCATGTCTGTTTATTGTGCCAACAAACATCAGCTGATGTTTTACTATAATTACGTAAAAATACCTTTTTTTTTTAGTTTAATATGTTGGTTTCACCATGAAAAAGTGGTGTACGTATCCTATTCCTCGTTTTTATGCTTATCTTTTTTCTTTCATGATGTCCCATAAGGTCTTATAACAGTAGTTACTATTAGCTAGGTGTGCAGCTTTTTATGTGTTGTTAACAATAATTAAAACTAGATTGTAATTTTACATAAAAACATAACATCTGTCACATTGAAGCCCTTATTACACAAGTTCAGACAATGCTGACTAGGCCAAAACAAGTCATTTCATGTGTTTCACAGCACTCGGGAGTTTTGAATCTGTGCTGGCACACCAGTAGTGATGCATTTTATATCAGCCAGCAATGATTGGTTTGCCAGAGCTGAAGATGGGGAGTAACCATAGTGACAGAGATGGAATAGGCTACAGCAACTAGGTGGAGTATGGCGGAAAAATCTAAAAAAAAGAGAAAGTGTTTCAGATGTTCCAGATAAAAAAGAAACTCAAAGAAAGGCTTGCAGTCTATAAAAGAAAGTGATCAACGGCAGGAAACGTCAACAGTGTGTAAATACTCTCACTGCCAGAGAGGGGAGACAGAAATTCTGCACTCCAGGTTTAAGCATTTGTTTTTAACTGTCATCTGATTTGTTTTCAGAAAAATACATGATGGCAGTTATAGTTGGCACCATTGGAGGAGTGGCGGTCATAGCCTTCATCATTGCAGCAGTGAGATACGTTGGCCACAACAACAAGAAGTGAGTATAAACGACAAACTAATGGAGAGGCCAATGCGAGGCAGAAATCGTCCTTTTCCTCACTAAGCATTTTCTGAAATCCAAGGAAACACTTAAGCCTAGTCATCCATTCTAAAACACACTGATGCACATTGTATACGAGTGAATGTGGGATTGATGTGGACGTGAGAATCATTTCTCCCGTGCAATTTCAGTTTATTTGCAACGAGAAGTGCCTGTTGAAATCCTTGGACGTTCATATTGGCTGCCTTTTGGAGTGGGTTAGCAAGCTGGACTAACCTTATATTTTACAGGCACAATTCCCTTCTCTGACACTGCTTCTGTATCCTTGACCTGCTACGCTAAATACAACCCAGGTAGCCCTCTTAACCAAGGTGCTTTATTTTAGCCTCAAGGCATATTTGGACCCCCAAATTTGCAAGCTTTCTCAGACAGATCAGCCCTGAAGTGGGTGTGATCTCTGCGACTAAACCCATAAAATAACCACGTCACTCACAGCCACAGTTGGCCTCCAGCATAACCTTACAGAGCTTGTTGTTTTAAAATGGATGCCCAGGCTTGGCGTGTCGCCCTGCGTTAGTGGCAGTCGAGACCGAGTCTGATTATGTGACTCCGTCCCCCAGAGAGAATGGCAACCCTAGGCAGGATGTGGTCCTGGAGAACCCAGCTTTGTACTACAGCGCAGTCAAGAAGGACAAACAAAATCTGAGGAAGAAAGTGGTGAGACACGCTGATGTCAATGATTATGAATATGATGGAGGATGGAGTTGAATGACCATTCTCAGACTGTTTGGGGTTGTACTTCTGTGTAATAAAATAAGTCATAAATGATGAGACCCCATTTTAACCTCAGACATGAGGTCATAGACGGAATCTCTCCCAGGAGGAATCTAGCAGCTGCAACCATGACCTTTCCAAACACTGTTTTTCTCTTGCTTTCATCGCTTCTCTGCGTTCTTCTGTCTGTTTTTCTCTCCCCTAACTCTTGCACAGCTTAAGACAGAGCTGTTGGGCTCAAAGTTTAACTCCATTCTAGAGGAGACTACGGTAAGGTTCCCAAACAAATCCCCATTAAAAACACAAGCCTCAGTGACAGATGCATCTCCTCGCATATCAGCTTCTGTGTTCTGTACTCTGCCGTTTGTTTCCAATACTGCCTTCTGCATGGCTGCCTCATTGATAACACCAATTGCCAAACTAACAGGAAACATCTCAGTCTTCTTGTCAGTATGTCGACCAGTAACCACTAACATCTTTTTCTTTATGGTGTCTGTCGCGCTCTTATATCGTCTGAGGTGTCGTTGGCACCTTGCCAGTGATTTGTGCCGCTGAACCGTCCTTCTGTCTGCAGGGAGAAGACGGGGATTATCAACCTGTGGGCCCTATGGCAGGACTGGAGAGGCAAGAGCTGAATTACGCCGCTCTGGAGTTTATTGGGGCCAGGCCCAGGGAGGGGGCCTCAGGGAGGGGAGATGACGGCAGCAACTACACGGAAATCAAAGCCAAATGAATCGCGATCCTTCCCTGATCCCTCGGCTATGCGAGATGCAGTGGCAGCCCCGTATTTCACACATCCTCTGCCCCATAAACTGTGTTATAACCTCCCGTCCTCTACTGGATTTCACCCTACATATGATGACTCCTTGTTTCTCATTTCATCCAGTTTGTTTCATATAATGTACCACTCTATGCCAGTACTCCTCCCCTTGTGCTGCCCCTCCTCCATGGGACGCCCCGTCTTATGCCACCATTTGGAAAAACTGGTATTTTTGGGGGTTTGAGCAAGACCCACTGGACAATGTTAAACAAATTATTTTAATTTCAAGCCTCTGTTTTAGTACACTGTCTCTACAGCATATAGTGTTAACCGGCAACCATGTTTTTATTGCTTTCTGTATGTCATTGCTGGTGTCACATTCATCTCACTATTTGCTCTCCATCTGTCTCGTAACTGTCACTGCTGTCTGCTGCCAGTCGAAGCATCGGGGCAAGGAGTAACCGTGCTTTCTGTTCTCTTATCTTTAAGTGTGTTTGTCGACTGAGAGCGAACCCTCTCCCCTCTTTTCTTTTGGTTAATTACATCCTTAGAAGATAACCGACGAGGGCGAGAGATGGCAACGCATCTCGGCATCTTGTTTCCACGTAATTGTATTTAATGTGTGCTGTGACTCAGTAGCCTCTCATAATAAATTGAAAAAAGCCACCGTGATTTTTGATAATGATTGAAGAGGTTTTGTCAATTTTTAGTGGCACACTGTCTAGTTCTGTTAAATGTCACACTTTGTTCCCAGCGTTTTCCATTTAAGTGTAGAATGTGTTGAGATTTTGAAGGGTGGGTGGTGGTGGTGGTGGTGGTGGTGGGGTGGTGGTGGTGGTGGTGGGGTGGGGTGGGCTGGGGGGTTATTTACCTGCACTGTGGCCGATGCAAAACGTGTGTCATCTTCTACTTCTTCTCCCTATAGCATGTGTTTCTCTACATACGTTCCAGCTATTCGAACTATATAGAAAATACAGATCCAAAGCACAACATACTTGCTCGTGAGCAGCCAGAGTGTTCTCTCTTATAGACAATGTGTGTGTATGTGTGCGTGCGTGTATTCAAATTGTGCTGAAAGATTGCCGGATCTCCGGGGTCTTTGGGAAGTTTGAGCATCAACCTCACCTGTCGGTCGATGCTTCACTCTCACAGGATTGCATCAGATGTCTGAGTGACAAAAACGTGATGCTGACTAGCCAGCTGGTTGTGCTATTCAAAGACATTTGATGAGCCTGTGATGTAATATTAAAGCTCACTAATAGTCTAACTTGATAATGATGGTGTCAATAATATATTAATTTGATGTATATTGATAGGGAAAGGGATGCCGGTATGTACAGTAAAAATCCCGAGTCTTTTAGCCAGCAGGCAACACATTGAAGTATTGAACTTTGGTGACAAAGTAAAAACGGGCTCATCACACGACTCAGCAACTCTGACTGAACACTGTCTTAATGGAAGCTCATAAAACAGTACCCAACCTCTAACTAGTCAAAGTCAAATCAGAGGCAACGTTTACATGCAGCAGGTAACCTTGTTATTCACTCAAGTTGATTTAAAGTATAGTACATCAGCAATGCTCAGCGTATCCCTACTGTTACTCATGAATGAGGTCCCCCAGCAACTTCTATTAAACTGGTTGGCTCACAATGTTTAAAACTGTAGCAGCAAGGATGTCCTGGGTTTAGTTCCTAGTATTGGTTCCAATACTACTGAACCCCAGATTACCCACAATGCAACCGTTGTCATCTTTCTGTTAGATCTATCCTGCCTCATAGACACTCCATGTGTCTAATTTTCAACTCTGCTGCCTGTCATCACTTTGTAGTCTCCATGCTTGAAGCTTATATTCTCATTATGCAGCCGTTTCAGCAGTACCGTCGGTGAGTTATAGATGATCCAAATCTAACAGGGAAGCTACAACTGTACTTCTACCAATTTGCACCATGTTTTACATCACAAATGGCACTGTTGGTGTCAAAACATATCCACAACTCATGTACACACTGCAGCTGTAGCATCAATTTAAATAGGACAACAGGATTTGAATTGATATTTGTTGTATTTCTCTAAAAATTGTTGATTTTTGTTGTTTGAATGAACATCTGAAAATTGACTTTCCAAAATGTAATTCATCCAACGATTTTCCTCTCCCTAACAGACACAGTTTAACTGTATATACAGATGTTCATAGAAAGGTCAAGTACAAAAACAGTTGGAGACATGAAATGAAATCTGTATGAATTCTGAAATGGCTTTTGATTCAAATGCAAGTATGAAAATCTGCCCGTACTATGGCCTCTCATTTAAAATGATGGATTAAGTTCATTACAGCGACAGCGTGTCTCTGAGAGCTGTTTCACAACCAGTTTCACAGGAGTACAAAATACAGCAAAGGCCTCTAACTGTGTAAACTTTATAGGTCCAGAGTTACATAGGAGGGAACTGCAATATGAACGCAGCAAAATGACACTAGGAGGAGCCCTGCAGTTTAAACTGTTGCTGAACTGAACTGTTGAACCCAAATGATGAAGCCTCTGACAGAACAAAAGAAAGATCATAGGCATAATGGAATGTGGGAACCTTTGTCTGACATCAGACCACACCCATATTGCTGTGTGTTGTCAGTCGAAGTGTGTAAACCACAAGTGGAAAACGTATAATCTTGGTTAACAGATGCTCATCTGTGCTGTTAATGTGTTACATTCGGTAATTATTTTTTAACCGCAGCTGAGTGACAGCAAATATGCCAATCTAAATTTGACTGATAGTTAGGTATATTGTCCAAAGCATAATACAAAAAGCTACATACTGAGTTTTTAGAGCATTATTTAGGCATTCCGATCCAAAACAAGTTTAAATATGCTGTTCTCTGCATATGTAAATGTAGTCATTGTCGACCAGATATTCTGATTAATTTGTTTATTAAGACATTGTTCTGTTGACTTAAAGGTGGAGCGTTCCAGATAAGCTGGCTAGCATTCTCAACTTGCCTGTCTGCTCAAAGTCAATAACCAGTTCCTGTCCTTGAACGCCTCTTTTTTTTTTTTTTAAAGTACTTTATTTTGAAAAAGTAGAAATATCAAATATGTCTTACCTAATCTTTTGTCACAGTGTGTTGTAAAGCAAATCTGTATGTCCAATACTATGTGGTGATCATAATTATATTATTATTTTTTTCTACATTTATGATTGACAAAATAATTCAGATCAGGGTTTTGCAATCTCTCTGCAAATTAGCACTGTTATTTAATGACAGTAGGTTTTTCCTGCAATGATGTGGTTTGCTTGCTCTTTTATTTTAAACAAGTCTTTGATGCCTCAAAGCAAATTCATCTGTCTTCAGTTCCATGCAAATATAAATAAAATAAAAACATGAAATGGAAATAGTTGATTATTGATAGACAACAAACTGTAAATGTCTGTTTCTCATATTGTCCTTTGTCTTTGTTTTGAAAAGCAACATGACCACTGGGGATCTGTATCCCATGTTTTTTTTTTTTTTTTGAATTCAATTCTTTGATTAAGTGGACATAAAAGCTGAAAAAACTCAGCATTGTCCCAGTATTGTGAATACATATATTGGCATTAGTAAGGCACATACAATGTGACGTTAAAATAGAGTGCAGAGCAGTGGTGGAGCCAGGCAGTTGGTCAGGACGAGACCATTATTTATATTGGGGTGGCACAATCCACCACTATTTTTTTTATTTTTTTTTTTTAACAAATTGCTGTAGGCTGAATAGTATTTTTTGGGGGTCACTCACTCATCATTTACAGACACGACTTCCATGTAAAAGTATATGAGAACATATGTGCATTATAATAAACTTTATATGTAACCCTCACTTGATTAAAACCTGCAATAGTTGCTTAAGTTATGTTTTTTTAGTTGTTGAGCGCAAGCACACAAGGAATTTGAATCTCATGAGATAAGTACACATAAGACTCTAATGTCCAAAGTGTCCAAAGTGGGTCTGTCCACCTGTATCACTTGTTTCCACAGTTCTTTAAACTAGATTTCATCCCTACAGTCTTTAACAGTCTGCAAAATTATATACAGTTTTTAATGACAATGATACAAAATCGCTGAGTTTGTACAAAATCTGTTTTCTGGTTGGTCAGAATTACTTGGTTGTGTGTGGTTGAATGAAGGATGTTTGCACTGTGGGGAAAACAGCCGTAGAATGACGGTTCTTCCTTCTGCCACAATGAAAATAGTTATTGGATGTAACTCTAGTTCTATGACTACCTCTGACAGGCTGTACTATTGGTTGTGTGGGGTGATCAGACTTAAGTCTACTGGCCATGTTAGTCAGGACAGGAGCCAAGGAGTAAGTGAGTAATTATACAACCAAATAATTCCATGTGAGGGTCAGGGTGGTTGGATGGGTTTCCCACTTCACACTGATAATCATTCATATTTTACCTGTAAGGGTTCCCTAATCTTTATTGTTGTCATAATGACAATGTAGGACTCATATTTCCACCCAGGCCTTGATCTTTACTGAATCCTAACCAAGCTGCTAGCTAGTGACGCTCAGTCCCTGATGTGTAGCATGACTGAAACAATTGCAGTTTTACAGACAAACTTCTAGTTTCTTTCAATTCATCAGATGCAGCTTCACTGAAAATACCCAGCAGCTCAGAATGTGGACAGAAAGTTATTGTATCCACAGGCTCTGCTACCATATAAAGACAAATTACAGCAACTTAACTATTACTGTGATTTTGCTGGAAACAATGTTTTGACATAGCATATTGCATAAAACAATACACACAGAGAGAGAAGTTATTTATCTTCACCAGAGAAGTAAGAGGAAGATACTATATGGGCAGATTTCACACTGATTTATGTTCAGCACAAGAATTTGTAGTAAGACAGTTCTTCACTGAAGGCCTATTTTGTGCCACAAACATGGAGCTGGTCACAAAAACAACATAAAAACTAGCAAGAAAAACAGTTTCCTCATATTGCTCAGTACTAAAGATGAAGTTTCTCAGTTGGACATATAGCAGAATGTGATAACTGGTTTAAAGTATGCTGCCGTATTGCATTATAAGAACAAGATCACAACAGTTTCTTAATAAGAGATGGCATAGTTAAAGCTAAGAACTAAAATGAATGATTGGTGTTGGTCCTTTCTTGATTACACAACTGCCACTGCAGATATATCAACAATACAGATTTATAGTCATTCACAAAACAAAGCAGCCAAATGTATTTTTATGTATTACAACATAGAATAGTAATAAAAAAGCACTATAATATAACCAATTAAGTTACAAAACACCTACACTAGGAAACTTAATGTTGGATTGTTGTTTTATTATTTAAGGTTGAAAGTTTAGACTCCCAAACATATACTGTGTATGATACATGTGGTTTTGTTGATATCGTGACTGTGTTACAAAGTGGAAGTCTTAGAAGAGCAATAATGCTCAACAGACTGAAAAAAAGCTTCCTTGAAGCTTACTTAAAGCTAACACAAAGAGGGGAGGAGTGTCATTTTGGCAGAGACCACTGGAGAGACAAGTGCAGGAGAGCAAGACAGAAAGAGGTAAATTTAACTTATTTCATAAGTTGAGATTCACTGTTGAAATGTTTAATTATTTAAAAAAAAAACATTCTGTAAAGTGCCAGACAAATTTATTCAAGCACTTACAGACTATCTGAAATTGCCAAAATGTCTATCTGTGTATCTGAATTGTCACTTGCAAACAGCAGTTTCATCAAGTGAATTTCATTTACTGCAATTTTAGTGTGATATGTGCCCTGCAGACACTGAGTGTTTCAGACATCAAATCAGGATGTTTGTTCTCATCTGGACAACCGCACTTCTCTTTGTTAGAGGCAGTGTTGCTGAAACAGGTACTGTGTCATAACACCAACATCCTTTTATTAATTGTATAAAATTCTTTATTTTTTATGTTAAATATATCTTAAATAATCCTTAAATATCCTTTGAACAGATTTTTTCATGTGATGTACATGAATTTTATCTTCTTACACGCTGAAAAATTAATTAATGTTTTTGGATTTTGCCATTGAAAAGCAAGTAATGACAGGTTATTAATAGCAAGAGCAGCGACAATTATTGACTTGACTGAAATCTCAAGAGAAGTTTGTCAACTTTAAACCAATTTAGATAAATTTTTGCCGTGTTGTAAATTTTAATGCTGCTAAAAGCACTTATGTAAGACAGAAAGTTACTGCAGTAGCCTCTCATCAGGACTTAGTAGATATCATTGTTATTACTAAAAACTAAATATTGCTTTTACCTTCTCTTTTGTACCAACAGGCGCATCAGCTGAAAAACAACACTGTGTAAATTGACACTGTGTCACTCTCAGTGAGGGAGAACTAACAGCAGAGGTTGGACTCTGTGTGGTGATTCCGTGTTCTTTCACTACTGGTTCTGGCTTCACAATCCGAGCTATGGTTTGGTACAAATGTGAGACAACTAACAAAACGTGGTGATTCTGACATGATATTTCACTCCAACAACAAAAACAACAAAAATCTTCAGCCGGGATTTCAAGGAAGAGCATTACTGTTGGAGCCTGATTTGAGACAAAATGTCTGCAGCATCATAATAAATGACCTCTGGGAGTCTGACAGTGGATCGTATGAGCTCAGAGTTAACGGTTTGCTGAATGGGACACGAAGAGAATTTATATTTCATCCAAGAGCAACTGTCTCCGTTAAAGGTATGAATAAACTACTGCCAAAAATAAAGAAAACGAAGCAAACACACAAAAAACATGCAGAATATAAATGTTCATTGTTTAGTGTTTTCATGGCATTAAAGGAGCATGAAGAAATTTTAGGTATTTGCTGACCTCTGTGGGCAGAAAGTAAAACTGCAGCAGTTTTTGATGAAACTCCAGAAAATATTTGATTTTTCATACCAGATTTAAGTAAATGGTGACCTTCAGTCTGAACACCTGATGCCATCAATGCGCTGTGTTTCCATTAGGTCTCACTCAGAAACCCTCAGTGATGATTCCTCCACTAACAGAAGGACAACAAGCCACACTGACCTGCACTGCTCCTGGTCTCTGCTCTGGATCTCGGCCTAAAATCTCCTGGACGTGGAGAGAAGCAGGAGGGAAGGAGTCTGACATTCCAAGAAGCATTGCTTCTTTCAGAACTGAGGGTCTGACTGCTGGGACAAAGAGACACAGCTCATCTCTGACCATTAGTCCTTCTGCCGAACATCACGGTACCAAGATCACCTGTAAGGTCAGCTTTAAAGGTGGCCCAACTACAGAGGAGACTTTGACTTTGAACGTGAACTGTGAGTATGTTTCTTTCCAAAATGTTTGCTTGATGGTCTTGTGGTTTGATGATTGTCTTCACAGCATCAAGAGTGTTCTTGCAGGAAAGCAATGACAGTGGGGAAGCTGTACCAATGCATCTTTTGTCCCTTTGTGTCATAGATGTGAAGGAAGTTCAAATAACTGGGAACAGGAACCTGAAGAAGGGGGAGACTCTGAATCTGACCTGCAGTGTGGAAAGTTTCCCTCCATGCTTTGTTGTATGGACCAAACGCAATCACATTGGCAGCCTGATCAAAAACTGAAGATCATCCACACTTATCATTCCTGATGTGACACCAGAACATTCTGGACAGTACGTCTGTAAAGCAATATACATGGAAAGGCCTCTATTTTCATATGTTAACATTACTATGAGTTGTAAGTAGATTTCATTGATCTTAATCCAATTTCTGTGGAATTTATTGTTGTCATTTTGAGCTCAATATACCGCTGCATTGCTTATATTGAATGTAGTATACACGGCATGCACAGTACATACCATGTTTAAGCATAATTTCTTCTTTCTTACAGTAGATCTTGTGATAAATTGTGGATCTTGCTATCCAGTTCTTCAATGGGTTGTTGCCGGTGTGTCACTCAGCATGAATGTTCTCGTCATAATCCTCATATCTCGCCTTTGGTAGGTTACTCCTTCTTTATTTCAAGGCTGGTTTAATGCATTGAAGACTTTTTGGATAACAAATGTTTGTTCTCTTTCCAGGAACTCCAGAAAAATGGTGAAACCAAATCAAGAGCACAGAACTTACATGTCACTGCGAAAAACAGACGCATCTCCAGAGTATGAGATTGTTGCTCAGCGTCGAAACTAACAAATCAGTACCAGCTTCATGAATGTCATTCAGAAACGCTCAATGATGGATTTTTTGCCTTGACAAATGAATGTAATGGAGTTTTTTTGTTGTTGTTGCTCTGCTAGCATCATTTTGTTTATTTGATTTTCTGCATTAGAGTTTCAACAACGATAGTATTTGCATAATCTGTGAGAGCACATTTAGCTGATCAGTTCAACATGCAACATCTCTTGATATTTCTACTGTGCTTAAATGTTTAATTCATTCTAAT
Organism: Amphiprion ocellaris; assembly: GCF_022539595.1. Lineage (NCBI taxonomy): Eukaryota > Metazoa > Chordata > Actinopteri > Pomacentridae > Amphiprion > Amphiprion ocellaris. Next base: position 18,503,131 of record NC_072774.1, read on the forward strand.
TTTTTGTTTTGCATTGTACAGTGTGATGCTTTTGTTTGGTTTGCATCCAATAAACTATAATTTGTCTAAAACTAGTCAACTGAGCATAAAACTCTGAACTTTAACCTGGCCTTGTTTTAGGAAACACACACCATCACACACCTTTATAACTCAAAGAATCAGATTTCCAGTACAACTATGGCTGTCCACTGTTGGCTACACATTTCTCAACTATTCCAGAGTTCTAAAACTTGTATTTATGTTGTACTATGTACAATGTAAATGTACTATAGATCTGTTGTTTTGTGTGGCTGTTTCTGTAAGTTTAAAATTGCATCTGGGGATTCAGATATGGAACAAACAACAAAAATATCCCATATTCACTGTAGAAATTCCACTTTTACTCATTGACATTACAGTGAAATTTATCTTAAATGCAGATGTGAACATCGAGGTCACATCTAATCTGATATTAGGGGAAACGAACAGTTCATTTTTCTTCTGTTAGAACCTCAATGTTCCTTCCCTCTATAAGGCTTGATTACACTCCCTTGTGGACATTCACAGGAACAGCATGGATGAATCCTTGTTATAGCAGCTTTTTGTCCTCTCAAGGACTCCATAGCTCTCTATGTATCCCATGCATGCACACCACTGCCAAACATGCATACTACTGCTTTTCTAGAATAGTTGCAGTTTTGTCAGTCTAAAAACTAAAAGATGATGGTTGACTGTCTTATCTGTTAATTAGAGAACAAGACTGTAAAGTGCAGCCACAACTTGATGCCACTGTAACTGTCAATATAACAACCACAGACACAACCTTCAGCCTCATTTGTCAGTTGGTCCCACCAGCTGTAACTCTCTGAATTTGTTCAGAAATCAACCATAAAACTAGAAGCAAAAACATTATGGAGAGGGAAAAAAAGCATCACACAAACAGTTAAGAAACACAATGATGTGGAGTTAAATATAAGATATGAGAATGTCAGATGCAGATACTATCACTGTATATTTATCTCAAATTTACAATCAGATCTTAGAGACAATTATTACAGTATGTCCATCATAGCTGTAGGCCGGGCCTATTCAATTGGCGGCCCGCGGGCCACATCCGGCCCGCGGCCCCCTCACAACTGGCCCACCCCCCAATGACCCCTTTCCAACCATCTAAAGCAGCCCTATTCAACTAGCGGCCCGCGGGCCACATGCGTCCCGAAAGCAACCCTCGAGACGACAAGTTCTTACAAAAATTCCAACATTATTGCGAACATTGAATGCAACACTTGCCGTAACCTAGCAACTAACCCACAATGCATTGTGTTGAGGAGACGCGTTTGAAATGTTAACATTAGCAGTTCTATACAGGCGAAAATAGCAGCATGTCTTTTTCTATCCTGAAACGACAAATCGGCGAGGAAAACCGTCGGTTTAATCCTGCGTGGACTGACAAGTACTTATTTATTTACCACCAAGTCCGAACGCCAAACCAATGCATTTACTCTGCAACAAGTGCGTTGCAGCGCTGAAAGATTATCATGTCCCAAGACACCACATTGAAAAACATGCTGCGTTTCGGACAAACTTTCCCGAGGGATGTCATGACAGAGCGGCTATAATTCAGAGTTTGACTGCATCTTACAACCGGAGCTGTACTACAATGAAGCGGACCTGCACAGCTCAGGAAAGGGCCACGAAAAAGAGGCCGTTCACAGACTCAGAAACTGTGGAGGACTGCATGTTGGCTGTCGTGGATGAAGTTTTAACGGACGATAAAGTTAAGACGAGTGTGGTATCTGCTATCAAACAGGTCTGACACGTCAAACATTCTCGCCACAGATGTCTTCGAGACATGGTAAGTGCAACAAAGCAGCGTGCTGTAGCAGACACTAAAGGTAGTTTTATGTATTTATGTGACTATTTTCTGTTCACTTATTATAAGTTTAATATTTAAGAAAGACATTTTGTTTTGACAGTTATTTCACTTAGTTGCACTTTATTATGCACTTGATGTCAGCTTTATTTCATTTCAAAGGGATAGTAACTATCACTGTGCCTACTGTTTATTTTTTTTTTTTTATTATATGCACTGAAGATGTGACTGTCTCAGATGAGACCAAATATGGACAGGGACAAACTCTGTTTTTTGTTATTTCAAAAGAAGAAAAATGTCTCAAGTTCTGAAAAGTTACTGTTAACCAAGTTACTTTTTAATGCACTTTGAGATGTGACCAAAACAAAAGATGGTGTTTCTAATCGGCACTTAGTTTTTATGTTCATATGCACCTTAACCTGTGCTTATATTTACCTATCAAAATGTGTTGAAGTTGTGTGTTTGAAATGTAAAATTTAAAGAAGCAGTATTTCAGCACAGGTTTAGTTTAAGTACTGCTCTTCTATTGTGTTTCTGTCCTTTTGGATGTGGCAATACGTTTATAAACATCCAGTGTCTTTGTTATCTGTTTGTGTTTATTTTAAATGGTTAACTTTGCTCACTGTCTGCTAAAAACATCCGGCCCAGCTCATGTTCTTAGTCTGAAAATCCGGCCCCAGTGAATTTTTAATTGAATAGCCCTGCTGTAGGCCATATGGAGTCAAAGATTATTTATTTCGCATTTGTCCCTAACAGATCAAACCACTGGTTCTACAATTATTAGACAGAGGCAAAAAAGAGAACTCAGTGCTTGTTACTGGGATCACTGTCCCTCTTGTCATGCTCACAGTTTCTGCAGTGAACTTGAAGCATGCAAACATATAGTAACTGACTGTGACAGAATTTCGGACAGTTCTTATCTGGTCATGGTGATAAAACAGGAAGCTATCAGAGACACTGTGAATACAGCGATGCCATATAGGGCAACATTAAAATGACTTCCCTGAAACTAACACGAAGATATCATCAGTAAAAAGCATTAATAGTATTTTAAAGATACAGAATGCAGATGCAGTCATTGCAATTCTGTAAGAATTTAATTCCGTACTTCAAATATACACATGAAATGTTTGAATATTTTCATAAAATACTTATACATAAATAAAATCATAAAATATTGTTTACTTAACTATCATCACTCAACTGACATTGCAGATTTTATAATAGTGTAAGGCAGACTATTCACTGTTATGAACATCACACCGTTAATATGATGAATTTTGTGTTACAATCACCCGCGACCCTAATGAGGATTAAGCGGTGTATAGATGGTGGATGGATGGATGGTGTTACAATCACAAATGGTTATGTTTTTAAGCAAACTGAGTCCCAGAAACTTCTGCTCACTAAACTTACACTCGGTGATGTTTTCAAGATGAAAAACCTTTTGTGTCCCAGAGCTGCTGAGAACAAGAGGCATGACTGCTAATTCATCTCCAAAACAATTCTTACTGTAACAGGTATCAACAGCCACAGCAAATACTGTATCTGTGTGACCTCGTTAGCTGTTATTTTCACACTCATTCCACCTGACATTACTTGCACTGCTTCTGGTCTCTGTTTCGGATCTCGTCCTAAAATCATGTCGATATGAAGAAGAACAAGAAAGAATGACACCTACATCCCAGGAAACATCACTGATTTCAAGACAGGTACTGATTGCTGTGACACAGAGACACAGCTCAACTCTGGTCTTTAACTCCTCTGCCATGAAAAACTGAAAAAGTAATGATCACATTAGTTTGCCAGTTGGGTTAAATTTCACCAGCCACACTCACATATTATAACTGCCAGGCTTGTTGAATCTAAACATCACTAAATAGAACCTGTCTGGCATTGTGAAGTAGCTAAAGGGTCTCAAGAAGCAGCACATGATGCCACGTTCTAAAGTGATTCAAGAACAGATGTGAAATTAAGTCTTGACATTTATCAGTCTGGAGGGTTACAAAATCATTGCTGAGGCTCTAGGACTCCAGAGAACCACAGTCACAACTTCATCCACAAATGGAGAAAACATGAAACAGTGGCAAACCTTCCCAGGAATGACCAGACAAAATTTCTCCAAGAGAACACCAACATGTCATCCAGGAGCCACAAAAGAACACAGATGAACATAAAATCATTTATAGACCACCAATGGCCTCGGTTAAGGTCCATCTACATGATTCCACAATAAGGAAGACTCTGGGTGAAAATGGCTCCATGGGAGAGCTGCAGGGAGCAAATCACTACTGACCAAAATGGCATTTGTACAAAAAATATCTGGATGACTTTTGGAAAAACATCCTGTGGACTGATGAGTCAAAGGTGGAACTTTCTGGAGGACATAGATCCCGTTACATCTGGTGTAAAGTTAACACTAGATTCCATAAGAACAACATCATACCAACAGTGAAACATGGTGGTGGAAGTGTGATGGTTTGGGGTTGCTTTACTTCCACAGGACCTGGATGACTTGTTATAATTGATGGAGCCATGAATTCTGCTCTCAATCAGAAAATCCTCCTGGAGAATATCCACCATCAGTGTATGACCTAAAGCTCAACATAAATGGTTCATGCAGATTGACAAAGACCCAAATCACACAAGAAAGTCCACCTCTGAGTGGCTCAAAAAGAACTAAATGAAGGTTTTGGAGTGACTGAGTCAAAGTTTAGACTTGAATCCAACAAAGCTGCTGCTGTGGCAAAACTTGAAAAGGGCAGAAATAGAAGATATCAGCAAATATTTTTCACAGCACTTTATAGTGAGATTAAACATCTGCCTGGTTCTTATAGCTAAAATAGTTTAGCACTTCAAGTACAAACAGGAAGTTTTCAAAGAACACAGCAGTGTTAGAATAAATTAGCACGACAGTTTATTTACTGCAAACATCAGCTGTTGCACAATTATCATGAAAGCCACAAACACACAAAAATGTTTCCAAAGATACTGTTTGCAGCTGAAATGGGGAAATGTTTAAAGCAGATATTTTCTGTTATAATCTGTACTTGTTAAATTTCCTTCACCTTTCTCAAGGGTTAAACACTAGTAATTACTATTTTAATACATGCAGATGCTAGAATGCAGCACGGTCGATGAAGAGCAATGCAGCATGTGTTGTGCATGGATGAAGTGAGTAAAAAATAAGCCCTATATGCACACTCTCGTGTAGTGTGTGTGTGCTGGTTTTTCAGTTTCTCAAGATGGCAAGATTTTCCTAAAAGAGAGAGAGAAAAAGCACACACTTACAGTACTTCCCTTTATGGAAAGTTTCACATTTACATCAGCCAAGGACACAGCTTTTTTTTTTTCTTTTTCTAAAGACGAACAAGCTTTTTAAGTCAATGATGGCAACTTGGTGCACAAATACGTAATGTCAAAACTGTTATATTATCACAGTTGTATTTATTAGAAAAACAAATAAAAATCTGTGTCAATAGAGGAGCAGTATTGCTCAGTGCAGTGACGAGAAACTTCCTGTGACCTTGTTGTTGCACAAAAGGGGAAGAAAGAGAAAAGAGAGGAGAGTAGGAGACACTTCAGAGGAGAAAGTCAGCAGAGATTACAGCAGTGAGAAGGAGATCAAGACAAAGGAGGTAAAACAGCATTTAACTTGGGCTTTAAATATCTTTTTAAACTAAACATGAAAGTTGTGATTCTAACATTTTTTCAAATATCTATGCCACAGCAGGTAAAAGTAAGAGCTGATAAAGAAAAAGGACTTGGTAGATTGAAGATAGTCAGAGTCTGATAAATTCATTATGTCTAATTGTTGACGTAAAGCTCAGCCTCAGTCCTGGAATATGGCAGGAATTACACAGATGTATTGTATTCGAACTGTTGATGGAATGATCACTAGTAAAGGTTTTTAATTAACCTCTCAAGAACAGATGTGTCAAAGTACTTTATCATTAAAACCTGGGTTTAGTCACTGTATAGCTGGGTAAATTGTGTTAATAACGCAACTACGGAATAACTGAACACGCAACATCCTGTATTGTCTATGTGATCGCAATCGTGGACTTTCCTGTGATTTCTGTTATAGTTACTGCATGTTTTCCTGTGGAGATAGAGACTGAACCGGCTAAATATTAAATCAACATGATTGTTCTCATCTGGGCAACTTTACTTCTCTCTGTGAGAGGCAGCAGTGCTGAAACTGGTAATGAATTTTCTCCTTTGTAAACTTCTAATGCTGCACAAGATTAAACCTTTGTGACTGTGTTTTACTGTGATGGTTGCAGATCACAAGCATCTATTATCAGCAAATTTGCAGCATCACTGTCAACAGCTGACTTACCTGGAAACTGTCATTTTATTACATCTTTTGTTTACTACATATATTATGGGTTGACTAATCAGTGAAGTTAACTCTAATAAGTAACTCATATGAGACAGAATTTGTCACTGCAGTAGCTCTTCTTATAATTCTTCATAATTCATTACATATCAACGTATACAACCAAAAACTAAATGTTGTTTGTTGCTGTTTTTTGTCCACTCTTGTACCAACAGCTGAAAAACAACACTGTAACTCTTATGGATACTGTGTCACTCTCACTGAGGGAGAACTAACAGCAGAAGCTGGACTCTGTGTTGTGATTCCGTGTTCTTTCACCACTGCTTATGGCTTTAGACCCAGAACTATAGTTTGGTACAAATGTGAGCCATCTAAACAACAATGTGATGATTCTGAGATGATATTTCACCCGAACAAGAACAACCAAAACGTTCAGTCTGGATTCAGACGAAGAGTGTCGCTGTTGGAGCCTGATGTGAGGCAAAACAACTGTAGCATCATAATAAATAACCTCAGTGACTCTGACAGTGGATCATATCAGCTCAGAGTTAACGGTTATTGGTATGGGAGCCCAGATGGGTATACATTCCTTCCACGAGCAACAGTCTCTGTTAAAGGTATGAAAAACTACAGCAACACATATGCATGCAGAATATAAATGTTCAGTGTCAGTGTTGTGCATCAACATATTTAGAGTTTTTTGAAGCATTAGTAGAGCATTGAAATAATTTAAGGCATTTGCTGACCTCTGTGGGTAGAAAATAAAACTGCAGCAGTTCCTGATCAAACTAAAAATACTGACTCCATTAATGTACTGTGTTTCCATTAGGTCTCACTCAGAAACCCTCAGTGATGATTCCTCCACTAACAGAGGGAAAGTTAACCACATTGGCCTGCACTGCTCCTGGTCTCTGCTCTGGATCTCGGCCTAAAATCTCCTGGACGTGGACAGAAGGGAATGATTCTTACATTACAAGAAATATCACTGCTGTCAAGACTGAGAGTCTGACTGCTGTGACAAAGAGACACAGCTCATCTCTGACCATTAGTCCTTCTGCTGAACATCACGGTACCAATATCACCTGTAAGGTCAGCTTTAAAGGTGGCCCAACTACAGAGGAGACTTTGACTTTGAATGTAAACTGTGAGTACTTTGCCACCTAAACTTTTACAGCATTTTACAGTATTCCCCCATTTTAGACACGCATCCTCCTACTTATGTGCAATAACTGATACCACATCCTCTTGTATATAATCTTCTACATATTTATAAGAAGAAAAAAATCATCTGTATATTATTTTTTTTCTGCAATTTTTGCACTGTGTTTCTTTTTCTTATCTATTCCTGTACTGCCTTTATACTTTTTCTTTGGAGCTGCTGTAACGGTGAACTTTCCCCACTGTGGGATCAATAAAGTTTATCCTTATCCTTATCAACAGCGCCGCTGCAGAAAAGTCAGATTTTTGGGCAGGTATACAACTGTGTCATTTGTCCCTTTTGTCTGATAGATGTGAAGGACATTCAAATCACCACGGACACAAGCGTGAAGGAGGGTGAGAGTCTGAATCTGACCTGCAGTGTTGAAAGTTTCCCTCCGTCAGTTATAATGTGGACAAAATTTACGGAGGAAAAAATGCAAAATGGAACAGAAACTAATCTGCAGAACAACACTTTAACTGAGCTGCAGAACGACACTGAAACCTACCTGCAGGAAACAAGTGGAATGAGCTCGTTTACCATCTCTAATGTGACAGTAGAAGATTCTGGTCAGTACATCTGCACAGCAAAACATCTGAACAACACCCTGAAGGAAAAAGTCAATGTAACCGTGACATGTAAGTACACAATTTGGTGCTCTTAGAAAGAACAGGTATTTCTTTCTTCTCATCAGGTAAATGAAACCGTGAGCTACGGACAAGTAAAACATCAAATTCTTAAGTCATTACTTTCATTAAGTAATTTTATTTATTTATTTTTTAGACTCTGCTGCAGACAATATGCAAAACAGTTGCACATCTTTCTTACCCAGGTCTTAAAAAGCAATGCTTTCTGTTAAAAGAGGAAGTCACATCACTGTAGGCAGCAGTCTACAGTGTTGTGAGTTCCTTTTTTAACAGGCAATGGATACCATGGCTATAAAAAAAACAAACTTTTACATACAGTGACTTTGTAATGTGTTGAATGTAAAATATCTATAGCTCATTATAACTCTGTACCACATTACATATCTCACACAGCTGTATATACTCTCATGTAAGTTATACAAGCTATTTTTCTCTAAAAAGTTGCTCTGCTGAACTAATATTTGTGTATATTTGCATATATTTGACAGATATCCACACATGTAACTCCTTATATTGAAGAAACTATACTAACTAAACTACTTCAATGTGCTCTGCAGATAAAAGGAAACCTGCGATCACAGGGGATACAACAGTTAAGGCAGGAGATGCTCTGAATCTGACCTGCAGCGTAGAAAGCTTCCCTCCATCTCTTGTTATGTGGCGTAAACTTCCAACCCCACAAAACACAAGTTCCAACACACAACTGGACAGTGGAACAGATGCTGACCTGCACAGCAGCACTGGATCAGCCACACTTATCATCCCCAATGTGACAGCGGAAGATTCAGGACAGTACGTCTGTATAACAAAGCACCTGGATACGACTGTGACTGCATACACTGATGTGACTGTGATTTGTAAGTAGATGGTGTTAATCTTCTTGAGTATAAAGTGAGTATTTGCGCTACAATGGCAACCTAATTTGGGTTTCTTGTGTTTACAGGGGTTTCAATGATACAAAAAAGCTCTGGATGCGTGGTTGAGTCTGAAGTCCTGACATGTGTGTGCAAAAGTGAGGGGTTTCCTTTACCAGCCATCCAATGGCCACTGCTGAAGAAGTACACCGACTACTCTGTCAATACCACTGTGTCAAATCACACAGTCAGCAGCACCCTAATTGTTAAAAACCTCGGTAGCACTGCTGTGGTATGTGTCAGCAGCAACGACAATGTGCAAGCAACGGAAAACCTCCCCATCCAAAAAAGGTCACCTGAACCACACAGTACGTCCACAACCGCAACACTTTTACCACCAGTTGGTGACATTTTTTGACCTTTATAGTCAGACAAATATTGTGTGAGTTACTGTATATATATGAACATAAAAAAGTCAAAAATTCTTAATTTGTTCTTTCTGCTTGCAGATCAATCAAAAGAGGTGTTAGGAATTATTACAAGGCTTGAAATCATCATTGCCTTTTTGAGTGGGATACTTCTTTCAGCCGTCATTTGCTGCTTGGTCCAAAAATGCCACAGGTACACCTTTAATTTAGTTACAAAATCCCAGGTTTTATTAGTGGACAACATTTCTGTGTGAATCTAAATGTGCTGTTGTGTAAGTATTTTTTTTTTCTTTTCAGAAAAAACCTGAAGGGATCTGGAAATTTGGATGAGACTCTGGAGATGGTGACCAGTCAAGATGATCCCATGGTATTTATTTCCATTCAGCTATATTCCATATAATTGTAAAAACTATTCACGTTTTGCAGAAATATCTCCAATATCATATACATTTAGATCAGGAGTCACCAACCTTTTTGAACCTGAGAGCAACTTCAAGGGTACTGAGTAGTACGAAGGGCACCTTCTTTGATACAAACTTCCTCAATAGCAAACTTGTGCCATTATCTTTAAATAATAATAATGAAAATAATATGTAAAAAGACTTTCTGATCACATTTATGTTAATTATTCCTTACAATAATTATTAACAACGATTTCCACAACAATGATAGTAGGAAACACACACACACACAAATATATATGGAAATCTGTTCCAATATTTAAAAGCCAGAGGTATCCCATCTCTGAAACTTTGGTAAATATCTTTCTTGGCAGTTTTGTATGAATCAGCATATTTGCAGCATTTTGTTCAAAATCACACCAGTTACATTTCTGTGCAAATTGTCACTTCTAACAGTTTTAGGAAATCATTAACTGTCATCAAATCATGCTTCATTTGTGCAAACCACTACCTTTGTAACATTTTTGAACAATTCATGAACTCTGTCCCATGTTTGTACAAATTATCAGTTATGGAAGAAAAAAAATGAACTCTTTCACATTTTGAAATGAATCCTATCACATTAGTACTAATCACCAGCATTTTTCACCAGCATTGCAACATTTTAACAGATCGTAACAACAAATCATTACATGATTTCAACAAATTATTTTTCACATATTTGTGTAATAGCACAGTGTTTCGAATGACAACATATGTTACCTCTTTCTTTGTCTGTAAATGTGTGTTAGTGGGAAGCCTGGCATTGCAGAGCTTATCATGTCTTACCTTGGCCTTGCAGCTCACAGTTCAGATGGTTCAGTTTCCCAGTGATGTCCGTTAAAAAGGCAAGGCCAAGAATCCACTCAGTGTCCTCAAGCAGCAAGGTGTCTCCCTTTGGACTGCATGAACTCTTTGATTTCGGCCAACAGTGACCAAAAAAAAAAACGCTGCAAAACTGGTCCCCTGCTGATCCATGGGGTTTCTGTGTGTAGTAACAGGTCACCATGATCAGCTGACAGCTCCTCCAGCAGCACCTTCAATGTCCTGGTTGTTTGGCTTTGGAGCCATTTATGATCTTCACGACATGAGTCATCACATGATCAAATCCGGCCACTTTTGTACATACATTTGTCCTGCTGGTGAATGATGCAGTGGTAATGTAGGAATGTTGGGAAGTCTGGATCACCTCTGCATCGTACAATGAAGCCTGCATGGCGACCCGTCATGGAGGAGCCCCATCAGTCGTCACTCAAACAAGCCTTTCTAACGGTACATTTTTCTCCACGAAGAAACTTTTCGCCGCGTAGTAAATGTCAAAGCTGCCTTTAAGTCCCGAGCTTTTCCTGTCCATCGTGCGCATACAGTCTATGTGCTACCAGGTGGCTAGTTAGCATGGAAGCTTTGTAGCGGGTAAAGTAGCGTCTCTCCACATTGTGCCGCTTTGCCGTCGCAATAGTCGCCCCGCAAATAGGACACATACATTTATCTTTCACTATCGTGAAAAAGAACTCTTCCTCCCAGTCATCGTGAAAATAGTGCTTTCTCTTTCACTTCTCTGTCATGTTTTGGGGGTAAAAAAAAAAAATACATCTAGCTTCCCAACGTGTCTGCGTCCGGACGCTTCAGCAGAATGACGTGGTGGTTTGACATGCGCAGTGAACTCTGACTCGGACAAGGTCAAAGTTCATTTACACCGAAGACATGTTTGTTTTAAAAAAAAAAAAAATTATAATAAATATTGTAATTTAAAATATGCATTAATGTAAGTATTTCCGATTTAAAAAGAACAGCAACTATAATTTTTGATAAGGAATTTCATGGTGACTAGTGTTATTTTTAGAACATGTGTTGAGGGCAACTCACATGGTCTCTGCGGGCAACCAGGTGCCTGTGGGCACCGTGTTGGCTACCCCTGATTTAGATAGTCCACGTACCTCTCAAATGACCAAGTTATTTTGCACATTTTAGTCAATTTTCTATTGATCATATTATTGTTACACATGGGAATACTGCTGAGCATTTTGGAAAAGTCTGTAGTGTTTAACATGTGTGAAAATAGTTTTGATTTCAGTTAGAATCCAGGAACTGACCAGAATGGGCAAATAGTTGCAATTTAAACTGGCAGAAAAATATCTGCTTTCCGAAATCACAAAGTCTGAACAACAATGATTCTGCTGGAAGAACAAAACCCTATTTAAGCCCACACCTCACATGCAGTGCATGGGCATTAAATCTTAGGTAAACCAGCAATTACAACAAGGCCGTGCATAAGAAGGAGATTGGTGTTGTGTCTTTAAAAGTCTGTCTGTCTGCTTGGTGCATCATGCATTCGGTGATTAGATGTTACTGGTCAGCTCCTTACCAAACAGTTAAAGAATTAGTCACTCATGATGAAATAGGATTGGAGCAACTCATGCAAACACAACTACAGTGTCTGAACTGAATTGATGCAACTTTTATTTCATGCATGGAGATCAGCTTACGGAGAGGGGAAAACTGCAGACTGCTTTGCTTTGCTAGAGAACAGGAGGATTTGAAAGTACTGGATAACTCAAGCAGATTTTAGACCCCCACACAAACCAGCTGCAATTGAACCCTAGAAGAACAGAATATGGTTATTTTTTAAAAAATGGTTTACAATAAAGTAAATATATCTGACAGAGATATTTTTATCAGAGTATGTACAATTTGGAGATGCTGCTGCATGTGTAATATCACCTTCTGTGTGTCTGATAGATAAGTGATGGCCCACCAGTACAAGACGATTACACCTACACCCAAGAAGGAGCTGAGAATGGAGCTGTGGCAGCAGAGAAAGCAGCACCTGAACACAACAGCGGGCCCAAAGATGTGGAGTATGCCAGCATTAATTTCTCCCTGTTGAGAAGAAAGAGTCCCAGGGGGGCAGCAAGGAACCAAGAGAGCACTGAGACAGAGTATGCTGAAATTAAAACAGAAGCAAATAAGGAAATGGAAGATGATGATGGGGAAAAGGGTGAAATGTTAGCGGACAAAGAGGAGGAGGCGGTGATGGAGGAAGATGAGGAGGCAAAGCCTTGTGTGGCAGAAGAGGAGAAGGAGGAAGAGGAGGAAGTGTACTCCAATGTGAAGGATTTAATGGATGAGATTTGAGGACTGTTGCATGAGGATAACATTTCTTTGGGATGAATTGATGTGATGCACTGACGACGGATTTTCATTTCAGTGAAGAATGACTGAATTCTGGACAGTTTCTACGACATGGCCACAACTTTCGGACACCAAATTGAGCCCTGGGATAAAGAGAGATGACAGAGACTTCTCCATGTCGTCTACATGTTACCGCAGTGACTGTGCATATCCATTGATTCAGCATTTGTGGACTGGACCTGCACATTGTTCAGGAGCAAATTTGGTCTATTCTTGCTAATAGAACTTCTCTTCAGCTCAGCCTTTCTCCAATGATAACTGGTGTTTATTTTGTCAGGCTAAAGTTACCAGGGGACAGACAGCCAACCTGATGTTATCGTGTAAGATTCCTTGAAAAACATGAGAATTATAGTACTTGTCCTTTGATGCTAGTAATCAAATCCAAACTGATTTGTAGCAACTCAACCCTGCATCATGATGTTTCTTCTGATGTACTCCACCTTTAGGATGATGCTGGCATCTACACACCGTATGTATTGCTGTGTATTCTTCCCAAACAGTTCAACCTTTGTTTCATCAGTCCACACAATACTTTCACTGGGTTTTCTTTGACAAACCTCACATAAACACCCATAGGATTTTTGAAGAGCAGTGGCTTCCTCACACCTTGCCTGTACGATGTTCAGCGTCTATATTTTTACTTTTTTTGAAGCTATTAAGGTGCAAAAGCTGTATATTTTAAACATTTACCCTGCCACTTTGAACTTTCAGGGCAATTGAAAGCAGAGCGGTGAAAAGTTTTCCTAGTTTTGTGCATTCTGCAGCAGATTAGTTTCGCTCTGTTCTTTGCAATATTATATGAACTTTCCAAAGAACATTTTAATTGATCTATATTATCAAAACATTTTGGTTGTTAAAATCTTTTTAAGTCACACCAGCATGGAGCATTTCTTTTAAGCTTAATTTGTAGGTAGAGAAATGACTTTTTTTTTTATTATTGACATCTAATAATCAAAGCTGCCTTTGTATGCATTTGTTTAATAGGTTGCATTAAATATACTGGGATAGCTATGGCAAAGCCCCTACAAATAGTTTCCCCAGGTGCCACTGGGACTGACTAATCGCAGTAAAATAAGTAAAGATAGCATTCAGTATGACACTGATACTGCTTTTTGAGGATTTTAATCTTCTCTCAACATAAGCTTCTGCAAACGAATGTGCACTGAAAAACACTTTAATATTGACTGTACACTATAAATGAGGAAATGACTTTTCAGATGGAGCAGGAGGGGAAGAGACAGGTTGCCTTCAAAAGGAAAGTCAATACAGTAGCAGACGTAGAGTTAAACTGTTACTGGAAGTGAAAATTCAAGAGTTTCCTTTCAACTTAAAGTTTTTACCAAACCCATTTCCACACAATCACACAACTCTAGAAATCTGCTGTGCCATGCATGTTCATGTCCACCGCAGAAGTGGCTTGTCATAATTTGGTGATCCTTCTGGTGCCATCATCAGGGCAAAATTTAATTTTATCATTAATTAATGACCAAATATTAAAAAGCTAGTGATATTATTAGCCTTAGTTGTACTAATGCTAAATATGGCAAACAAGGTTGTGAATGTGAAAAATGTACATTCCAAACAGCAACATATCAATATTCATTTAATTTAACGTAACGTTTTTTGGGAGGGGCAAACCTACTTTCTACCAGAACTTGCACTCCAGTAATCAACCAAACATAATACCAACATGTCGACAAGTTGAAGGATATCTTTCAAAATTACAGCTTCTGTAGTGTTAAGTTTGCTTTGTTTTCGTTCAGACTTGCTGTGGAAAAACAACATACAGCAATATTCACTTTATGACAATAAAACAGCATTCCTGTTGTAAAATATTTTCCTCAAATCTATCTAATTACACTTTCTGCTGACTAAGGATGTATTTAATTCTTATTTCTTTAAATTTCCTTATTTGAATTAATAAATGTTATGCTTAATTTGCCTCTTGGATGCTGATAAAGTTACTGTACAAGTCATACTTCCCGTTTAAAAGGCCTGACTTGCAGCAGTAGCTTAGCGAACAGTGTGTGTGCGTGTGTGTGTGTGCGTGTGCGTGTGTGTGTGTGTGTAGTGTAGGATGAAATCATTGAAACTTTTGCTACAGCAATGCCTTTCAAACCTCGGTGCAATTCGCTATGTCTGAAGGTTCGGTGGTTTGTGTTTATGACAACACTGTAGCTGGAAATAACTGTAATCTTAACACCTCAAACTGTGAACAGGAAGTAATTAGAGAGAATACAGTGATGCCATATGAGGTGATGTTTCAATGGTCTAAGCTATAGTTCTATAAGACAGCTGAAAGATTGTGCACAATTAGCCAACAACCATTAAAATTGTGCTGCTGCAAATGCAGAAGTTCTTTCAAAGAACCTGAAATCAAGATTATGTCTGACTCCGTATTTTTGAGTCTGTGGGGGAGTTTTCCTTTTTGTTTTAGACATGAATAAGCAACAGATTTAATTAATGGGTATAGGTTGCAGAAGCATTAGTCAGTAATAAATTTCATTCCCACTGATGCACATTCCATGATGCATTGAAGTGTAGGATAACTGATTAGATTTGCATTACTTTCCCCTCAAAGTTTCTCACATCACACATTCAAGATGATCACAAAAAATCCAAACTTCTTTCATTAGTGTTGAAGTTGCATATAGCTAACTTAGATATGTTCGATATGATGTGGTATTTGTAGATTTTAGTTCTAAGCATAGCCATCTGAGAGAGGAAATAATGGGCAGCAGTGTGTAGAGAAACTTCCTGGAAACTTACTGTAGTGCAAAGAGCAGAAGTACTAAAGGAGGAGGAAGAATAGAATTGTCAGTTGAAAGTAGAAATGGTGAGAAGAGGTCAGTGAGGGGAAACAGAGCAGAACATTCAGACGGATAAAGGTAAAATGCATTTATTTTTTGTTTTAAATACACTTTTTGGCTGCGTAATTCAATCTTCACTAAAAGAGGCTTTTTAAAATAAACAGTGTGCATTGAATATTTACTGATAATTGATAATGTTTATCTGTGAATTTTTACAAATAAATAATGCTAATTCTTTACTTGGCACTTTTGTTGAGCAGATATCACAAATTCCTGAAATACTTAAACATTTTAAGCATTTCAAGATGATGGCAGAAGTTACTGATGTACCTACAGAACTGTTAAACATGCAAAATCCTGTATTTAAATCTGTGCCGTCAACCATGAAGGTGTTTCTGAGCTAGTTTCATCTGCTGAACTTACTGCATGCTGACTGCATTTTGTTTGTGCACCTGAAAGGAAGAGTTTGCCCTGTGGAGGAACAGACTGTCTAAATCATCAAATCAAGATGTTTGTTCTCATCTGGGCAATTCTACTCTTGTCTGTGAGTGGACTGACTGCTGGCAAACAGCGACAAGGTAAGTTTATGGAAATCCTCATCCATATGAAATATGATTTCACCAAAATATTATACATGATAATAAATGTCCTTTAAGTCAAAATTCTATTAAATACCTAAATCTATCTAACAAACAAAACATGCTTAAAAGTAACATTAAATTGCCTTCTGTATGTGTGTGCAATGCATTTCTAATTTATCCTCCATAAAACACTATGTAGGCCTCATACATCACGAATTCAATAAATTTGTCTAACAATGCTAAAAACAGCAGTCTAGTAAAAGAAGCGCCACTGTTCGCTACAAGCAGTCTTTCTTTATCAGGAATTATGCTTTGTCAAAATCTAAACATCTTCTGTTCATGTTTGTCTTTGTATTTTCAGAGAACCCAGACTGTGATAATGATAAGTCCTGTATCATGTCGAATGAAGCAAAAATAACAGCAGAGAATGGACTCTGTGTTGTTATACCCTGTACTACTGAAGCTGATTTTGATGTTAAAAGTATAATTTGGCACAAATGCAATGAAAAACATAATATAATAATATTTAACTCCCACGACGATGAAACCATTGAATCTGGCTATAAGGGACGGGTGTCACTGCTGCAGTCTGACCTGAGTAAGAAGAACTGCAGCATCATCATCAATGACCTCACCAAGTCAGACTCTGGATTGTATTTTTTAAGAGCTACTGGTAACAAGAAGAATGACTGCAAAATCATTTCCAAAACAACTATTAATGTGACAGGTAACAACAGCCACAATGACACTGTTAGCTGTTATTTTCACTCATTCCACTCATAGACTAAATCTTGCTCGTTCTGTTCTGCCATCAGATCTGAGTCAAAAGCCCACCATGGAGATTCCTGCACTGACAGAGGGACAGCAGGCCACACTGACCTGCACTGCTCCTGGTCTCTGCTCTGGATCTCGTCCTAATATCACCTGGATGTGGAGAGAAGCAGGAGGGAAGGAAACTTACTTCCCAGGAAACTTCACTTTCACAATTGGGAATCTGACTGCTGGGACGAGACACAGCTCAACTCTGATCTTTACCTCTTCATCTAAACACCACAACACCAGTATCACCTGTAAGGTCAGCTTTAAAGGTGGCTCAGCAGAGGAGACAAAAACTCTTAATGTTACCCGTAAGTAGCACACACTGCACATTATTCTTAAACACTACTCTCTCAATATCCTGAAACTCAACTGAGTTTTCTTTTTTCTGGGCTATCTTAGGAATGTAGTCCTGGGATTTAGAACAATTTTTACTAAAATGGATCTTTTTCATGCACCTGATTAATATATTGTGTGTGGACAAAGGTCAAAAGCACCAACTGCTTTAGGATTGAGGCTCAGTGTTTTATTATTTTGATCTTCCATTCATGTCTCTGTCTGAAATGTAACTTAGAGTGACCTAGAGTGACAGTTAGGTCTAGGTCTAACTGTTAGAATACATATTTACATGCCTGTGCGTTATTGCATTACTGGCCGCTGTGTCAAACTTCACAGTCAAGAGTTCCGTCGCTGAGTCTACAAAAGGTCAAAGCCTCACCACTGTGAATAGTGTCAGCTGTAATAGTGTTGGAGAAGCAAACATAAAAGGCAAGTGTCCACATCTAAAATATCTCCCCTATCACTGCTTTAAGACATTCTCATTTTCTATTTTTTATTGTACAAGAACCATAAGTGAGCACCGTTTTTATTTCTCTCTTGGTTCCAGATCTATTTGCAGAAGTATTAAGCACTGTTCAACAGCTGCATGGCATCACTGTGTTTTTGATTGGGTTTGTTATGGGGATGCTTCTTTCCACAATCATCGCTTGTCTGGTGATAAAATGCCTCAGGTACTTTTTTTTTCTTGAATTACTGTGATGCTATTTGACGTCCATGAGTTGCATTTCTTTTTTTATTTCAAATGTTTTTCTTGTACAGTAACCATACCAGTGTTCTAGCATATTTTATCCTGAATACTTGACTTAAATGGAAACCACTTTTTAATGCGTCCCACTAAAGTTTCCTTCTACGTCCAGGCATATGTCCGTGTATTCTCATGTAGTTTACATTGATGAGCAAAAACATGACTGCTACCAGTGCTTGAAATGCTTTTGTTCCTTTGCATATTGTTTAAACACTTAAAAGACACTTTAATATGAACTGTGACACCAGATAAACCAACACCCAGAAGTCTTGCATCTATCACGCTGATTATAAAACACCTTAACATGAGCTACAAGATGATCATTATTTGTTTCATCTAAGCCATTCATTATACTTGATCCCACTTAATCAGATGGTTGAGAGTAGCGTCATGTCTGCTGTTGTTTTTGTTTTTTGAAACTCATTTGTTTGGACTAAAATGCCAAAAATCGCATGTGTAGTACTTGAAAAACCCATTTTGATTTTGATTCTGTAATTTTTGCAGTGTCATGATTTGTTATGTATTAACACTTCTTTTAAAAAAACATTTTAATTTCATTTCTTCCCAGAAAAAAACAGAGGAGGTCTAGATTTCTGCCTGAGAACATGGAGATGGTCATTGCTCAATCTGTTCCAGATTTGGTATTTATATTCTTATTATTTACAGTAACATAGATGATCATATTATTCATCCAATATTAAGTGTTTACTACAATATTAATCTTGTGTTTTTCGTTCATTTAAGTACTCTAAAAGATAAATCCGCAGAGGCATAAACATGTTAGAAAGTCATGTGTGCTTTTATTTTACTGATTTTTTATTGTTGTGCTGTCATTCACCTGTAAGCATAAATGGATTTGAGAAGACTTTATTCTACAATTGCAATCTTGACTACTAAAATGAAAGCATCATGATCAGTTTAACACCTTACCAACAATGTGGTAATCTTGTCAAGCTATATTTCAAACTTTAGAAAAGTTACCTGTTGGAATATCAAGATAAAGAAATGATAGATTCTAGAAGGACTTGGAAATTTGTTGGCAGTAAATGCAAAGAAAATGACCAATAGTAAAGGTTAACAGATGAACCTTGATTGGAATTGCTTTTGTTTTCTATGTTTAGCGACTATTAAAAAGTACTAAAAGCCACTGATGCAAAATGCCCTTACAGTTTGTCTGACTTGCCATTTCTGCTTTGTTTACAGATGGATGTTGGTCCAGCAGCAGACTATGATGTAATCCGTGTCCAAGATGCAGCTGAGGGAGGAGCTGAGTCCTCTGGGCTGTCAGCGCCTGATGGTGACATGAGACCAAAAGAGGTGGAGTACTCCAACATCGATTTCTCTGTGATGAAAAGGAGGAATCCCGCAGGGGCTGAGGAGACACAGGATACAACAGAGACAGAGTACGCTGAAATTAAGAAGGATACAATGAAGGAGAGACCAGACAACGGTGGAGAGGACGGTGAAGTGTTGGAGGGCAATGAGGAGGAGAAGGTGGTGATGATAGGGGAGGATGAGGAGGCAAAGCAGGGCATGCCAGCTGAGGAGGACGGAGGCAAGGATGTGGTGCTGTATTCCAATGCCAATGAAGTGATGGATGAGGTTTGAGGTCTGGTGGGGTCACGTAAGGATACTTTTTTTTTCTTTTTCTTGCAATTTGTGAAGCATACAGTGAGATAAAATTAAACTAGATGTGTGATGCTTGTGTGGTTTCTTAAGAGATGACATAGGGTTTTTTTTGTGTGTGTGCTTGTGTGTAGATGTAGAATTCCTTTTAAAGAAAGGAAAGCATATAAATAAAATGTAAAAAATATGCATAAATAAAAATGAGTGGGAGTAAAGGAAAGGATGCTAGATGGATGTGTTAAGTACAAAAACTAATTTATAAAAAGCAGGGAAGTGCTAAGAAAAGATGTTTAAAGCTGTCTTTAAATGGAAAGGGCTATCAGCTTGGATTGATCTGTTGGGGATTTGACGTGTAATTGATTGTCCTGTAAGTTGTTTTTTGTTGATTTTTTTTTTAACCACAGCACTGGCAACTTGGCCAGGGATTAGCAAAACAGTGTTACTCCATTCGCTCAGCTACTTGTACAATACCATGTGCAGAATCTGCCTTTAGTGTCCATATTCAGGAATAAATTCACACAACTCTGACTTTACCCAACTGAGCCACCTTGTTTATAAATGAACAAAACGCAAACTGTGTGAATACATAATCTTACTGTTTCTCTGTAGTAGGTCTTTGTATGAACCAAGCTTTTATGTATATTACAGGACCTATATGTACTGTATCAGGATGAATTGACAGCTTTTCATTACTTTTACACAATGCTTTCATCATTAGAAATACATGCAGCTGAAGTTTCATTTTAAAAAAATTAGAGTGAGAGTGTCTATACTATAGGTTTGGTTAATTCTTGTGATCAAATTATTGTGTGCCTTATTTTGTCAATAAAACATGGTCAAAATTTGTTGGCTCTAGAGAAATTTCTGTTATATCCATAGAAAAGTTTACCATGCCGAACTGGAGGCATGGGGGAAAACACTATTGCTGTTTTAAAAAACACAATGGCCTTCTGTTTTAAACCTTTAAGTTGCCAGAAGTAGGAGGACGAGGCTCAGGAGGTCTGACCATCTGTTCACATGTCAAAGGTCCTCAAGCAAAACATTTCACGCTTTTACCTTTTACTTTTCAACGTGCACCAACTCCCTGCTGTAAATCCATCTAAGTTGCGTAAAAAAAAAAAATCAACTTAGGTGCCTCTTTGCAGAGTTATGTCTGTGTGCTGCAGGATTCCCAGTGTTAATGTGATTGCCAAAGTGCGGCTTCATACAAACATGAACGGCAAACTTCTGCACTGAAGAGGTGTTCCTAAAAGTATTTGTCTTTCGTTTTAATTTCCGAGCTTAAATTTAGTCTGTTGCAACAGTGCACTGTGAGAACAGGGAAGTTTTGACACTGAAAATAGAGTGATGGCTTGCAAATGCTCACCACATTGACCTAGCTGAGAAAAGCAACCACAGATAGATAAACAGTATACAAATGCAAAGGAGATGATACTTTGTGTTTAGATCTGTAAGTACCCGTTTATTTATAACCAAACATTTTATTTACTCATCTGGCGGTGCAAATACAGGCAGACTCTGCAACATATGCTTAATGCGTTACACAGCAAAAGGCAAGACTTCTATACTGTATGACTAACAGATATTCACATTCTCTTGAGTTCTATAAAAATCAGCATGGGAAGATAGTGGTTGTTGGTTCAAGATAGTTTGTTTCTCATCTTTGTTTTTGTGGAACTGCTACAAACTTCCCATTTTTAAAAAAATGTTTTTTGTCACAGATTGACAATTGTACAAAAAAATGGTTTCCTTTCATTTTATTCTTCATTGTTGAAGGTAGCAATTCCCATGTGATGCATAATGTGATAATATTGTGATAAATATGTCGATATGAAATGATGGTTTTGTGAGTGTGGGAGGAGCAACAACACTCTGCAATAATGCTTTTACGCAAAAGAAGGAAGAGACAAAAGTAAAAAGAAGAAGAGTTGGTTTGGAGTCACACAGCAGATATCACTGGTGAAATAAGTCAAGGAGACAAAACAAGCAGGTAAAATACAACACTTAACATTTTTTTTTAAATGTTATTTTAAATTGAATCTATTGAAATGAATGCTAACTTAGAAAACTGCTTTTTCAAACCCTTACTTTGTGTGTGCCATATGGCAGACTGTGGTAGCAAAGTGTTGGGCCAGAAATAGGCAGGGGCCACAGATGTTGAATTTTCAGAGCTGTTGTTGAGCACCTTTTTAAAAATGAAACCCCAGAGGAAGATATTAGTCAAATTTATTAAAATCAGTGTACACAGAATCCTTTTTGAACATCTGTGTTGCCAGCTGCTATGCCAACTCTGTGATCCAGTTTGATCAACCGAACCTCCTGTACGTTTATTGCAGCCTAAAATGTGTATTTTTCAAAAAGTTTTTGTCTCATTAAAAGGGAAAACGTGTGTCCTGTTGGGAGAGAGACTGAGTCTTATTCATTCACTCAGAATGTTTGTTCTCATCTGGGTGACTCTGATCTTCACAGTGAGGAGCAACAGTGCCAACTCAGGTATTGGGTATAACTTTATTGCAATCTTTTGTCTAAAATTCATTTTTAAGTCAATTTAATTTAATTGCACTGTATTGTATTTTGAAATTACTCAATGCTATTATTGATAATCTGGCCTCAAAATAATTCTTTATGAATATTTAGAACTCTAAAAATTACATTTTTGCAACTCTGCAGGTTTTTAAGAATACAGCTTTTCTGTTTAGCATACACAATGAGACTTAAATTAAGACATTATTTTTCTAACGATAGTGTCTCAACAAAGTCACTACAACTTGTTAGAAATTTTTTTTTTTTTTTTAAATCAGATAAGAACCTGACACCAACATCAAGAGACAGAAACACTGGTCAGACACCAAGTCCAAGGATTATCTGATATCACTGATACAGATATAAATGCTAGAGGGCCAAATAATTAAAATATCCGTCAGCCTAATACAATACAATGCAACAGCAGAACAGCATTCATTAAGGTTAGATCAACATCTAACTAGAACGGTTTAGACAGAGATTTAACAACATAGCTGGCATGAGCTGAGGCTTTTATTGATGGATTGTGGTATTAGCTTGCCTTAGTTTTAAAGTAAAGTAATAATAGGCTGTGAAATAACTGCAGCTATACTGATAGATCAAGTCTCATTTTTCAAAACAGTCCTCTATGGCGTCTGTTCAATACTCTTTAAAGTACTTACCAGACTAGACTGCCAAATTAAAATGAAAAAATATGTTTTCTCACCTGATTCCGCCAACAAAACACATTATCCTAACTACAAATTTCACGCTACTATTGCTACCCTCTTCAGATGTGAGTAAGAAGCCGTCAGTCATGATTCCTCCCCTGACAGAGGGGCAACAGGCCACAGTGACCTGCACTGCAGCCAGTCTCTGCTCTGGATCTGAGCCTAACATCACCTGGATGTGGAGAGGAATAGAACCAAACAGCTCTTACAGCACAGAAAACATCACAGCCAGTCAGGGACCAAACTCAACTTTGACATTTAAACCTTCAGCCAAACACCACAACACCACGATCACCTGTACGGTCAGCTGTACAGGTAACAAGACTACAGAGGAGGAGGAGACGGTGACTCTGAATGTGAACTGTGAGTAAAACATCCTGAAATTTAACCTTTTTTTTTCTTTTTTCTTTACTGTGCTGAGTGTCTAAGTCACTCCAACTAAAATGCACTAAGTTTTATACTTCTGCATGATTTGAAGGCATCATCATGGATGTTTATCTAAAATTTTCTTCCTGTTATACTAGCTTGAGACCTGTTACATATTGTATTGGCTGATCATTCTATTTACAAGGTTATAGCTATATTTTAATTGTGTGACTTCTTTTTCAATGGAAGAAAGACCTCATTGGATTCCAAGCATTACATATTTCACCTCGGATGGTTTCAGGAAGTTGTTTATATGTGTCACTTTAAATTTCTCTCTTCCTCATTCACTATAATCTCTCCTGCAATGCCCTTAAAAACAATAAAAATATCAATAATTCCAATTATTACTCTGAAATATTGCTAAATCAATCCATTGTTTTCAAAAAGGCAAGGCTTTTAGCTGGTTTTCAGCCTCAGAATGAAACTCTATCTTTTGAGTAAATAAAATTTCACTGTCTGATAAGTTTTTATTTGTCCAAAATTTTGTCTCAAAGATGTGAAGAAACCTGAAATCACTGGACAGACAACAGTTAAGGAGGGTGATGCTCTTAATCTGACCTGCACTGTTGACAGTTTCCCTGCATCTGTCATCACATGGACTAAACACGGTGTGAACAAAAGCCTGATCAATGAAACCGGACCTGGCTTGATTAACGACACTGGAACATCCACTCTTGTCATTCAGAATGTGACAGCAGAAGATTCTGGACAGTATTTCTGTACGGCAAAACATCCAAACACCCAAACGCAAGACGTTAACATAACTGTGATGTGTAAGTATACAGTACAGCTATTCTGATACAGGCTATTGGTGTTCTTCATTATCCCAAATTCATGCTAAGTTTCACAAAATTTGCATTTAAATGTACAAATAATCAGCCACAGCAGCAAAACCACAGGCATCTGGAAAGAGGCAGGACATATTTGGCAGCCAGTGAATAGTCAGTTTCTGAATCTGATGCATTATAAGCAGGAAAAATGAGAAAGCATAAGGCCCTCAGTGACTTTCAAATGGACGAAATCGTGACAAGGCAACCCAGCTAACATGGAACATTCCCACAACATCAGCTCACTTTACCTGCAAGTTCTAGTAACTTTTTAAAGAAAGTGTTTCAATCAAATGTTAAAAGAACACTAACATCAACATACAAAGGACATTGTCATAAATACAGATTATGTTTTATGATAATATGGAACACTCTCAAACCAACATTTAAAAAACATTTTTTCAGATGAAATTAATGCTTCAGATGTATTATTATTACTATTATTGCATCTTATAACCTGACATATTAACAAAGATGGATCATTCTTCCTGTAATGTTCTGAGAATATTATTGAAAGGTCAGAATAAAGAACGTTCTTCTACAAAGTGATATAACGAGGATGTTCTCAATGCAACATTCTGAATATGTCAACACATTTTTGACACTTTAGGTGACACAATTTCCTTTTGAGGACGTTCTTGTAGTGTGATATACAGTATTAAAAGTGGAGCATTCTGATTGTAAAGGATGTTATGGGGATGTTGTTGATGGAACACATTTTAGAATCTATATAACATTCCCACAATGTTACTTGACAGCAAAGGAATAACATTCTCAGTGCAACATTCAGTTATAGAATTTGTAGAACTTTAGGACACTAGGTCTGACATTTAAGAACATCTTTAATTAGCCTACCTTTCAGAAGAACATTCTGGGAACAAACAGAAAACATGCCACTGGAAATAGTAATCAAATTTTGCAAAACTTTCTCAGAACATTTGTGAAACAACAAAATTTTTGCTTGGAAGCCATCGGACTGTGTTCTGCCAATCGTGTGGATGTTACTTTGAGACTTTCCATCCAAGCATTGCTGCAGATCCCTTTATGGCTACCATAATCCTGGCTGGCAGTGGTCTCTCAGCAGGATAATGCACCCCGCCACACTGCAAACATTTTTCAGGACTCATTTTAGGAACATGACAGTGTTTAAGGCATTGACTTGTCCTTAAAATTCCCCAGATCTCAATCCTATCTACCATCCGTATGCAGTGGAAAACAAAGTCTTATTTATTTTATTCCATTGACTCACCTGACCCAAATTTTATTCTGTTGTGTGCCTCTCAGTAAAGCCAGAGATTGGTTAACAACTCTTATTGTGGGACAGATTCAAATAATATGTCTTAAAATGTGTCCTTTAGATGAGAAGAAACCTGAAATCACTGGAGATACCACTGTTGAAGAGGGTCAGGTTCTGAATCTGACCTGCACTGCTGACAGTTTGCCTCCTGCTCTTATCACCTGGACCAAACATGGAGCCAACACAACCCTGAACAACGGCACTGGAGCTGCCACACTCCTCATTTATAATATGACACCAGAACATGCTGGGCAGTTCATCTGCACTGCCGAAAATATGAACAACAGCTTCATAGAAAAAGTTGATATCACAGTAAAGGGTAAGTAAATTAATTTTTTAACTGGGTAGCTCAACCTCACTATGTTCATTTTGAATAACAGCCACTGCCCTTAAAAGCCACTGATTTACTTCAGCAGTTAAAACATATAATGCTGTAGCACCAAGCCAAAAGCAATGAAAAAATGTGTACGTATGTATACATGTAGGTAGGATTTCCTTTAACCTACTTTGGTTTTTGATTTAGAAATTTCAAGAAGCATCTTATTTATAAAATCTTTCCATGTATCACAAGTACAAACAAATGCTGCTGTTACGAGTTCAAGGTGGCTCAGGTGCAGGAAAAGGAACAGAGATTCAAAATGCAAGTAAAAGGTTTATTTGCTCAGTCTAGAACAAAAGAACTACAAGTCACAAGACTAGGAACTACAACAGGAAACGCTTGAGGCAGAAACGAATCATAAAGCTCAGGTAACTACTAGTGACCACTAGAGGCAAGGAAGACAAACAAACTGGCACTAACTCACGGTGGGTAACACCCAAGCAAGAAAGTTCAAACTCTAAATTCTATAATAACAGAATCGACACAAAACTCAAAGCGAAGCTAATCACGTTAAGCTCGGAAAAATTACTGAAACTGCAGATTGTACAAATGTACTTAACTATTACACTAGGAAGAATAAACTAAACTGTAACTCACAAAGAAACAAAAGCGAGATGCTCAGACTGGGATCTAGCATATCTGGCAGGTGGTTCTTGGATGCTTGCTTGAAGCCCAGATGGAGAATGGTAGGAGGCAGTGGCAGGTTCTGAAGATGGACGCCAGGTGTGAGGTAAACGGCTCAGGTGAGAGAATCCAGGCTCGGAACTGGAACACAGAGGAAACGAAGCAGAAGCAGTTGGACCCAAACTGGAACGAAGGAGGACAAACAGGATTACTTAAGAGTCTCAAAAAGATACTGAGGCTAGAGTAACAAGCAGTATGTGGTTACTGGCTAAGTCACAATCCAGCACTGAGAGGTGAGTGGCGTCTGCTTATATTGTAGTGAAGGAGGGCTTGATTGGCAGCTTCCCAGCTGCTCCTGCACCAGCTGATGATGATCACAGATGAGGAACACCTGCTGCAGCACCAACCTGAGAAGGAAAAAGAAAGGCGGAGAGAGAGGGAGGGGCACTATCTGGGCCTGGCAGCAGCCAGCCTGACAGTTGCAAGAGTTTCCAGGATGTGTTTAGCTTTAGATTACAGCCACATTTTCGGAGTAGAAAGTCTTTTGTCTGATTAATTTCTATAAATTCAAATTCAAAAACTTTTTTTGTTCCCTGAGGGTAATTCGAAGGCACATAGAGCAGTTGGACACAGAATAGTAGCAACAACTGTACAATAGCAGTAGCTGCCATGTTTTGGTTAAAACAAGTTAAAATAAAATTTAAAATAGAAGATGCTGAAATAAAGAATTAAATGTAAAATGGTCATACAGCAATATCAGCTTTTTGTACTGAATGTTTGTCTTTAATGTTTCGATTCTGCGTCCTTGTAGTGCTGCCAAAGATCCTGAATGGTTCTAGATGTGAGGTTCAGTCGGAGGTCTTGACCTGTGTGTGCATCAGTCAGGGGTTTCCTTTACCTACCATTAAATGGCCACTGTTGGAGAACCTCACTGAGTACTCTGTCACTACCACCGTGTCAAACCACACAATCACCAGCAAAGTCATCCTCTCTGTGGAAGGCAGCAGTGGCACTTCTGCTGATTGTGTCAGCCGCAATAAAAATGGAGAAATAAAAGGGAACCTCATTGTAAACAAAGCAGCAGAAGAAGGTAACTGCTATCTAATCGCCACTGTTTTTCATTATCTCTTAGGCAAATTGTAAAAATGTATACATTCAATACGAATCTGTTGGCTGTAGAACAAGAAGTTGGGGGTTTTTCTCTAACAACTTGTTCTTCATTGTAGGTCAGAACATGAAATTGTTCAGAATTGTTACACAACTGGAAACTATCATCACATTTTTGATTGGCACAGTATTTTCAGCAAGCATCTCCTGTTTGGTGTGGATATGCTGCAGGTACGCTATTATGATTTCTACAGGAATTTTATACTTTGCATGTGCATAATGTTGTTGCAGTTGTTAAAATATGCAAGAAAAAAACATCTAAACATCGTCTAAATATCAGTGCTTAGAAAATTTTAACAGGATAGTAATAGAAGAAGTTTAGAAATTGCATTAAGATGGGAAAAATATGCAAATAACACAAGAAAGGTACCTTTAATGTCTGTTGAAGTGTGACAATAATTGGTCCATTCGTTGTATTTCTCCACAGAAATAAAAAACAGAGGAATCGTGGAAATCAAGCTGGGACACTGGAGATGGTGATGAATCAGGAGGACCCATTGGTATTTTTATTTCTACAGCAGTACAGGTTTAAGTTGGTCAAAGCCCCAGTGTTCAGAATTTTACTTTGCTGACATCTAGTGACAGCATTGGAAATATACTATGGTAAACAGCAGTGCAGGAGTTGAGGTTAGTGGTTTGGTTTGTAGCAGCCGATGAATGATGCAAATCATTTGTGTAATACCTGACAGATGAATGCTGGTCGAGCAGTGGAAGAGGAGCAGATCCAGGACCAAGAGACGCTGGAAGGAGCAGAAGCTACAGCTGCTGCTGCAGGGAAAGCGGATGTAGACTACTCCAATATTGACTTTTCCCTGTTAAAAAGAAAAAATCCAGCAGAGGCAGAAGCTACAGAGACGGAGTACGCTGAGATCAAGAAAGAAGCAGCAGAGGAGGGACCAGATGGAGAGGGCAAAGAGGAGGAGGAGCTTCTAGGTGAGGATGAGGAGACAAAACACTGTGGACCAGAAGAGAAGGACAGCGAGGATGTGGCAGTGTATTCTAATGTTCAGGACATACTGGGCCAGATGTAAAAAAAAAAAAGTTGAAGTTCATCTGCTGGAGGATGGTTATTTCTGTAAATTGCTCTGATGTAAAATCTTCTTATTTTGTGTGTGAATGTCACGTGTGCCGTTTCTGCCATGGCAACTGTTGTTTTTATTAGTTTTAAAAGCCAAACTTAGCTTTGAGTATAGCAAAAGTGACCAAGAAACTTCTCAATGTTTACAAGTTGCTTGGTGAATCAACTTAGAAGTGACCACTGTACAGCAGTTTATAAGCAGCACATATTACATAATGTATAAATCATATGTAGTCCATATAATCCTTGTGAACTTTGTGAGAACACAAAGTATTCAAAATGCAAAAAAAGTGTATAAAACAAGTAAAAAAAATAATTGTTGGACAAATGCTCACACTTTCTCCTAACTACTCTTGGAAATTTGTGTGGAAATCACATTAAATTAATTGAGAATTTATTTATTGTTTAATTGCCATTAAAGGACTCTGCTCAGGAGTGGCCTTAGTATAGAATATAATGTAATTGCTTGTTAATATTTGTGCATTAAAACATCAGATCCAATTTTCAGACACCTAGATAAACCTTTATCCTGGTTTTGAGAACAGTATGTTTATACTAGCTGAAATACTTCTATAGAAACCCAGATACCGATGAAGAAAACAGATACTGATGCATGTTTGCATCTTATCCAGGGTTCAGTGTCTTTATTTGTACATTATTATTTAAGTTCTTCCAAAGTTCATACAATGATAAAGCAGTACTCAATTTTTGGAAATTCAGTGAGTCACATTTTTCCAGATTAGATAAAATCTGAGGTCACATGCCAGTGAGTTTAGCTTAGCTTAAGGACAGGCACAGCATGGCTCTGTCTAAACTTCCAAAATGCACAAAATAAGTGAGTACACTCTATGTCCAATATCATTTAAATATCTAACATTTCAGTTCTCAATTCTCAAAATTGCCATTATTTTCAGGTTGACAAGTTTCTTCTCATGAACAATCAAAACAAATACTTGGGACTCCACAAGATACATGCCCCAAGGTAGAAACCCAAAGCAACAAAGATGAATACACCTCTGATCTTTGACACACAAGTTAGAAAACCTGTCGTCACTGAAACAAAACTGAGTCCGCCTGTGATTTCCACTTGAATGAACGTAGTTATAAAATCTCTCAGTTTTGGGCTGATGACATGGTTCTATCTGTATGTCTGCATCGTAGCTCCACATGTAAAAGACTTGCCAGAGGAACTGAAACAAAATTTTAAAAAAAAATTCAGCTGAGATTAGGGTTCAGAGTGTTTGATATGAACCTGTCTAGAACCATCACAGTGAATGCACAGTCCTGACAGTGCAGCACAAAGGTGAGAGCGTGATCTTATGGGGCTTCATGAGTACAAAAGCTGCTGGGGAGATGATACATAGAGGTGGCACCATAACGGCTGATGGATATTCCAAAATACTGTATGACAAGGTGATTCCCAGTTTGTAGAGGATTGGCAGAAGAAGGATTTTCCAGGATGATAACGATTCAAAGCAAACTGCCAAAAGCACACAAATTTCTGAAGTGGAAACTATGACCTGTAAAGTATGTATCCTGACTTGAAACCAGTAGAACATCTTTCGGTCATTTTAAAGAGAAAGCGTACACCCTCTCCAGCAAAGAGCAGCTGAAAAAAGGGTGAACATGTGAAGTACTTCCTCAAAGATTTAAGGAAGTACGGGCTTTTGTTACACTCAGTTCCATCTGTCAGACATGTAGTTGTAATACAGTAAATTTAAACTGTTACTTTGAACTTGAGAGCAAATATCTTACTATTCAACTTAAAGGCAATGCATTTGCTGTAAGGTGATGCAATTTTGTATCATTTGACACTGAAGTGCATTTAGATGTACTCACTTTTGCTGTATACATTTTAAAACATACACTGTATTGTAAGAGAACAGGCACGGTTAAAACTGTTTCACCTTTAGCATTTCAGAGAAACTGTTCACCTCTGGCTTCTAGTTTCAAAGATAAGACTTAAAAAATAATTGTAGTAGTTATTGGTCATTTGATTAGTTGCAACATTCTGAACTCAAGTGTAATTATTTTGTATCTAAAATAAATATATACTGTACAGTGGTAAAGGAAAATGTATTCATGTCTTCTGCTGTCAAATAGAAGAGAAAATACTGTGTGACAGGATGTGAGCTAAAAATAGCATCAAGCAGCCATCAGATATTTTGCATACTGAGTTCCTCTAAAAAGAAGAAAGCGAAACTCTGCAAGGGGGTTCTTGAGTTGTTGCATATCTCCATCAGTTTTATAAATACTTCTTTGTTCCTCTTTATTGGTAATTCCGAAAATTCATGCAACAGCTTTCATGGTAAATGAAAAGAAAAAAGCTGTCAGAAGGAAGATCCTATTTTGTGTTTCAACATTGAAAGACAAATGTGTTGAAGTACAAAAACAGATGCAGCAATGTTAGCATGAAAGCATCACTTACCACAAAAGGTATATAGTAATATTTTGACTGCTAAAACTTTTAGTTCAGGCCTTCATCTTTGATTTAATTTAGTCAGATTTCGTGTTCAACATTGTGGGCAGCAGCATAAAAAGATTTCCTATCACTGCACCCTCAGTTTCCTGTTCATTAGGTACACCCTATGTACAAGCCAGTCCAACAATAACTGTCAACTGTCTACTGTCATGAAGGTAAAACACAAACTGCATCCTCCACATATATCAGACTGAGGTACAGCAAAACAATACTGCAAGTTAAGTTTACTTTGGGGAAAGTTATGGCCTCCTTTCTTTTAACACTTATCACTACTTTTGGCAAAAAAAAAAAAAAAAAGCAAACTGTTTAAAAAATATGTTACTGAATAAATATTGCTTCAATGAAAAACAAATTGTATAATTGCTTGTAAAGGTGTAAGCATTCTTGCAGGCTAAAGCCAGTAGCTTTACATGCACACATAGTATGCAGGTATGTGCTTAAAGTGATTTTTTTGGATTAAGGCTGAGCTTACAGGATTAGAATGTTCCACTAGCTGGACAGACACCTTAAATAGATCAGTCTGACGCTGATCAGAGCTGGAGAAGAATCAGCATTGAACAGCAAAGTATTTCAACCAGAAGGCTGCTTCTGCTCGGTACGTTCAGGTGAGTGTGTGTAGTATTGTTGAACGGAGTCTAAGGCAATGCATATTTACAATTTCAGGGCTGTTCTAGATTGCAACCTTTCATTCAGGTGTAATTATAATATACACAGCAGTGGTGGAGGTGGAAGTGTTCAAATACTGTACTTTAGTAAAACAACAAATATAACAATGTTGAAAACTATTAGAAGTAGTGCATTCAAAATCCTACCTTAGTCAAGCCAGTACTGCGATATTCGGCACAAAATATTCTATGTGACTGGTATTTTGTTTTTAGGAACATAACTGGAGACAAATAAAAACCTTCTGTTTAAATCTGTTTTTATTTTCTAACAAAACAAAACAATTACAACAACAAAAATCATAATTTACATTCTTTGTGTCCCAAACAGTAAAATAATCCTTTTGTGAATGTGATGTCTGCAGATGAAAAATTATTAGAAAATATTAATGCAGTCTATATTTCATTACCTTGTGTGTTTAATCACTGTACCTCCTGAATAAATGGATAGGACTAAGTAAGTAGGCAACAACACAAAACAAATACTCAAGTAAAGTACATCAATACAGCTCAAGAGCAAATCTCTTCTCCATCGATATACTAGTTTCATTTGGGATTCATTATAGACAGTATTTATTAATTGCAGGCTTCATTTTTCCACAGCAATGGCTGATGTTTTCAGAGGCCTAAACCTGCTGGAAACTCTCAAAGAGTCAATAGAGAGCAACAAGTTAGCAGACGTTAAGGATGCAGTGGAAGATCTCCTGATCAGCAGGATCAACTTGGCTGTGGTGGGAGACCGTGGAGATGAAAAAGCCTTCTTCATGAATTCCCTCCGTGGCCTTGGGCCTGGAGATGAGGGAGCAGCTCCTTCTCCATCCCCTGCTGCCCCAGAGGAAGTGGCCGGCTACCCCAACCCAAAACACCCTGATTTCCGCCTGTGGGACCTGCCGCCCGTTCCAACCACATCGCCATTTGAACCAGAGGGCTACATGGATAGAGTGAAGTTTCTCCGCTACAATGCCGTCTTTATGACATTCACAGAGACACCCCAACCCAACAGTGTGGAGGTTTTCTTGGAGGCCCGTTCACTGCAGCGACAAACTGTGTACTTTATTCTCCTGGCTCCTGTGAAAGACACAGAAAAGAGCCTGGAAGAAAGAAGGAAAGCCAGTCTGGACGTGCTGACATCACAGGGTGTGGCACAGCCTAAAGTCTACCTGGTCACACCTTTAACCTTGGAGAAGTTTGACTTCCCTGGCCTGTTGGAGGACATGGGGAAGGACCTTCCAGAGATCCGAGCAAACGCCCTGCTCTTGGCTCTACCGACACTCACCGCAACCCTGGTCACCCAGAAAAAGGATGCATTCAAAGCACTAGTTTGGGCAGCTGCCTCTCTATCTGGTGGCATGTCTGCTATCCCTGTTCCCCTGGTGGCCTCTATGGTGGACTCAAGCATAGCAGTGCGGATCCTGACAAAAGCACAATTATCTCTGTGCCTGGATGATGAATCGGTGGAACGACTGGCCCGGCAGCGTGGCATAGAACCCGCACGACTTAAAGGGCTGCGGACTTGTGCACTTTCAGCGGAGGTCACTAAAGGCGAAGTGAAAAACCGTCTCACAGCGGCAGAGAAGGACTTGGCCACTGTTTCGTCGAAGCTGCTGGAGATGGCAATGCCGAGGCATGCCCGCTCTGCCAGCTGCTCTTTCGCTGCCATGCTGCAAGCGTTAAATGGTGCTATTGATGAAATGGCAGTTGATGCTGAGAAGGTAGTGTCTGCTGCTCTTGAAGAGAGGAAATGATTAAATATTTTTCTCTTTGTGTGACATTTCCTGTTGAGGTGTGGTACTCTTTGTATGCTTTGGAATATAAGAAACACACGGTTCATACGATATTTCCAAATCTTTTGATACAGTATGTTTTCACTCTTAGTACTCATGAACACTGTAAATATTGTGCAGACATAAATCCTGCAAATAAATGCCAAGTACTCTACATTACTCTTCGCCTCACATACCCTGAATGCAAAACTGTAGATAGAGGAAGTGAGAGCAGATTCAGCTACGTGCATGCTGTACTTTTGCTGAAAAAAAACTACTTGATCACTTTCATCAGTGCAGCTCAAGACTGTGCGTTCTGACTTGCATAGGCATGCAAATTCTAGAATAATTTAAGTCAACTGTGAAAACTTCCCTTTTTTAAACTTTACTGTTTCTTAAGAAGGAATACTGAGTTGCATGTCCTGCTATAAGTGAATCCTCTGAGGTAAGAACAAGCTAATTTTTATATTTTGGTTTTAACACTCTCCTGATTTAAGCATCTCTGTTTTACTCTAGAGCACTGGGAAGATACAATATAGAGAATGTTTGTGTCTTGAGAAAAAAACAGCTTTGATTTCAAAAGAAGCACCTTGATGAAGAGGAAAATAATTTACCTCCTATCAACAAGTATACTGCAGTATTTTGAAGTGATACACTGTATATGCTGTATATGAAATGTTTGAGAGACGCTGCTCTTACTTTCAATTTTAGGAGGATAAAAGACAAAAATCGGTAAATTAAATGCAATATAACGTTTGCACTCATGAATGTGGTATAAGTCTAATTTGAATGCATGGCTGGTGAAGCAGGCAAAAGTTATTTTAAAACAACAGCAAATGCTCCTACAAATCATATTTTAGATTATAAATGAAAAAGAGACAAAGCCTTAAATTGCATCACCTGACAAATGTTTGCTTTTGGGGCCGTTGTATCAAGACATACTAATTCTAACGATACTGCACAGAGCTGTTACTCTGAAAGTATTCTTTCTAAAGACAAAATGATCAACTGTGCAGCTGTAGTTGGACAAAAACGCATCATGCTTGTGCTTCAGAATTTCCAGAATCACAAAGACATGACTGTCTTTAAAAAGTTGTTCTAATTGTTGTCAGAAAAACAAAAATAAGTGGAGGAAGAGAAATCCTGAGAGCAGCTGTTTTGCATTGAAACCAAGAACTACCTGGTGAGGAGGATTCAAATTTACATTCAGATTTCATGATATATAAATTATATGATGTGTACAGTTATGTTCACACACAAGTTTCTGTTTGTTTGGTTTCAGCGATCAAGTTTTATGCCATGTGAAGATGAATGCTCATACACTCTGGTGGTTGGTATTCCTGACCCAAATTAAAAGTAGGTATTCCACAACTTCACAGTGATTATGTTATTTGAACATTGGCATTAAAGTCACATTCATTAGCGGCTTTTTCTGCTTGTTCTCCAACACCACAGATTTTCCTTGTTCCTCACCAGAACTCTTCATTCTACAAGAACCTACTGAGCTGACGGCTACAGAGGGATCCTGCATTGAAATCAAATTAGAGGTCAAGCAACCTGTTAGTACTGATGGTGCTCACTGGTTTTGGATGAAGGATCCAAAATGGACCGATTCAGAATCTAGATTTAGTGGCACCATTATATACAGTACAAATCAGACAATACGTCCTCTCAGTCTAAACTTTAAAAACAGAGTAACATTTACCTGCACACCAAATATAACAGAGACTTTATTCGAAAAGTCACAGTGCAATATTTTGATCTGCGACCTAAACAAAATGGACAGTGGAAATTATTCTTTCAGATTTGTCGGAAAAAATCACAAATGGATGGCTAAACCAGAGAGGAGACTCAAAGTTACTGGTGAGTAAAGATCAGAAGACAAGAAAATGCACAAGGAAAATGTGAAAAGTGTAACGTATGCTGGTTTGGAGGTAGAGAGGATCAGATTAATAAATTAGTAATGCTGAGAAAAAAGGAAGATAGTTCAGAAAATAGGTGTCATGTAATTAGTATTACATGTAAATAAAAGAACTGATAGCTGAGAGTTCATAACTTTATTCAAAAAATAATAATCAAAAATATCCAAAATGGAGCCAGTGTACAGCTCTCCTTCACTTTAAAGTGTCTTCGTGGGCTTCTGATGCCAAACAGATAGAAAGATAAATGCTACCTGACACCTCATTTTGACAGGTTGCTCTCTTTTACACACCTCTTTACCCAGAATAGGTAGATTTCATGAAATATTTTCTTTTTGTTTGTTTTATGTCAAAACCTTTGTGACAAGAGAATACAATTTACTAGGGTGTCTTCAGCATTAACTTGGAGACTGTAGTTCCATGTGTTTTAACATGGCCAGTATCATGCATTATGACTAAAGAGCAGTTTGCTGAAGCTCCATGCTGCAGCTAATTCTGAAATCTTTTTTTCGATAAAATGCCTGTATTCATCTTCAATGAGATATGCATTTACTCCAGCACTGTACTAAAGTACTCCACCACATTTATATATAATGTTAAAAATGAAACCTTCCAACTTTTTTAGATCACACTTCGGATGTCTGAATTGTTAACAACTCTGTCCAACAGGAATTTTTTTCCCCTCTAAACTTCTCAAATGATTTCATTGCATTAAATGTTCAAATTATTCAACATCTCACCAAAAATCAAAGACTAGAAAAATAGTCCAAAAACTACAAAACGAAAAGATTTGTGTTTCAAAATTTGTTCTTATTCTCCTCTCTTAATATTCATCTAAAACTTATCTGGTGTCCCTGTGTATAAAACGACGTAGTTGAAACTCCATTTGCAGCAGCTACAACAACAATGTGCTGCTGACACACTGGGTCCTCAGTGGTAATATATAATATATTTTCATAAAGGAAATCAGCCAGAGGGATCAAACCAGTGCTTTTACTTTGAAACTTTAACTTGTAATGGAATATTTTCACATTGCTGTATTAGGATTTGTACATGAGAAAAACTGTTTGAATTCTTCGTTCACCACTGGTATTTAAAACAACACTGTTTTATACTTACACTGTACACTTATTACATTCACTGCTACATTTCTGATGTCTTTGTTTCAGATAATCCATGCCCGATCACTTTTGAGCAACCACAAGTTGTGAGGGAAAATAGCAGAATAACTCTCACATGCTCCACATTAAGTTCGTGTCCTTCAAAGCCAAAAATTGAACCTCTGACCCAGCTGGCCTCAGTGAACCGCCCACACGAAACATCTACAAAGACATCTAGAGTCACCACTGTCCGCTTTACTGCCAGCTGGATGAATGATGGAAATGAGTTTACCTGCCAAACATCAGATAACAAAGACAAATATTTGGTCCGGAGAACCAACATAGTTGTAGAATGTAAGTTCATAAAGTTGTTAGTTTGATGTCATGTCTATTGTTAAGTGGTTATATTTACTACTGAGAAAAACAATCAATCTGTGACTCAAATATTAAGGTCACATGTGCACAAAAAGTCAAGTTTATTGTGTTTTAAATGTGTCTTTTATTACAGGAGCTAATATGAAAAAACAAAAAAGTCTGACTTGCTCTTTACACTGTTACTGCTTCTGTTGTAAAAGAACTCAATTCTCTATAGATTAACAATTAAAATTACTAAAAGGTGAGCTTGTGCATGCAAGACACCTAAATTACATTTATTTTTATATACAGTTTGCATCCTTTGTACTTGTATGTCAGTAAAATGTGACTGGTTAAAATGACATATCTGTTAATTTGTGCAAATCTCCTACTTGAAGGCAGGATCTCTTTGACCGGTTACTACAGATGAGGAATTTCAAGCTATAGCTCTTTACTGAGAATATGCTGTTTCCATTCTCCACATTTCATCTGCTTAAACAATCAACCTATGCTGTTTGTGTGTGGAAAGATTCCTCCTTATTTTTTTTTTATTTCGTTGACACAGACGCTCCTAAATGGGCATCCGCTATGATCAGCTCATCAAGAATCAAAGAAGGAGACACTGTGACTCTGACCTGCTCTTCTAAAGGGCAACCTAACCTCAGCTTTACCTGGTTTCACAATGAAGAAAAGCAATTCTCAGGAGCCAAATGGACAATAGGGCCAATTAATTCTTCACACAGCGGATCGTACTATTGTGAAGCTGAAAACTATCTTGCTAAACAACGCTCAGAAACAGTCACTGTTGATGTCATGTGTGAGTACTTCCGTTTTTTGTGTTTTTTACTTTCCCACTAACAAATCACCATATTTTGTATTCACAGTACAATCAACTTATTGGTGCAGTTTAAAATTGTATTTGTAAACAAAACCAAGCCAAAAATAGAAAGATATGTATATGTTTGAATGGAAATCCTCCATTACACTCGATTTTTTTGACTTGCCAGCACTGTATTTTCATTGCACTGTATCAGCCAAAAAAAATGCTGAAATCTTCTGTTTCAGATGTCCCGGATGTTGAGGTACAGATTTCAAAGGAGCCTAAAGGAAGCCTCATGGACATTAAACAAGGAGATATGGTTACTTTGACATGTAATGTGAAGAGAAGCAATCCTTGGAATGTCCGATTTAGTTGGGCTAAAGATGGTAAATGGGTGGGACGGGATCGGACATTTGTCAGAAATATTCAACCAAAGGACAGTGGCAACTACACGTGTACAGCTACGAACAATGCAGGTCCTGGAACATCAAAGCCATACAGGGTTCTGGTTCAATGTAAGTTTCACTTCTCATTGTGTATAGCTAAGGTCAAAATTAGTCATACTCATGCCAGGTTTGGATATTTATAGTGAATCTACCAATGGCTTTCTTCTGGCTGAGAATGACATAAAGAAGGAACAAGAAGACATTAAGACATTTTACAATAGATATTAATGATGCGTTTTAAATATTTCAATGTCTTCTTATTAAAATCCCATGTCAAAAATTACTCATGGTACCTAAAATCATTGCACACTTCCATAAAATCTAAGCTACTATATCATTCCCAGTGGTCCTGGGAATTTCTACCACACTTTTTCTAATGCAGTATGAATGAAAACAGCTCCCTAGTCAGTTAGTAGTCAATTTCAACTCATGGCTAAAACCTTAAAGAGCTTAGAGAGCCTTGTGAGCTTGCTATTAGGGTTCATCAATTGAACCCTAACAGATCAAGGATATAAAGCAACATCCAAATGTTTTCAAGCACCAGAAAGTACAGGGACTTCTATACTGAAGAATATCTTCACTGAGAAGAATTTTAGAGCAAGAGGCTAAGAAGAATCAAACCAAGGCCCATCCTGATGAATAAGAGCAGTTCTGGTGTCAACATTTCAAGGCGGACATCCCAGTCAATACAGCACAAGCCTGGTCTCCATGGAAACTGATGAAGGAGGACACTTCTCTAAAACAGGCACACTAAGTATGCCAAGTTTTTGCAAAACCTCACCTGGACAAAGAAGAAAACTTTTGTTCATCAATTCTGGGCTCAGAAGACACAAAAACTAAGTTGTGTGAAAATAAGGATATGGCTTTTGTTTGGCAAAAGATAAAATATAATAAGAGGCATTTAACCCTGAGAACACCATCCTAACAGTGAAACGCAGTGGCGGGAATGGAAAGCAATGGGCGTGTTTTTCTACCAATTGGCCCGGCAACCTTTTCAAAGTTTATTGGCCACATGAGGAGAGAGAACTATGTAAATATTCTGCAGGAAAACATCAGGCAGAAAAACTCAGTCTCATGCAGCACAGAACCTTCCAACAAGACAATGATCTGCAACATACGAGTAAAAGTGGTGGAGAAATGGTTAACAGAAAACAATACGCACATGGAATCCTCTCTGGGGTGGTCCACAATCCCAGCAGAGACATGCAAAAAGCAGTTTAGCAATTGCAGAAACTATTTCAGTGCTGTTGAGGCAAATCAAGGCTGTGCCTATAAAGGGTATGAATAATTTCAGAAATTGCATTTTTTGTAGCTCAAACACCTCTAGCACAATGTCTTACCATCTTTGGTGCGTTGTTTATGTCATTCTCAGCCAGAAGAAACCCAGCGATCAATTAAAAATGCACTACATACCAAAATTTAGCATGGGAATTCACAATATAGAGCTTAACTATATGTCAGTGATGTTGTCAGTAGTCGAGAAAAGTAAAAGAATTCGGCGCTGATGCTCTCTAGATTGTATCACCATCCAAAGTATAATGAAAGTTTTTTTTTTTTCCCCAGACCGGCCAAGGAACACCAGAATTTCCCCCAATGAAGCACAAAATACGAGAGTGAAAGTTAACAGCACCTTCATGTTCACCTGTATCACTGATGCAGAGCCAGCTGCCTTGTTCTCCTGGTACAAACAGACTGACTCCTCACAGTGGACACCCATTCCACAACAAGGGATCCTAAGATTGGAGAGGGTCCAAAGAACAGATGAAGCATGTTACAGATGCAACGCAGCCAACAAAATCGGCATGGGGGATATGAGTGAGCCAGTGTGCATCCAAGTAACGTGTAAGTGACTGAGTTCTCCTAATAGTGTTGCACCATAGTAAGGTTTCTCTACATGTTTAGAAAAATATGCATTTATAATATCCATCCCCTCAAAAACGGACACCTTTTTGCCTTTTTTGGCCCAGTATTTCATAGAATGACATGAGAACAGTATCAATATTTTCATCTAACTATTGGCAGACACCAAACAAACATCAAACTCAAAGCAAAAATTGACTTCCTCTTCATAGACTGCACCTGTAATATCACACAATACACTAAAAGAAAGAATCCTCCTGAAAAACAAGTTCACAGCTGCTTTTTCTTCACAGTTCCTCCAACCAGTGTCATGCTGTCTATGGATAGTGAGGTCACAGAGGGTCAGCTCATCCCAATCAGCTGCACTGCTGAAAGTTTCCCACCATCACGTTTCACTATTATGAGGAATTCTGCATCAAACCATCAGCTTTCAGACTGGAAATCATCTCAGTCTAATAATAACAGAAACGTTTTCCACTCCACAATCAATGCATCTTCAACCGACGCAGGCGTTTACACCTGCAAAGCCACAAACAGCGAAGGAACTGAGCAAAGCAACCAGAGGAAATTAGTGGTAAAATGTAAGGGATTGAGTGGCGTGGGTCATTTTTGTTTTGTTAATCAGACGATATCAAAACTAAAACTTTCCATTCTAGATTTGATCTCAGAGCAGAAAAACAATTTAAGTTAGGTACTCCATTTTACTGCTTTATTCTTTTAAAGATGTAGATTTAGACAAAACAGATTATCAGATGTGATACAATATATAAAGTAGCATCAGTAATCCAATCCAGGAATTCTGTCACCAAATAAGTTATTTTACTAGCATGGTGTAGCTAATATGTTGTATATGGTGTTACTACTTAATTATTGCTGCTAAAAGTAAAATGTAATTTAATAGACCTACTGTAAGCTTAAAAAAATTAAATATTCAATTTTTACTGACACAGAAACAACTTTTGATCTAACGTCTTTTTTTTTTTTTTAAATTAACATTTGTACTTAATGCAGATACTCCCAAAGAGGTAAAGGTAGAAGCTCAGCCTGATCTTACTGTGAAAGAAAATATGACGTTCACACTGGACTGCAGAGCCCGTTCCTACCCACCAGTGACTTCTGTCACCTGGATGAAGAAGACTAATGGGAGGAATGAAGTCATCCTGAGCCATCAGAAGACCTTCTCTGTGAAGTCTGCCAGCCCCTCTGACAGCGGACTTTACAACTGTACAGCCATGAATGACATCGGAGCTGGAAAATCACCGCAAGTTGAAGTTAAAGTCAAGTGTGAGTACACCACACACTATGGATAAACTAGTAGGTCAAACTTTTTTTGGGCAGAGAGGAAAATGGAGAGTTGATGTTGAGTCTGAATCTATTTATTCCCCAAAAATAAAAGAATACAGAGCACACACACATATTAAGTTAAATTTCAGATAAATTATGCTGCATGCTCTTATGATTATAATTACCAGAATACATGAATAATCATGTCTTTTTAGTGTTCAAATTTTGGCATAAGAGGATTTCAACGGGGATTGAGAAAATGTGAAAGTGTGTCCAGTGATTAGTGTTTCTCCTGTTGAGTTTACGTTAGTTATTCAGTAAAGGTTTGAATGTTGAATCTTCCCCCATAAAACATCAGCCCATGTTTTCAGGACTTTATACTCAGTGATTGAAGTGCCATCCAACCAACCAGGAGTGACTGTTGTTTCACAGTGCATTCATAATGTGGGACCACTTCATAAAAAAATGACATAGGGTACCTTTATAGGCAAAAACTGTTGTTTGACAAATCAGCTATGATATAAATGAAATGTCTGAATCGCATTTCTGTTTTTAAAAATGTAGAGTAAAAAATTTGTAGTCACAGCTTGCATATCAGAGACCAGTTTGTGTAGAAATTGTAAGAAATTTTAGTGTCTTTAAGTTGCTCTTCTAGCATAAGTTACCAACTATGCACAGTTCTTTGGTTTGTCACTGTCCTTTTTTAAAAAAAAAAAAAGACGATTGATTGTCTAATTTTACGCTAAGCAGCTTTAAAGGTATCAATTGTACATTTCATTTGAAATCATCCTACCTGTACACACTAAAGTTTCATTATTTCTATCCATGAAAAGTTATGATCTACATTGAATGTTTATTTGACCTATAGATGTTTGATTCCAGCTGGAAATGATATAAACAAGTAGCAAATAGTGGTAAGACATAGTCAAGTCAGGAGCTGTTAATCACACATTTTGATAATTTCTCAGTTGTTTTGCCATTTTTACATAAACACATTTCTAAAATTGTTCATACCTTTTCTATGTAATGAATGGAAAAGCCTTTTTTTTGCCACCACAGCAATCAAATGGTTCTTATAATATCTAGCAAGCTTTTTCATGATTACACTAGGATTTTGGACCACTCTTCAGGTCTTTGAGGTTGGAAGGCTTCCTTGCCAGAATTCTGGTCTTCAGTTAGAACCACAAATATTTATTGGGATTCAGGACTGGAGTCTGCCTGGGCCACTAACAATACTGATATTGTTTTCTTTAAATAATATCTTGCCTGTATGTTTTGGATCATTGCCTTGTTGGACCGTTCTGTCCGAGATCAGTTTTTCTGCAGACCCTCAGTATTTTCTTGCACAATCCTAATGTACTTCTCTTTCCTCATGATGCCATTTACTTTCACAATGTTCTCTGGCCCATTGGCTGAAAGAACATCCCTGAAGGGTTACATTCTCACCACCATGCTTGATCCTGGGAACAGTGTTCTTGGTCTTGAACAATTTTCCTTTCTTTTGCTAAACAAAAGCCACATCACTATGCCAAAACAACTCCATTTTTGCCTCATCTGACCATAGAACTGCTGGCCAAAAGCTTACTTTTTTGTCCAGGTGAGCTTTTGTGTGTCTGTGTCCTCTATGATTGGTGTCCATGGAAACCAGCCTTGCCGTGCCCTTTGGAGCTTTTGGGATGTTGGAGTCAGAACAGCTCAGATTCATCAGAATACCTTTGATAGTGATCCTTAGATTCTTTTTGGCCTCTCATGCTACCGTTCTTGCCATTACTGGGTTGACTTTTGTCTTTTTACCAGGCCCCTGTTCTTTGTGATTATTCTTTGCACTATTGTCACTGGCTTTATAGTCTTTCCCTGTCTTGTGAGCAGACACAGTGTGCAACTCTGTCTCTTTCTCTCCTTAAGTGATGGACATTAATAGCAAGTTCATTCAACTTAGTTTGAACCATGACTTGCAATTGGCCAAACAGAATTATGGCAGTCAGCTGTTCTCAGTTTATAAAGTTCACAAATGCTGTAGAATATACGGAAGATCTGCAGAAGGATTTTCAAGAGTTGGGAATAATTTTGGATGTCGTCTCTTTAGAAGAAATGTAAATTTATCATGAACATCTCTAACAAGATGTCCAACCATCTTCGGTCTGTTGTTTATAGCATTTCAATTCAGAGGAAACTTATTGTTCCAACAAAACTTCACTATAAATCAGAATTAGTCATGGATAGGATTAAGTTTAGGCTTAACTGCATCTTGTAACTCTATAATACTGAGTAAATCATTTCATCTCGCTTTCTTCTCTGTTAAATGTCCCCGTTCAGATGCTCCAAAACACGCAACAATCCTGAAAGGAGAAGAGCAGCAGTCTGGCAGAACCCGTTCTGTGATGCTGAGCTGCATCACTCAGTGTTATCCTGAAGTCAGACAATATTTGTGGTACAAGAAGACATATGACAAGAAAGGGGATGAAAAAGTATCTGAAAGTCAGAACTTCACAGTGTATTCAGACCAAAAAGGAGAGTACTACTGCATCGCAGAAAATGAGATAAATCAAAAAACATCTGACCCGATCAGGCTGTTTGACGGTGAGTGAGTCTGTTTATTCCTTTGATAAAATCAAAGCATTATGAAACTATGCCACGTGTTCACAGATCTGTTTGCGTACTGATGCTCTATCTCTTCTTACTACAGACAGACTTATGATGGCCGTGAAGATCTTCTGCTTGATTTGCCTTCTGTTGCTAATTTGTCTTTTAATTTTCTTTTTGTACAGGTAAAATATGAATATTTTTTGGATGAAAAAAATTCACAGA
This sequence comes from Amphiprion ocellaris, assembly GCF_022539595.1. NCBI lineage: Eukaryota > Metazoa > Chordata > Actinopteri > Pomacentridae > Amphiprion > Amphiprion ocellaris. Next base: position 18,547,530 of record NC_072774.1, read on the forward strand.
TGATTTGCTATGTGTAACTAACATGTGTGACCACTGCCCTGTCACTTTTGTTTTCAGACGCAGGAGGAACAAATCAAATCAGCAAGGAACCACACAGCCCTCTTGTGGTTCTCTGGTGAGGACTCATATGTGCAACATTTTCTACTGAACAAATTTAGACCAAAAAAAAATGAGACATCATTGTGCATGTGTGTGTGTAAACTAATTCAGGGTTGGCGGAATCGGGGGAGGAGTAGGATGGATGAGACTGCTCTGACAGAGCCTTTCAGGAGCAGGGATGACCTCTTTCCAGACCAGCCATGCCGTCCAAACGCCCAACGCTGCCAGCCTCATCCAGACAGCACGTAAGACACACTGTCCCCACCCGGGACAAGGAACACTTTGTTGGACGGTAAACCGGATGCTGCTCATTCTTTAGTCAAAGCATCCATTTAAGATGGTTCAGATGCAGAAGGCACAATGAGTCTGCTGTCCCTTCATATGCAGGTTTTTACTCTTCTCATCGTTGTTTCACAGGTCTGCATCCAGCATTAATACTGTTTACGCCACTGTCAATCTAGACAGTGCAAAACCGGTGAGTGAACCAACTCCAAACATGCTTTAAAATGTCTAAATTAAAAAACAGAAAATGAAAGCATATGGTGTAAGAGAGATTTTAGTAAAAAATCACAATGTGAGAAGTAAAACTTTATGTGTCTTGGTCTTTATTAAAGAGACAGTCAACTGATTTTACACATCATGTCTATTAAAACGGTCGTAAAATGTCTTCTGTGGCTCTGGTAAACAATAAGTGGTAAAGTTTTCATGGTTATCTAAGCTTTGGCTTGGAAAGATCAGATTTGTAGCAGAAAGGCAGAGCTGGAAACGTGTGTGGGAAAGATATGGGTAGTAACCAGGCGAAAGGGGTGTAATGAAAGCTACAGCTGTGAAGAAAATGCTATGAAGCGTTTATACAGGTACATTTAGGATATTTCAGCCTCTGCTACAGTATTTTTGGATGGACTTTTTCAACCTTTTTCATCCAAATCATCCAAAATGTTCCAACTTCAATACAATGCAACTTTTTTCTGAAAACAGCTACACACACACACACACACACAAATAACTACTTAAATAAATTTAAAAAAAAAAAAAACTTCATATTTCAGTTATGTTTTAGTGAGCAAATGTTAAGTGCGTCACTGGTTTTATTGTGCATTTTAAAAACAAATTTGTGAATAAAAACCTAAAATTTGATTATGTGAAGTCACCTTCAAAATACAAAGAAATTGTCATTGATTTTTATAATTTTTTAAAAAACTAAGTGATAATAGATACAGATCTGCTGTTGATCATTGAAACATGTCCCTCATATTTATCTCTACATTACCATCTCTCATTTTAAAATTTGCCATTTTTTATTTATGTAAAGCCCCAAAATCCAAACAAGTTGTTGTTTTTTTTCATGTTGCACACTGAAATTAAATTTTAGCCACAATCACATTTAACAACAATTTAACTATGAGGACATCAGAAGCTTCATGCACTTTCAATCTAACACGAACAGTAAACTAGACAAGCACTTGGACAGCACACCCTCCACTAAAGATAATGAAGGTTTATGATCCAGATGTGCACCAAAAGATAACACTTTCTGCCAGTGCCAGTGTTCTTTTGTGCTGGATTCAGTCTCCTAAAAGCTTTATTTTTTTAAAGCTCTATTATACAAACCGGATGAGTCTTTGACTGATTAAGCCTTTCCCTCTGTGTGCTGTAGCTGTGTCCTCTCAATAGATATCTGTCAGTACAGCACTCTGCATTGTGGAGCAATGCATCAATGGACAACCTGCAGCCTTCATTTTAAAGCATGAATGAACTGATTCACTTATTACTGTCCGTCCACTGATGTCTTCTGTCTTCGTCTGCTCAGGCTCCCTCTGCACCAATGCCAAAGCAAAAGCATGATGCACACTTGGCGAATGATTCCCTCAACTATGCCTCTTTGCACTTTGGGAATAAGCAAAAGTAAGAATTTATGTTTGCATGTAAATGGATAATAAGAAATATATTATTACAAAGGAGACTTTCTAATGATTTTTGTTTCTAGGAAACCAGAAGAGGATGTTGTGTATGCAAAGGTGTCCAAAGCAAAGGCATCTAATGAGGTCAGAAACTTTTCTAAACTACATTCATTCCATGCATCATATTCATTTTATTGCATTATAGTACTGTATGTTGCATTTTTTTTAAAGTAATTTTTTGTAACAAGCACAATTTCAAGTCCTCACAACAATAAAATGTGGGTTTTGTATAGATGTTGCTGTGAAATCCATGAATTACAACACAAACAATCTTGTCTGCTACCTTTGACAAACAGATGGAAAGACTGCCGGACTATGAGAACGTCAGTTCAGTATGTGCAGCCAGACTTCCAGATCTATCTGACTCGGACTCAGACACCAGTGAAGATGAAGTGGAGGTCAACTATTCTCAAGTGAACTTCAGGCCAAAGCTTGGACACCAGAGATCCAGCAGTGACACCAGCAGCGACTCCACCAGCTCTGAAGATGAGACTCAGTACTCTCAGGTCAAAATCTGACATCACAGCTGAACTATGCCCATAATCAGTCATAATGTTAGTAGCATATCTAAGATGAAGGCAACTGGACTTGCTTGAATTTATGGCAGATGTTTCACTGTCTAATCCAAAATGCTTGTTTGACTGTTGCTGACTGTTTAACTGGTCATCATTCACAGTGTGAAGCAGCTGGATTTAACTAAAATGAAAACCTGTGGAACGCTGAATGAAGGTTTTGTTACATCCTCATAATTGTTTTGTTATTTATATTTTGTATATTTTTAATCACTAGCAGTATTTCTTCAGTATATTCTTTTACTACCCCTGATTGAGCGTATCAGTTGTTGGTTTTGTTGATCCTGATGCTGTAAGTTGCTCCTAACATTTTTGGGTCTATCATCCAGCTCAATCCAGTGTGATTTTTTTTTCTGTGTGTGTGTATTTGTTTTGTAATATTACGAATGGTTAAAGCTGTTTTATCTGATTTGGAAGTTAAAAATATGTATCTGGACAGTGATATACATTTTGTCCTTCATAAATTTATGACTTTCTTTTGTTTGATCTGATCTAGTACAGGCTCTGTTTTTTGTTTTGTTTTGCTTTGTTTTGCTTTGTTTTGCTTTGTTTTGTTTTGTTTTGTTTTGTTTTGTTTTGTTTTGTTTTGTTTTGTTTTGTTTTGTTTTGTTTCGGTTTGTTTTTGTTTTTGTTGGAGTTTAGGGCACTTATAGATCCACAGGTGGGATGTTTGCCAACTTTCATTGGACTTTCTCGTGTCCTATGCCATAAAGCTCCTGTGGAGTGTTTAGCACCTTGAGGTGAATCATGAGAGTCTGTATGGGCATTTGAGTAAAGGTGTGAATGGGTGAGACATCAGAACTGCATTGTAAGTGCCTGATAAGTGGTGTCATAAAGCCCTGCCCTGTTTAGTGATTTGTTTGGTGTAGATAATATCTTTCACGCCTCGTTTGTACTATTGGTCTTCTCTAGTCAAAATGTGTACAGTGTTGACCTCAAGTGAGAGTCCCTTGTCCTTAAAACAACCAAAATATCCATTTAATTGCCCAAAACTCCCAACCAGTCTGTCAGAACTGAAGAAATCTAATAGGTGAGAGATCAAGAAATGCAAGCAAGTCCAGTTGCTGTAAGTTTTAGAATTTGCAGATGCAACTTTTTCCTGTATATTTGTGTGAAGCAGCAAGCACCAAACAGACTCACCACATCTAAAAATGTAAGTCGGGACAACTATAACAAAATTGTAATACTGTTTATGAAAATGTACATAGTAAGCTGAAAAAAATGACATTACTCTAATGTTGTGAAGCTGTGCTGCAATCACTATGCTAAGACTTGTTTATAGCACATAGTGCTATAAAATTGTTTGAAATATACATATAACAATGCATGTGGCTCCATTTCATTACCTGCTTTGACTTGAGCAAACTTAACAGCAAGAAGAATGACTGTTTTATGGTATTTTTTTCTCAGTGAAATTATGCTGTATTTATGTTTTGTTGTTGTTATTTTTTCTTTTTTAAACATACAGAGTTAATAAAAAGTGAACATTTATCCCACTTCTTTCACTCTGCACAACTCTGCATTTTAGAATTGTAAGTCAATGGTTAGCATTGGAGTATTAAATATAAACAGCAGCAGTATAAACATAACAGTATTTATCTAAGGTAGTAAATCACATATAGTTAAAAGGGAAGATTTATACAATGTAATCAGGTTAAACATTGAACCTCAGCATACAGATTTATTGTGATATCTGTATCATGAGGTAGCTACCTATTGTATATATTTTTAAATTTATGTCATTTTTCAGTGAAGAAGATCAAGAAGGACAGACAGAGGAGAGTTACAGAGACAATAGTCAAGACCTGGGCTGGGACCACGTTTGTGTAACATTACTCTGGAGTAAGATGCTGCCTACAGAGCAGATTTTACCTCAATTGCTGCACATTTTATGAAGTTTTCTGCTCAGAATTACCAGCTGGGCATCTGCTGAAAGCTGAAAACTAAAGTGGGACACAGTAAAATCCAGAATCCCGTGTTTTCGCTATTAATTCCCATAAAGTTAAGCAATCACCTTTTCACTGACCTGTCCCGCAACACCACTGACATCTTGTCCCAAATGAGTGTCTGCTAGTGTTTCTTCCACCTTTGCATCTCCTCCGTTACTTTCTTTGCTGTGCAGGCGGATCTCAGCGTACTCAGCTGTCTTGGCAGTCAGGCCTCTGACCTCACCTTCTACAAGCTTACCCTCTGATCCGGGCTGGGGCTTAGCAAAGTCCACATCAGCGTAGTGAAGAGGATCTTCTTTGGCCTTTCCTTCTTCCTCCTCCAGAATTACTTTATTGGCATAAATCACATCCACTTGTGAGGAGTTGGTCTACAGAGAAAGCAGAATAATCAGCTTGAGGAGCAGAAGAAAAGTAGTAGTTCTCTTTACTGAAGTAGAACCACTTCAGTGATATTCGGTGAAAAAAAAAATACTTAAACATTGTAGAAAATAAATGTTTTACCAACATTTTATTGGCAGCTTGCAAACTGGGCTCACCAGGGGTCACCTAAATTTGGTTTACAGTATCCAGTGTACAAATCTGTCAAAATGTACCAACAATTCTATCATAGCATTTTAGTATATTTATTTCTGACATTTACAATGACTCTTACTTGAAAAATAATGGAAATAATGGGTCATCATGACAGTAGTTTTCAACTTTCTTTCTTAATCAGGCTCTGTGTGCTGTCAGATAAAAAGGGACATCTGAGTCATTATTTGACTTTTCTCTGTACAAAATGGACAAATCACACCTATTTCAGTCAAGTGGAAAAGGTTGCTATAATGGAGAACTACGACGAATATAAACAAAAAAATCTGATAAAAAGCACCGTTACAACAAAAGGGATGAGGAACGCACGTAAAAAACTGTTCATCCTGTGAGCCAATATATTTATATTATGACTCATTGCAGTCTTTTCTTACATGCGAGCTGCACAATAGAGCTCTTAACCTTTAAACTTCATACGCGTGTACTTTTCTTTATCTCTGTTCTATTATCTGTAGTATCAGGATGTGGCAATAAATCGGACTCAAACATAAAAACACTTACGCATTGTTTGCATCACTGTCTGAATGCTTGTAGTTTTGCACTATTGGAACTGCACAGCTTTATTCAGTGCCTCTCCAGGTTTGCATATATAATGCATTACCTCATCTAAGATCTGTATCACTGATCACTGATGATGGCACTTTTTACAGCTGCTTTAAATTCCAAACTCTGAATAAAACCTCCATCACAGTGATCAAGCCAAGTTAAAAGAGAGCCTCCTTCCTGAGTTTGAAAACTCTGGCTTTAGGCTAAATATACCTCGCTAACCTACAAATCTTGCAAGCTACCTATTGTATGCATTTTATTTTATGGCTCTTTGTTCACATAAATACTATGTACTATGGTACACCCCTTAGCTCAGCACAAGGACACACAGACATCCAGACACTGGGAGCTGGGGATCAAGTGCTAACCCTGCAGTATATATACATATGTATCTGCCAGAAAGGATATAGACTTACCTCATTGGTGACTAAAAGTTCTGAAGTGTCCACCAATCCTATGTCAAGTGAAAGGTTGCCTTTCCTTTTCCTAAAGCCAACACAGAAAGTCTTGATTATATGTTGCCATATATATAGTTGTGCATCTTCCTTGTTAAAGATCAGACATTCCAGCATGTTTTAAGACACATAAAAACACATTGCTTCGAATAATAATAGCTGGTGTAAATTTGGTAAATTTACTTCTGCTCATATTGTATTTTTTAAAAATCCAAGATTAATAAGTATGCAGATATTGTATATTTCATAGATTTAGCTATTAGACTCATTGAAAACTGCATTTCTTGGTAGATGGAGTTTTATGTTTTGACAGCAAACCTCACACAAGTTACAGATCAGACTATGAACCATGATTGACTTTTATAGTAGTTGTGTTGTCAAGAGATCATACTGTATATACACACCTCAAACTCAGACTCAAGGTGAGCATTAAGAAACAATCCTCTGTCATTTGAAAACTGTGTTTTAGTGTCAAACTTACTCTGCACTTTGAAGCTCAAACATCCACATCAAGTGAACAATTAAAAAAGCAAATAGTCTATTTAGAACTCTTGAGGGGTTGCAATCCTATAAAGGTTTGAATCAAACCTCCAACAGCAACTTCAAAATGCGTTCCTACTATATGTAACCAGTTTCCAAAATATTAACAATGTGTTTGCTGCCTGTTCAGCTGCATTAGTTTGTTCTCACCTGCAAAAGAAAATTAGCAGCGGGACACACACCATCAGCATTCCCAGTGCTCCCACTGCAGAGCCAATCAGCAGAGACACAGTATGGAGGCCTGAAACATCCACACAAACCACATTAATCAGGAAAATCCAAATGATGTAACAAGAAAGCAGAATATAAATGCAGCATCTTGCACAGTCCTCTACCTAGCTGAGTTTCACTGGAGGACACATTGAAAGCCAAACTATCATCGCCCAGTGAGTTGACGCTGAGGCACACGAGGGAGGGCATGTCTTCCTCCAGACGGTACAGGGTGATGAGGCTCCTCAGGGTCATGCTCCCCAGGGCCACCTCCCGGATCGGGATGTCAGCAGAGTGATTGACAGGTTCCCCAGCCAGCTGCCAACCCAAGGAGGGAAGCGGGTTCCCCTGGCTGTCGCAGGAACATCGGACCTGGGATAAAATCTTGACGCAGCGAGAAGAAGGCAGGATCTCTGGAGCAACTGAGACAGAGAGTTGGCCACTTGTAAAGGCTCGGTAGCAAAAAAATGTACAAATAATAAAAAACATGAAGTCTTACATGTGACATCCATGCTGGTTGGCTCAGAGGATTCAGCTCCGTGGACGTTCAGAGCCTCACAGTAATATTGATCCTCTGAGAGTTTGGTCACGTTGAAGGTGAAATCTTGCTCAGAGGCGACCACCTCCTTTTCTCTTCCAGCTACTCTGAACCAGGTGAAGTTAACTGCTGCTGGATTGGCGATGCTTGTGCAGGTCAGAGTCACAGGGCTGCCGTCCTGCACCGGACCAGACGGCTCTGCTGACAACGAGGTGTTCTTAGGGGGATCTGAAAGAAATCATTCTTCCTGTTATAACTGCACCCAGAATCATTTCTTTTTTGTGTGGAATGCAGATTTAACCTGTCCAGAACTAAAATCTTTGAATTACTTGTGGCTGTACAGCTTCAAGCTTCACGCTTCTTGACTTAATATTCTAATAACTAATAACTAATTTGCCGTACACCAAAAAAATGCATGCAAAATCATTTTCATTTACAAATTAATACAACATTCCCATGTTTCTATCTTTGTTGACTTTGGAATTTAAAAAAAAAAAAAGCTTTGTTTTATTGCCAGTTTGGAACAATGTGCTGGCAGCATAAATGTAGACTGAACAAAAAACAACCACATACAGTGATAAAAATCTCTTGCAGCAACTGCAGCATTGAACTACTCGAATTTAGGTTTTTCCTCACCTGCTGTTGCCGAGCTCTCAAATGAGCTATAAATCCTAAATTTTACAGCAACACGGACAAAAAAATTCTTTAATATGCAAAGAAAAAAATGGGATTATTATAACATCTGTCATTCTATAGCAACTGATTAAGATTATGTGACACGTTGGAAAGCTCCAAACCAGTTACTACAAACCAGAAAACAAAGATGAATCAAACTCTTAGTCATAAGCAATAAAACACAATAAGACAATTTGCTGTACTACCAACTATGATACATTTTCTATTTTAATAGTTTGCGCATCCTCTATACTGGTGGTAAAATAACTATTAAAGATTAAGTATATTTTAATAATGAAAACAAACAGCAAAAGAAAAAACACGATTGAGTATAAGGAGAAAAGTTTGTGTACTATTGTCAGGTTTATAGACAGGCAGACTGACAATTTGTGATTTCAAAAGGGAACTGAGAATACACAACTGACACCACAAAGGTTTAAAGCCGCCACAGTCAAAGCAAATTTGCAATTTTTAGTTGTCTTTTTATTAAACTGGGACAACATTATGGGTTTTCTGTGTTTGGAAATGACATCTTAATGAGTGAACAAACCATCTACACATAAATGAACACGCTGGCACACATATACACAGCAGAGCTCAGTCATGACGAACCACTAACACAGAAAGGATTTTGAGGTTGTCACGCAACATGACAATGTGTTACTGTCCCTCTTCCAGACGCTAGTATTGCCCTGTGAGCGAATCTTGGCCCCAGATCATGTTTGGGTGAGCACAGCTGGATATACAGTAGAGCCATACTCAGCAGATGAACACACTGGTAACATGCAGTTCTGCTGTTCGTTATCAGTGTCTTTTCTCTGTTAAATGAACTTACACTGAATGTCCAGTTGAATCACTGCTGACGTTTCCTCTCCCAGGTCATTTTTTGCTGCACAGTGGTAGTTACCACTGTGGCTGGGGTCGACCCCGCCAATGACTAAGATCGGTCCAGACTCCTCATCCACTTCATCATCTCTGAACCAGGTGTAGTTAGTCACTGGAGGGTTGGATCGGCTTTTACAGAGCAGAGAAACTGAGCTGCCCTCCAGGATTGGTCCAGCGGGGTCGACGGTTACTGCTGTATCCTTGGGAGAGACTGGAGAAACAAACAAATATGGGCTCAGTCCATGTTGTTCACCAATATTATCATCATTTTCAACGTGCATGTTTCAGTCTGACTTACACTGGACGTCTATCTGAGTGATGGAGGAGTTCTGGGCTCCATATTTGTTACTGACTTTGCAGTAAAAGCTGCTGTCCACTTCAGAGACTGTGGTTGTGAGTCTCTTCTTAGATCCAACTGCTGTCGCCTGCTCCCCATCCACTTTGTACCAGACGTAAGTGTCCACAGCTGGATTTGCGTTGGTGTTGCAGGTCAGAATCACTGAACTGCCCTCCTTTACAGGACCAGAGTAACTGACAGATGTGTTATGTGGCGGATCTGGAAGAGAAATTTGAAAGTATAAATATATGAAACATAGATATTTTTGTCTGCTTGGAGTCAGTGCAACAAATGTTTAGAAACACTGACATACTTGGTCTGTAAATATAGTTGAAATGGCAAACAGCTGCCTCTTTGCAGACCCACAACATTAACAATCACTTGGGTAAATGTTTCCAGACACATGGACACACTCTATTTTGGTCTCCTCCTACTTTTAATGGCAAAAATACAGTTTTCTACAGCTCTAAAATTCCATCAACCTATAATTTTATAATAATTCTCCCAACGAGGTAAAGATTCACTTTCTATCCAAAGCCAATTTACTTTAAGTTTAAATCCACATTGGTATCTCTTTGGACAGTGAGGAAACACAGAATACATTTATCTTTACACAGAAAACCCACATTCATATGATGATGTGAGGTCACAGTGAGCTTATGAGATTGATTTTTATGCGTTGTGAAAGTTAAACGTGAAGCCTCACACCATCAACATGTTTAGCTTGGTTTTGCATAAAGGTTGGAAACAGAAAGAAATGAAAAAAATCACAGGTCAACACGTTGACAGCTCATAATAAATACTGTATAATTTGCCTCTTAAATGAATGTGAAAATCAGCGTGTGAAAATCTAATGTTTTATGTTTTCTAATGTTTTATGTTTTAATGTTTATGGGGGGCAACATGCAGAACTAGTTCTTGGCTGAGAGTAGTAATTTTCCAGAGTAACGGTAATAAAGCATTTGTTAGGTCTGTAATCACGATACTGTGCTACTAAGAAGAACTTTCGGGCACCAACATCATTAAGAACTCTCCCTGGATAATTAATAATCTAAGTAAGTGTAAACTGTATGCTATTAGCTGCAGATTTGGCATAAAATTAAAAATTTCTTCATGTATTTTCTGCATCATCAACAGAACACATGTAGGTTACCATGGCAACGCAATACAAACAGATTATTTGGCTTCATTCAGTGGGTTTACTAACGTACGGCTCAACAGGTTTGCTAAAATCTCTAACGTTCATAGACAACATGTTCTGGAAAAGACTGGTGACATGATGTAGCTTGAACTGAATCCAGAGCAACTTAACAGTGCAGCATCTGTTACCATGGTGATCAGGTTAAAATCGAGCCCCATTCATGCTACTGAAAACTTCAAAGTTCAACACACCTTGCTAACCCAGTAATCTTGTTTTGATTCACTTCTCTGTGTGCATAAGGACAGCTGGTAGTTGTGAAAACTGTATTGCTACCTGGGTGTTGGTTGGTGTATCTGAACGGATTTGGTGTTTCTCACGTTCTAATAAGTCATTCAGTCTGTAGATTTAAAGTTTAGAAAGATCCTCATTAATACATTTTGATTCAAGTATTCTGGAGATTCTGCAGTGGGTTAGTGGTAATAATGTTTATGGGTATTTTCCAACATGATTATGCAAAATCAGGTTACATAGTGTCACATTAAATGACACTCAGCACAACAAAAGGTCAGAAAACACCAGAAACATACTCACAAAGGACACGTAGAGTTGAACTTCTTTCATACAGAAGGTCGCTGTTGCCAGCCTGTCTGTTGTAGAGAGTAGTGCAGGAGAACTTCTGCCCATTGTGCAGGTAAGAAGCAGTGAAGTTCATAACTGAGGAGGCAGTTTTAGCGTCCATATCCTCGACAGTGTCACCTACACTGGGCGTCCACGTCAGAACTGGAGGAAGAACTGGACAAGGAGCAGCAGTGGAGCAGCTCAGCGTCACCGGAGTTCCTTCCTCTACCTCCAGCCTGGATGGATTTACTGCAGGTCTAGGCAGTGAATCTGAAGAGTAGAGCAATAATGACAAGAATAACTGAACAATGCCAAAAGCTGTGGGGTTTGTGTGTACATGAGGACGTAACTAACCTTGAGCGGTGATGAGGACACTTGTTTGAAAGTTAAACTTCAGCGCGTTGTCACACTGCAGCCTGAAGTAATAGTTGTCATAATGGTTGGAAGGCAGGTTGCTGAAGATAGTGGTGCAGTCTTTGTCACGCAGGATCCCAATAAGATTTCCTTGCAGAATGTTTAAGCTCGCGCTGTCTCCTGTGAGGCTGGAATCAAACACCTGCGTTCGGCTCCAGCTGCCTCTCCTCCATATGGCTTTACATGATTCATCCAGGTACTGATCCCATTCTGAGGGCAAAGTGAAACTGCAGGGGATGATCACGCAGGATCCACTCAGTCCTTCCACTGTCTGCGGCATGAGGGCGTCCCAGTGTTGGCATAAGCTACCTGAGGTGAAACAGCAGCACGATGAATGTAAGAATTCCAAGAACATTTCGGTGTCACAAACTGTCTTAAAATGCTCCAGAAACTTGCTTAAGAGAAAAGATTTTAGTTTTTATTTACAGTTGCATACATGGAAGTGTAAATAAAACACATTTGACTGTGAAATCCCCTACCTTGAAGTAGACAGCATATGAAGAAAACCTTTACAGCAGCTGTCATGCTTTTCTGTCACAGTCACAATCCAAGAGAGGGAAACTGGACACACAAAATTCAGGCAATTATTTCTGTCATTCTCTGGTTCATGACCAAATTGATGTTAATCTTGTGAGAACTCAAACTGACAGCATGAGCCTTTATGATTCTTTAGATTGCTGTTGCTTTAATGCTGTTGTCAGTGTTTCCTATTAAAGTTCATGTGAAGCTCACATAAAGCTCTCTTGTATGTAAGCCTAGTGGAAGTATCAATATTACAATAGAAATACGAATCTTTTCATAGTAAAATAAAGCCAGAAAATGTTGAGGTCAAATTATTTATGGCTAAATTCAATACATGTGTACTCAGTTGTACTGTTAACATTAATACATTAATTTATAATACAGTATAACATTAACATAGATGGTTTTACTACAGAAAAGGGGAAATTGTCTCTCCACACTAGAATAAAGAAGGAAGGCATCATAAAACTGCATGCAGATAAAGATTTCAAGAACAAAGAAGAGGACGTTACCTGTTTTAAAAACTGTAAATAGCAGCAATAAAGATATTCTATAATAATGAGACCAGTGTATTATCATCCTTTTAGCTCTAACTAGAGTTAAAGTGGAAGTGTTAAGTGGAAGGACCGAGTAGTATAATGTGGCATCTTGTATAGCTGTTAGAACAATGCAGAAGAGCAAATGTATAAGTAAACAGCTTAAATTTAGAGATGCAAGTCTGGAAAATTATGAATATTCAAGTAATGTACACATTTCAAGATTATTGTCATTGCGTCTTTAATTGATGAAGTTACACTAGAATTTTGCAAGTTTTTGACAGAAAAATGAGAAGCTGTGTTTTCATTTAGTTATGTTTTTTTTACTTAATTATATAAGCTATAACATTTTACAGTTAATAATTTGTGATTTTTTAAGTCTTACCTTAAAGCCAACAAAGATTTTCAGCATACAGTGTCTTTCTTCTGTGGTGAAAAAAAAAGATCATATTTGAGATGTACACACTCCTGAGCTGTCCAAGCATATAGTATTAACCCATTTAATATCAATTATTAAAAGAGCAAATCAAGGTTTTACCAGCATTGGAGGGTCAGTGGTTGGAATCCAACAAGTGAGTCATGTCAGACTGCTGCTGTGTCTGGATGGAACACAGCTGTTGGAAGATGTGTCTGGGGAGTGGCGTTCAACACAATTACTCTCTCTATGGTTCTGCTCTTTTCTGACCCACTCGCATGACACTTAAATTTTACAATAACTACAAATGTAATATTATTTTTATGAGGAATATGAGACAATGTGCCACTTTTGTTACATGTCTGTCACTTGTAGATAGAGCTGAAAGGAAAACAAACAAAAAGATGGAGTAAAGACAAGCATAAAATATGTCATAAGTTCAAATGTAACTAATCAATCAATTGTATTAGAGGTTATATTCAATTAATATGAATTAAAAATTAAAACTGTACTGGGCTAAATATATACTTAAATAGCTGCCAAGGTTTCTGAAACATTCCCAACCACTGCATTTACAAGCTAAATGTTTAAAGCCAGCATACAAACATAAAGACACTATAGTAAAAATGTAAAAAATGTAACCTTACTGCGGCTTTTTTAACACTGTAAACTGATTTTCAAACAGCATCGGTATAAGTTTTGCATTAGAAAATAGTCAAATATCCTCCTTGAAAGTAGATGTCTAAGCTATTAATGGGCACATAATGATTCTTAATGTTGCATGGTGTGGAAAAAAAGTAATTTTAAAGCTACACGTGATTTTAAGAGAAACTGAAGGACAGTTTTAAGTGATTGTGCATCTGAGGTACAATGAGATTTGGTCTTATGAAATTAAAAACAGTCTTTCAGTTGAACTACACATCAGTGTCAGATATATATTTGGCAAATGTCTGCTATACTAGTATAAAAGGGATTTTTTGAGTTGCATGGTACTTTATATCTGTAAATTCCCTGAGGAAAGTTCAGTTAGAAGTGACAACACAGAACCAGCCATTATTACTGAAAAAATATATAATCATTTTAAAAGCAAAACCGCCGTATCTAAGGATTATGCCATTTCTTTTTGCCACAGTTAATATATAATATTACATCTCTTGCCAATAAAAGGTTTAACTTGAGTAAAAGGAGAACATTAGATCAATGATTGTTTTTTTAATAAACATTTAATAGTGCATCCATAACAGTGTATATCTTCATTTATTTGTAAATCAAACCCACAGAAATTTCCAAATATAATAAATAATCTTGAAAATTTAATGTACAATCTGTCTTAACTGAATACAGACACAGTGTAGGTATTGCTATTATTGTGTCCACCCCCTGTTGTAGTGTATCGTTGTGTAGTGTACAAAAGTCCTGTAATCCTGGACTGTAACCAGCAGGGGGAGGTCGGGCTCAGAGAGTAAAAACCTCCCAGTAACAGAAGGCCAGAGTGCAGGCCGCTGGTTTGCAGCTGGTGAATCGTTCTGTCAGTAACAGCTTCCTCCACTGTGTTTGTGCACTTCCACCCTCTGCACCTCACGCAGTTTATTCACATTCAAGAGTCCAGGTATGGAATGAGCCCCTCGAGGCGGATCCTCAGCCAAACCAGCCCCTCTTACAGCAGAAAAGTGGAAAAAGAACCCACTGCTGGGTCTGCTCTGTCGCTTCACTCATAGATTTTGCAGTCACATATGCATTAAGGTCAATAACGGCTGTGCTCGTCTGTTGCCGTGACAATAACATCCATCCAGATCCGCATGGACACTGCATTGGTAGCCACCAAAAAGAAAAGACGGTCGTATGTCTTCACACAGAACGTCAGAGTGGGCCGTGGTGACTGAAGGGAAGGGACAGACAGTGATAATATGATGAAAAAAAGTTTTGTGATAACACTGAAGAGTTTCATTTCTTCTCACAATGATGATTGATTGATGAAGATTTCATTTATCTCAGTCTAGAGCCTGACGGATGAACTCAAACTGGACAGACAAGGAAAGATTTTGTCTTTTAAAGCAATGCTCTCATACTTCTGTTCTCACACTTTTCTCAGTAGCAGAACAGCCTTCTGTTGTTTCAGTAAGAAAAGAAATCCAATATCGCTTTAAATAAACTCAGCATGTTTCTTTGTTTTTAAAACTGCCTCTCCTGGCATTGATTAAACCACTAAAAACTGTATGTGTTCATTAGATTTACAAATTTAGAAGCTCTATGAAGCTCTATGCCTTAAAACTACTTGGATCTAACTCCACAACTTTTCCTCCTAAACACTGTAAGACTACACTATGCTGCTCAATGCCAAGATGCAATATTAGAATAGCTCAAACAATACAAGTTCAAAATGAAAATGGAGCCCTAAAATTAATAATGATACGGAAAGCCTCTGCTTGCAAGTTGACAGGATTGGATCCTTAAGTTTGTTACGAAACCCTGGTTGTCTCAAAAACAAATTCATGTTCATCTGTATGCTGCATGTTCATGGTAGACATGTTTCACTCACTGTGTGTCTTCTAGCAAAAAACACTATATGAACATGCTGACAAAGTTTGAATCTTGATTTTCATTGGTGCAGCCTGATAATCCGCATTTTTATACAACTTAGATCAAATGAAAAATGAGTTATTTTATCCACAATTACCCCAAAGACAAACTGTTTGCTGATTTATATGGCTGTTGGATAAATCAGAATATAAATAATGTGCTTTTCATTGGCCTGATTGTGAACCTGTTGGGTCACAAGCCACTTTTTTAAAGACCCCAAGGGCTGTAAGCAGCAAATACAGTAGGTGGTTGTCTAGGGCCTGCTTTTGATTTCGAATAGCTAAAGAGGTTGTTCTTGTTTGTAATCACGTGTAAATCTGCCAGGCCTATATTCTATCTAATAAGCCCCTTTGTAGAAACTCAAACCAGTTAATCATACTTTATGTCTTGTGTGTACACCACAATAGACACATGCTACATGATATATTTGAGTAAGCAACAAGAAAAGACAAGAGGCCTCTGTCTTGTAGTCTGTGTATTTTAAACTACACTTATAAATTGTTCCTACATGGATTCAAAGTCTATAGATGTAGCAGAGGCACCCAGCTGGATGCAAAACTTTAACAGAAGTCAGTTTGTGTAAAGTATGAGAACTCACAGAGGTAGCTGTTCGTAGATGGTCGTAGTAAACTTCTTCTATGGCCTGGAAATAGATAACTCCCTTTAATTTCCTCTCATCACAGTCTGCAGCAAAGGGAAAGGGAAAAAATGCTTACAACAAACACACCAGGGCTGGATCGAGCTAAACAAGTTAGTTCACAGTGCTCTGACATTGAATGCAAAACATATTTAAGTTCATACTCTATAAACTCCAAAAAATAGTAAAATGGATCGATGCTCGAAAACAATGTTAATGCCTGACCTCCCTCTAGTGTGACACACAGAAGGCTTTCACTCATGCAAACACAGCGCTCCTCCAACCAGTCTAACCTGTATAGTAGGCTAGTCGTCGGTGGTCCGTGTCAAACAGAAACCACCTCTTCTTCCAGGTTTTGACCCTTCCCCCTCGTTTGGTCAAGAAACCCGCACAGCGTCGAGACGTGAGCCGCAGGTCCGTGCAGCCGGCCACGCCGTGACCCAGAGCCTCCACATGGGCCCGCAGGTCAAAGTTTGCCGAGAGGAAGAGGGGAAGGCTGCGCTGCTGCAGAGACAAACGGAGCTTAGACATGCTTGAAAATAATCCATTTGCCATGGAAACTGAGGAAACGCTATGAGCATTCAGTGGCCTTCTATAATGGCTGCACTTGTTTACGAGTCTAAAATGGGGCCTTCTCTGATCATAGATGACAGAAATTGAATCGCATAGGATCATGATACTGGAAAAGAGTTCATTATAATGTCTGGAGAAAGAAACAGAAAACCTGTTATAGAAAATGGGAAATATAAAATTGAAAGATGTGTCCAAGAAAAGATGCCACAGAGCTGAATTATAGGAAAAGTTTTTGGAGTTCTACCTATAAGTCAGAGCACTGCTGCATCTATTTTGCATATATTCCTGCAAGTGCAATGGAAATTAACAGTTTTTTTCCTTTTGAAAATTAAACTGTTGGACATGGTGTGCTTTCACTTGCTCCAAGTATTTTCACAACCGACAACATAACTATGAAAAAAATCAGAATCTTATTTTAAGGCTCCATTAGCCGCTAACACAGAATTAGCAGTAATTTAGGAAGCAGATTTTAACAACAAAAATAACACATACAATAAAACGATTACATCTTTGGTTCTGCTGCATCGATTCTGATCATTTTATTTCAACTGTTCATCATTCAGTGTAAAAGTTGACTGAGAAAATGTGTTTTACATTTTCATTCATACCTCTGAGGAGTTTGGGGAAGAAATGGCCTTTGGTTGCTCTATTGGTTGTGGCTCTGGCTCTGGCTTCTGCAGGGTCTCTGGTTCTGGTGGTTCTGTTCTGGATGAGTTTATCTCCCTTTGTCTTCTCTCCTCTAACAGTAACCGCCGTCGCTCTTCCTGGGTGCACACATGCACCAAAGCAAATTATTAGCCATCGATGAAAATACATGAAAACCATTTTCAGTGTCACAGAAATTGGAAGACAGTAATAATACTGCTTTATGACAACTGGAACTATTCAAAGAAGAATTCTAAGCTTCCCTTTTCTCTAAATTTCTTGATACACATTTTTCAGCCTTGGCATTTGCTAGGGCTGCAAACATTCTTTACAAAAGATCCACACATCTGTTGGCTGTTTACTTGGACCATCATGTGTGAGCTGAGTGGGTGTCAGGGATCAGACAGCCATGTCTAATGCAGTGTGTCGCTGGTGATTAGAGGTGTCGGCCAGTGTTTCCCACGGCAGGTGACTCACCCTCTCTCTGAGCAACCTTTCTCTCTCTGCCTTGGCTTCCCTCAGTTTCTTCTCGATTTCCACGAGATCCAAAAGGCTCGGGCTGCGAGATGAAGAGGGATAATATGCAGAATCAGAATCCCTGCACCAGCCATATACAGGTGGTCAAGATGAAATATGCCAATGACAGTCGATGAGTGAAACAGAGATATATGGTTTCAGAAAATTATGACACTAGCCACTTTTTATTTCAAACCAGATTATAGTAGTGTTACAGTAAAAGATACAGTATCATCGATCAGTTACAGACACAGTGAAATAAATGCGAAGCACACAAGAGTTGAACTATAGTTGGACTTCAATATGACACTTTTCAGTACAACAGAGGCAAAATCATGCGATTTAAAATCGAGTTAAATATAACATATGTTCAAAGTTTTACACAACACTGTATGTAATAATAATTCTATTTAATAATCACATTCACAGTTGAGTACCTACCTATTCATGTTAACATCTCCCACAACACGAGCATCTAATAAAGTTCCCAACCTCATCTTATACTGCTGTGTAAAGTCTTATGTTTACTGTAAAACATGTCCTGTTACTGAGTAGAAGGTACCAAAACGCATTAAATCTAGCTGTTACTGTTGCTGTTGTGTCTGCGTCTATGTTGAGTAGTTTGTTATCGTTTGTAGCCACAAATATTAATTAAGTTTAATAATACGTAACAATAGTTGAATTATAAAGTTTTTGGTTATATTTTTATTCTATTTAATACTACTGCCACTACCAATAACAACAACAACAGCAACTACTACTCTTCTTCTTGTTATTATTATCATTTGTGTTATTATCCATCCATTATTTGTACACCACTTAATCCTTTGTAGGGTCGTGGGGAGGCTGGAGCCTCTCCCTGCTGACTCAGAGCGAAGGCAGGGAACACAGTATTCCATCCATCCATTATCTATATACTGCTTAATCTTCATTAGGCTCATGGGGGGGCTGGAGCCTATCCTCACCAACTTAGGGCAAAGGCAGGGAACACCCTGGACAGATCACCAGTTTATCGCAGGGACATATAGAGAGACAGACAATCCCACTCACATTCACACCTACGGACAATTTAAAGTTACCAATTAACCTCAGCATGTTTTTGGACTGAAGATCTCAGGAAGGCCGTGACGTGAACTGGGGATCTTCTAGCTGCAAGGCGAAATACTTCATACTACTACTACTACCACTACTACTACTACTAATAATAATACATTTTAAATGAAATATTAATAGCAAGAATAACAATGCCTTACTCAAACTCATTTAGAAAGGAAAACATAAAATTAGCAGCCTCACCGTGTGTACAAAGTTGCTACCAACAACTCTCACTTTTGTTTTGACCCACAAAGCCAGTGATTTAGATTGTGTGGTTAAGCTGTTAGGTAATTTACACTGAATGAGTGTGTTTCGTGCCGCGTCAGACTTTTTTTGTAGTGCTGCGTCTGTGTTCCCGGTTTTCAAAGACTTTTTTTTTTCTTTTTATTACTAAGCGGTCATAACCTGAATATCTAACTCTACTGCGTTATACAAATGAATAAAAGGAAAATTAAATGTCCAAAAAATATGAAATTAAGTTTAGGCCCAAGATTTGAAACTGTGTGCATCTTGATTTAAAACTGATCCCCCTCACAGTAACATTGTGATATTAAACCCTTCACTTCTGTGAGCAAAGGTATGGACAATAAAAACTCCTGCCCCTACTGTTGCATCTAAATGCTTCAGAAGTACATGAACTTCTACAAGCGCATTAAAAATAGTTCATCAGCCAAGCAGTGAGGAACCTGACCTGGCAGCGCGAGAGCTTGTTGCACTGTTGCACGGAGTGAGCAGCCCGGCACCGTTGCTGGTCCCAGGTCTGTGAGCGCTGCTGTGACCGTTGCTGTGACCGTTGCTAAGCCGATGGGAGGTAAGGGGGGAAGTGAAACCCTCAGGGACCTGGCTGTCAGGAAGCATCCTCACCAACCCTGAGAGCAGAAAGACATAGAAAATGGCATCCATTGGTCAGGGAAAATAGCTTTATATAAGATGTGGTATGAGAAAAATCCTGCAAGTGGAGGTCCAGTATCAAGATGCTAACTTCAGCCAGATAAAGAATTTTTCAGTTACAGCATTTAGAAAGAGACTGAGTGAAAGTAAGGAGAAGGACAAACCCCTGGCAAGACTCAACATGACCATGTAGATTAAGCTACTGGGGTATTCAGTGACAAATAGCATGTGAGAAAAATACAACTGAGGAGATTTTAGGCTTAAGTATACGGGCGATTCTCTGGCTCACCCAGTCGCTACCGGCAAATCCTGCTTTCTACCAACATAATAACAACCTTCCAGCTCCACTGACACACCTTCGATTTGACTAAAAGGGAGGGAACTGAACAAACAGACAAAATGAGGCCACGAGTGCAGACACAGCGTATTTATTGTTCTATATCACAAACCTCTCAGCTAAAGCAATCAAGATCACAATGGCAGATAGAGAAAAGGAGGGCTGATAATCGCTCACCCTGTGCTGAGAGCGGCCTGTCGTTGAATCTGTTGTTGCGATGTGAGCTCCTTCTTCTGGGCAAACTGGTTGTTTCTTTGCATGGTTCCTACAAAATAAAAGCCAGTGAGCATACTCTTAAATCTTGTTTAAAAAAAAAAAAAAATGAAAAAAAAGAAGCTGTCAGGCAGTATTCTCAAAATTATATAAATCTTTTTAAGCACAAGTGCCAAAAATTCACCAGTTTTAGCCTCTTAAATGTAAATATTTGCCTGTTTTCTGAACTTTTTACAGCATTACACTGAATATCATTGAGTTTTACACTATTGATGAGTCAAAAAAAGGCACCAGATCATGTAATATGTGACTGTAGTAATGACAACTTCATAGCTTTCTGCCATTTTATAGAATACACAACTGACAAATTGAGAATAAATAATAATTAATATGTTAGTTGACGCCCTTTTGTAAACTTGCTGTATCCATGGTGACAAGCTGCATACCTGAGGAGGCTTGTGAATGGTCAAAGGAGAAAGTGACATCATGCAGGGAGCTGAGCCGGTGATGTTCGACCAATCAGCGAGCGGCTTCTTCTCTTTGAGAACCTGTATGACCAGATTAAAATGTGAAAATCAGTATCTGTGATGAACCCTGGCTATAAGGCACAGATACTGTTTAATTTATATAAGTTGTAGCTGCGGGGAAGATGACAAACACAGCAAAAAGCTGCTGAGTTGGACATACCACATCTGGCTGAGGATGTGAACTCATCTGCACTCCCAAAAGGGGTCGTAATGAGTTTAAAAAAAAAACCCAAACAATTATCACAGCCTCACTATGTTTCCCTCTAACCATGCCTCCCTGCTTGACTCACAAGCACATGAGCAATTCAGTCACCACATGCAGTCCACGATTTAACCCTTGTCTGCCTCTTTCACTACTCCACGCATAGTTAGTGAATGTTTTACAAGCATTTACAAGGCCTCGGCAGATGTTTCGGCACCGCTTTCTCCAAGATTTAATAAACAATATGATCCAATCAGAGTCATTTTTTCCATCACTAGCTACTATTCAAGTCAATTTGCCCAAAGACACAAAAATCCCACCATAAAAGTTCACTACACAGAAGTAAGCCACATCCTGCATGCACTCATATCGTAGTCCTACACACTTGGTGGTGTTTTCTGACGCTCTCTTGTCCTCCCCTGCACTGCCACTCCCGTCTGCCCTCCCTCACTCCCTATTCTCTCACTTGCACAAGTTCCCAGATGAGCACAA
The DNA here is from genome assembly GCF_022539595.1 of Amphiprion ocellaris. Classification (NCBI taxonomy): domain Eukaryota; kingdom Metazoa; phylum Chordata; class Actinopteri; family Pomacentridae; genus Amphiprion; species Amphiprion ocellaris. The sequence continues at coordinate 18,569,242 of NC_072774.1, forward strand.
TCTTAACGCCGCGCAGATCAATTTAAGCGCATTCTTTCAGCTTACCGCTCGTTGTGAAGATGTGAAACTTCTCCCAGCTTGTCTTCTCTCCCTCTCTCACACATCCACACACACTCACATGTACACACACATTCACAACCCTCCCTCATACTGCTTACTCCTCCCTCTATCCCCTCCCTCCCTCCCTCCCTCCCTCCACCAGCCTGATTTGCCTTTTCCTCATCCAGATCTTGTCTCCTGCTCGTTTTAACTGGTGCCGTCACAGCTCTGATCAAAGTCAGGCCACTGGTTGTGTGCTAAAGTCACAGTACATTTTAATTAGTGCCAGAGTAAATCACATATTTTGGAACAGTAGCACATGGCAGTGTGGGCTATACTCAAACCTGCTGCTCATAGTCACTGAATCACTGAATGCTTTATAAACTCCAAACTGAGGCCCAGTGAAAAAAGAAAGGGACGTCTGAAATCATTAACTACTCAGTATAAAGGGGGAATTTGGCTATATTGTGCCTCAAATAGCAAAATCAAAAGAGAAATTAGACTATTAATGGTTAGTCTAGAATTAGTTTAGTCGTCTGAGTTTCCATTTTTTGTACAATGGCAAATATATCTTTCGCAAACTACTTTCTATGTGGCATTATTGGGAAATTTGAATCACTAAAAGTTTGCAATGTAGCATCTAATGTCCCACTGATGTTTGGACAATATCACAAAATGGACACATTTTTAACAATTTCATAATTTTATACCACCTTTGGTCAGTTAGTTTATTAACATCATCAATGTAGATTACCTAACCAATAAATCAGATCTATAAATTGTATTCAAATTTATTGAAAAAGTTACTGGTACAGGATATAAATTATCTAAACCAGATTTTCCAATTACAACAAGCAACACAACACAACAGTACCTCATTATACCTTTTGGAAATCTCACTCATTTTGAAAATATTTCCAAGCCAGATTTATATTTATATAAAATACCATTTGTTGACCATAATATATCCAGTCTATTTTCAAAAGAACTTACTGCAAGAGTTCAGATAACATCCTCTAACCGAGCATGGTTTGCGTTGTTCTTTTGTTTTGGCTACTTGGGGGCAAAACTAGAAGTGCAACACTGCTATAATATCACCATTTAAAGTTTATATGCCAAATGTGTTAGCAGAAAATTGTTTATTTACAGGTCCAACAGGTACAGAGCAACATTAGTATTCATTTGGACTTGTCTGCCTGTCTAAAGGACGGACGCAACTTCAATAATATCGGCTCTTGTCTTAGCTCTGTGGGTCCTCAACAACTCGGAAGGAAAACAGCATTTTTTAGCCATTTTATGCTCCAATATGCTCACCAGCTTCTAGCCAACTTCATATGTATGCTGTTTGAAGCTGAGGACGTAGTGGCTTTTCTTTTGTTGAAAATGGCTGCTTTCTGAGAGCAGAAATTAGATCGATTAACCAAGCCAGTAGTTGATGGATGCAAAACCAAAACAGCTGAAAGACTTTAAAGCACTCCTTAGGGCTGAGGTGATCTGTAGAGTTGGGAAAGGTTCTAAACTATTAATAGTAAAATGTTAATTACAATAGCTGAGGTATCTCAGGTGATCCAAGGAATGTAATTAGCTAATGTGCACCAGAATGCCAACAAACCTGTTGTATTTCTTTTTGTTGCCAGTGATGTTTCGCAGATCAGTAACAGGTATTTCTTAAACTCTGCATACTGGGGTATATTCAGCTCTGTCTTTGGGAAATATTTAGCTCTTTAGAATTCATTTGTAGAATTCTCACCCAGGCACACTACACTACTCTTACACTGGAGGACCATTTAGCATTAGGAAAGAAATGTTTTCATAGAAAAACTTTAAAATATGGTACTTTGACACCCAGTGATGACTTTTTAGGGGTTAAAATTATGACTGGAGAGAAATTTTCACTTGATAATCCTCTGCCTCCTTTGTCGGCACAGGTGTGGGACAATCATTCCATTGTGGAAGAGTCTCTCAATAATAGGCCATGGTATGTATAAAATCCATCGCAATATAATCTACAAATATGTGGAATACAACGCAAAAGACTGTATACATGTCACACACCTGCATCTGTGATAGTTGGCTGTGTAACCTCTTTAGGAAATACAAAAGCTGAAATCAGTCAAACACTGCTTTCAGCATATGAAATATCAGAGAAAGAAGAATGAACTGACCTCTACAATGTAATACTACACCCCACTATTAAGGAATAGTAGTAAAATTAATAGCTTCAATGTAAACTGTACAAGACAAATAAAATCTTGAGACTGATTTTGTAAAATCCATACTGTCATGACTCCCTCTTACCGTCTGAGTTGTGTGGACGAGTTCTCTCTTCTCTTTCCTCAGGGCATTCAGCTCCCTCTCCTTCTCCCTCTCCATCTCCTTCAGCTGTTTCTCCAACTGCTGGACTCGCTCCTGAATGTTCACACAATAGTTCCCATCAGCGCTGACTGCCATATGGTTTCTTCTCCTCAAAAGAAATGTCTAAAGCTGATTCATGTGTCTGGCCCGAGTTTACTTAATCTCTTCATTATGTTGTGAAGTAATATTGTGTAAATATCCCAGATGTGATGCCGTGTGTGTGTCAGCGTGAGCGAATGCAGTCTCTCCGAGCTCAGTGTGTAGGTCTCTTGAGCCGACACAATGCAAATCAAATATCTGTTTTGCAAGTTAATGAGGGGCACGAGAGAGATGCATGGAAGCAGGGCTGAAAGTTTAACTCAAAGAAAAAGATGGAATGATATGAAACCTGAGGGCAGAAAATGTGACACAGTGCGACACGGACAGACAGAAAGACGATGTAGAGATGAGTTGTCAACTGCAGCGAGGCCACAGTGCAGCTGAGTCACCTCACATCCCTCTCACACAATCCCAGCCTTCATCTATCACTCGACCCTCCTCCTGCTACATACTCAGGCTAATTGAAGAACAATTCAACGTTATTTTCTCCATCTATGCTGGTGGACTCAGTGGAAAAGCAGCGTTTGGGACACTTCCAATGATAGAACAAAGCAAAGATCACACAAAGTACATTTCTTCTCACTTAAAGAACAGAAAAATAGTGGAAACTTCAGAAATAATTCTGAGACATCTGGTTTTACAAGAAGTTTAACTGACTTTTGAACACATCACCTAATACAGTAATGTGATCAGTGCCTTTAGATAGTAGACAGTTTGTCAATAAAACTGGTAGCTGATCGTAAAAATATCTGAGACTAAATCTGACTTTGGTGATCTCCTAAATATATATGCTTGGCAATATACCAACTACAGTCTGACATATTTGATTCAGACATTCATGTCTTCCTCAGGATGACTTTTCATTCAGTGCCACCAACAGATTTCATTTGTTCAGTTTTTTTGCTGCATATATTTATGACCAAATGTCTACAAAAAGTGACATTCCCATTGTCTTCAACTACTACAACTGTTTGGTGCTAATTCAACTGGAAAACATCAGCATGTTAGTGTTGTCTGCATGCAGATGTTAGCATTTAGCTCAGAATTAGCAGCAACTGATTATAATGGCTTTGGGAATATGACTGATCATGGTAAATGTGGCACAAATCAAGTGAAGTGAGAGCCAAATACACGTCACTGTCATGTCTGATGATTTGTAAACCTCAGTAACAGAACTAGATATTGAAAAAATACGTCCATAAATCACAAACAAAGTACGACCTAAGAGCCAAAGTTTTAACAGTCGGCGCCTCATTGTTGTTATACTAAAAACTTGGGCTTTAATTTACAAGTGCTAACATGTTCGAGGCCTCATCCAACTACTATAATTTTGATCTGAGGAGTTTTATAGTCTCACAGTTTTCTCCATTTCTTCAATCTCTCAATCACAAGGCTGCAGAAGGAATTGGTTAAAAATGACAATCATTCAACTGACTTCCACAGTAAATCAGACTGAGTTGTTTTTCTGCTTTTTTCCTGTTCTGCTACATCCAATCAAGCTAGTTCTAGTCACTTACAGTGTGTTCAATAAGCTCCTGCTTCCCAAAACAGAGTCTGAGGTTAAGGTGACTGTAACTTGGGGATAAAACCATTTTAATTGGCTGAATGATGTAGCTCAGGTGCTGTACAGCTATACACTGCTAAAAATTAAACTGATAAATATCTCAATACAATCTTTCCATCCTCTCCGCTGTGCATTGGTCTTTGATTTTTCACTCATGGTGGCCTCTGATGTAACTAGGCTTTCTGTATGGAGTCATATGACAGAATCAGGGTGATGCTGTGAGGTAAAGAGTTCATGAGTGGGTCACCATTTTTAGAGCGCAAGTCTTAACCTGCAGTGACAACCATTTAGAGTAGCTACAAAAAGGAGAGAATATGCACGTGTGCATCCGAACAAGCTATCTAATGTGGTTCTTTGGCAATAATTAAATAATTACACTTTTTACATGCGCTACAGGACAAAAATACTATGTGGGCAAGATTCATAGCTCTGTTGATCAGTGCCACCAACTCTGTGATTATTGTAGGAGGAGCACAGATTTGTGGCTTCAAAGCTCTTTTTCTGATCTGCAATCTCCTATTTTAACCATAAAAAAAACCAAAATGAATTTCTGCAGAGTAATAAAAGCACATAGCTGCTTTTATCTCAATCACAATCAGAACTAAAAAAGTTGCTGTGGAGTTGCTATTTTTGTCTGTCATTAATATATGTCTTAAAGGAACTGTTTATGCAGACATTTGCAAAACTGTTGAATTAGATTTTTACAGGAGTGTTGGGTGTTCCTGTTATTTTGTCCATCTGATGTATGCACAAGTGTGACGTCACATGTCTGCGCTGAGCAGGAATTTATGTGAGGGCAAACACTGACACGAAGCACATGACATGCTGATAAGCTGCAAAGCCGTGGAACACGTCAGGGAGCAGCTGTGAAATTCCCGGAAAAAAAGAAATAAAAAACTGCCTCTAGGCCACAGTGTTCACCTGAGCAGTATTGACCACATGCTGCTGACATGAGATATCTTTCTCCATCTCTGCATCACCCTCTCTGTCCTTCCCTTTATCCGCTGTGCTTTCATCTTCATCATCGATGCCGCTTTCTCGCTCCAGAACGCGAAACTCCCAGTCTTCAAAAGCCCGAACTGCCGCCTCCATTGCTTCCTTCTCCTGCAATGAAGACAAGAATCCACCTCACATAACCAGTTCTGCAACATCTCTTTTGATCTTATAGCTTCAGCTCTAATATGAGTTGGATTTATAGAATGAGAATTGCGTATGATCTTTACAGTAAAGTGGTCATCTTTTAACCACATTTCATTGGAAATAAACTACAGTAATGAAATAAATAGTGAATAAATCAACTATTTGATGATAGGTAGGCACAGATATTATGCAGATCTGGGTTGAATATTGGGTTCTTAAATGGACAAAATAAACAACTTGAATATGTTACACCAAGCTCTTGAAAACTGTGATGGCCACTTTTTACAATCTTGTGGCATTAATTAGACCAAATTAAGCTTCATTAAGAGTCAAACATGAAATATTGACATGCTGACCCACAGTTTGTTTTCTTTGTTGATTTTTTACTGGGTTGTTTTAATGTTGTGCAGAATTTTGTGACATTTTGCACAGCAATTACAAACATGCCTGATTCCTTAGATAAAATATTACTATGCAAAGATGAAAGAATGCCTTTTTTATTGTTATTTTAATGCCAGATAACAAGCAGATGTTGCTTCAACATCTGCAGTCCAAAAGTTAAAGCCTCCAGTGCACACTATAAAAAAGACAGAAGACATTCAAGACATCATTTTTGACCCTATTATTGGTATTAAAACTGTGCAACAAGGTCTGATAATGAAAGAATCAAGGATTGTTCAGTGTTTAAAAGTGCTGCATTTCTGTTGCGCAAACCTCTGTTTCTACACTTGCATGTGCTCGTGCCAAACCTGTTTCTTTAAGCTCTTCCCAAGTAAATCTAACATGTTACAACAGAAGGTAACAACCTGCCACTGGACTGCACCAAACCTGTCACTGAAACACTGCTTTTAAAAACAGACAGGTCTCAGATCTTGTTCTGTCACATATGCAAAGAAGAATACATCATCCTATGTTCTGAGTGGATGTGCGTAAACTTCTGACACATTGACAGATCAGGTCGAACAGGAACTGAACAATCACACATTGCGTAGTCGACAAACAACATGCATAGGAGTCAGCGCTGACGTCCACACACCCTGTATGTTAGACACACTTTTACGTGTCAGCACAGCTCATCAAGTATCAGTAGCAGTTTTGGGTTTCATTTGGAAAGCTGCCATCAACATATAATAATTGGCACATTTGGGTAATAAAACAGTTGCGCAAGATTAGATGCTTCAAGAATAAATAAAGCTTTGATCTGAAAATCTGCAAGTTGATGTTTTTTTTGGGCTACGATGCATTTCTTAATATGACATACTAACCAAACCCTTTCAAAGTAGAAACAGGCATTTTATTGTGCTGGTAACTGAATCTCCTTCATCTAATATATTTTGTAATTTGACAACATGACATTGCTAGTTTGATTACTCCAACTTCCAGAAAGGTTATCTTTTTGGATGCAGTCCCACTGAACAGTTGAGTCTGTGTGTAATATATTCTCAGTGAAGCAGACATGACGATGATGCATCTGACAGACCCTGAAAAGACTCCATACTGTACACTCACTCACCTGCTGCAGCTGTACTGTTAGCTGTTCTCTCTGACTTTCTGGCTGACTGGGGATCAGTTTTTCTTTCTCCTCACACCTCCTCTTCAACTCCTCCACCCTCCATCTCTCCTCCTCCAGACTGTCTCGCTCCTGCAGTTACAGACACGGTGAAAAAATAAAGAAAAAAGTGAATCGAGAGTATAGTCATCGCCTGGCTTAAAAAGTCTAAACAGAAACTATTTCAAAAGAAAGACAACACAGACGAGTCGGTTTCACAACTCTGCTTACAGAGGCGTTCATGCATAGAGCAGCTCGGTGCTAGCCTAGTGCGTAGGAGTGTTCAGCATCCAACAATCATTGCATGGGAGCTGACTTATCATTGACATGATCTTGAGAGGATGTTAGTGGACCATTACTGGGTCCTCGTGTTTATTTGAAATCCCTGAAGTCAACCTTTTCTAGTGTGATTGTGAAGCCTTTATTAAACCATTTAAATATTACAGCAACAAGTTTGTCTTCATTGTCACCTTTAATTAAGATGGCCATGAATTATGAAGACATGAGAAAAATCACAATCATCTATTTCTGTAAGCAATGAAAAAAAACTGAGAAACCTTATCACAGAAAGTGCATCTTTCACCTTTTGTTTGTTGTTGTGTTTGTGCTTGTCTTTCTGTCTGGCCTCCTGCTGCAGAGCCTGCAGCTTCAGCGTTTGCCTGTGCAGCTGGTTCTTCTCCGTCTGCAGCTCTCCTTGCAGCAGGGCGATCTCCAGCTGCAGCTGAAAGGACGGGAGACGCGACCGAGCTGAATCACACTGACCAGACCTTGGGCAAGTCTGAGATACGCATTCCTTTACCGTGACTGTGTTTGGAAATGGTGTGGTGATTTAAATGTGCAAGCTTCAGCGCAAAGGCAATCAAAGTAACTTAAGTCTGTTTTTCAAACCTGCAAATGTCTGAAATTAGCTGGATTGATAGATGACAATTCATTTTCTCTGATTTATTTTACACTTTCTGAGCCTTTTGAGCTACACTGTGCAAAATCACTTGTTTTCCTTAAATGTGATGAGATAACCTGATGTTCTTGTGGCCTCCATGACTGGATCATCCGTCTCACATGCTCACCTCAATCTTAAGTTCCTCCTTTTGTTGGTCGATCTCCGTAATTCGCTTTTGGAGCATTGAGGGCGATGCCAGCACCTTCAGTGAGCCCACATCTAGCTTTTTAATGCAGGACTGACAGAAAAGGAAAAAAAAGAGCAGACAAAGTCACAACATGCAGTTTTTACGGCAGTAAACAGCTTTGTCTGGAAATGATTATTTGTGATTTGTTTGTGGAAGAAAATCGTACATGCAAGAGAGAGAGAACTTTTGACACGAAAAAGCCCAACAAATTACAACACCACCACCAAAACAGCTTCATCTCCCTCACTTACCTTCTCGCTCTCCGTGCTGCTGCTTTCTGTATCTGACTCGGCCCCTGAGGAGGCGGGACTCTGACCTCCAGCCACTCTGGTGATCCACGGCGGCCGCAGACCCTGCTGCCACTGGCTCCTGGAGTTTTCCATGTTGTGTTGGGGCATTTCTGAAGGCTAAAACAGAGGAGGTAGTGAATAAGAGCGGCAGACCAGGGGGTGGAGTAGGTGGGGTGGTCCAGCTGACTTTCGTGAATATTGTGGTAACCTAATCTGCTGCACGGTTGAAGGCGTATGAGGGATCAGGTGACAGTTCACCGAGGGGATATCACAGCTGAGTAACACGGCGTAAGCACTTTAAAAAAAACACAGAAATCCCCTCCAGCTACCAGAAAACAGCCTCTGATGGAGAAAACACCTCGCCCGGAGGAAGCAAAAGCAAAAGTGCAGAGAGAATTCAGGATGTGGATGGTGGTTTGTGGTCGTGTTTCAGGGTTGCGACTTTCAGTGTTTGTGGACACAAGCGTGATAAATAGCAGTGTGTTCTACTAGAAGCTTTGAAGTGCATCAGCAGTAAGACAGTATAAGAAAGAAGCCAGATCAGAATATACTTTGAAGCACTGTTACATTGTACTCGTTGGTTTTTCTGTCACATTCATGTGGCTTTAACCCAAGCAAATATCAATTATGTACAGTGTTTTCAAGGTTCTACATCAAAGTGCTTCCTAACATTAGGGGATACGTCAGCCTAAAGGCCTGTATTATCCTGCTCTCTTTCTTCTATTATGTCCTTTTACCTTCATCTATATGGTTACACAAATACAGGCACACCAGCAGAAACGGGCATGTGTGCCCAGACCAAAACCGATTTGTGGGAAAATACTTTTGATCCCTAGTTTCCAACCTTTTTCCCACCGTCCTCCATCGTCCTCTGTGCCCTCCTCCTCTCCCCTCCATCAAGACCTTATTAGGCTGCAGAGAATGCAGGCTGAGGACAAGTACAGAGATAAATATACAGCTGAGATATGAGTGAGGGCTTCCAAACAACGACTGGCACACTGACATCCAGAGAGAGAGAGACAGACAGACGGGGGGAGAGTCGGGAAGGCAGGGACAGATAGAGGGAATGAAAAATAGCATTGAGCGTCTGGTTTCTTGTGAAAAATTGACTGTGCAAAAAGCAGCTTTACAGATATCTACATCTAGATAAAACACAATAATGTTCACAAACTATATGGACCTCTCATTAAGTTGGGAAAAAGTGAAATCTACTGCTGTAAAATAAACACTGGACAACTGTTTACGACTTTCCCACATTTTTCATGATATATCAGCCTATGTGGTAGAATCATAAGAAAAAAAGAGGTTTATGTTTGACCTATCTCATCTTCTTAATCTTGATGAGCTGTCATAAAAGGTATTTCCGCTGTCACTGACCTAAGAAGTTAACAAGATGAAGTTAAAATTGAAATTGCACTTTCACTTTTAGGATTAACATTGTTTTCATCTACTTGAAGGATAAATGCCATCGATTTGACATCCATGATCTAAGCAGTTGGAGTACACAGTATGATACTGACATACAGAGTCTCATATTTAATAACAGAAAATACAATACACCAGGATGAACAAGTTCAAACATACACAGGACATGCTGTAATAGTGTTGTGTGGATCAGATCAAGGTCCTTTGTTTGTTTCCTATTTACAGAGCCAGCATTGTGTACGCATGCCAGATTTATTGTCAAGGCACATACAGAACTGACATCTAGCGGACTGTGAGGAGTGACAACAAAACGTGCACTGGATGAAAGCCGCTGACTACCTTTAACTTCAATACCATGTGCATATCAAGCCAAGCCTTGATTCCAAATATGGTGTTAATAAATACTCAGAGGCCACTTCATTAGGTAAACTTGTGCAGTCCATGGAAATCCATAAATTCCACCTTTACAAAGTGTAGAATGTTCTGCTTTAGTGACAATGTCGGAAGTGTTTGAAATGTGTTGAAATGGCAGTGTTGTACCTGACTACAGAGATGTATCTAATGATATTCATGATAAGTGCAGAATTTTCATAGAATACAATCCAGTAGAGCAACCCCACTAAATAGGAACCTCGCTGCTAAAAGAAATATCATATTGACTGAACATTTTGGGGATCATAAAAGTAAACTTTTTGGCACACCAAGCTTATTAGACTGATAAAGTGACTATTTAGTGTACACAGAGCTCACATAAAAGGAGTATTGGGTCAGAATAGAAATGCTTTTACAAACCGATAGAGTATATTTTATGTTAAAGGTAAATACTGACCACCATTGCTGCAACGAACATCTATTTCTACCGCTGATTTATCTGTCAGTTATTTTCTCAGTTAATTGATATTTCTAGACAGCTGTGAGATATGCCGATCAGTGTTTCCCAAGATGCAAGACGACTTCTTCAAAGTCTTGTTTTGTCCACAGCTCAAAGATAGACGGCAAAGAGGAATAAAATAACATGATAATAGTCACATTTTAGAATCAGAATTGTTTTTTTGTCTTAATAATGTACTCAAATCAATAAGTTGATTATCAAAATAGTTGCCAAATAATTAATAACTTCATATTTGACAAAAAAATCTATGTATCATTGAAATTCTAGCGTACAGTAGCAACAACAGCCCAGAAAATGCTTCTGGTTAATAAAGTAAAAAGAGCTGCACAATAAAGAAACTAATCATATACTACTCTTGTTTACTGCATGACAAAGTGTAACAGATTGAGATGACATCCTACACAACTGTATGCTCATGTGAAAAAGTCTGAACTGGTGCCAGGAGAGTCCATAAAGTAAATGTCTAGAGTAGAGAAGCTATGCAGCACTTCAGCACCAGAATCTACCATTTATCCAGTTATTTTCTATTGCAATCTTAGACGTTCTGCTGTCCAGCTAAAGCCGTCAACTTCTAGGGAAACCAAGGCAGAGAAAGTTGCACAGCGAGTTACATCATTATCCAAACAAACGTCTGTGCAAGGGTTTGACCTCTAACTAAAGTCCAGTCAGATACCCTATCAACACTAGAGCCAAAAGAGAGAGATGTTCAGGAGTAAAGTCCATATTTTCATGTTAACACAGTGGTTTGTGCAAATGCAACAAATAAAGGACTAAACAAACAAAGTACACTGAATGAGACAGTAAGAAGAGACGCAAAACATGGGAATAAAAAGATAAAAATAAAAGACAATCAGAAGATGCAAAATGGTAAAGAGGGCCTGAAAAGCAGATCAAAAGAACAAAACACAGTTCTGTGCCCAAAATAATTGGACTTGATTGCGGGGAGTGGAGCGCCTCTGGAGAATAAGATAGCAGGGAGGGAGTGACTGGAGACTCAGTTCAACACCGAGTCTGCATGAGTTTGTGCGTTTGTTTGTGTGTTATGCAAGGACTACCCAGAGGGAAAACAAGACACAACTCTCAGACTGATCATATAATTTGAAAAGTCTCAGCAATAGCCAGCAATGACTGTTTGACCACAACACAAACGCACACAATACGAACAGTGTGAGGGAGTTGAGAATATGTTCGACAACACAACAACAGGGAGGAGAGGAATGCTACTCGTGTCATATTATCTCACCATGTGCTCACATCAGCAAAGTCTTATCACTTAGTCTTTCACTGCGAGGCTCCACTGGATCTTCAGCCATCGCAGTGTATATCAGCTGTGTGTTTGAGCTCAACTAATCCATACAAAAGTCAGTCAATATGGAGCTTGTGCCACTAAATCATTGCAAGATAATACACAAGACAATACAGCTTCTATCTCTCTTTCAGTACTTGGTGTAATGATATTGTAGAAAATGACCCATATCAATGACCGGAAACTATGCCTACATTACCCACAAGGCAACTCAGCCACCACCAGGGATTCAGGTATGTTATTGTATGTTAAAAGCAGCCAATATGGCCATGAGCCACTAGCCTACAGCAGATTTAAGGAGCAGGTTACTGAGATCTAATGAGTTCACTTCTCTCTAACTGTGCAACTTTTTGCATGTAACCAGTAGCATTTCCCACAAACTGCAAAAAGATTTTAATCTGAAGTTTCCAATTAAGTCTGAAGCCTAAATTGAGATCATCTGAAGATGTTAAAAGGGTTATTTATTCAAACTCTGGAAAGCTCCTTCCGGAAGCACAGGTGATATTATACAACTCTTAGGACTGAATCAATTACATTCACTGTGACAAGTAAACTGAACAATGAAGAGCCCATTTCATATCCTTTGTCAGCATGTCTCTGACCCACTAGTGTTCAAACCTATGGCTAAAAATATGTTAAGTTAATATGTTTCTGAAACTTGTAATATAACCCCCCAGTTGGGGCAACAACACACTGACCTTGTCCCTGTCTGGACCCTGCCTCAGTGGTGAGTGGCTACAGGGAAAAGTGGGGCTAAGCACTGTGTACACAAAACCATAAAGTCAACACTGACAACAGCTATATTCCACCAGCTACATTCAGGACAAAGGAGCTCTGACGATGGCATTCACTGTGTGGGTGTGAATGCTGATTACAGGCTGTCACTATGCGTTCAATGCAAGAGGACTATAGGGGGAAAAACATGTCACACGTGGAGCGCGTGAGCAAAAGTGCCTCGTAAAGAGGGCCGGTAGAGTACAATGCCAAATGAATCCACACAGGCTGAGCTCACAAGTCTGGTCGCTCAGTTGAAAAGTTATTTTGTAATTATAAATTATTGCTCTGATGCAGTTTGAATGAATACAACTCAGGCAACGGATCCAGATCATATAAAAGTCATTAAACTTGTTCAAATCTGTATTAATGTGTGAAAAGTGAGTTCTTTGAAAGGCAACTTAGCTGACTCAGCTCTGACAGGGACTAATCTCTGGGTGACTGTGCACTACAAGTATAAACAACAGACAGGGGGTATGTGTTAGCAGCTCGGTGGTTTGCAACAGATGTTCCAATTTGGCACAATATGAGGACATCTGGACTCATGAAAACCTCTGCTTTGTGTTTCATTTAAATCCTGCACATTTTTGATCACCTCCATCACACAGTACTGATAAAATACATGCACACAACACATGTATTTGGATTTTAGATCTGCCAATGTAGCAAAACACTCTAATTAGGTGAAATTTGCACTGACTGAAAATAGAATGGTCAACGACCTTGAAGAGACTGAAAAAAAGGGAATAAAACTGTAAAATTAATTTTAACGTGGCTGTCATGTTAGGTTTATATTCCTAAAACCTTTTAGAGGATTAGTAAGTTGTGAAATCAGTCAGGCTTTCCACAACATGCATTCACTGTGACCCTAAAGCTGCGCTGTACAGTAGAAAACAGTAGCATGACACAGACCAGAGTTGCATCTACAATGCAGATGACAAAATGCTTTTTCAGTGTCCAAGTGCCTCTCATCTGCAGAAAGCACAGGACTGAAACCAGCTATTAAGCCTTGCAAACTCGAACGACAAGTCACCTATTCTTTTTTATTTTCCCACAATTACAGGCTGTGGCTTCAAACAGACCAGATCTCCAGGCTTTAAAACTTTCTGTTCAGTTGCAGGTCTGACATCATCACATCACTATCTTATGCACACAGTGTTTCCAGAGAGCATAAGTACATTTTTTTTCCCATTTTTACTGTCAAAATGGAGACACAGATTGCCTTCTTTTTGCCGCTCTCTTGCTCTGGCCCTGTTGTCCCTGCTATTATCTAAGAAGATTTAAGTTTGATTGGAGAGCATTGCAGTGGCTACTTCTTTCTGCTGATGCAAGACGTTTTGATGTCTAGGTACTCTCAACCTGACATGTTGATCTATCCGTGGAATCGGCCAAAAAGCACACGGTCATTGGACAGATTAAATGCCGAGGACTAAACTGCAGAGACCTCTGGACCTGTTGCATGTGGCTCCCGCTGGCTCGGCGCCAACGACCTGGAAGCTGTCATCGCACTACGAGTTTGTGAGCAGGAAGAGCAGGTGAAGAAGTGAGTACTGGCTGTCAATCAGCTGTTACTGTCTGACTGCAAAAAAAAAAAAAAAAAGTGACAAATCTTGCCTGACACATGACTGGCAATGTAAACAACAAAACCACTGATAATAGCAATAGCATGGGACCCGGTACTCTGAATAAGGCAATAAACACACTGACAATAAGTTGACTATTAAAGGAAAACTGTAACATCTCGTTTTATTGGACAGTGCATTTCTGGGCCCACTGTGGCTGTTATATGGTGCATTTATCCGCATTCTTGTGGAGAATTGGCTGACAAGCTGATGTCAGTTTGAGGTGTTGTGCTGCAACTACAATGGCAGCTTTATGAGTAAAACACTCTTCAGCAATTTCAGTCATCTCTTGTACATGCCAGGCTCTGGCAAACATTCTAGACAATCACTCATCTCCAGAACTTGGCTTGAAGATCTGGAGAAATCCTGAGAAGAAGGAGCCGACATGCTAGTTTTCTATGAGTAAGCATGACCCCGGCTTGCAATGTTTTAATCCTGCGCCAGTATTACAACCGAGTTTCATTACCATTGCCATAATAAGACTTGAATACTGTGACTTGAGGCGCATAAAATATCTGAACCTCATAATTAATATAATTTTTCCTATTTAGAAATCACTTCCAGCTTTCTCTACTGTCTAAACAGAAACAGCTGTATGAATCTTCTGCTTGACTTAAAAAAAACTGAAATCATGACTCAAATCAGAAGTCATATAATCACAGAAATATATCAGATAGACAGACAGATACAACAACAAAAAGTTATACTATATGAGCTTATTCTCTATAAGTAGCTTGACCAGAATGACCAGAATGCCCAGAATGCACTGCAGTCACAATACACGTTCTACTGAAGGCTGCAAATAAACATCTACAGCTGTCAACATTATTCTACTCCCTGAAAGACATAAATTATAACTAGATGCAAAAGATGAAGGTTCATTCGCTGGAGGATATTGAAAGGCAGTCTGGGAAATGAAAGAAACCAACAAAAGGCAAGAGAAAATTTAAAACTGTCAATGTATCATCATAACTCCGGCAATGTAGAGCTGGATGAAGTAGGTTAATCAATACGTTTAGCAAAGACCTGATTCTTTGATCAAGGAATTTAGCAGGAAAAACCAACAGAAAAACAGCATTTGTTTACCAAACTGAGGATTGAGATTGAAGACTTGACGGTGAGCGCTGAGGAAATAGCAACAGTTATCTTACACTGCTTTGTAACAAAACAGAAAAAAATGATTAAACAGAGATATCTTGACCTGAAAACCTCAGGTGAAATAAAAACATGAACTACCCTTGTATTCCATTTAGCTGCCTGAGTTTTAGGGTCCTATAAGTGTGCATTCTGGATCACTGTAACACCATCACAACTTACTGGGACACTTAAGTAGAGCGGAGACATTGTTAATGTTATTAAAAACATCTGTACTTTCCTGCCAGTTACCTGCTGCAACCCTGGTGAAGTACATCAAAGACTACAAACAACATAAACCACACATTTAGGCTTAAACAAGACCTACACGCTGGAAAAACTCATTGAAGGAAATACAAAAATTAAGATATAACGCGAGACAGTGTTATCCATCAGCTCCCAGCCTGCCACTGCAGGTTCAACTCTCCTTCCAGAAATTCCTTTGGCTTGAGCAAATCTGTGGGAACTGTGATGCAAGAAGGAGTGATCCACTAATGACAGCCTGGGACACAGGGCTCAGACACAGATTTGTCTGGTGGTGGTCAAAACAAGACATGTGTGTGTGTGCATGAGACAGACAAAAAAGCTCAAGGCAGAAGTCCCTAGACAGCAAATCCTCACAATCTTTTCTCACAATCCTACCTCAGCACACTCCCACCCACTCTGTTTACCCTCCCAGTGCTGATGGAGGGATAAAAAGAGCTGATATCTCAAGGTTATTGTAAACAAAAGTGGAATTTACTGTCATGGGACAAGGTGTGAGAGACGGCAAGTGATCTCAGAGAAAGTTGCTGTGAACATTTTCTCAGATAATCTTGACTATGTGGGTCAAAGAGTGAGATGAAGCCTGGATTAATGAATCATGGCTTGACTGTTATCACAAGCAACAAGCCAGTTTTGACTAAATACAGACAACATCAGGAAGCTGGATCAATTCCTCTTTTGTTGTGATGGCAAACATAAAAAAGCAGGTGTTGGATGTGGTTTACGAGTAAAGTTCTCATGTCAGAATCACTACTTTAAGAAACATAAGTGTAAGGAGTTTAGTTTGTGTGAAGTATGTGTCGTGTGAAGCCGGTTTCGCCTCATACTTTCTACAAGCGGAGGTCTGCTGACTTTGTACTAAAAAAAAAAGGTGGGGGGAAAGCGAGTTAAATGAAATCTTACCTGGAACACACGATCCGATTTAAACGTCAAGATATACAACTTCTCCAGTTCATGATGAAGTGCCAAATCCGGATACAGATCACCAGAAGAAACGCGGAACAAAAAGACACACTTGTTTCACTTCCAGACGCGTAAAAGTGACTTGGACCTCGCCGGTTGTTTGCTGTGCAGCTGACAGCAGCTTTATCGCTGCTTTAGTGCCGATTTTATCTCCCCCTGGTTTGACTGAATCCCTCCCAGTGAAGGAAAAAAAGAGAAATGGTAGATCAGGTCGGTGTTAGCGGCTTGTCAACAGGTAGGATCGAGCTGCGGAGGAGGGCGACGACGGAAGGCGGGTTAATTCAAGTGTTTGGGGTTGTTTTGGCACAAACGGTCAGCCGGTTTCAACCCCTCGTTGTTTTTTGTTTTTTGTTTTGTTTGTTTGTTTTTACGCGCAGCAAACTTGAACCACCGCCGGTCTCTCTGTGCAGTACAGACTGTGCGGGGAGAGAGTTTCATTCAAACGCTGGAATGGGGGATTTCTATTCTGGGAACTGACGGGGCTTTCTCATTGTGGAGTCACCAGGCGTGTTGCCAGCGCGCTGTGGCTGAAAGGCGACTTAAATACGTTTAAAGACGAGCTCCCATGGGACTGTTATGATGTTATAGTGGTACATAGAAGATTGAACTTATACGGTGATATTACTCAGATTACTGACCCTCACAACATACACTAAGCACTTTTTAAAAACTTTTTGCAATCTAGTGCAAACTACTTTCAGAAAATCTTCTTTTATGACGTCTGAAAGTTGATAATTCTACTTGATGTTTGATATTAAAGTCATAATGGATGGTATTCATGATAATAACTTTTTAGTTTACAAAATGCTTTACAAATAAAGCAAAAAATTAAAGATGGATACTCGCGTGAACCGCTGAACAGAAGGCTGATGAGATTTTCAAAGTAAAACAATGCAACAACACCAGATGACATAATAAAATGCCACATTCAAGTATGGGGAATGGGAAGTGGAATAAAAGAAAATAAAGGGTAAAATAATTAAGGCTAAAAAAAGTAATAAGAATAATCGTAGTACTAGTGAATAATTTAAATAAGTAAATAAAGAGTTTTTAAAAAGAATAAAATGATCAAATATATAAAGTTACAAAAAATCAAATAGACGATAAAAAATAAGAAAAAATTAGAAATGGACATCACATAAAAGCAAGCATATAAAAAAGGGTTTTAAGAAGTGAAATTATTAGTTGATAAGTTCATAAGAAAGCAGTTTCTTTCTCTTTTGGTCACACTAAATTAAATAAAATGAAATAAACAGTTAGATTTTCTGACATTTTATACATGAAAGGAAATGCATCAAGACACTGTCCAGTAGTTCAGAGCTGAAATTATTTGTTAATTAGTTCCTAAGATGGCATTTTTTTTCATGCAAAATGCCACAAAATCAGTGGTACCAGATTACTGAAGGTTAATATTTGCAAGTTTTCTGTTTTTCAAGAATAGTAAACTTAGAATTTGGGCTTCTTCCTCTATTGGTCTTAAAAGGTACTTAAATCCGTATATGGTACCTGTGCTTCCTGGAGTAATAATGGCCATTTTAATTTTAATTTTTACATTTTTAAATTTTTTTTTGGACATTTTACATTACAGAAAATGTGCAGAGACACCATTTACTACTCTACAGGAGAAAAAAGTAGTTGATTAGCAAATTGAAAGGGCATTTTCATGCAAAAATGCCCAAAGTTCTCTGGTACCAGTTGTCATGGGCAAATATTTGCTAGTTTCCTGATTTATTTATGACAAAAAAAAAAAACTCAAAAGGTTTTTGAAGTGGTGGTCAAACCTAAAATAATAAAACATTGTAAATATGAGTAGATTTCTTGCTTGTATAAATATAAAGTGCTGGTAGAACACTTATAAGTCCTTATGGCGGTCTCATACAGCTCCCAGTAGAGATTAAAATACCATTAAGTATTAGACAGTCACTGTAAACATTGCTGAGCACCACAGCAATGTGAATCTCTGGAAAATTGCTGGGACAATAAGCGCTTTTAGAGCAAAAACTACTGCAATGTTAATGGAAACCCACTATTGACTACAAAAATACATCTTAACTGTTGACTAACATCACAGATTCACTTCAGGATCCTATATACTGACTTTTCTTTCAGGTCCCATGGGCAAAATCTGCTCTCTTCACTTTTGAGGGCTTTATCACCCTGGTTGGCCTCTTTACAGCTCTCGGTGAATGAGCTGATAGTGTAATATATTCTCTCCAGTGACATGTGGCCAGTGTGAGAGAAAATGGGCAGCAGGTTCATGTGGCACAGAATAAGTAGGCTGAGAGAGATGGAGAGTGAAAAAGGGCTGGCAGATGGGTGACACAGACTGGGTGAAAGGACAGCTGGCACATGGCTTGCCGGCAGCAAAACAGGATCAAGCAAATAGGACCGTTTTACGTGGAAAAAGCGACATATCTTCGAGCTTGATGGCGACAATGGTCACACACACCTCCTGCTTTGAGAGCAGAACAATGCAGGTGTCTGTCAGCGCGTAGACTAGGTGAGGCAGAAGGACTGTCCCATAGTGTTGCTTGTGTTGAGTGCTGACAGAGACAGCTGGTAGATGGTGTGTGTGTGTGTGTGTGTGTGTGTGTGTGTGTGTGTGTGTGTGTGTGTGTGTGTGTGTGTGTGTGTGTGTGGGCCAACGGTATTGACTTGCATGTGACAAGGCAACACACATCACCTTTTCTCTAAACTGCACTCTCTTTTATTCTTAAAGCATGTCTTTTTTTTATTATGCAGTTTATGTGTATGTTCTTGAGAAGTTAAAAACCGGTTTTAACGTATAAGATAATGCAGGTTCTATAGCAATATGAGGTGCAGCTGGAGGGAGCCAGATCAGATTGACTGCAGTGGATGGACAAACTGTGTATCAGGAAAATGTTATCCTTTTATCCCTAGGGATCCAGCTATTCCTTTCAATACTACAGTCCATAGCATAGCCTTCTTCTTCGAGGTAACTTGAGGTCACAGATGAACGAGGCTCCTGAGGCTGTGACTGACTGAAATTTCTTAATGGAACAATCAAAGACCCTGTGTTTAGTGTGGATTGGTCACACTGTGTCCAATGCTGCTTCAAAAGGTCAGCATCAGTGCATCCTATTTGTCATTTAATAGTGTTTTTCTAGAATAATGTCTTTTTGAGTTCTCAAGTTTGTGTTTTTATTGTGAATATAAAACATTATTACCCACACAAAAGATTCTCATTAGTGCAGATTGTTCTTGAGTATTTATTTAAAGGGAATTTCAGTGATTTAATGTGGCACTTTTGTAAATGTGGGGAACTCAAACAATGGCCAAAGGAGGCAAAGATATTTTGACATGGTTTTATTTATTATGTGGTTCAAGCTCCACCAAGTTGGTCTCTGTATTTTCAGTGACATAACTCAGAAAGCATTTCATGGAATACAGCATTCATTTCAAATAGAGATTACCACGTTATCAAGTATTCACATCATGAAGAAGTTTGTATGATTGCACAACTGGTTGAGGATTGTGTACTGGCAATACAACACCACGTCCATTCATTTTGGACTTTATTACACTGAATGACAGTCTTAGGCTAATGCTAGGGGTCCATTTTTATTTGGTTTCCATACTCAAACATATTGATGTGCTTCGTCCGATATAGCTGATCTACCAAAATAACTCTGACATAACATGAGCATGGTATTAGTCCCTCTCTGGCTAGTAAACATCCACTTCCTTTGAATGTCACCACCCTAGTTTGTAACATATGCTTTCTGTTCTGTGTTGTAGATTTCAAACCCAAGCTTTGACCACCCTGCCATCATAAGTTTTTTCAGACTTTAAAAGACTCCCTCCATTGCTGCAGAGGACACTGTATAACTGTTGTCACCTGGTGAGTAGTATTCCCTGCGATTAGTAAACAGGACCACGTGTTTAATGGAGTGCTCCTTTAAATGTTGGCAGGAGTAAAAAAGATTCACTTAGAAACAGTTCTGGATAAACATTTTTATACTGGCCCTCAACAGCTCATGATCAGTTCTACACTATGGCACAGCTTACTATCACATGTGCACGTTTCTGTAGCTGAGTCAGAGGCCAGCACTCCCAAACAAACCTGTCTTACTGGCTGATGAGGTGTTGAACACCTGATGAGAACAGCATGCACAAGATATTTGGAAATCTGGAAGCAGATATGATACTTGGCATGGACACCTCTGTCATATCTGAGATAATCTGAGACACATTTCAATGGATACCCTTGTCTATTGGGACATCAACAGGAACAGATGAGGCTTGAGAGCACAAGTGCATGGCCATGACATGTTGGGCCATGGAAACTTGGCTCTTATTGATTTTGAATGCAAATAGAGTAGCTTTATTTTCCTGCTATGCAAAAAGACCGGCAGCAGTGAGTGAGTGTGTGTGTGTGTGTGTGTGTGTGTGTGTGCGTGCGTGCGTGCGTGCGTGTGTGTGTGTAGCCTTGTAGAGGAGTCCAGAATCACTGAAAAGGCCATGTGGAAGAACTTGATTGTCCCAGTAAAGCATTCATGAATACTAAACCAAACCTTGAATGGAACATTCCTATCTGAGTGTTCCTTCTCATAATTTCCTCCACAGTTCTGTAACTCATAATAACAGAAGTGACTAAAAGGTCATCACATTTAACTTTAGACAAATTAAAAAAAAAACTAAGTGCTTTTACATTTACAGAATTTTAGTACTCATTAAAATTAAAGCATTTTTACTTTAAGTGCAACCAAAATAATGCCAGTAGCTGTACTTAAATGACAGTTATTCAAATATATACCTTTCATTTACATACAAAAACACAACAAAGCACTATCTGGTAAGCAGTCTAGATTACTCTTGCTAAAACAGGCAGGTAAATGTCAATTAGTCTGCAATGATGTAGTTTGTTTTGATCAGAATCCTCTCTTTTGCAGGGCAGTCAAACTTCGTGTAAGCCACAAACCAGATTAGCAGGCACTGAAATATCTGCAAGGGACAAGAGAACAGACTGCTTTCAGAAGCAGATGTGACACAGCTCGTAAACCTGTGCAGTGAGCCGTCACAGCCTTGACATCTTTTTGGCACAGGAATTAGAAGTGTGTTCACTAACAAAAGATGGGTGCTGGTTGAACTGCAGAAATGTTGTAGTTTTCATACCTATTTTTGCCGGCTTGGGGAGATTCAGGTTGTTCATGATGTCCACAAACTGCTCGATGCTCTTAGTCAAGCGTGGGTTAAATTTGCGCTCCTCGCCGACAGTAGAGACCGTCTGACCTGATACACAAAAACAGATGCAGCCACATTTAGCATTTATTGTCTATGTGGTCTTGGTTTTTGCCAAATGTTGAACTTTTTAATCAGTTAAAACAATTATAGAGAAGCCAAATGATGTTGGCACACAAGTGATGCATTATAAAAACTTCAAGACTGATATGTAATAAAACGCTCACTGGTTGTTTTGTTAAACTTGTGTCAACAGCTCTTTGTACTTGCATTTGAATAACACTGTTACACAAACATCTGTTCTATTTAAGTGCTGACTATGAGTAGAAAACTACGGGCTTCAACTTCACTATAGTAAACTAGTGCTTACAATCCATCTATCTGCAGAACCAATTTTCAGACCAGCGACTGTATGAGATATGAGGTGTGTGGGTTTTCAGCCAACCTAAGTAGTCGTGCGCTGGGTAGATGAGGCACTGATCAGGCAGGGTGAAGATCTTCTGATGCACTGAGTGATAGAGTCTCTTTGCACAACCTGAGTAAGAGAACAAAACAAAACAGATGCAACACCGCACCCTTGTGTTGATCTAGCAGCATTACAGAAATAAAAGTTTGAACTTCAACTTGCCTAACTCTTGGAGCCACAGTCTATTTAAACTTCTATTACTTTTAAGCTCAAATTTTGGTTATTATAAGGGCTAGCCTTTTGTCAGAACAATCTAAGCTATTCAAATCTTTCATTACTTGATATACTTGTAGATTTTGTATATTAGCCTTTATACAACAGTATAAAAAAATTATTTTGAACCATGAAACTGTTAAGTTTTTACGTGTATCTCGTAAAAAGAGATTGTATCTGGCATTGTTAGCGCTATAGTGGTGGCATACTCTATAAATGGGTAAAAATATGTGCTTAGCGTCTATAGGGGAAAAAAAATCCTGATTTTATCACATGTAGTAGCTTAAATGCAAAGGCGGTAAACCAGGAAGATGTTTAAAATGGCAGGGAGTTGATGAATTATTCAACCAAGGAGCAGGAGTGTAAAAATGGGTGAAGAAATTACTAAAGATGTTACTTTGTGGAAGTTTAATATGTCCTCATAATATGTACAAATATGTAAGAAGCAAAATTACAAAGCCATGCTTCCCGTCTTTCTTGTGATATTAACATATTGCACAGACAGTAATATATCAATACAATGACGCATACACAAGTAATCTAAGAGTAATGAGAGTACCATCATTAAATCTGATGTAAATTCAAAATCTTTTTTTTTCTTTCCGAAGCTTTGTCCCACAGACAAGTAACTAGCATTGTTGGAAAGGTTAAGGCCTGCAGTTTATTTCTACATGCACTACACTTTATTGTGATGACTTCTTTCAGAGCAAGCCAACTGAGTAGAAAGTATGTGAATCTGGACAAAAAATGTCTCCGTCAGGCTCTAAGGGTTAAGGAAAGACATATCCAAAACTACAAAGACAACATGAAAGTGTATGCGTACCTTGCTGGAAGTCTGTCCTGCCACAGCCTCTAATGAGCAGAGTGTCCCCAGTGAAAGCCATGCTCTGATCCTCCATCACCAACGTCATACACCCATCAGTGTGTCCCGGTGTGTCTCTCACTGTCAGACACTAGAGGAGAGAAAAGACAACTGTGCATTCAAAGCAATATAAATCTGTTTTATTAAGCAATTTTAAACAAAATGATTTAGGTATTTCCAGAGCATAAAGTTCATACAATATGCAATATACTGATACAGACCAAAAACCGTGCTGAAAAGTTTACTTTTTGACACACCGATATATATATACATAAACACTCGCTAAAATCTACTGAAATAACATCTTACATGTTTTCCAAAGGGGATCTTGTCTCCCTCTGACAGGAGGATGTCTGCAGAGGCACCGCTGTATTTGGAGATGGCGCTCTTCAGTCCAACCAGTCTTTTCTTCATCAGCCCAGTGCTTGTGATGTGGTCCGCATGGCAGTGGGTGTTTACTAGCAGAAAAAGGAAGGTAGTATGGCTAAATATACAGCTGGGATATAATTCTGTATTACTGTATTGTATTTTGGGTAGAATCCAGTTGTGATAAAGTCATCATATTGTGTCAGTGTTTAACAAAAGTTGTTATATATATAAATGATACATAGTATAAACTTGGAGAGATGCTTGTATTATTATTATTATTATTATTATTGTGATACTGATTTTTATCCATATCCCCAGCCCTAATTCAGTAGGAGTCTTTAGATACAAATATGACATTGCATGACTATGTCCGAGACAATTATGCATGCATGGAATTCCCTAACATTGCCTGAATTTATGGAATAAACTCTTATCCCTTAGCTCAACTACAGGAAGATAAACACCTGCCACTTTTAGATTTAGTCCCAGTTCCCCTATGAGCTTTAGGTCCCTGTCGATAGTCTCCAACACAGGATCGATGAGGACAGCCTCCTTGGTTGCTGTGTCTGCCAGCAGGTACGTGTAGGTCTTACTCTCCAACTCCAACAACTAAACATGGAAAAACAGGTGAGTGCACAGGAGTGACTCAGCAATAAAACACAACAGATGGCAACAGGTAGCAAGGGTCACATCCTCAGTTACATTTATATATAATGTCTATGTTTGTATTGGTGTGGGAGATAAGACAGAAAGAATGAAAGGAGAGAAGAAGAAGAATAGATCAGAATGTGGAGCAACTTGTTATCAATGCAGAATGTCTGTTTTTATGTATCTAGAAAGTGTCCTGTGTTTGTAGCTGATGTGTGTGTGTGTGTGTGTGTGTGTGTGTGTGTGTGTGTGTGTGTGTGTGTGTGTGTGTGCGTTTGATATGAAATGTTAATCAGAAGATTGGTGTTTCATGTTTACATAAAGGGAACAATCTAGTTGACAAAATAATCTCAACTCAAGATCCAAATGCTTACTTGTCATGCAAATGTATATGTTCAAATTTTGGATGTTAAGTAACGGCTGAGAGTTGCAGAAATATTGGGTAAGTGAATTGAAATGAACAGCTTGTTTTGTGAACGGCAGTAGCCAAGGTCAAGATGAACTGTCAAGTTTAAAAAATATAGCTGGAACGTCTTAGGACAGAACACCTATCATTACAGACACATACGTCCAAGTTTTTCAACGTTTTTGTTAAAACACAATGCAGAAAGACAGAAGTAAGTGGTCTGTTTAGCTGGAAAATCCACTATAACGATTCACAAAATTGAATTCAATGAGCTTCTTTGGCTCACTCTAAACTAACTTACAGTAAGGTGAAGCTAACAGCTAGCTTACTTCCTATTACCGTTAACATTAGCTAGACGTAGAAATACCTACAGACTTTGCTTTGTTTCGTCGTGACAAATCACCTCATACAGAGGCCAAACAAGAAATAATAACGTAAACCTACTTGTCTGAAGAGAAGTCCTTCGGTCATGGCTGTCCTGGAGCTGTACGACCTGCTGGCGACCCGCAGCGGCTCCACGCCAGAACTTAAGCCGGGAGAGAAGCGCCTGCTCTGGGCTGCAGCGTAACTCGGGCTATCGGTGTTTGTCCGGAGCCGTAGCGAGACAGCCAGAGCCCGGTGACACGGTTTCACTCTGCTTATTACGGAACACATAGCTGGTACTCCGTTGTGAATTTCCTGCCTGCACGGCTAGATAATTATCTGTTAGCAAAAAATGTCAACAGCTGCCCAAACGAGCGTAGCAACCCGACAGGCTGGTATAGATGATATGTGTCCTGCTGTCACCTGCAGTTTATGGCAGATGCTGTCCCTACAGCGGCTCCCATTGGTGTCATGGTCAGCGGTTGTGTTATTAAGTAACAAAAAGTGGGATAGTCCGCGGTGTTGTTGGTCAATTTCCTCCACAGTTGTGTCTACGCGGGTCAGAGCTGTTTGTAGTGGCCTCTGAGCGAAGCTACAGCCGTGCGCGTTCACGAGGCACGCACACACACCATTCATGTTGTTAGTACGTGACTACAGACATTTACTGTCAGACAGATTCAAACCTGGCTGCAAAGTTAAACTAAAAGAAAAATTCAAAATCACAGAAAATGGAAATATGTAGTGTTCATAATTAACAAATCAGCATTCAAAGATCATTTGTTTTCTCCTCATTGAAGGCCTACACGTTGTAATCCTTATTTGTTCAAATTAGACAGCTTATTTTGTCGTGATGTCAGGGAAGTTTTACATGTAAAGGTCCAAAACTGTAAAAATCCACCATAAATAAAACGCTTTTTTTCAATGATCATATTGGTGAAATGGCACTGTACACTATTACCATTGATAGTGTTCAAAAGTTGAGCACACACCAGTCGAACATGCAATTATATTAAACGTTTCTAAAGTGCTTAAAAATAATGCTGCCAAATGTCATTCGTCTTTGTGTCTTGATATTTACTGTAACTTTTCTTATTTTTGGTAGATCAGTTGTGTTTTTTGTATCTTTTCTGGAACTTATTCAACTAAAATCTACGTTTTGTTGTCTGATGTTTGTAAATTACTTGTGTTAATAAAGTATTAAAAAGTAGTATTCTGAGCCAATGTTTTAAGAATTTAAGTTCTTTTTCCACCACAAAACTTTAATTGTTACCATAAAAGTGCACATTATAATTTGTATCGCACTACAAATATTAATAGAACAGTAAAAAAGAGTATGTGATATCAGAAAGTGCATTGTATAGGTGTTTCTGAAGAGTACTAATTCTTCATCTTGCAACATTTAGTCACCTGCTTCATCGTGATAATGCAGGTTTCGATAAGTCATGTGTTTAAATACACCAGCTGTATCTAAATCCATGACCTTGTCTAAATACTACAATTAAACTATTCAGTTTTTGTGGCAATAGAGCTAAAATGGCTAATCAGGATACATAATCTGATCTCGTCACACAACACCTTTTCCACTGACTGAATACATTTTTTTCTGTATAAGAAATGTACATTTTATTAGTTGAAAGAAAAACTTGTCTTTTGATGTCTGTGAACCTTTTTCAAGCACAGTTTTGTTTTTACGCTAAACTGCATCTTCTTGAAAAAAAACTCAATAAACTATGACAAGAAACCAAAAGCAGCTAATCAGTCAGTCTAACAGTGACTTTGAAGTGCTGCACAATAAACAAGACACACAGACAGATATGGGCCAATCTTTATTGTCAGTTATCTCACTTAAGTGGCAGGCTCTGAGAAAACTTCGGTCATGGCTGTTGTGGTGTCCTCATATTCCCTTGTTGCGCCCTGCAGCGACAATAGACACCAGAAAACACCAGTATCATTATAAAAAATGGCTTGACATTGCTCCATGAATAAACTCCATTGATTAGAGTGCTTTCTGCCAGTAAAAAGTTCTGCAAGGTTTTGTTTTTTTTTAAAAAGCTACAGTAGGGTAGGCTCTGTGGCTATGCAACACATGCTATTCAGCACTCTCACTCATCACACCCTCTGTGCAAAAAAGTGTATTGATTTGTATTCCTAGAATTATTTTACAAAAGTATCCATTTTTCCCCTCACATGAGCATAAATCTAGTATAACACTTTGGTTTATATAACGTCAAGGAGGTTTTAACCTTGAACTTGGGGATTTTTACATTTTTTTTTTGTTCATGTGACAGTCCAAAAAGTTATGAGGTGATCCAGCAACCCTTGTAGTTTAAACATTAACACATTTTGGAGACACATTCCCTGGCTAATATTGTTCCTACAGAATTTGTGAGTGTAGCATACAATATAAACTCGCTCCATTTATGTGAGCTGCAGCAACTACATTACAAACTGTAGTTTGACTACCAGTGATCAAAGATAGGAAAAGACAGACAGGCTTTACATTAATAACACTGAGTGGCTCCAACTGTACCTTTGTTTTCATTTCAACCCAGTGAAGTAGCTCTGTTACTCTGCTGTAGACGCCTGGTTTATTGGGCCGTGCACAACCCACTCCCCAACTCACCACCCCTGCCAGCCTCCAGTCCCCATTCAGTGTCTTACACACCAGGGGTCCACCGCTGTCTCCCTTAAATCAAGACCAAATCAGGCAGCAAACATGATAGGACAAGATGTGTTAATACATAACGATGAGTAACTCAAGTTTGACCTGGTGACTGATTGTAAAGTTAAACAATATTCATCATAAACCTGTGTTAGGTTTATGGAGGAGATTTTATGTCACCTGGCAGGAGTCCACTCCTCCGTCTAAGTTGCCCGCACAAATCATCCGAGGGGTTATGCGGTTGCTGTAGACCTTAAAGCTGGAGCAGGTGGACTGAGCTATTACCGTTATCTGAGCCTCCATTAGCTCACCTGGTGCAGTTCCTGCCAAAAAGAAATGAAAAAATAAAGAGAAAAGAATTAGCAAAGAAAAACTAAGTGACTTAGAATGCTATTAAGTTTGTGTACAAATGCAGACAATAAGTCTAATCATAGCTACTTGTGCATTTGTCATTGCCTCCTAAGGAGCAAATTACAAGGATGAAGTCTTCTTTTTCGCTTTTTGCCATCACCTAAATTTTGAAAGTATATTCCATCCCATGTTCTATTAAATTTTTGTACCAGAACTTTTCATTTGCATGAAGGAAACAGTGTTAAAATATAGCTTTTTAATTTTACCAGTGAGTTTTGTTGCTCATCATATTTCCCTCTTTGGAAGCTACTATTGTCACAGAGTGATAGCAGTTGTGTTATGGTGATGATTATTTTTAATATCTAGAAAGACGTTAGGGTTTGGTAACCACAGAATATAGGCTCAGTTGAGAACACTGGGACTAGTTTAAGCATAGTCCAGTACAAATGACACAGTCACCTCCTTCTGTCGTCACTCCCCAGCCTGTGATCCAACAGGGTGTTCCAGGAGGAAAGGAGTCACTTCGACGGGGTAAACAGACCGGTCGCACCCCATCTACAAAGAGCACTCAGCAATCATACTGACATGTGATCGTGTATCTACAAACATCCATCCGTCCATTATCTATACACCACTTAATCCTCATCCTCAACACACGTTTACTGATAGAAGTAAAACCTTTAAAATATGTCTGGTGGAATTATTTCAAGTTTAAAGCACGTGACACATATATTAATAGCAGATAGTGAAAACAGGGAGCCAAACTAATGTTTATTTGGCATGTGCTGCAGGTATCTGACTACCATGTTTGCATTAACCTTCCTTCAGTCTTCCAAGATGGTATAAGCATATCGTTTTATTTAAGACTAACTATATCTATGCATATTATACATAATAAAGTAAACTATATTAAGAACTAGCTGAGTTTGGAACAGTTTATCCCACGTTTAGGGATGAAATTTAAAAAAAAAAAAGAAGTCTTGATCAATTTGTGCCTTGAACACAAGAGTTAAATTCCAAAAATAATGATGTAAATGATGTATTTTTGCTCAGACCTGTGGACAGATGGAGGCATCTCTGTCCTACCTGTCAAGTCCATGTCAGTGATGGTGCGCAGAAGCCCCATGTCGTAGTCAGTGCTGCTATTGTTGTAAGAAGGGTGGTAGATGATCTGCAGCACTCTGTATTGTTTCCCTGGAGAGTTGAGGCTGACTGTTCCCACCACCACCAGCCAGTCAGCGGCTTCAAGAATGTTGTTCCTGCAGGAGTGTGGCAGAGAAATATTGTCGTTGGACTTCAGTTTAAGTAACACCTACTAATGGCTGTCTATCTCACTGTAAGCACACATCTTGATGTCTGCATTGATGGTTGTCAAATGAGAACTGCAGTGGAACAATATGACAAGCCAACAAAAGCAAAACTACGGTATTATTTAATTACATTAAAAGAAGTATATTTTTCTTTGTGTGGTCAAATGTGATAGCAGTTCTTAGTCACTTAACAATATAACAAACTAAATTAATTTCTAGTGAACAAAGTTTTTTTTTCCATATCAGTACTACACATAATTTAATGAGCTGATTGCTCACAATCCAAATTAAATATTTCAGAGGATCAAAGACACCCTACAGATGGAGCCCCATCTGTGAAGTTCTGGATACAAAGTGTGCTTCAGCTTCTTTTTCTTTTTTTTTTTTACCTGCTTTAAACTCGAACCTGATTAGGTCACATCATCTACGGTAGGCATTGCCTTGGAAGCCCTCCTTAACAATGGAAATGTTGATGGAAGGTGGCTCCCTGACTATCCTACACTTCATTTCCTGCCTGAGCTGACAACCCCTTCTCCTTACATTCATTTCCTATGTCCACCTCTTACTCAACAAAGCAGTGAGCTGCAGTGATGATCCAGTGGGTGGAGATGATGGCGCCACCACAGGTGTGAGTCTTCCTAAAGTGCAAGCTGACTTGCCAGCCCCACTTGTCCTTTGGCGCTAAGGTCCCTCCAACAATACGCCGGCCATCATTGAACAGAACAGGGCAGTCTGGAATTGAGATGATGGATAAGAAAGCAAGCAGAAGAAGGATAATACACTTGTGAAATCACATATTTTAGAATTTATAGACAAGACAGATAAGCAAGACATAAATATTACAGTTCTCATCACTCACACATCAATCTTTTTGTTTTTGTTTTTTTTTTTTTTACCTGCAGTGATGTTTTCTGTTTGGTTCTTAAACAAAACAGGCTGCTGAGTTGGGAAAATGCAGTTCCATTTCTTACCACAGGACGGAGGTGATACATGGAACTCAGAGGGGAACGCCAGGAACTTGACTAATATGATGAGAAGAAAAACAGTGAGAGGATGCAGTCACATCACACAAGTAAAATTTTTTTCATATATTATTAGAACTCCCCATACATGTAGTTTCATCTTAATGATCCAAAGAGTGAAAAGCATTCTTTCACACCTTTTGTTTCATTTTTCCATGAGAGATCATTTCAGTTTAATCAGAATTTAAGAGAAAGCTTCATAGAGGACAGAGGTGTTACTAAAAGCAAGTAAGTGAAATTATATGGTGGGGTTTTTATTTTCAATTTTTATACAAAAAAAAAAGTGTATTTTAAGATAAGAAGCTTTGGACCTTTGTGTGGCTACTGCACACATATATTCTTTCACATATCATCTATGGACATGATATTTAAAAACATGACATTCTCAAATATGGACTGACTGGTGCAGTGTATTAAAAAGATATGAGTGTTTTTACCTAAGAGAGCAGAGATTATGATCACTGTAATGATGACTGGGGTTCCCACAACTGCTAACAGCTCACGAGATATACAGGGTTGAGGGTTTGAATCTGCAAACAAATAAATGGATATTTCAGCGATGGAATGAGCTTCAAGGTAACTTGAATTCATCATCTTTCCTCGCTTTTAAGTCCAGGGTTAGATGCACCAGCTCTTCAGAAATCCAGTAAATGCATTAAGTAAACAAATAAAAGTATGTATACATGTAATTGCTTATAGTACCACTTTTTATAAAATTATTTGAAGGATATGAGTTGGAAAACCACATTTTTTCTTTAAACAAAGCAACAATATTATATAACTATAATGCTTGTTCAGATATCAATCATAAATGCAAAAAAATCTAATTTCTAAATATTTTTCTCATAAAATATGCCTCTGACCGACTCTACTTTTGTAAAGCTCCTATTGCTGCCAATCATAGGGGGAAAAAAAGTATCCTCTTAGGTTGAACAATAAAGGTTTTATGGCTGGTGGTATATTAGAATAGAAAAAAAAAACATGTTCACCTTTTTGACCAAATTTGCACCATGATACAACTGGATTGTATTATTCTATCAAAGCAGGGTCCATATGTACAAAATTTCAGAACTGTAGCTACATTATTTCTGTTACATCAAACATTGCTGCATAGATTGGAGAAAAGAAAATTGTGCAAAAATCACATATTTTACATGTTTTACTTAATAACCCATGTATGCACAGAAAAAAATCCGACAAATATGAGATGGTTAGGCGTGAACTTTTTTCAAAATTTGGTGAATCGAGGCTGACGCACCTTAGCTGAAACAACGACAGCTGAAGATTTTGGAGGAGAAAAAGGGGCAGAATTCAATGCTGCAACTTTTGAATTGAATTGAACTTAACTTAATAACTGGCAAATCCCCCCTGTAGAAAACACTTCTTGCATAGTATATAAATAGATCTGAACACACTATCACCTGGTGCAACCACAGCCACATATAGCTTCAATGTTACAGCTGCATCTACACCAGCAAAACAAAGCATAAAATTCTTAATTTCTTATCAGGTCCATGGAAAGAAATGTTACTAGAAAGCAAACAGAAATGAATGATACAGCACACAAGCACATTTTAAAGCAACCACATAAATTCATAGAACAGAATTTATAACAAACAGCATGGAGAAGGAAGAAATTTGACAGAAAAGCTTGTAAATCACTTCTTAAAACAAGTGACTGAGTTGGTCAATGTGGCATTTATAGCCAGGCTGCCTGATGGGTCTTTTAGGCAGCAGTGTTAAAAGTTTCATTATCAAAACGTTTCGCTCAGGCGACCTGAACGAATAGAGTACAGAACACCTCCATAATTAGAGGTAAAGCACATGCTGCTTGTGACGCCTTGTAGGTAAAAAAAATAAATAAATGTGTAGAGATCAATTTTATGCCTGACTGACAGCCACCTGAGGCAGATGAGCGCTGGTGTAACGCAAAACTCCTCACTTGTATTTGATAAAACCTCTCTGCATTCAGCAGCAGCAGGGGGATCGACTAAATGTTGAGATGAGTAAATAGTGAAATCTGGGAGGTATTGTATTCCTTTTCTTTTCCTTGTCTACCCAATAGAGTGTAGAAAACACTACTTCTTCAACTGAAAACAGGATGAGCTAATAGGCTGGCCTTATCCTCCACTACGTGCCTGAAGCTGAGACAGTGCATCGGCTTAAGCAACTAAAAGACAATAAAGTTTACTTCTTTCCAAATCATGAAGGAGAACACATTAGGGAAGTGTGTCTTTGTTTGAAGATGAGAAGAAGCTAAGAACTGCTTAACATGTTGCATGGAACATAAGTTTACTAAACAACAATGGGTCACTTCTCTTTTTAACAGTTCAACTGAAGGAAGTGGTTGTGTCACCTACTCACAGCTATGCCAAAGGTTAATCTGCCAAAATCATTTGTTATCACAACATAGATCATCCTGTCTATTTGGCCGATATGGTATTGGTAAAAAGCATAATTAAAATGACAAATGAAACACCTGACAGGAATAATGAACACCATCAGTCAGAGAGTAAACCTCTGCAGAATGATGAAATACTCTCACCAGTAGCTCATTTCTGTTATTTACATGTAATTCAATGCAGTGTGCTGAGAGAAATGTCAGTTATGGCAGCACGAGCCTTTTAAATGTATCACTGTGACTGGTATGAGAGGCCACTTTGAGGTCAGATAGCAATAATAAAGATTGCACAGCAATGCTATCCCACATTGAGATGTTCTTGCTGAGGCTGTAAACAGCTGCCTCAGCACTCTGTTGTGGAGAAACTGTGAGAAAAATGCTACTGTATCTGTCTGGACTGATAAGAAACCACTCTGTCCACCGCTTTGGATGGAAAGGAGAGCTGGAGTCAGGAATATATGGATGACTCTGTATGTTTGTGCATCACAGCTGCTTTCCAATCAGAGGCGACAAAAAATATGCATAAAGTTAAAAAAGCTCTAGAAGTGAACTAACAGTGCATGATGGAAACAATCCTACAGGGACAGCAGAGTTGTTTTAGAGGAAAAATGCTGGCAAGACACCACAAAATAAAGCTTGTTTATGGGGCAATGAATGAACAGTCTGTTACAAAATCCAACATCTGGGTCTTCTATACAGGTTGTCTGATTCTGAGTGGGCACTATGCGGCTAAAAGACACACATTTTTACAATTTTGTTTGCACATTTGGTTTGGCGATAGAGCTCACGCATTGCAAGTTTTACTCCTTGGATTAAAAAAAGAAGAAGCAACAAAACAAGATGTAACAGATATTTCAAAAGAGGCAGACTAGCTGTTACATCCTGTTTCTACTCTTGAGCGTGAAGATTCAGCTGATAGACTGTTTTCATTTAAGCGCCCTGATCTTGTGCTCTGATAAATCTCATCTATCAAAATAAATGTGTTTTTCCAAAATGTCAAACTATTCCGATGAGACTGACTACATATCATAGGCCATGCAGTGTATTGATGCTCTTGCTGCAGGCAGAATCAAATAGTTTTTGGACATCCACAAATCTTTGACTGTGTAAAAGCATGCTTTAATCACAGTGTAGCTGATTAAATGCTGGAATGCTTTGGGCCCTGGTTGCTTAAAGTTACACCAGGCCTGACTTTTTGGAACCTTAACACAACTCTACATTGAAGCAACACTTTGATTTATTATGATACCTGGTTCTTGTTCTTGCTCTCTGAGTAACTTCAGACTTATTGATCCTTCCTCCAGTGGGCCTCCATCTGACGGCTTCCTCTGCTGAACGTCTGGAAGATTATCACTACAAGGAAGTGGTGAAGTCAGGATTTTTTGATCTTGTGCCTCTAAGGACACAGAGCAAGAAGATGGAGTTTCAACAGACTGAAGCTCTGATGTTACCTCAGGAAAGCATAGAAAGTCTTGGTCTAAGTGTAGGAGAGTTTTGGGTTCATCGTGGGGCACAAGTGTGAGGATTGAAGAAGGGACCCGAGACGATATGCTCAGCACTTCATGACTGGTTGGAGTTTGAAACGATGTTGATGACCATTGCTCGGGGGACAAATAGTTTAACACATCCACCGGCTGCTGTGCATGAGAAGTGCTGGTGCTGCCTGTGTGGTCATGCAAATCCATACTGGGAAAGTCACTGGAAGCATAAACTGAAATCATGAAGCTTCAGCTGATGCCTGCAAAAGAAACAAAAATGACAAACTTGGAATAATGCATCTGTGAAAAATTTGACATTCTGAGTGCCACTACACTCATTTTTTTAATGTAATATTTGTCTTTAAGGAGCATTTTGCTATTTCACATTACTCAGACATGATTTTTTTTAACACAAATGGAAGATTGGACATTGGAAATGAAACCTGGTTAAATTATGAGATGAAATTAAACTAGCACTCCCAAAAGAAATTAAAAAGAATGACTTGAATACCATCCGAACACTAGCTCGGTCTTACACTAAGTTATAAATACTGCTAAGTTGGAAAGTTACTCATGAGCAAAGGCCACAGACAGCACTCATATAAGAAATGTAAGAGAATTAACTTTTTAATTGCTTTTAAATTACTAATACGTACGCAGGAAAAGACACCTACTATTGAAAGCATTATATCTGACTGACAGGCTTAAATCTCAAAGTCTCATCACACCTTTGCTGACAATTACTTCACACAAATTTTCTGGAACTCTCACCAGAATGTCAGCTGGATAGATTTGCAAGTGTCTTCTTCATTCGTATGCATGGGATTTTTCATCTGCGTGGCTCCTCCACGTATTAAAGCAGCTTGTAGCTCAGCGTAGAAAAGAAATGCATCACCGGTGCGACATCAGTGACAAGACTCCAAAAGCGCCCTGCTTGCTCCGGCGCATCCTTGATTCAAAGATAACTGCTCTTCCTACTGTGAATCCAACCTCTTCAAGCCTGCACAGGTTCCCATCAAACACTTCTTCCCTCTCCAACCTAATCTTCCTGCTCTTGTCAGAACAGTCAAGGCGGCAGCAGTTGGGTCAGTAACGGATACATGCCCTCGGTGTCACTGGGAGTCGATGAAATATGCATGGGGATAATTGTGAGCTTGGGTCAGAGTTTAACAACAGAGGGTAATGTACACCACACCACACCACACAAGTACAGAGGACTATAAGGGCAGCACAGACACAAGGTTGAATTTCACATAGTTGGAAGATATGTACTGTATCTAACAATCAAGCTCCTATTATGAATCTGAAGAGGTGATTATTGTGTATCTGTGGGTGTTGGTGTGTACTCTCAATCTTCTCAGGGGTATTTTGTTCATCCTATCGCATGATGGCATCAGACAGTGCGAGGTGCTGGCAGCGACAACAAACCGGGCGTAGCGTTACTCAGCATCTTCTAGGTTACACTGCTTAGTTAATTTCAGAGATCAAGCATGGAGGAGGAGACATGACGACATCAGCAGAGGTATTGAATGTTAGTATTGCCACAGCATGTCAGTGCAAAACACATTTTACAAAAGAAACTGAAATTAATTCCAAAAAAAGTAAAAAAAAAAACCCAAACTAATGGATTAATCCTGAAAGACTGTTGATGTACAATTTTTCTCTAAAGTAAAACCAGTGATTGTCTGACCAATGAAAATTTAGTCGGTTGAAAGCATATTGACCAACCTGGAAACTATAATTTCATATCATAAAGACAGAAAACATACTGTAATGTGCTCAACAAAATTAGTGAATGAAAATGAAGAGTCAGCAGCCATTCTAATACGTAGCTCTGCAAATGCCAATGTTAGCATGCTAACATGTTTCTCAAAAACAACAATCACACATAGCAACCCTGTCAGATGCCCACCTGTGGATGGAAAAATCTGTAAAATTGACTGTAGATCTATAAATGATAGCTAAATGTATTAGTTATTAACACTTTACTATACAGTCAACAAACAGCAATGATTCACTGTGTCATCGTACCAGCAAAAACCAAAGACAACTTCACCACCAAGATCATCAGCGTGAAAATCTGCCCCAGATGTTTGCATGTCCCAAATGACGCCTGACTAGTGTAAGACCTGAAGTTAGTGTAACAGTAAAGTCAACATGCTAACATTTGGTAATCAGTACTAAACACACACAAAAAAGCTATGCTCTATGGGAATACTATCAGTTTATGAGAAATTAAAATTTTGCATTTGGATAAAAAGTCAGGGGATCGCTTAGGTTTTAATAATTTACCATGTGTGGAACATGAATTCATACACCCAATTTTATGCCACCAGTTTCTGACATTTTCAGTTTTTGGACAATTCGCTAAAACATTGTCATCATCAAACTGATGCTAGATGAAAAGGTACAAGATCACAGAAGTCAGCAGGATCTATCCTCTGGGGAACATGAATACATTCAACGGGGCCTGTCAATCCATTCAGTGGTTGCCAAAATATTTCAGGTTGAAATTAGAATGACTGGCATTCACATAAAAATATGAACATAACAAAAAGAAATATTTCACAAACTGGAAATGTCTGTCATTCGTATTTCCTCTTAAAATGCCTTGTTTCTCTGTAATTTAGTTGTATAAAATGTTTTCTATTCTATTGCAGCTTTGCTTTCACTCTCTAAAAAAAATCTCTGGGGTGCTGTTTTTTAAATTTAGTTTTCTCTTTCAATGCGTTTTTTATAGACTTTGAGGCTGCTTCAGTACATAATGTATATTACAGTTAAATACATTCACGTGCTAAAGTACTGCCTGCTTGTTGTTTGTAACTTGAGTTTGGTGTTGCATCCTCCCCACCTGCTCGCAACATCGACTGAATGAGAGAATAAATAAAGCATGCAGGCTTCATTTGCCCCCATATTGGTGTCAGAGTCTTTGTTTACGCCAATTAAACTGACTGGCAACATACACCAATCTGAGTTTGTCAGATACACATAGCTCTGCCAGTTTTTCTTCCCTCTGCCATTAGTCAGCAGAGAAGGATGTCTTGTTCAGCGTCTCCACTGCAGCCCTCGAGGTACAGCTGCATTTGCAACTTAATATAATCATTTGTTTCATCCTGTGCAGAGACACATCAGTGGGGTTTGCTGACAGGACAGCAGAGTTACTGTCAGAAAAGTGCAAGTCACACAGACTGTGAACTAAACTTTTAAATCTCTTTCCATAACTATCAAACTTTCGGGCATGGGGACTTGAATCTTAAAATGGATGCAGTGATATATGATGGAGTTTTTCTCTGCATTTACTTCTGCTTCTTATATTCATGGAAATTAGTTTACCAGTGACTGCGTTTTGGAAAACAGAAATTCTATTAGGATGACTTAATGGCACAACAGTATAAATAAATGATTATGATGAGTTTTAAAGCAGTAGTTTGACATTCTGGGAGATTGGAGTTACATTTGAAGGTTGTTATTGCAGTCATTATTATGAGTTCATTTCAGGAATGTCTGATAGTGATGATAACTTGCGCCTGATAAAGGAGCTAGAAAGGTGTCAACTTTTAAAGGGGCTGCAAAATTTCCATCACTGGAAGTTACATTAAAGGAAAAAAAAAATAAAATCCAAGACTAACAACACTAGATTTCAATAAGTTCATGCCAGGTAAGCAGCAGAGAGTTCAGATGGATACTTCATGTGAATTAATTCCAACAACTTGTCATTTTTACACTTCAGTTTTGCATGAATTAAACAATAAAACATGTTAATGGGCAGGGGTTAGAGGTAAGCAAATTCTAAGCAATTTCTTTCAACCTTTTAGTAATAACTTTGAGAAATAAGTGATAATTTTCTCTATCTTTTTGCAAAAAAGCAAATATACAGTATTTCCCAAAATGACAAATGAGTTAGAGCTAATCGAAAGTGTACAAGTGATAATGAAACATACTAGCAGATAAAACTAAGGTCGCTAATATGCTGAAACCTGCTCACTACCAGTGTTGAGAGGCTTGATGTGCTTTTAGGTGTGAGCTCTGGGGTAATCAATAATATTTTAAAAAGATCTTTCAAGAGCACAGATGCCAAGGAATCTTGTAAATATTTGATACAACTTGCATAAATCTTTTGGGAGAGGATAGTTAAAATGCACAGACCTACACACACGCACAGCTTC
Source organism: Amphiprion ocellaris (assembly GCF_022539595.1). NCBI lineage: Eukaryota > Metazoa > Chordata > Actinopteri > Pomacentridae > Amphiprion > Amphiprion ocellaris. The sequence goes on from NC_072774.1 coordinate 18,607,704, forward strand.
TTGCTATATCAGGATTAAAAACAAAACAAAAAAAAAAAAAAAAAACAGGATAAATACCCACACTGAGATTTTACATCATATTGATATGAAAGCTAGAAAAAGTTCAAATAAAACAAGGCTCATTCACAATTCTCAGGATGCACATGGAGTCCTATCTGAATATTAACTGCTCAAATGTGTGCAATACTTGCAGAATTTTACACACTCACTCTCTGGGCCACTGACAAGGTGTGGAAAATGTACTTAACTGGACTATGAAAAAAGGACTTAAATTGCTTGCATTTTATAATCAGCTGTTCTCTTGTTCATTCACTGTGTTGTCATATGTACTTTACAATTTTGGTAATTCTATCCAACTTATTTTCTTCATTCTTCTACAAACATTGTTCATGCTGAGACTCAGGTCAAATAAAACCTCATTTGGAGCAAATAAAGGGTTTTCAATTCATTAAGACAGTGAGATTTTCAAAATAAAATGAGTGCTGAACAAAAATACTACTATGTTTATAATTTGGTTGTACAATCCAAGTTCTGAACTGGTAAATGATTATTTTTGACATAAAATTGTATATTAATGCACACTTATTTAAAGTTAAAAAAAATTACACATTAAATTGGATTAAAACAGTTTTGAATCTATAATTGTAAACTGGATATAATTTTTGCAAAGGTGTCAAAGAAGTGCAAAAAAGATCAACAGTGGGGCATGAGATTAAAACTAAGTTTAAATCTGGACTTACACATCAAAGTTTCTTTTTCTGCCTTAACTTATTCCAATCCTCTGAGAAAGACATGCGGACAAATAACAAGATGGTTTGTCAAGATCACAAGAAAATACGACAGTGAGTCTGACACAAATCAAGTGTTCCAAACTGGAAAAATTGTCAAGTCACTGGGAGTCTTACATATGTGGAGTCTCTGAGTCAGGGTGCTGCGGTGAGATTCTCTGTCCTCTCATATTCCCTTTTCAAAATATATATACACATCACAGTGCATGTCTGCTTTCCTGTAAATATCTCCAGCTTGCTTGTGTTTCTTGTAGCTGTCTGCGACTTGTCACACACTTTTTTCCCTCTGTATGCCATGTTCTCTGCCATCACACTTACAAGTTACAACTGTCTCATTGTTAATTTTCCTTAAAGTATGCTGCACTTTGACTTATCAGTTGTTCAGTGTATTGTCTCATTCCGCCTACCTGCCAGAGTTCTTATTCTTTACTTTCTCGTCTATTCTCTGCCCTCAAATCTTAAACCAATGTCAGGCTTCTTTTTTGTTTCTTGACAGCTGATGCCTCTTATATGTCTGACCTAGCAGTGCAAGATCTTGATGAAGGCTTTGCGAAATTCAATGTTGAAAGTGGTGTAGATGACAGGGTTGACGGCACTGTTGAGGTATCCCAGCCAGGTAACGGCGCTGTACAGTGAGGGCGAGATGCAGCAGCTCCTGCAGTGGGCCTTCAGCACATGGGTCAAGAAGAAAGGGAGCCAGCAGATGATGAACACACCTTGGAAATAATAAGAGGATGTCGAGTATAGCACATGTGAAAACATATGTGAGTGTTTTTGCACTAAAATATGTGGCACAAATGATGCAGGGATGGAAAAAGTGAAATAACTTGCAAACTTCTGCATTTGAAATTTGCGCTATTTTGTGAAATCAGCAAAGCAATAGATGAATAGACAACTTCATCAGTCCCACAAATATGAAGACAGATGAGGTTGACGGAAAGCGCAATGCAATCAAGTAAGAAGTCATAAATAATGGACGCCATAAAAATTGATGCTGTGGATGCCTCTTACTGAAATTACTAAAACTTGATCCAAATTCGCATATTGCTTTCAGTCACACCAGTTTTGACACAAAAAATATATATTTTTGAAGAAGTAGGTCATTTTAAACACATTTTCACCTTTGTCTTCATTCAGTCAACTGCTGTTGTATTTCTTTCGAGTAATATGAACTGGTTATTTTCTATCACAGCAAAAAAGATGTTTTGACAAGAGCACATGCTTAATATAAAGGGAGCTAAAATGAAGGTTTTAAAGGAAGGTTGTGGAAAGCTTTTTAAAAATCTGATTTTAACACAGATTCTTTATTGTTTGTTTTTTTAATCTCAAATTGTAACATACTCAAACAAGCAAAGAGTGTGACTTGAGTATTACAAAAAGACCAAAAGGACAGTGAGTGAGCAAATTTGATTTCTGTTTAGAGGCTGTGACTTTATCATTACTAGCTTATTTACCTTCTTGCTGATGGTTGAGATTAGAAGATTAATATCAATATGTTGTCTGTCTGTTAAATCTGAGAATACACCTAATTAGAATGTGTTAAATGGTTAATATTAGAGGTACTGGCTGTTGCATTTTGCTACCTTTGAAAAGAGACAAGTCTGTGTCTTCAATTTTTTGTGATGAGCTAAACTAACAAACATGTGGCATCAGCTTCATATTTAGTGGAAAGTAATGAGAGTGCTATCAACCTTTTCATCTAGAAATTCTGGCAGACAGCAAATCAGCACATTTCTCAAACTATTCCTCTAATGTCTCCATTTTTTCTTATCAAATCTATGTATTTTAGTATGCAGAAATATTCACTGCACTTGTTTGTGTACAAAAAAACTTTGTGCACACCAGCATGTAGTGAGTCAGGGTGGAAGTGTTATGTGGTGCAAAGATGAACACCTCCGTAATTAGTCTGTACTTTACTCTGCTCACCGAGCACAATCGCGAGCATCTGCGTCGCCTTTCGCTCCTTCTGCTGCGACAGCCTCCCTCGCACCCTCTCCTTGGTGATGCACCATTTCTCCCTGCCTCCGCTGCGTTCCCTCCATCCCTCCCGGCCCCTCATGCCGTCATCGAGGGTCGGAGGACGAGGTGTCAGGGCCGATCGTGTCACAGTTGAGGGAAGAACAGGGGCAGGTCCAACTGAGATGGACAGGGAGATCCGGGGCCGTCTGGAGTGAGAAGATGAGGTCTGGGGCGCAGGGGGAGGAGCCAGGCTCTGCTCGGTCCGTGGAAGGAACTGACCCGGTTCCACCTCAAGGGGGTGAACCAACGCCTCCTTCACCAGGGTCTGACACACAGAGAGGGAGGAAGGAGGTTGTTGAGGGAGGCAAGTGCTAGAGGGCAAACAGAGGTGTGGATGCTTGTAAAGAGGACGAAAGAGGAAGAGTGGTGCACTTATGAAGATAAGAAGGAGAAGGATGACCAGATGCTGGCAGAGCATTAAGCAGATACAGCAGATTGTACAAAACGCATATAAAAGTTCCAGTAAAGAGAGAGGTCATTCATAACGAGCGCTCACTTTTGTCATCACACTCACCACTTTCTTGCGTTGTGGGGCTGCCGTGGCAGGTCTCAGGATCATTGTGCACAACTTTACATCTTCTGGTTGTGTACATTTATTCTGAGAAGGATGGAAGTGGTGTAAAATGAAATGGAAAGGAAACTGGGTGCTTATATCAAGATTGGCTGATATTTGGTTTTTAGTCCACACACTAAGCATAAACATTTACATAAGGATCACTTAAATTTTGATTAGATTTCTTAAAACACGTCTGCCAAAATGTATGCAATACAGCTTGCTATTTGGTAATGTTACCCAGTGTGTTGCGAATGCCAGTACTTGCCATTCAAAAGTAATACTGATCCTGTTGTTACTGACCACTTAATCAGTGGCCTTGGTTTGTTCACTTTTATATCAACAAGAATTTTTAATTTGCTCATGTCTTTTTGCTTCAGTTACTTGAAATATTGAGTTTGTGATTGATTCTGAGTGGGGAAAAAATATCTTCTGTGGAAATGTGGACACTAAGTATGTTTTAGAGGTAGCCAAGGTTATTAGTGATTTGAATGCAGAGCAAACATTATTTAAAACAGAATTCTGAACAGATAAAGATGCCCTTGGAAGTTGTGAATGTCACCTTAACTTTTTAACACTTGTCAAAATGTTTTCAAAGGAAAATGCTTGGCTTGAGAAACCTCAGAAGACATGTTTTCTGTTGATTATGAACTCTACCTTCCGGTGCCGCTGGCCTTCCCCTGGCTCGGCCTCACCTTGTGAAAACAGACCGTGCCTGCATGGTGGGGCGGTGCGTCTGCCTCGTTTGCGCAGCACCACGCAAATCTGCGCATACACCAGCAAAGTTACGATGAAAGGAACGTAGAAGGAAGCCACGGATGAGTACACCACAAAGGCTGGGTCTGCAAAGCTGCATGTGGTGCCTTTACGGCTCGCTAATGCAGAGAAGAACAAGGAAGAGAGGAAAATGCAACTATTGTTCAGAAGCCTTTGGAGACTGTTACATTTCACTTCAGGTTCATATTTGCAGCTGTCTGCTTTTTATGGCCCCAAATTTAGTTTTATTTGAAAATATATTACTGGAAGATTTGACATTCTGGATACAGCCATAAGATCTACACCACTGTCATTGTCTGTCTGATAAGCATAAAGTTCAATATCAAGCACAGACTTGTGCTATTGCTTGGTCCTAACAATACCAATTTTTATCTTTATTTATTTATTTATTTATTTATTTTTTTTTTTACAAATCTTTATATATTAAGAGATCTGAGTTAGTGCTAACAAAAAAATGGCTAAAAGCTCACCTAAACAAAAAACATGCAACGTGTTAATAATTTTAAAGGTGTTGGCTGAGAGATGTATTTTTACCTTTACGTTTCTTTAGAAATGTTAGTAAGCAAAACTAGCCTCCTCCTGATGTTAATTTCATATTCCCTGCACATTTATTCATTCATGCTTGATCTTGAAAAGAGTATTCAGTGCATGTCTAAAACACTATTTTCATGTGAATCTCATTAAAGACACACTGGTCAATTGACTGCACTTTTTTGGGAGCCAGCGATGACGCAACTTGATCATTTAAGCACAAAAATTTGCCTGGGAACTGAATGAAAGTCTATATAAAAGCCTTTCAAACACTGTTTTAATTTCTGAGCAACAGATTAGTAAGAAGAGTGAAACATTTTTCAGTTTAAATTATCATTCAGTACCTTGCTGCTTTCAGACACACAGCTGAGGCTGCTGGATGTCAACTCTCACATTACTTTGTGTATTTCCCATTTATTTTCAAGTGGATTCCTTTCAGTTCAGTGCAAATGCATTCAAAGCCTAAGTCCTTCCTCTCCTCACAGCCACCTTCATTAAGGCAGAAGTTATCTGCTGAGCACCTTCACTCCTGCTGCTTTTGTGAGACAACAAACAAATCGAGGATTATGTGTGGCACTTGTTTGCAGGCATCATCTGTCACCGCATCAGTGAGAACCGCATAAGGAAATATAACCGAATGCTTTGCAATAACGTCAGCTCATTAACCGTATGCGGAGGTTTGTTTTCTGTCTCATCACAGATAAATAACCAGATTCAGGCACAGATGGACGGGGGTATTGCAGAGGCCGTCTTGCATAAGAAAGTGTGCATGATAATCCATTAGTGAGATGAATCTTTGATCCTCAAAATTTTTAAAATTACGTCTCAAAGGACACTAACGTATGATGATAAAAAACAATTACGTTAAAAAATTCCATTTACAGGGGTGGACTAAACAAGCCTCGAAGGAGCCAATCTTCAATTTCCAAATCAAAAATATGCTTCCGCACTAGTGGAAAACAGACTGTACAAAGCGCAAGTGACTAAGAAGTAACTCTTCATACTTAATTTCCCACAGTGGCATCCACAGTAGATGTTGGATCTATGACAGGGAAACAGTGAAACAGATGTCCAGCCTTGTGTGGCTGGGTAGCAATTACGAGAAACATAACATGAGGATTAAAGTCTGTGATTATAAATCTGACAACAACGCACTTGTTTTGGGATGAGGTATCCACTAACATACAACAAAAAATACTAAGGATGCTCTGGATTTTCTTGGTACCTGCTGTTCTTATATCTAGGGCTGCTAGTAAATGCTGCGTACACTTTCAAAATATCAATGTCTCTTTTTCGTGTTGCTACAGCCTTAGCTGACTTTTATTTATTTCTTAGTCGTTACTGTTAAATTCTTCCAGGCTGTATAGGATTTTGGCTGGAATGAAGGGAGCTAAGCAGCTGTTTTTTAAAAATTCACTTAGAATTCAAAGCGCATTCATTTTACTTAAGATGTTGAAGCCCTTATCAACTGGGTGTCGTCTTCCTATGAAAATTTCTTCGGACATTCATGAGTAGTTATGATGGAGATGGTACGTGAGTGAAATATTACTGCCCTGCAACATCAAAACTGGTCACAATTACAGTTATTTCAATGCTATGTTGTAATCTTGGGACTGGCTGATGTTGCCAACCTCAGCGATGTGTTTTCATTAATTTTGCAATGATAGCAAAGCCCATGAGTCATCACTGATTTATGACTCCACATAATCATGTTGTAGAGATATGGATTCAACTTAAAGCCTTGTAACGGTAATATTTCACACATAAACCAATTATTTTAATGAAGCCACCATGATCAGTACATGGAATATCCAAGGCAAAGTAAGTGTGCCACTGTTGGCCAGCTAGACAGGGCTGAGTTTTAACAGTATCTTCATGTAACATTGCTCTATAATCTGCAGAACAGTTTTCTGTCAGTCACGTGTCAACTGTGTATGTTACATTTCCTTGAATTAACTGTTTACATCCAGTTTGTAAACAGTGGTTGACATTGCTCTGCTTTCAAGCTTTAAGCTTCAAGTATCACCTATGTGCTATGGATGCATGACTGAATTTCAGTGTGATACTTCGTAGGCTGTTCAGGTCTGGATGGAGCTAACAGCACCTAAGCCTACAAGTGGTAACTAATTTGAGAGGTGGTATTAGATAAAGCTGTTACCAGTATTGTTCAGCCCAAACAGTAAAGGGCAAGAGATGGCGAAGGAGAGGAACCACACCACAGCAATCATCACTGCCACCCTCCTCCTGGAGCTGTATCTGGTGTTGTAGAGCAACGGCATGGCCACCGCTGTGTATCTGCAAAAATGCATACACACAGATACAGAAAACACAAGGATGACACATTAGCATGCCTCTCACACACGGTGCCTGCATTCACACATGTCAGTGCGTACAAGAAGCAAATAAACACAGTGATGCAACTTCAGACTATATCACTCCAAAGTCATGTTCCCACATATTTTAAAGCAAACTAAGCCAGACAAACAAATTCCCAGTTTCCCTTCAAACAGACAAATGCTGTCACTGCTTGTTTCACAGCCACAAGGACACAAAACACACAACTGTCAGCATGTCAAAACTAGTTAGAGTTGTCTGCTGTAAATGCAGGTGCGAACAGTCTTGAGAGAGCTGCTGTAATCCCAACTGCAGGCAGAGGGTCACAGACAAAGATGCCAGAGACTTGATAAAAGAAATGAAAGTCCGTTTTCAGTGCATTCAATACTCAGGACATCTTTGTTGTTTCAGGTGCTGTAATCTACAACACATAGTCTGAAGATGTTTGAGCTGTAGATTCCATTCTTACAAAAAAAGTCCCTTGGTGATAAGTCTGTTGTCAGTCATAAAGTAGTCTGGGAGGAATGATGCACATATTGTGAAGGACAATGAATTGTTATGCAGAACTTATTTTGGTCTGCATTTATAAATACATAATGTGTAAGATAGGGTGTACATAGTTACTTCTAGAGGACAAAGGGACAATATCACTTTAAACTTAATTTAGGCATTAAATACGTTATATTATTGTATTTTTTTTAAAACCTATCAATCAAAGGCAGGCAATTGGCAGTCTGTGCCTCCAACAAAAACATGTCAAAACTTAAATGTTTCCTATAGTTTACACTAGGGTCAGTCCAGGTCAATTCAGTGAGAGATTTTGCTGCAACGTCTCAGATTCTTTTAGGAGTTTCCCTATTTGTTATTTATCTAGGACCCACAACTAAGATCTGTAAAATATTTTGGCAGAATTTTGTCTAGAACCTAACTAAATTTCATGACTGTGGAAGTCATATATCTGGAGATATTAAAGCTTTGAAACTGCCACCCAGTTAAGATGTTTCTTGAGGGTAAAAATACAAATATTGCCAGGTCTGAAAACATATGAAAGTCTCAAAATTCTGCTAAAATATTTCACAGAAATCTCTTGTTAGATAACAGCGTAACGTCTTTTGACCACATGACATTTAATACTGTCAGATTAGAAAGAGATACAGGCTGTTTGAAGTTCTGAAATGGAGTGCAGTAAACTTATGCAATGAATTTCACAGGTAAATAATACAATCAGAGCTGTACCAGAAGCAGTTAAACACACCCTTTTCATGATCTAGCTTTAAAAGCTTAGTCAAACAAGAGTTTCAGAATCTACCTATGAGTGTGTTCACATAAAAAGGACAATGATGACACCAGATAGCCAATTACAAACATGGACAGGTCCAGAGACACACATTTCTCACAAGATGAACAAACTATAGTGCTTGAAGAAACGCTGAAAGCAACAAAGCTGCTACAGCCAAAACCAAGAAAGAACTCTTGCTAAAAAAAACATTGCAGACAATGCAAATGTATAAGTTAATAAGCTCATCAACAGCACTGCACTATCATTAAGGCACGAATGGTTCTGACTAAAATTACAATTGTGTATTGCATTAAATGTGTTGTTTGGATGTCTCCTGTTGTTATGGCTTGCTCAACCTCATTCATTCAGCTGCAGCCATGGTGGTGTTAAATGTTCTTGGGAGTAAAGAACAAATATTAAAACCTAATTCAAATCACAGAAATCCTATCAAGGCAATGAGTGTGAGGCTTTACTGCTTTATCAGTGCGTGGGTTTGTATTGCTATGCAAAGCCCTATGGAAGAATAAAAAGGTTTTGTAATTGCATGCAGTCAAAAAAATAAAGGTAATAAAATAAAGCAAGGGAGACTAGTGTTTTATCCTCTGAGAATCTATATCTAATAACCATTCTCTGTTTGTGGACTGATTAATTAAATCTCCAATCTTGATGCAAGACTACTATTTTTTGCCATTAGACACACAGATACAGTCCAACACTTTTCACAGACAATTGTTTTGATCAAGCTTCTAAATGCTTGTTCACATTTAAGAAATTATTTTTAAAAAATGGCCCATGGTAAAAAGTAATTGCTGACTGCTGTTATAAATCCTGGAAAAGCAGAAACTGCATGTTCGCCTTGGCCTGCTACACTTAACATAACAAGACAAAAACTCAAGAATCAACAATCATTCTAGTGGCTCTGTGATATGGACACATTCAGCAACTTAGCTTTGGGCTAAATGCTAAACATCAACATACAAACATGTTCCAAAAACAATGATAGTATGTTGAGTGAAGACAGTTTGCTGCTTAACTTTTGCTACTTTGTACAAATCACAGTAAAAATGAGGGTAATGAGAGAGCAATCATAGCGATCATAAACTAAACCAAGCAAATAAGCTAAACAAATTAACGAATGCCAGCAGTAATGATAATGCTGTAATTACACTAGATCTGATAACTTTATTTGGGTTTATGCTAATTTAACCAATTATTTTCTGACACTCAAAATTTAAGGACTGTGCAATAAAATTGCAATGTTTGCTGGCTGTTCTCTGATATGGACCTAAGCCCCCTAATTTAATGTACTTAGACCAACTCTTTAACCTTGTAGCTATTGTCTCATTGCAAAATTGTTGCTGTATTAAGCCCTGACAGCCCCCTGGCAGTAGCATAGGACCTTCAGCAAAGCAATTAAGACTTTATCCTTAGTTATGGCACCAAATTACACAAGTCTAAACTGGTGCAACCTCAATCTGTCACTTTGTCAGACAAATTAGGACACAGCTGCAGACATCCTGCCCACTGGGTGTCTGGTCACCTCCCTCTGGACCCATGAACATGGCATCAGGTGGAACATCAAAACATCAAACATGGTCTCCTTGTTCCCAAAAAAGAAAATCAACTCTAATGACCACAGAGGACATCTGAAAGCCTGTCGTTACCTGCTGGACAATAGAGTGCTAGTATATGGGGCTCCTATCCTACTGCTCTGGATGACGGATTCATGAAGTTTTAAGAGAATATGTGCATGTGTAAATGCTTGGTCTTTCTTTTGCCTTTTTGTGTTTTTGTGTGTGAGAGAGAGCCAATCAAGACCAAGGTAAAAGGGAGTGAGTAAAGAAATCATATACTGATTCACTGTCATCCCTGTAATTTGGTATTTTTTCTAACTAAAAATCACAGTGACATTTATTAATCATGACATAACTTTTCTTGCTGAAAGACAATTCTGTTGAGAAAGATAGCTTGCATGAAAAGAAAGATGTGTTAAAAGCTCAATAAATAAGAGGAGACACAATGAGAGTAAAGGGAGAGTACAGGGTAAATCTTAAGGAAGAATCCACCTGTCGATGCTGATGGCGCAGAGGTTGAGGATGCTGGCGGTGCACATCATGACATCCAGGGTGAGCAGGATGTCACAGTGGATGAGACTGAAGCGCCACTCTCCCACCACCTTCAACACAACAAACTGAAGTTATGGTCAATGCGCTTCCATTACTTTCATTTTTAACTTCAATACTTTCCAAGGACTTTCATTTTTTTCACTCCTTTTGTCCATTTTGCTAATATCTTCTAACACTGGTGAAGATGCATTAATATTAACCAGGCTGGTGCAAACTTCACCTTCTTAATAGAGTCTGTTTAATATTTAATTCAGGTTTTTCCTTTAATGTAGGCCATCACAATTTGCTTCTGAAAATTGCCCTCAAAGAATTTCAAATGCAAAAATGGGTTAGTATTGAAATAATAACTATTGAATGCAGAAATTCATACTTTGCACTCTAACAGTGCTCAACACCTAGATTTTCTCTTCTACTGAGGAGTTTGCTATAGGTATTTTATTCACCTAAGTAAGTCTCTTGGGCCTGAAATGAAACTGCTTTAGTGTCTGAAACAACCACCAATCAGTACTACATTATCAGTTAGTTAATTAGTGGTAAAATAATCAATAGCCAGTTTGATAACTGACTCCACTGATCATTCCAGTTATTTCTTGTGCAAAAATGCCAAACATTTGCTCATTCAAATCTTTTAAAAGGTGAGAATTTGTCATTTGCTGAACATATTTGGGTTTTCAGACTGCTGTTCAGACACCATAATCCATTGGATAACATCGCCTTGACCTTATGAAAACTGTGAAGGGACACTTTATACAGTATTTTTGGAAATTTTGCTTGGTAAACAACAATTATTTTATCTATTAATCTGCTGAATATTATTTAGATTAATTATTTTGTTTGGAATATGTCAAAAAAATGTGCAATAATCCATTTAAAATTTCCTGCAGTTCAAAAAAATGTTTTCGACTTCAAACATCCCAGTACCCAAAGATATTCAGCTCATTATCACATGTCAAACACCAGTAAATTCTCAAATTACAACAGTCGATTCAAATTTAACAGTTCGCTTAATTTTTTGTTGATTTCCTAATTGATGAATCAACCAGTAATCAAAGTTCTCAAATGCAATGTTCCCGCTATTAGAAATATTTTCATCCACTATCTTTTCTATTTTTTTAATCCAAAAGTGGATCCACTCTCGCAAGTTTCCTTTACTGGTGCTTAAAAAAAACAAAAAAATGTTTTATAAAATGTCAATACAACAGCAAAAATGTAAACAGAGGCGCCCACACACCTCTAGGTAGACCACCCAGGGCATGACCAGTGTGGCCAGCAGCAGGTCGGACACAGCCAGGGAGACAATGAGGTAGTTGGTGGTTGTCTGCAGAGCACGTTCCCGAGACACAGCCACGCACACCAGCACATTACCAAAAACCACACAGAAGATCAGGAGGACTAACAGCACCGCGTAGAAGTTGTACGGAGGAGAGGAGGTCAAAGTAGAGTTTGTGCAGTTGGAGGACGTCAGCAGGGAGGAGGAGGAGGAGGTGGGCAAGGACACAGGGGGGTACGAGGGCTCATTGGTGACAAAGACAGAGAAATTATGCTCAAAGGAGGAGAGAGGGAAGGTGGGAGAGGAGGCCTCGTCTGACTCGTTGAGTAAAGTCATGATCTCGCTCCAGTGAACATGGTCAGGCTGAAAAATGGAGAAAGAGAAAAATAATTACTCTGAGAACCTTCATGGCACAAGGTGCATTCGATTTCACAATAATGAACAAAGACTGGCTTCCTCCTCTGACAGCAGAGGAGAATAAAAGGAAAGATTATCGTGGCATGAGGCTTGAACTTTGTCTTTGGTCTCACCTCAGAGAGGCAGCTAGCAGGACACCACACAGATTCAAACTACATAGCACCTTGCTTATATACACACAGTCAAGGTCACCTGATTTTATCTAAACCACTGACTGAAACGGAAACAAAATCTCTTGAGTCTCTACAGGTTATTTTTGGCTTTTAGTGCTGTAAAACTTCAACTAGAAGCAAGTAACTTTAATTAATGAAGGGAGAGACAGCATTTAGCATCCGTGATTTTGTACAAATAAAGCTAGTGTCGCTGGTAACGCTTAACTTCACTCTCAGTGCTTCAAGCAAGGAACATGCTCAGCAGATTGGTTTCACACAGCACGTTCTTTCTCTGCTAAGATTTAATGTTGCCATTATTTGCTTGGATTCTTCTCACTGCTTTGTCAGAGTTGTTCTGGTGTTAAGTGATGGTGACAACAGTTACAAGGGCAATAAAGGTGCATTTTGAAGTTATTTACTAGATCTAACAAATATTAATCTTCATGCATCTAAAAAGTTTGTTTTCAAACATACATTATATCATCATGCATTGTTTATGTCCATATGTTGCCGTGGATGTATAAAGACAGCTAGAAGCTACGTTAGAAGCTACGTTATGAAAAAAAACCCTGCTGTCTGAAATGCATTTTGCATCACATATGAAACTTTTAACATGGTCAGTTGTAAATTATCATTAATCACCTATCTATTTTCAGTGTTTAATCTATAAAGGTTGTACATTTGTATAGCTGTTCCAAAACAGAAAACATATTATTTATGTATCATCTGAATACTGAGGCTGAATGGGAGTATGTCTGCAAGGTCAGCAAGAGAAACACTAATTCACATATGCAGTGTAGCTTACTATATAGATGATGCATTGTCCTTGGAGACCAATTTCCATTCAAATGAATGGGTTCCATTATCATGCCTGGTACCCAGATCTTAAAAAAGAAACAAACATTTTTTTATTATTTTTTTTTTTTTTACTATGACCACTAATGGACAAAACAACACAGGACGCATTTAACCTGTGTGTTTTTCAATATTTGCTGCATTTTTCAGAATTTAGTATTCATTAAATATTGTCTGTGGGCCAAACTGTCCCTCTGGGACATTAATGCTCAGCTGTTATCTAATCTACCTCATGACCATGGCTGTCAGATAATTGATGTATTTTAATTTGAAAAGTGAGCTAAGGACAGAGCACTTCGACTGACCAATGGAAAATCTGAAGCTTTAATGTGTAAAGTGTCAATTTGCAAGTCTGACAGGGCAATTTCTAAGAAGTAAAATAGATTATGTGAATAAATCCAAATCTTGGAAGAAATAATGGCTGTTTGAGCTGACAGATAAAGTGTGGAGAAACTGATTATCCTGCATAACTTTGAAGCTTTCTTTTCTTCACCATAAGGACCTGTAAGTATCTGATTTCATACCGATTGTTATATTGAATCTGACTACGGCCTCCATTCTGCATGAAGAAGCATATTACAAACATTTCTAGCAACATTTGAAGTCTGCAGGAGGGAGTGTTTGAAACTCAGGAGGCTGAGTTTGAATGACTTTTAAATGTATTTAAAACAGATTTCTGTGGATATTTTAGAGGATGTTTTCCAAAACTGCAGATATGGTTTTTTTGTTTGAAAATTAAAAGTCAAAACCAGACCTGAGGATGTGTTTGTTCAGAGAAAAGCATCTAATCCTGTTGCAGAGACAGATACCGACTGAGTGAGAGACTGCATATGGTATGGTAAACATGTTGGCTGGCTTCGGGTAAATAAGAGATAAACACAAAGCAACTGCTTCATTCCAGAATCTATTAAAAATGATTTCTCTGTGATCCACACCTGTGTTTAAAACTTACTATCAGTAAGCCTCTGCTGAAGGTTTATGTGTCTTTGCAGTGAGGAGACAATATGAGGATACATACAACTTCTGCACCCTTTCTTATCACTCTATCGCTCTCTTCTGATACACTGGAACGACCAGGCCGTATAATAGTAAAAGGCTGTATGAAATATTTAACAGCAACAGTTGAAATGGACGACTGACTTGCACCATCTCTGTATGAGCTTTCCTGTCAGTCTCAAGGGCATAAATGAAGCCAGTGAGATTTTCACCACCTGAACATCAGCCACTCACACCATCATGTGTCTCCCATAGTTTCAGTAGATATCTCCTATCTGTGACCCTGACCAGTGATCTGCATTGCTAATCAACACATCTCCAAGATGAGCTGAACTTAATGAATCGATAAACTATCTCATCTGTTGACCACACATTACTGGCCATAGAGCCTGAAGAAGACATTATAGTTGGTGTTATGTATTGAATCACACATGGATAGATATTAATTGGAAGTATACAGACATTATCATTGTGGTAAAGGTCAATACAAATGCTACAAGGGGCAGGAGTGTGCAGAAGTGAATAGTAAGGATGGCATTCAGCTGGAAAACCATGTTTCAACCCTCTATGAAGAGTCACTCCACTGATATAACCTTTATTGAAGCCTTGGGTGGTGAATAGCAAATGTCAGCTGCTTTAAGACTCAAATTAGAGCAAAACAAACTAGAAGGGCTAAAAAGTAAAAGTAAACACAGCATACAAATATCAGAAAGCTTGCATTTGGATATGCACAAAATTGCAGCCAAGTTAACTTATGTTGATTAACAGCCAAATTAATAGCAATTGATTGCTTTAAGCAAGCACTTTCAACTAAATGTCACTGAAATGTTGATTCTTTATTTTTAGCTATCATGCTCAACACCAAATATAATCATGGCAGGACAAAAGAAAATGAAGTTCAAACTTTGTTTTCCAAAACTAAACAACTTTCCTCCAGTCATATCTCTAGACTTGAACTAAATCCAAAATCTGATCTCAGTTTCCTTCACAAATGGGCTGAAAGACCTCGAAGAGTGAAGTGCCCCAAAGACAGAGAGCCAGACCAGGATATGACTGTTAGCCAATAACAGACTACAGTGTTGTGCTTCAGTAAAGCTGCTGCAGTCAAAGTAATAAGCAAAGGAGAAAATGATGTCTTCCAACAGTACTGGGAATCCTTTGCCCAGAGCATTTTCCTGACCTTAAAATATTTTTTAAAATCTAATTTACAGAAAAAAACACATTTGAAGCTGATGTTGAACTACTAAAATGATCACAACACAAACATTTCCATGTGCCAAATTAAAGAAATTAATCTCCTTATTAGCTTTGAATTAGACCTTATGGTGAGACTTTAACTACCAAGATAATATAGAAAGTCAGAGATCAAAGGAATCAGAACAAATGGAGTACCAGCCTTGCTCAGTTGCATTTGTCACCCCATGAGGCAACAGATTTAAGTGGTAGTGAACATAGGAGTGTGACACAAAGACTAGATCAAAAGTGTAGTGTCACACCGATGCACATACGGAAATTCTCTCGCTTCAAAAATAATGATCTAAGAACAAAAATCTGAAGTTCTGTGTCAAGGCTGAACATGATAAGAAATGGAAAATAAAATGCAAGTCATTTAACAGCCTGTGAGAAACTCAGATTAATATTTTTTTTCCCTGTGGATTGTCATTTTGACATAGAAGACGGAACTTTACATTCTGGCTCCTAGCACCAGTCAATTTCCACTTTTTCAAACCATGACAATGATCTCTCCCTAACTTTAAAACTCTGTTCACTCAGAAATTAGTTTTGCTTATTGTTACTTCACTTGGATGTGAAACTTTCAGAATGACATAGAATGATGTATGGTCCAGTGTGTAGCTTGGTGTGAGAAACTGAAAATGAAAAATTGAAATTGCCAATATGGTGTATCCACAAGTTACACTTTTAAAATGAAAAATAAAGTATTTGCATATTTATTAAATGAGGATTTCAATATTGGGAATGTCATTTCAAGATTTTTACAATGAGGTAATGGAATGTCTTTGTGTGGAAAAAACATATCAGCCACAAATAACTATCCCCAAGCAAAACATGCCAGACTAAAAATGATGTCTTTATAAGGTTATGGACAGTGAAATCCATTTTAATGTGTTTTTGTGTTTTTTTTATTAACTCGGAGGTGTAAATCAAAAGCTGATAAAATCTTAAGATATTCTCCTCTACAATTTTCTCAAGCCGCCCTAAAACTAGCCAGCAGTAGGTATTATGGCTTTCAGTGCAAAACAGTCCGTTTAGAACAGCCCTAAAATGACGCGTTATACACTCATGGTGAAATGAACCATCTTTGCAGTATTTTGAGCTGAAGTACTGAAAAACACACTGTGAAGACATGTGACTTGAATTAATTTGCTCAAAACAGACACAATATGCGACCTTCAAACAAATTAATCACAGCATTAAAACTACTCGTCTAATACTGTGTAAACCCACCTCAAGCCGCAAAACCAGCTGTGAATCATCGACGCATGGACTCCACAGGACCACTGAAGGTGTCCATTGGTATCAGGCACACTCCAATATGTCTGCAAAAAAAGTGTGGGGGGGTGGTACGTGTTAAAGTAACATCTGCATGAATGTCAGAAAGGTTCGTCAAAGCATCACATTGCTTCTGCCACCTTAACTTCTTCCCATAGTTCATCCTACCGCCATCTCCTTCTCAGGTAAACAATGCACATATAACCGGGAATTCAAATCATATAAAAGAAAACATGATTTGCCAGACCATGCGCCCTTCCACCATTGCTCCATTATGTTCAGCTCTGACACTCATACACCCATTTCAATCATGGACAGGGGTGAGCATGAACCCGGTCTGGGGCTATGCTATGCTACTGTTGTGCAAACACTATGACCCAGTCCTCTAGACATCTCATTTTCGCTCTTGTCAAAGTTGCTCAAATCCGGACACTTGTCCATTTCTCTTATCTCTCTAATACATCAACTTCAGAAACTGACAGCGTGTGTGTGTGCTGTCTAATAAATCCCAGCCCATGACAGGTGTCACTGTAATGAGATGATTAATGTTGTTTACTTCGCCTGTCAGTGGTTTTGATGTTGTGGTTGATGAGTCTATGTGGCACACTGATCCTGTGGTTTGCTGTGGGTTTTGTAAGTTATCACAGGTCAAAAAAATCCTTTTTGACTGGTGATTCTATACAAGACAGCTTTTATTCCCTAGTGACCATAGAAATTATAGATATGGCTCTATGATCGTTTCATTTAGATAGAGACTTCATCTTGCTTGGCCAAAATAAGTACCTCAGGGTTTCCGCTACATTCATTCTGAAATTCTAAAATCCCAGCACCGCTAGTGGCAAGACTTGCCTAGAAGAATTTACCTTTCATGATGATTGACTTAAAAGATGGAGGATTTCTCATGAAATCAACATTCTTCTCCTTTAAGTTACATTTAATTGAAAGAAAGGTTTATCACACCTGCTGACAAATCACATCTACATCTGGATCATCCGTCACCTCTTTGTCATTGTGTCACCTACTAATAACTAAACGATCCACAAATTTCAGTGCATACCTACAGCTCTCAGCACACAGTCATTTGTGTAAAACACAAACAAAAGAGTGGACAAACACAACCTGTGGGGATTCAGTGGAGCACAGAAGCTCACCACTGTGGTATGTTAGTTAAAAAAATCAATCTGCTATCCAGAAAACTGTGTAAAAATCTAAAATAAACACATACAGATGATGCAGAGGAGAAATAAATAAAGAGCAGGTTGGTATGATTCTTTTTGCTCTCCAAATGTTCAAGATCAAAATTAAAAGAACTGCTGAGGCATTTAGAACAGTTTTTCTAGTCTCATAGGCCAATTGGAGCGACACTAACCATAGATTGTACGTCAAATATGGACGTAGCCACTGAATCTGAAAAGTGAAACCAATGCAAAAGCGTCTTAAAACGGCATTATTTCTAATGGCCAGCATTGGGTGCCTCTACTGGTTGCCAGAAGAAATCTAACTGCATAGAAGTCTACTAGAAAATGACCCAGGTTCTCCCTTGATCTGTTACCTCAGTAAATATTTTCCCAGTGAGTTAATGGTCTCAAGTGTTAGCTTCAAGTAGTGTAAAACACAGTATGTTGTTTATTTTGTAAATTATGGTCCCATCTAGAGTAAAGCAGATAATAAATTAGGGCATGCTGTAAGGGCTTTAGAGCATTGGCTGTATGGGTGGGCATAGTGGCCTCAAGTCAGATCCATCCCTTGCTTGTTAAGTTTGATTTTCAGAAGACCAAGATGGTGACAACCAAAGGGAAACCTGAAGCCTCAAAACGGAAGATTACAAACCAGTGGGTTGTGTCACAGTGGCTATGATGCTGACATACTTTGTTACTGTCATAAGCTCACAAGGAAAGTTATATGGGGTGGTAGTCTGTGAACGGCCTTGGAAGAGAAGCTTTAGGCACTGAAACCACAATAGATTCTTTCCACAGATGGGGAGGGATTTTCTCCTGGGCTAAGATTAACTGAAAAAATTAATGAAAAAACAATGATACATAGTGGTCTTGCACAATTTTTGAGCAGTTTTCCTTTTATACCATCAGCACCTGAGATTTCCCTTTCATTTAAAGTAGATTCAACTCAATAAAAGCAAACGTTATCAGAGCATTAAAAGTTGTCCTTTACACTTCTCAAAGATATGCTTATTTCAATTTTTGATAATATCAGCAATTTCTTAACCAATTTTCCACTTTCAGATAATAAAAACTTTCTACAGTGGCTGTAATATGTATGAAGAGAGGATTTAAATGTACCACACAGAATTTTTGCCCTCCAGACAGATAACTACCAATGAAAGCACTTTGAGAGGTTCAAATTATGAATAGGTAACCCTGTTTGGCTCTGGTGATTGTAAGGGAAAAGCCACCATTAACATCAGTTTATTGGTTTTCTTTCAGAACAGGGTGCAGTGATCCCTGCTTGCATTAATTCATTTTCACATGTAGCCTCAAAGCAAAACTACATAACCGTGTATACACGTCTTAAATTGATCATATACATGTACAGACGACTGCTTCCCTCAGGTCATGGCTACAAATGCCATCTGATTTTCTAAGATGTAATTCTGAAGGTCAGATTTTATGAGATCACTTCACTGTAAGGATACGCTCAACTGAGAATAGTGCTCCAGGAGTTATTTTACTGTGCCACTGGAAGCTTGACAACCCCCATGACTGCATTGTGAAATGCTTGTCATTATGTGACCTCCAGCTGAATTGATATGTGTAACTTTGAAGTGTATCACTTTGCTAAATTGCTGTATAGATTCTCTGATTGATATCGTTACTTCAAATCACCACATCTCACAAACTTTAGTGGAACAAGCAAGGCAAATGTTAAAAAAGTGAGGACATGTAATAGAAAGGATGGCAGTTTGGCTGGAAACGTGTCCAATTAGTGCTTTAAAACCAACTGAGCATTAAGCAGATGAAATACTGTTTAACTTGACTAACCCTGATCCAAATATAATCTCCCCGACCAAAACCAAAGTTGTGCAAAGTTCACTCTATAACCATATAAACAACTAAAAATTATATATCCAATTTGTGGCGAACGTGAGTCTGTCCACAATATCTAATCTGCATTTCAGAGTTTGAGCTCATTTGTCAAAGTTTCATGAGACTGCATTGTCCAAGAAAACAAAGAAAGCAAGACACAGCCCAGATGCTTTCCGAGCTAGGAAGCACTCCAGTGTAATTAAAGCAGCAATTCTAATGCAACTACGTCGATGCTGTTGCTCATTACAACCTTGATTTACTTTGTACAGATTCACATTCATTATGGAGAAAGGATCATTTGTGTCTGAGTATGAATCTCACACACACACATTTATTCAGGCAGACACAAAAAGCAGCGAGAAAACAAGGTTGCATGAAAAAGCAAGGTGGTATAATGTAGATAGTGGTCGACTGATAAGAGTTTTTCGCGGCTGATACCAGTAATTAGTAGCAATCAAGGATATTCATAAATAATATTTGGAAACCATATAAATTCTATGTAAAAATAAAACTCTGGGCCTTAAAACTTGGAATAACACAAATTCCAACATGAGATTGTGTTGATATGCCTTTGATATTTATGTTTTAAATATGTTTGATTAAAATAATTTTTCAACATTTATGCTTGAATGGCATAGGGACACAAACATGCAAAATAAAATATACAGCAATTTAATGATACAAATGCTTATCAAAAAGAACATTTTTAAATGTGATTAATTTCTCTGTTTAGATGACTACATTTGGCGTTACTATGGCAGTTCTTACTCTTAATGTTATGTGGGGAACATAAGTCAGTGTCTTGTTCTGGTATTAATTTTATACCTTGAAAAGGAGAACTGATACAACAATTAATTTACCATCTTTACTTCATCTGCACCCACTCTTGCCTCAGACTGTGCCTCTGGTCCATCATTTGTTTCACTATCACACAAACACGCCAAGGTTCAAATGCATAATGAAACAAGAATTTGATAGCCTTTGTTGCCCCCAAATTAACAAACAAATCTAAGCAGTGGTATTGATATTAATATCTTGTTTTTTCATGTACTATAAACTAAAGATGTCTAATTTGGCTGTAAAATGTATTTTATTTCTGGGTTGTGTAATTACATTATACAGTAGTTTGCTGTTTTACTCCATTTCCCCATGAACTGATCTCTCACTCCTTCATTCCTGTGTTGTATGACTCTCCTCAGTTACAATCACCAGCCTTTTTTCTTATCTCCGTCTCCTCCTGTCCAATCTCGTGTTTATCTTCCTCTGTTGCTCCCCTCTCGAGACAGTTGACAGGTCTATTAAATCCTTGGCCTCCAACACTACAGAAAAAAAAGAAGAGCAGAGAAGAGAAGAGAAAGAAGATTAAAAAAAAGAAAAACATTCCTTCAAATTTTCCTCCAGCTTCACTAAGGCTATGAGCTGGCCAGCAATAAATCTTTCATTTCTTTCAGTGAGAAGCAGGAATGAGTCTCAGCACTGGGAATGGTGTGGATGTTCAGCTGCAGTATAATCAGCTCTCTGCTGAGACCGAGACAGAAAATATTCACAGTCGTAACCCCACTTTGACTCTCAACCATTCCCTGAACAATTCATGCTCCTGTTTTCAGAAGTTTTTTTAACAAGCAGCCAGGGACTTTTGGAAACAAATAAAATTACAGATTCACTTACAAAATCCAGACAAAAATCAGAGGACTTTTCTATATATTGGAAATTAACCCAGCAATGAAAGACAGAAAATATCTTCTTATGGGTGGGGCATTTTCTCTTTTAAGTGAGAAACTCAACAAGGATTTAGAGTAATAGCATTCACTTAGTACAGCTGCTATAATAATGTCTTTTCCTCTGTGCTGCTATAAAAATGCACATCCCCCCATGGTGATATACATTCAATCATCAGTCTGCACGAAGTCATGGCACCAATTCTGATGAAAGTTCCTGTGCTGATACGCCAACATCATTACAGACACGGTAACCTAGGTAGAATAAAGGAAAATTGAGTGCAATGGAGGGGATTTTGTACCTCATCTATCAAGGTCAAATGAAATCATGATATTGACGCAGATGATTATCAATAAAACATTTGCTTGATCTAAACCTCTGCTGCAATAAGTGTACATTCCAAGACAGGGCAAAAGAGATGAAATGAGCCACAGGGGAACACAACTAGGGAGTCATGATCAACTCCCCAACATAAAATAACACTTCCTCTTGTTATTTTTGAAAAAAAAAAAAAAAAAAGAAGAAATAGAATCCCCAATCAACTGATTAACTAGCAGGAGAGAAAATCAATTCAACACTGAGTCATATGAGAAGACCTCAACCTGGGGGTAAAGCTCTATATAAACCACAAACATCTTTTATTCAAGAAGCAGTCAGATCTCTTCTCCAGCTTTTACACTTCAGCTTCTGGAAGTCACTTCCAAGTGATGCCTGACTTATGTGCACAGAGTTGAAATTAAAGTAGAACAAATGCACACAGCTCGACTGATGAGGAAGCAGTGCTTTAGTGTGGTGTGAAAACAGACTCTTAACTGCAAAGCCAGTGCACTTCTCTCTGTTTGCCACATTACACAGATGGTACAAGCATTTAAGGTGTAAATACTATCAGGGTTAGCTAGTATTTGCATACTTATCCATATGTCCCACTATCAAATAAGATTATCCTGCCTTGCAAAATCTGACAGTTCGACATATTTGGGGATTTGTGGCATGACTCAAACCGTGTCCTTCAGCTGAGCTTTGCTACTGAGAGCATATAATGACAGCCTTTTGGCCACCAGAGGGTACCGCAGATGAGAACGTCATAAAAGATATTATATTATCTGTGTCTGCATTTCAAATGAGGGCAAGACAATTTTATTTCAATGAGGCATAATTACATCAAGGTCTCAGTGGACAACTACATGATGTAGGTAGCAGTCTGCCAAAATGAAAATACGACATGAGAAATTTTAGAAAAGAAAGGTGGATGTTTGTGGGCTGCACAGTGGCGTAGTGGTTAGCACTTTCGCCTTGCAGCAAGAAGATCCCTGGTTCGCGTCCCGGCTTTCCCGGGATCTTTCTGCATGGAGTTTGCATGTTCTCCCTGTGCATGCGTGGGTTCTCTCCGGGTACTCCGGCTTCCTCCCACAGTCCGAAAATATGCTGAGGTTAATTGATTATTCTAAATTGCCCGTAGGTGTGAATGTGAGAGTGCTTGTTCGTCTTTGTATGTGGCCCTGCGACAGACTGGCGACCTGTCTAGGGTGTCCCCTGCCTTCGCCCGAGTCAGCTGGGATAGGCTCCAGCCCCCCCCGCGACCCTAGTGAGGATTAAGCGGTGTATAGATAATGGATGGATGGATGGATGTTTGTGCCAAATTTGTGCAGAAACACAATTAGACCAATAGGGGTAATTAAATTTAAAATTTGAGGAAGGTTTTTATGAAGAGATGCGACATATAAAAACGTTAAAGTGCCCAAAGGGAATCATAACCAGCATTTTTGTCCCACACATCATCTGCACCTTTCTGATCAGAAAAATAACAATCTCATACTGCACACTGGTGAAACTCAGTTTATATCGAATGTGAATGGGATCTTTCTTCAGTATGAAAGGATCTACAGCTGCTTACTTGACTGAGCAACATTAGTTGTTTGCAATGGGGAATTTCATATGCTTGTGAAAAAATTAAAGCATTAAATCCATGTGACAAATTTTATGACCTGTACATTTTGAATAAATCTTATATTTAAACATATCTTGAACTCCTGCTCGTTCTGTAGGGCTCAACAATTAAAAGTATGCACAAATGCATGGCAAGAGTGTCAAAATCTGACCTGAGTGCAAGCGAAGTAGTTTTTCAAATACAAAATCATACATAGATAAAAAACCTGTCAATGTTCACAAGAGAAAAGTACAAAAACGTTACAAAACACAGCACTTTCCCTCCAGTATATTGTTTTATATGCATTCAGTCTTATATAAGTGTCCATTTGTCTATACAGGTACAACTAAATTCTATTCTCGACCTCTTTAAAGCGTTTACTTACCCCTCTCTCGTCAGTGCTGCGTGCATTCAGTTCAGTTCTCCTCTCAGGAACAATACCGGGAGAGAAACTGGCTGTGAGGCTGCAGCATCCCATTGACTGTTTACGGCGACCCTCCCACCTTGACCTCGGTCAGTCTCACATAAACACCGAGTCTCCGCTCCGCTCCTCGGCTTTCCCCTCCGTCGTGTCGGTGGGGTCAGTGCGGCGGAGTCTGACGGAGAAGACGAGGAAGAGAACGGAGATAGTCGGTGGTTGGAAGGAGGAGCGGAGAAGGAGGACATTTCACGTTGACTTACAGAGTAATGGTTGTTTATATTTGTAATATTTACAGAGCAGCTGCGCGTGCTGCTGCCAGCTCTAATCCTATTGGATGTGGTTAATATTAGGGGGCGGGCCAAACACTATGTTTATATTTTTGCTTTCAATATTTCCACAATTTGAGGAGACAAATTTGCTTCCTGGTGAAACGTTTATATAAGGAAATTTTTAAAAAAAATGACATTTTAATTTCTTTTAAGTGTTCTGTTGTTTTTCTTTTTAATAAGACCAACAACTTTTTAGCTTAGCCCAGCATCGACACTGGCTTAGCCTAGCACAAAGACCGGAAACGGCTAGCCTGCTAGCAGTAACTTCCTGAATTCCCCCAGGTTGCTAGTGAAATGCCAAGAAATAGTGCCCACAATCCCTATAAAATTCCTGACAGACAAACAAATGAGAGAGTCTGGTAATGGATTTTTATTTTATTTTTTTTTTTACATGGATTTATGTTATCTTTGGTCAGAGACAGGCTAGCAGTTTCCTTGCCTCTAGTGTAAACTAAGTGCTAAACTAATCTAAGCTAATCAGTTGTTTACATAAATCATGCATTGGCAGACCCACATCAGATGAAAATAAAGTTGTTGTGTTTTTTTTAGTTTAGTTTTGTCTTCACCTTGCTTTACATGTCCAAACATGGTATGTGCTGGACGACACAACATGGGCAGAATGAACAATCAGCACCGTAACTAAGCATTTCCACTTTGACACTGCAATGTACTGCTAATTATATAAAACAAAAAAACAGCAATTAATTTTCCAAAACTGTACCATAATGAATTGGTGTCATTCAAAAGAAAAACAAAGAAAGCAAAAATAAAAAAACAACAAAAACAAAACAAGACTGTACTAAATACCCCCTGCCAAAACACAACAATAAAAACAACCCAACACATAATACTGTTACCTCCAAAACACAAGTAACGGCTAATATAATGCCACCTCAACAACTGGTTCTCTACTTGGCAAGGTGTCACAAAATATAGGGATATTGACTGAGAATCTGTTACAGAAAATGTTTTTAGCTACATTTTTTGCTTTTTGCTTGGGAAATACACAATCTTTTCACCTCCTAAAACCAAATGAATAAATAATCATAAATAAAAAAATAATCCATCTCATCTGGCCTCTAAAATCTATAAAATAAGTTGTAAAATTGTAGCTTATAACACACAACCACAATGATTCCGTTAGGTGTGATGGGAGGTTGTAAGTAATCTTTCCTTTATTTTAAGGAGTCACAAAATGCTGCATACCAATTCAATGGTATGTATTAGTAAATGCGTAGAACAAAATAATATAGAAGACATTTATTTGAGTTAATGATTCACGAATTTGTGCACCAAACTCAACATGATTCAAACTTTCTTCATTCAGCTGCACTTCAGAAAGATACTGTGTATCTGTCAAGGGCAGTTTCAGAAAGGTTTGACTTACTTAATATCACGAGTTAATGTTAATATGAAGCAATGAGCTTTGCCTTTTATCAATGCAGATCAAGTTTTGTGACATGTCTTGTCGGTTTTTCATTCACTGTGATGGATTACATTTAATGACATTTTTTAAAATTGATCCAGAGGTGTTAATCTATTTGAAGTTGAACACAAATAAATGAGTCCATGTTGCGAAACTGATTCAAAGACACCAGACCAAGAAAAACTGTCAAAGCTATCATGATTAAGTTCAATGATTTTTAAAAAAGGAGTCACTTTTGAGCTACTATTTAAGCTGATGAGGCTTACTGTCACTGGGGAAAAGCAAAACACCTGACGAGAAAAGAAAGAACTCTGATTAAAATATAAATGATCCTCAACAAGAAAAAGCAGAGTAGCTGCCTCAAAAGCAAACCAGTCAGACTGTATGTCTACAAATGCACTCATGAAAAGAATGTCAAATCATTACTTTGATCAAAATGAAGCCCGGGGCTGTGGTTCATACATCAGATATGCCGATGCATTAATAACCATGACTGTTTGGCCCCATTTGCTGAGATTTATTTGAAAATCAGATTTGGATTTTTTCCACAAATACATAAATTACCTACAATGGCAGCAACTCACTATACTAATAGTTAACCAAATAACTTAAAACACTGGTAGGAAAGAGTGGTATTAATCAGTAAGTTCAATGATTGAAGAACTTGAACTTCATGTTGGGCTTATACTGTACAGACTTGAAAAAGAAAAACAGAATTCACCAACAAATGACAATATATTATTATAGATTTGAATGCCTATCCACTTCCTGCCAGCCACAACATGAAAGTGAGATATCCATGCAGGGTGCAGCAGTAATTATAATAAACTAAGATATCTGAAACTGAAATGGGCCATTGTGCATACTGCCTGCTTTTACTGTTTGTACTTTTCAAGCGTTTTATACTTTTAAAATCTTAAATGCATGAGTTCTCCTTATAACAAAGTATTTCTAGAAATCAGACTATATCCAAACTTCATTTACATGTGGTGGATGGAGTACTTAAACCTCCAGCAAATGCGCAATCCTCAAAAAGAAAGTTTTTTTTCTTCATTTAACTACCCATCCTTTCAGATATCCAGCCAATTTATCCCAAACTGGACTTCTTAAAAGCCATGCTCCTTAGACGACTAGGGGGATGAGGAGGAGGAGGTGGTTCTCCTCATTTGAATTTGCAGGAGCATCTGAGCATTCTGCAGAAAGAAATATTTCAGGTCACCAGGGCAGAACACATCCATTGAATTTCTGATTAAACTGATTCAGTATTCTAGGTTATTGGGAAGGTCAATCTCTTAATCAATACACTGTAATTAAAATTCACTTTCTTTTTTACATCACAAAGAACCTGCATGATGGTGGTGGAATGAGGCGAAAGTCATTACTTGGAATACTTTGGAATTACAAATATCATATAGATTAGAAGAACAGCTCCAGCAGAAAGGACAATCTGATTCCTGTATATTAAAGAGTTCACCTATACTGTAGCTCTAGGGGACAGAAGTACACAGTTTCAACCTTTCTGTACAGCATTTTATGCAATGTAAACTTGGTGTTATGGCTTTACACAGGTCAGTGTGAAAACAGACGTGTACAAAGTCATCTTTTTTTTCCAATATAAAATAATGCTTGTCCACATGGGTCTGCAAGCTTCAAGCAGGGTTTTTTTTAGCAGCTACTTGACCATAAAGGCCTGATTGGTGCAGTCTCCTCTGAACAGTTGATGTAGAGATGTGTCTGCTACTAGAACTCTTTGTGGCATTTATCTGGGCTCTGATCTGAGGTGCTGTTAACTTGTGATTTCTGAGTCTGGTGGCTCGGATGAACTTATCCTCAGCAGCAGAGGTGACTCTTGGTCTTCCTTTCCTAGGACAGTCCTCATGTGAGCCAGTTTTGTCGTAGCACTTGATAGTTTTTGCGACTGCACTTGGGGATACATTCAAAGTTTTTGCAGTTTTCCAGGCTGACTGACCTTCAGTTCTTAAATGATGGACTGCTGTTTCTCCTTACTTAGCTGATTGGTTCTTGCTATAATACAGATTCTAACTGTTTTCAAATATGGCTGTCAACTGCGTACCAACCTGACTTCTGCACAACACAACTGATGGTCCCAACCTTATTCAGAAGGCAAGAAATTCCATAAATTAACCTCGACAAGGCACACCTGTGAAGTGAAAACCATTTCAGGTGACTACATCATGAAGCTCATTGAGAGAAGGCCAAGAGTGTGTAAAGCAGTAACCAAAGCAAAGGGTGGTTGTTTTGAAGAATCAAAAATATATAACATGTTTTCACTTGTATCACACTTTTTTGTTTACTACATAATTCCATATGCATTCATTCAGTTTTGATACCTTCAGTGAGAATCTACAATGTAAACAGTCATGAAAATAAAGAAAAACTATTAAGTGAGAAGGTGTGTCCAAACTTTTGACTAGTAGTGTATATACAGAATATAAGACTCAGGAATTTAGTCCTCTTGTTATATGTTGTTTCACTGGATCATCAATCTTTTCCATCGTTTTCTCCATCCTCCCTCTCCTCATTGCAATCATGGCAAGTATATCTCCAGATGCTGCCTGTGCGGATGCTGGTATGACAGGATCCGTGCCAACGAAGCCCGAGCGGATGACAGAACCAAACACTTTCCAATCTTTCACAGACACACAGCCACTTCATGCTTCTTCAACTCCACGACCCACGCTCAACACAGTGCCACTCATCCTTCACCACACTTAGGAGTACAAGTAAACACCGACACCCTCAAATTGCGACTTCAATGAAGGCAACACCTCGCTAATCACACTACCACTGCATGGTGCTTTCCGAGGCCTGGCATCAACACTGGCAGCATATGGAGTGGGTGCTGTAGACATACCTACATCCTACATCAGTGGTGGCATTAGAGAAATCCATGCTGTCACTGGTTGCAATGATCGCAATTAGGATGAAGAAAAACCATGTAACGGGCTGATGGTTCAGTGAAATAACAGGAGGAGTAAATGTCCTTGTCTCCTCCCACACATTAATACACATGCAGGTATAAAAAAATCCACTTGGCATTCCTTAAGGGATTGAGTATAGCACAACAGGGAGGAACTTAAAGATGCAGGAAAACGCACGTGCACGTACACGCACAGCCACCGTTTTTATTACTACCGATATGACACTGTATTCAGTTCACGGCAATGGGTGCCGTAAATTTTCCTGCTTCTAGCCTGAAATGGATTTGACCTTGCACTCTCCCTCTCACGAAAAGCATGTCAATGCCTGGGCATGGTTACATAAAGTGGCTCCAACCTGCTTCACACTTGGTGGTACGTGTGTGAATCTTCCTTACACAATAAATACAAGACAATCCAATAGTCGACTGCTTTAAAAATGAATGCTTGTCGAGAATCCGAACGTTTTCGTCTTTTCCGCAGCCTCTCTATCCCGTAACCACCCCTCCTTCCCCGTCTCTCGTCCATATACCATCTATCTAATCCCCTTGACTGAAGAGCAGAAGACCCAGTGGCTCCGGGGTGCGAAACAGGAGGAGAAGTAAATTAAAGAGAGGACAAGAGATCACAGAAGGAATGAAAAAGAGGAGAGTGGCTCTTGAGTTGCACACACAGACAGTCGCATAGAAATGAGAGCAGCTAAGTGCAAAGACAGATTAATAAAAATCAGTGCGATAGTTTTAATTAAAAACCTTTTATTATTTAGACAAAATAATTAAGTACTATAACAAAAAAAGTTCAGGACAGAGATAAAAAGCTGCTTTGAACAAGTGAGCACCTACAGCAGATGATAAGCCCCACATTTCCTACTGAGTTAAGCAGTCTTTTCAGAAATCTCAAAAATGATGACATCTGTTTTAAGCCCCCATATTCTTCGAGCCAGTTGAATATTCATCCCACAAACATGAATAAAACCATATTAGAAACTCATATTTAGCAGTTTTTATCAACACAAAAAAATCATCACTTTACCATAAACAGCATGTAATAAAATAAAAAAAGGCGAAAAACAAACACAATCCCTCAGTATTCATTTTCAGTTCCAGAATGTAGTTAAATTTTATTTGCGTTTCATGGCTGTAGCCTGAAGTAACTGTCACCTTCATCTGATTTTGGACTGGTGTCTTAACAGTCTACCTGCTTACAAAAAGTCAGTTTTATCAGTGCCACTGGCAGTCAGGACAGAGTGATAACTCATTTCCAGACAGAACCTGAGGTAGCTGAGGTGAGCAGCAGCAAACTGCAGCACGGGAACTAAGA
This sequence comes from Amphiprion ocellaris, assembly GCF_022539595.1. Lineage (NCBI taxonomy): Eukaryota > Metazoa > Chordata > Actinopteri > Pomacentridae > Amphiprion > Amphiprion ocellaris. Next base: position 18,637,434 of record NC_072774.1, read on the forward strand.
AATACAAACAAATCCTCAATCAGAGAAAGTGTGCTTCGCTCAAAACCCCTAAGCGGTAGAGCAGCACGTGGATGATGATGATGATGATGTTTTCTGGCCATGACTAACAACCCTCCACAGCAAAAGCTTAAAATAAATCAATATCTAATCCTAACATTAACCTCAAAAGACACTATGAAAGAGACATTTTTCCACTTTGACAAAAAGCTAAAGATCTGTGGAGAAAACATTTTGATCACTGCAGATCTCATGAATATCAAGTCAAAGTCCAAGTAAAGGCATTAATGAACAATAATTGGTTTATTGCTTCTATTATATGAAGTGAAAAAGAAAGAAACTGTGTCTATGGCTTTTCCCATTGCTTCTCCATCAGAATATAAAGTGTGAGTGTGTTCTTGCACTCTTTTGTGTGTACATACAGTGTCTTGTTCAGGGGACAACAGTATACGGCTGATAGGGCAGCATCTTCTGTCGTTCATTGATTGCGTAAATCCATGCGGGTTTGACAAAGTTCAGATTGCTGTTCTCCATCAGCGCCTGTGATGAAAGGGAGGGTGAAAGTGAGTCATGAAGTTGTCTCCTTGCGAGATAGGAAGAGGGGCTTCAGATTGTATTGCCAAAACTGCCAATTTAGTGGCTGAAAACCAACTCTGATCCACAATTTCATAAACATTGAAAAGGCTCTTGTAACTAAGATGGCAGAGTTTTTACTGAAAAGGTCGAAATACATGGGTTCCCCATTTGATTCACTGCATTTATTTGATGACACCTTGCAAAATGAGTTTAAAAAGTGCTTACTGCTTAAAGGGAAATGCTTAAAAAGTCTGTGCCGATAGTGTGTTAGGAGTAGCATGTTCAAAGGGTGCTCTTTCCTCTATGGCTTTTTGAAAAGGGTTTTGAGCTGTGCACTTTGTATAATAGAGCAACACTTAACACATAGTTTTGTGAATCAAAATTGTCTTTTCTGTGGGAGTGAAAGATAAAAGCATGTACAGACATAAACACAAATGTTCAGTCATGTTGCTTTAACCCTGAGATGCAGAAGTGGGTCAAAAATGACCCGGTGAGGTTGTTTTCTTGCAATCTTTGTAATGTAATTTTTTTTACATTACAAGCTCTTTATCACTGATACTATCATACAAGAGGTGATGCACAAACTTGGAGGGACGGAGAGTAGCAACAGCTGGAGGAAAAGAGTGGAAAAATGTCAACAAAACGGACATTCTTCTATTGCTGTTTTGCGTAATATTTGTCTTTTTCAATCATCAAAATGTTCAAAACTAGTTATAAAGTGAAAAATAAACATTTTTTAAACATGAAATCATTCTTGTGGACAAAATATAATAGAAACAATAATACAAATGATTATTCTTAACCAAAATGACAACAATAGCATAAAAACACATTGATTCTGATACAGGTCATTTTTGACCCACTTACGGAAGAGTATAGGGTTCAATCACTCATGCATCTAAGGGTTAAGTGGCTGTGGCAGTCAAATAAACTAAATATCAAAGAAAGCAAGAAAAGAGGACTCACATCTTCAAAAGAGTCATGCCACCCTTCACCCGTCACCACAAACTGCACCTTCTCTGTCATGTAATCCTCGATGGCGCTGAAGTGAAGAAAATTGTTAACATTGTTATTATAATTGCACAGACTATGTCTTGTTTTATTGTAAATGATGGCAAAAGTTGTAGCAGGTTGCTTCTAATACAGAAAAAGGTTGTCTCACCCGTTAAACGCAACAATGTACCGTAACAGTAGTCGCCTCTCATTGTTGGGGAATTTACCGTAGAGGAAAAAATGCTTTCCGTTTAGGAAGTCTGGAAGAAATAACAAAATAGGAAGAGAGAGATGGAGAAGACTGCACTATATGGTGGAGGAGTAATTATACTGACAAAGGTGAGAAAGCACCAAAGAAAGCAGAATACACATGGATGTTGATATTTGTGTGTGGCCATCCAATTACTTTGCGTCCGATGAGGAATGGAGGACATGCACTCCTGTAACGGGAACAGGAACAACAGAGGCAGGAAAACACTGAAACAAGGAAGACAAACCTGGCAGCTCAGGGATGGGATGATCCTCTTCAGCTTCAGCGTCTGTGTTTTCATCTGTTGACCCCCCATACGGATCCTCATCCTTCACTGTTGTTCCTTTTGCTGTCGCTTTCTTCTGTCTGCTCTCTTTTTCCACCCTTTCACAGGGACAAAAAATGTAATGGTACACATTTCCATAGGGTCTTTCAAAAGAAGAAAATTCCCTGCTTATCTCAAGTTTTGAAAAAATCTTTTCCGGGCGCTTGTTCTTGAAACAGTCACAGCTACATAAAGTAAATTATATTGCACTATTACAGCTAACCTACACAATTAATCAACTACATGGCATGAAAAAATGGAATAAGATGTAATTCTGCTGTTATTATGTAGTTATTGTTGAATATGACAAATTATCCAGGTGTGGATTGTCTGCCACCATATTCTTGGAATCCATTTTACCTATTTTATTGAACACACTGCCTGTGTAGATAGCAAATAGCTGATTTTGTTGGCTGTTTGGTGCTGGAAAGGTAATATAGAGAATGTTTTTTAGAGGCTTTATACTGTTGTGTTTGGAAAACAATGCAGAACAGATCGGTAATACTGAACCAAAACCACAAAGCTGTAGCTTCTAAGGTCAAAAATATGAGCAGGCAGACAGACACTACAATGACGTGTAGAGCTGAAGGGAACTGTGAGGGAAATCTGGTTCAGAGAAAAACATTTCTAGGCTTCAGAATACAACCATTATAGTCATACCTGCAACCAAAAATCCATGTCCACGCACATTCTTAGTCTTTCTGGACTATTTTCCTATAGGAGCGCAGCTGCAATGGGAAGCTTACTATAAGGTGTTTTTTTTCTTTTGTTATTGTCAGAATAAATGGAAATCATCTTAAAGAGATGACAGCGTAACATTCTCTTGATATTAACCTTCTGAGTGTCAAAACCCATCGACATTCTTGAAAAGTATCACTAAGGAAGGCATGACTGACTCAGATGTGACCTGCAGTTGGGTGACAAAATTCAGGAACTTTTGGCTGAACCAGGTTGAACTGCAGGCTGTGTTTACATGGAACAGATAGAAGACACGTGTAGAAACAAATGAAAAATGTTAACAATTAAATATCTATACTACGTAGTATCACCACTGTTTAACCGGTAATGGTAACAACAGTGGCAACTTGTGGAGAAAATGTGGCACATGTTTATTCTAGATTTTTAAAATTTTTTGTATAATACATTTTCAAAGGAATTCAGCTTTTGTTTTGTTTTGTTTATATGATGACCGATAGCCCTAAAACATTGCTTTGCCAAACAGACATTTTGAAGTTGTTTCTACTTCTAGCCATGATTGGACTGTTTCCATAGAGGTGCAATACTTATATTGCAGCGATAACTAAGTCCACAGTTATTAAAAATGTGGCAGGATCAAAAAACAAACTGCTTCAAGTTCAGACGGTAAACAGAACTCAGATGTGCTAGTCCACCTAAATGAAAAAGCTAGGAGCAAAATTAGTCCAGGGTCCTGAGGAACTCAGGCCAACTCATGCTGTGGTTAAAGTTGTGTAACCATTCTATAAAAGTTTACTCAGGTGATTTAAGAATCAAATAACAAGTCGCCATGGAAGCACAAAGACATCCACATCAACACTACAAACAGCATCGCCAAAGCTATTTGTTCTCTTTACCTCTGCAGCTCGTCCTCCGTGTCCACTGCAGATTCATCATCATCATCTCCTCCTGTGAAATGAGGTGCATATTTGTCAGTATGGTTGCATGAATCCCAAAAAGTGCATGTTTAATTAATTTAAATGCTGGAAAAGGATTTGCAGAAAACTGTGTTAATAAGTTTAGTACTTTTACAATGTATCACAAGTTTACTGCAACACAAGTTACCGTTTCTCCACTTTGGCCTTAGTTTTCAAACAAATTAACTATGATAATCAAATGCCTGACAGTTAAACCTCCATTAGATATCCAGTCATCTGGACAAAGGAGTTTAATCTTACTATCATGCTGTTTACAAGAAGCAGTAACTCCCAATTCTCATCAAATCTGGGAAAAAAGCTGGGTGAATCCATTTTTCTCTGAAACATGTGTCAGCAGTTCAATAGATGTAACCTTGATGGCAACGCCTGCCGTGACCATACAATCCTGTGTTATTGAGGGGAGAAAGAGAACAAGCTCTAATTAAAATGTCATCTCTATGTATGTGTTTGGTGGGTTAGTGCTTGTTGTCGCTCCTGACTGATACACCCTGGCACTTTACTTCTGGCCTCACATTAACATAGAAATGAGAATCATGCACAAGTCCCTTCACAGCGATTATGTCTTGCCTCTATTCTTGCTTCTCCGTCAAAAGGCATCTACAGTGCGTATGTTGTTCTTGTTCTTTTTACGGTGCCATTGTCAGCTCATCCATTTCCAAGTGCTTCATAAAGGTTATCCCTTTTGTCTCATCCCTAAGCTCTCACATCGTCCCCGGCCCCTCTCAATTCATTCAGTCCTCTTCAACTCCAGTGCGAACCTCTCTCTGTCTCTAGTTTTCTGAGACAAGAGAATGATTCACTTCCTATGAGTCACAGCCACTTAATCCCAGCTCTTGGATTTTCACAAAACAGACATAAGCCAATTTCAGGCATGGCACATGAAGACTGCCCGGTACATCAAACCGTTAAAATAATGGCATTCTGTCATTCTAGCCCTTTTCACACATATAGGTCCTGTACCCATTAATATTCCTCATGGCTGCATTCACACATACCATCCACAGTGCTGGAGAGTGCTACATTACACGCACAGTATTTGTCATTCACACGAGACTAGACGATACCCCAAGGGATGTATAATACAAGATAATGCAATAACTAATAGCAGCTGATCAGAGTGTCTAAATAATTAACAGCCCAGTTTATCTCTGATTTCTTAGACAGTGGATCTGAGAGCTCAGGACTTAAAATGCAGATGACAAAAAGTCAAACTGCAGCTGATAACCTGTGACTCAGTGTGACAACTCATGTATGTGAGGTGAATACAAGTTCCAAATGTGACCTGCTGCTGGATCCTGATTGGCCCTTTCTTCATGTCGGGATAATCTGTAGTTAAGCCTTATTAATGGACTTACTACTGTTGCTCTGTGCGTAAATGTGTGCATCTTTCTCTATAGAGACATTAGTGGATCCTACCGTTGTTTGAAGTTACACAGAAATAAACTGTTATTCTGGCTCACCTCTCTGATGTCGAAACACAGTGTGACCTGCCATCAGATCCTGGTCCTGACCGATCTGCTCTACATGCTTTCTCTGCGGTAATTTATAAATATATGTTGCTGTTGCTCTGTATGCAAATATGTTCAAATCTCTCTATGGAGACACACATGTGGATCATGCTGCTGACTGATGCTGCAGGCTTTAAACAAACTCAGAGTCAATAGTTCCAAAACAAATTTTGAGAAACAAATTTCAGCTTCTCTTAACATGTTATGTTGAAAAACACTCAAATTACATTCATTAACCTTTAAGCTGTTTGTGTCTGTTTTCGTCACAGTAAGGTTCTATTACGGACATTTCATTTTGTTGCCAAACAGATTTGAAATTGTAGAGCAAATACGTGAAAAAGGTGTGTTGTGATTTTTTCCACACAAACTGTCAATTTAGCGTCTCAATCCGGTAGCGTGACAGCTCACTTTAGACTTGTGTCATGTTGAAAATGATACAGATATGTTACTAGGTTCAACCTAGTCGGCACTACTTTTAGGGATGAGTCACCGGGATGAGCATTTTGACATACAGTTGACCCATTTTGTTATGTCACATTAACGAGACAGAGGGGATGTCTGAAGGGGGTAACACAGATACACCTTTACTTTGTCATTTATTAAGAAGCAGAAGGTTTTGTTGTTTGTTTTCAGGGCACATCCTGCCTAAATTACCAATTTAAACAGTTTAAGGGGTTGCAGACCTACTGGTAGTTTTTTTTTCTTTGAGACTGGAAAATGCTGTATAACTAATTCCCTATTATTGCAGATTTTTTGTAGTGGCCAATGTGAAAGCAGTACAGAGTAAAAGCCTGATTTATCTCAATGTGTACATACAGAGGAAAAATGTGAAACCCTCCCAAAAAAAACAGTAATTTGAGCTTTGTGAAGTTTGAGTTCTATTTTACAGTTTTCATGTCTGCTACAGACGGCCCTGTTAACTTGCTATTACTTGGGATGATTATTCTTTTACAAGAATCTTTTTCATAAATTGAAAAATTCTAATTCTCTTACCAAAATCAACAGATATACAAGGTTGTACTGAAGCACAGTGGAGCTTTGAACTAAATGCTGACCAAAGCACAGAGGTTAATTTCTGTTATATGTACACAGTATATATATATATATGCATTGTTTTTTGACCACCATCTTATTTTGGGCCACTGAGAGCCAGCGTTTGAACAAAGTCAAGGTGGCGTTCAGATCTACTCACTGAATGAAGTACTGCCAGAATGTCAATGACTGGAGGCACAAACCTACTGATGACGTCACGGGGGTTCGTTAAGCTTTATATACAGTCTTTGGTTTTTCATTTTTATGAAATATTTTGTGGACAATGTTTAAGAAAAACTAGTGGTTTAAGTTTAGCATCACTTTAAAGTGAGCTCAAAAATGCACTGAAATGAAAAAGCTGGCCTATACAACTTAGAAGAAACCATTTGTTTCACCCTTCAAAACATAGGAGAATTTAATTTTGTGAAGATGTTATTTTGCCTTCTTTATTTCCACTCCCACTGTATCCGAACTTTAAGCGCCTCTTTGATCTTAGCTGTCACATTTCAATTTCCTCTATTTCACCTTTTCATTGGGCAGTCTGCCAATTTCCTGCCCCATCATTTCACACTGTCTGTCTTTTAGTCTCAGGTGAACTTTTGGTGAACTGAAAAAACACATTTAGGATTTCGTAAGTCTGTCAGTGTGTAGACACTTTTCAGGACACTAATGTGTTTTCTCTTTCACCCCAACAACAGTCCCTATAGTGCACAAAGAAACAAAGAGAAGTGTCAATGCTGAAGATGAATGAAATGTCAGGTAAAGTTCAGTTACATGATCTTAAGAAGGCTTTCCATTGAAATTGTTTGATACTAACCCGGTTCATCCACATCAGTGGAGCCAGCATACTCATCATCTTCATCCCTCTTTTGTGGTGTCTTTTTGGGGGTGACTTGTCTCTCCTGTTTCTGTGGAGTCTGCAAGAGCAGCAGGGATGGTGACAAAAATGACTGATTTGTCATTTGATTATATTTATAGTCTAACTTATAAAAACAAATCTACCTTTGTGTTCATTTCCTCTTCGCTCTGGTCATCCACTTCCATTTCGCTTTCGGAGCTTGACTCTGCTCCATCCATCAAATACCTAGGAGAAAACAAAAAACGAGTGAACACAATGTGTCAGGATGATTAAGCGCCAGAGGGAAAAGACTGTTTGCACTATATATCTTGTTCCCAATCACTTTTACTTGTACAATGACTCAAAGTGCACTGGGCCCTTGTCAGGCAAGAGTGGAACGAAAGTAAGGTCCAAAGTGAAGGCAATATTTTTCACAAGACAAATCAATGGCCTGATGTTCAAAATATTACCAACACCTGTGCGTTATATACTCTCAAGATTACATGCTGGGTGACAACCAAATTCACTGCAGATAGAGGAAAAAATAACAGACAACACCAGTCATAAAGTAGCTCCTATCCCTGTACTCACCCAGTGACCTTTTTTTGTTTACTAGTTACTCTCAGTTAAAAGTGGCTCATCAGATAATAGTCAGACTGAATGCTGTCCCTGCTCATCTGCCAGCTTTTTCAATTTGAGTTAGACAACTTATTGCACAAAGACAAGAATTACTGAAAACACACAGCACAAAACTAATCACTTGTTCTTTAATCGATGACTGAACTTTCTCCAAAATGTAATCTAAATCTGTTCTGTTGCTTTGGTAAGAAAAGGTAATCCTTTATTAGTCCAAGGGTGGGGAAATTTACAATGTTACAGCAGCAAAGTGGATAGCAAACAAGAACTAGAAGATAAAAAGCTCAGTGGCGAACAAGAGCTGCCATTCATGCAGCCGCATCTTCCTGCTAACAAACAAACTAATGAACAAGTTTAAGACCTTGTCTGTTTGCTATACGATTCGACAATCCAATCAGCTCTGATAAAAGACAGAAGAGGTTGGGATAAAGTCCATAATAGACAGAGGGAGTATACTGTTAGAAGAGAGAGTGTGACTCAATCATTACTGCTCTCTGCAAAGGTCTAGAGGCTGTGAGAGAAATAATGTTCACATAAATTCCAGAGAGAATACATAACTGTGGTAATAATGACACAGAAAACGGATGGGATAAGCAGAAAAAGCAGGCAAGGATCATATATACACAGAATACAGAAATATATAGAAAAACAACCCCACTGCCCTCACACACAGACACAAGATGGCTACAATGAGGATATGACATTTCTCTCCACCTTCTCCATAAAGTCCCTCAAGCCTCTCTAAAGTCATCTGGACATGATCAGCTGGGAAGTGTGAAGTGCAGAGAGTTGATATGCCATCGTTATGGTGTAATCATTTCCATACACTCTGTTGGGAGACATTTTAGTGACTTATGCTTATCTTTTTCATAAAACCAAGTGTCCAGGAAATTGGAAAATGAAAAGGGACACGGTGGGCAAGGGGAGTCACACAGAAACTGCTGCTTATGATAATAAGTGTCCTTATGACAAAAGCAAAACAACAAGCTCAATCAGCTAAAATGGACTGTAGATGGGGTTTGTTTGAGGGTGGTAAACCAGTTTATACTGGAACTGAAGGAATTTTGACTGATTTCCTATTTAGAATATCATAACAAAAGACAACACTAACACATAAAAGGAAAAAAGATATTTTTCACACTGTTAATTAAATGAATTCAATAGCAAACTCATCTGTAAAAGGTGAATATTTTGTGACTCCAGACTCAGATATTTGGTGGTTTTATTAACAGTCTATCACATTCAACTGAATATCTTTTTAATTTTTATGCATTGACCAAACAAACAAAAAAAACAGACACATTCAACTGTGAGAAATTATGGACATTTTACCACAATTTTTTGACATTTCATAGACCAAAGGATTCATTACTAATTAAAGTTGAATCTCAGATGAATAAATAAAAATATTTGTTAGTTTGTAGGGCTAAATTGTACTAAATTGTCAGCGACTGTGCCTTTCAGTAAGGCTGCACATAATGTCACTAAATATTTTTAAATGAAGCGGAAATATATTTACAGTTTCTGCATGTTTGCGGCATCTCAGCTGCATGTCATGTATGCCAAAAAATTCTACAAATATTTTCTGTATATTGGCTCTTTGCAGTTTCTGAAAATATCTTTTCTTCTTTTCAGTTTTCAATTAGTTCTCTTCCATTTTTAGATGGAAACTGAGCAGTCGAGATTTAACGTCTCATCTGCTTTTGCTTTAAATCAGTCAGTCAGCATATCATTTTTCTTACAGAATCATATGAGAAAACATTATGCTTACTGTAGCTATGACTAATCAGCAATTCTCCATCACTGATGAACCTACTGATTCTTTTCACACTATGAAAAATGTCAAAAATATTGAAAATCAACCATGGCACATTCACAGAGCCTGAGGCAACATCTTCTAAGTGCTCCTTCGGTCTGTCCAGCAGACCTAAATATCATGTACAATAGCATATGGTAATGCATGCAAAGCCAGCAAATCTTTACTTCTGAAGAACTAAGGTCAATAATTGATTTCATTTTTCAAACTTGTGGGGAGTTCATTTCATATTTATCAACAAATCAACAATTGGCTTGAATCTGAAGTTAAGTTTAACTGTCTACAAAACAACGTTGTTGTTGTACAACTGAAGATGGAAAAATATTACAGAAAAAATCCTACTTTGTCAAAAGTAACTAATTTGCAATATCAAAGTTGAAACATTCAAAACATTTTAGTACTCCTATTTTGATCTTGTTGAAACTCTCATCCATTGCTCATAAAATACAAAAGTCTATTTGTGAAATGCTCTGTTTGCTAGTGATGACAAAGGAACGTTGTCACTTAACGCAATTCTACATTTTTGTAGAATATGGCTTCAAGATGCAGTTCACACTCTAAAACTAGAGTTGCATGCTTAAGGTTTCTGTATGCCAGCATGTTTTCTGTTCTGTTAATCACAGAGTGATTGTGCTGATTTTGGCTCCAACACCAACGTCCTGTTTGGATGTTGCAACAGAGCATTGAAATATTTATCATCATCATATTTAGATAGAAGAGAATTGAAGATTTTTATTGTCAGTTTCTCTATATATCCAGGACATACAGAGGAACCTAAAAGACGTTTCTCTCACTGCTTTGTATTAGCGCCATACATTTATAAAAGGATCAAAATACAACATAAATAAAATAAAGTAAAATAAATAAAAATTAACCCATGAACTGGCAGTAGTGCAGTTTATTAAGGTGATAATAGTGCAAATATTGTAGCAGCTTATTTGGTTCCATTCAGAGCTGCTTGAGTGCTGTCTGCTTACTCCTATTTCAGTCTATTTCTGCATTCTCACTAATGGAGTAACAAATATGGAAAAAGTACTTCTTAGGTAATGTTACAATCTCATTAATATATAGGCCCACACTACACTGGGCGCTGAACAAAGCTGTGCATTTGTTTCCAGATGCTCAGTAACAAAGTGCTTGTGGGCATGATGGAGCAACAGTTTGAGAGTGAGTGTGCGTATTTGTTTGGGTACTTATCATCATCAAAGTAAGTGGTCCCTTTAATTACCCATAGCAGATGCAGCTTTTAAATACAGGATACATCATCAAAGCTGCGCACTCCACACGCTGCACAATAGCGGTGTTGGGCAGGGGAATGGATTATTCGTACGACGAGAGAAGGGGGAGCATACTGGGGGAGGATGGTGTGAGAGATCTTTGGCACAATCAGAAATTGACAGAGAAAGATGAGCATAAGGGAGGATGACGACACAGGCTGAGGCCAACTAAGGATCAGATTTGATAAAACCTCAATGGTACGTGTCATCGCTCCTCAGCAGGATTTATTTAAAAAGCTTTCCTGCCTCTCTTTCACGTGGCTCATATGCATACTGCAGTTTTCTAGAGAAATCTCGCCCCATCACAACCCAGACCACTTTCATTTCTGACTTTGACGAACCAGCATGAGAAAAAATTAATTAACTCATTTCTGTCCACTCATCTTATCTTCCTGTTGGAACCGGATGACAATAATCTCTCTGAAATGACAGTCACAGCAAAATACCTAATTATTATAACTGCAGGAAGGTGCATTAATTACATGTGTACTCAAACAGAGCTGTAACCTGCCAATTTTTTCTCATGGATTAGTTTGTGAATTGATTGTGCAATTTAAACAGCGTTGGAAAACCTAAAAATAGAGTTTGATTTTTTGAAAAAATTGAACAGACTTGTGTTGTCCAAACTATATTCAACTAACTATCATTTTAGACCAAAAAAACACATAATCAGCCACGTTTCAGCCCTAAACTCATAAGTATTACGTAGGTGATACAACAAAACATAAACCATTATAACTGTAGTGCATTTTAAAATCACACAAAAAGACCATTATAAAATCACAGCATGTGAACAAATGCAGGCATAAAAATAAAATGATTGAAGCATATTTTAAAATGCGCACTGGCATTTTTGAGCAATTCAGAAATAGGCAGTGGGTGTGTAATTTGATACAAACACCCACTGGGTTTAAATAGCGGCAGAGCTGGTGACAGTCGTCAATCACTTGTGCAGATACAGCAGCTACAAGATAAGACTTCATACCATCCACAGATGCAGTCTGTGTGAAAACTGTGTGCACTAATTTCCCCTGAAGTCATTACTTTTCAAATCCCCACTGGTGAGGGGAAAATGACTTCAAAGCTTCCTCTTGCATCCACTAATTCTAAATGTTGTCACAGCACTGCAGCGCTAGTCAGCTCGTTTACGCAGCGTCATTGTGGGCATTTTGCAACAAAAACAAGAGTATGTGTAGCAAAGTGGAATATTCATTACTGTTTTCATAAAATACTGTAAAATAATATCAGCAAACAGTATTCTCACATTACCCATCACATTTTCCTGGGATACTTCTACTATGCATTGACTTCTACTACAACTGAAATCAAGAGATCATGTTTTCCTTGGATTATATTTAACCAACGGACTCCTAATGGTGAATTGTATATTGCTGGACTCTATCAACAGTTGCTGTTGTTTAAAGTTGAAGAATGACAACTAGAAATGACTAAATTCAGCATTTTACACATGCCTCATATTCTAGTAGTTAATATATGTTGACTTTTTGACCATATTATTCATTTTACTACTATGCTTTTATTACATTTGTTGTTTTTCCTTAAGTGGATATGGGATTTTTAATGTTTTTATTATTTTAACTGGTGGTGTTATATTGATTCATTTTGTAACTCTTTTACCATGTTTAACTATTTTTCCACTTTTGCTTTTCTGGTCTTTTGTCTTTCTGTTTGGACTGACCGGCCGTGTGTTGTTTTATAGTGTTCCAGGCTATCTTTTTTTTTTTTTTTGCCCTGTCTGTAAAGCACTTTGTTTCATAAAGTGCTATATAAATGCAGTTATCTCTTTTTTGACATAATCACAGTCTAAAGACAGAACTTTCTTTAAGTGCTCAAAGCAAAATAGCACATGACTAACGCACTTTTACTCTGGGGTCTTAGTACAACACTGTGCAAATAATGTGCAGTCAGACACGAAGCTATTCTTTAAAAAGACATACACAGTTGTGAGGCAGTGAATTCCCTCTTTGTCAGTCAGGTAAAATGTCTGATCTCTATCAGCCACATGCTTCAACTCAGCACTTATACAATAGACATTGTAGCATGCAATAGACAGGTTGTAAGTCGAGCTGAAGTTACCATAGCAAGCTACATTCGCTCTGCTTCTATGCTTCTGGCTGCCCAGTTAAAAGGTGCCCCAAGTGGCTTAGAGCTGTGAAAATAAGTAACAATAATTACTCTCTATCTATCCTGATATGCATTTCATTTTCAAGCAGAAATATTTGATTGTTTCAGGTGGAAAAATATGAGAAATAGCTGCTCTTACATTATTTGTATAATATCTTAAATTGGAATTTTTTTGGTTCTGGATTGCTTGTTGGGAAAGAAAATTATTGATGCCATTTTGGGCCCTCAAAAACTATTTTTGTAAATAAACAATTAATTAATGGATAATGAAGAAGATATTCGCCAAATTAATCAGTCCTAAATATAATCATTAGTTCCAGCCCTGGAGAGGCCATTCAAAATGAAACTGCCTCTTTTGGTATCATCTATATGTTTCACCAAATCAAAAAAAAAATGGGTACATTAGAAGACAAAAGCAGATTCAACTCAGAAATCCCACTAATTCTATATCTGAAAGCGGATAAAGAAAGAGGATATTGCCAATACCATATCTAGCACAACACTAGACCTCCATATTGGGGATCCTACATTTGAATTATATTAAAAGACTCCTGACACTAATGAGGTCAGTAACCCCAGATAACCTGGTTGGAAACTGATTCATATTCCAACCAGACACAATCATTATGAAAGTACCAAGTATGAAAGATATCCTTAAATGATAAGACAAAGCTTTTTACAGTACAGTAGAATTCCAATTAAGTTGGACGCTCCATTTTCTGAGATGAGCATTCAGCTCTACATTATTCAGTAGACAGAAATTTGTGTGAAGCGATGACAGAAGACCTTGATGTTGTAAAAGCTCTCCTCTATAATGAGGCATATAATTAGACAGCCGCTGGAGCTGGGTGGGTTGAATTTGTGATCACAGCAGGGATCGTTTGTTCAAGGTTACAATGTTCTCTGTAGCAAGTGGTCAACTCTGCCGTGAAGTTTATATTTTTGGACGCTTCTATCAGAGTGTGTGCGGTGCACAGACCATGTAAATATTCAGACATGCCTTAAGAGAAAGTGTTAATCAGATGTGGATTTTTACATTGGATACATATTCCATTTTACACTCAGGCTGTCGCCATGTGGACGTGTCCTTTAAGGAGATATTGAATCCCATCCAGCTGGTTCTGTGACCAGGCATGAGCACAGTCATCTCTACAGGTCTGAAGGTCTAATCCAGTGTCATGTAATTTCAGCATTAATACCATATCAGCAACTGTTTCCACTTCATCCCCCTCTCTTACCGTTTATAGGAGATCTTCTGTTTCCTCTTGTGGCAGTCCATCACCCACTCCTTGCGTACGATGATGCCACCTGCTGACTTCACCTGGCTGTACTTGGGGGTGTTAGCAAAGGCACAGCTGGAGATTGATAGACAGAAACAGATGTGCACCCACATGCATGCAAACAGACACAAATAGACACAAGTGGTTACATCACTGGAGGGAAGTGGCAAGGGCAATAGTCTGCTCTGATAGCAGAGCATCAAAATGCAATCAAACTACTGAGAGTGCAAACAAGGTTCTTATACCAAGAAGAGATAAAAGCATATCTCATGAAGGAACATCTCTGGAACAAACAGGAAAGTATCAACTAATAGAAACTTTAAAGACAGGGTAATATGATCATTGATCATGATATTAACATTGTCTGTGTCAGATCACACAGCTTAAATGTCCCTTAAACCTGAGTCAATATTTCTAGTCAAAGCAACTGATAACATTCTATAATATTATGTTTCATTGTACAACTGAATTTGTTTTTTAAAGAAACCTGTCAAGAAACTGTTTACTCCACAATGATAAAGTTTTCTTTCTGTTTATCTTATTTTAATCTTATCTACCAACATTTTGTAGTTTTACCACGTAGGGATCCTTTGGCTTATCTCTTTATCGCTTCACAATCTCTTTGTGGAGCCATTATTCGGAGCCGTCCTTGTCAACAAAGGACGATAATGAACAGTGTCTTTAACAGCTTGATGTACTGGTAAAATAAAAATCAGATTTTACTAAAGCCGATGTGCTAATAGTGTTCTTCCATAAAAATAATGACATTCAAGTACACAAACTAAAAAAATATCCTAAATAAAATGTCTAAGCAAAAACACACTTTACTACTAAAGGTAATTCAAAATAATGTTAACAGTTCTCAAATCTACAATAGAAGAAAACAGAAATGTTGTTCCATTGTGTCAGCACTGTCTAGGACACTGTCATGTACAATGCTGGGTAGAAAACTAGAGGATCAATACAGGATTAAAGTAATGGTTTGACATTTTGGGAAATACGTAATTTATTTTCCTGCCGAGGGATATACAAGAAAATCAATACAATTCTTATGTTTGTCCATTAAATATGAAGCTAGAGGGCATTGCCTGAAGCTGGTTAGCTAAGCACAGAGATGGGAAAAGGAGAAATAATTTGCCAATCAGTGACTGACAGGTTGTAGTAGGTGGGTTTTGGTACCTTTGGACAAAGCAAACAAGCTGCTTGCTGTGGCTTCACATTAACTGTACCGACACTAACACTGGAATTGAGCTTCCCATATAACTCTCAACTCCTAAATTAAATAATTTTATTTCCAGAAATGTCAAATGATTACCTTCGGGGCTAAATACAAGTAATGCATCCGTAAACTGTGATTTATGTTTAAGGAAAGACAACTTAACCGTGCACTTTTCACATTCGTCGTCATTTCCTTCGTGCCAACTACTTACATAAGATGTGTGGAATCAGGTGTCCAGTCGGGCCGATACTTGGCTCCCATGTCCAGAGCCTTTTCCCTTAGCTCCCCTCTGAAGGGGTTCTGGAAGCCGCTGAGGACAAACACCACCCCCTCCATGATCCGCTTGAATGGGACCTGCTGCTCGCTCTGGGACTGTGCCTGCTGTTTGGGCTTAGGTTCAGGTTTAGACTGACTCTCCTTCTTCTTTTCAGAGGATTTCTGTGCTGGTGACACTGCAGAGATAATCATGAAACTCAATGAAGTTTGTCTGTGTGAAGAAATAATCAGCGTTCTAACAATCGGGTGCTGTTTTACCTTTGGCAGTGCTTGGGCTGGGTGTGCTGACTGGGCTCGGCTTGGCCTTAGGGGTCACAGCTTTGCCCTCAGGTGAGCCAGCTGGGCTTGTTTTCTTTGAGGGTGGAGGGCCGGGGGCAGACTGTCGCTCTTTGCTGAACTCAAATTTTCTTTTTGCCGGTGGCTATGGGAGAAAAGTACAGTTAAAGTAAGTAGTATTTCATGCTTTAGATATTAGAATGGAAGAAAGAAATTTGACTTGTCTGGTTGACAGATGTGTTGGGAGGAGGATACGTACAGATGACTGGCAGAATAAAGTAGACTCCTACAAACAGTTCAAAATTTTATTCTACTTTATCTCATTAGAAAGTCATCTGACAAAAACACTGCACATTCTAAAAACTTTACTTAGTATCATTTGAGTGTCGGAGGCAATTTTTTTTCATCTGATGAAATGTCCTTCCAGAGTACAAAAAACGACGACTCTACCGATTCTTTGCATAAAAAAATAATTATTGTAGAGAAATGGAAATACAACTACAATCACTGGGATAATTTTCTGTCTGCTTTCTTATGCATAAGCATGCATTTGTGTAGCTCACCCCAATCAATTTTTGTTGTCGTTTTGCTTTCAAAAGTCAAAGTGATGCGTGGCTGATATTGACCAGTTGTCATTCCCCTGTGTTTTAAGCTGTTTTCTTTAGTAGATGAAAGCTACGAATTTCGCTGCTGCATATTTAAAAGAAATCCATTGAATAAATTGGATTTCGCCAACTAAGAATGTATTAATGCATTCAACATCTCGGCATTTCAGATTTTTAATTAAATGAAAAGGTATAAAAACATATCGTTTACATTACAATTGAAATATCATCTGTAGGTGGCAAAGAGTTGTATATCAGACTTTTTTCTTTTAACTGTGCTTAAATTATTGCTGAGTGTGAAACTATCATGTGCAATCTAAATATAATTGGGATAAAGTACATGTCAAAAACTGGTGATGGTACAGTGATAAATAAAGGTTTACTTTCTGATTCAAACTCAGTTCAATTATGAAGTCATAAGCTTTTTTTTTTTTTTTTTTTTTTTAAGGCGTTTTTTGGTTTCACATCAATATACACATTTCCATGCATGGTGAGGTATGTAAAACCTCCAGTACATATAAAATCTCAAACTACAACATGCTTATTGCTTCTGTTTCATCTTCTCAAAGTCCATCTTAGCTTTCCCATGATCTAGATATAGAAAAAAAAACTGCTCATGGGGGAGTATCTGTGTGCTGGCTGTCCTTCGGTGGGGAAAATGATAAGGATGTTTATCTACCTGTGGTGAGGCAGAATTAGAGGACGAAGCTTGGCCTGCTGAGTTAGAGCTGCCACCTGCTTGCAGGGCAGCAGCAGCGTAGCTCAATTTCTCACTCTGTGGAGATGCTAAAGGGACAGAAGTGCAGAGGGTATAAACAAAACTATTCATACAACAACCTGATAATATAGAATGTCTTTGAATTCACCTCTAGTCTCCTGGCACATGAAATCAGCTTTCAATTAAACCCAATTAATGCTCTGTTGTAAATTATCACTTTAAGGACTTGGAAGAACTTAATTAAGATTCAGCAGTAGATAAATTTAAAGACTCCCCTCCAATGAAAATCAAGTTTTCTAACCTTGTTGTCATGTCCAAATGGTGTTTTGTATATGCTAGAGCCACATCATAAATGTAACAATATCAATTTTTACTTTAGAATTTCATCTTATCTGAACATGTATGGCTGAATAATTTCAATATTGCAACTAGCCATTACGTAGGAGAGAGGAGTTTTACAGTAGGAATGTCCTGATGAAGTTTGTTTGCCACAATCTGATCCAAGTCATTAAATATTTAGTCTGCTGATCTGATTCAATATAATTTTCCTTGACAATACAACCTTGATTTTTTGTTCACTAGGTGTCAAACCTAGTGTACAAAACTTGTCATTGTTTAATACTGTAGCGACCCAAGGAGACGGGAACTCAGACTACAGGCAGTTCAGTGATAGCAACCAGAGCGCGTTGGGGTGGTTAGCTAGAAAAGGGCCACCATGACAAAGTCTCCTTTGATACTTAATGACCTACGACCACACACTGGGATCAACTAGGACAGCATTCCATTATCATTAATAATTAATCGATTTTCGATTGATAACAAAGCATTTAAAAAGAAAATTATTAAAATTTATGACACCTGTGTAACTGGACATAAACAAAGGATTGGTTTTAGGTGTGTGTTGATACCGATCAGTAAAAAAAAAAAAATCCTTGATTAGCTCAGGACTGAGGCAATCCAACCATGTTTGAGCAGGCAAATGGCAGAGGGTTAGGTAGAGATAGAGGCAGGGACTTGATAGATCCATGCATACTGAAGGAGGCAAAGGTGTTGAGTTACATCCAAGCCATTTTAAGGCATGAAGGGATTGCTTTCATGGAAAAAAAATTCTAAATATGTAACTTTGATACACAGAGAGAGGTTTTAAAGAAGGCAGAGAAGAACTTTGAATATTGGATTTACCTTTGAGTGAAGTACTTGACTTTGTTGCATTGTCCCGATTGAAGAAGAGGCTGCCAGGTTGAAGGCTGGGCCCAGATGAAGGAGAGTCATCCTTCACCCTGAACTGTCCCAGCTTTGTCAGTTTCTGACAGGAGAAAAGAACGAAGAGTTCAATGCCAAAGCAGAAGATGGAGGGACCGTTGAAGTGCATTTCTTCTTAATACAGCAAGGGTTTCAACATGACAAATGATTTCATGAGCTAAAAAGTTTTTCAGAATTTCAGTTTTCAGTGTCAGTTTTGACAGATTGAAGGCACCACACACGCTGTTAGGTTTAGGTGCAGGATTCCCTCCAGAGTATAAACAAAAGGTAAAATTTAAATAAATGCTACAAAGATTAATATCAAAGTAAAACAGTTCTGACACCAGTGCAGTCTGGTGATTAATTCTACGATATCATCTCCTTAGAATACTGAGCTTCGTGATGACACTAACAACTCCGGGTGTCAAAAAATGCATTGGTTTTTTGTTATTTTGAAATGTTTCATAGTACTAACTTTTAACAGCTAAGAGTTGCCAACAAACGTCTGGTCAGATTCATATCCTTGCTTACTTAGTTTCTAAATGGCATTATAATTTTCCCAAATTATAGGATATCTGTTGGAAAGGTTGTACAGCAGTATCCTGTGGTATCCCTCCCTTAAGACAATAAAGCTTTAATATAATGGGAACAAGACAGCACATTACTTACAGGGGAAGAAGTAGGAGGAGGATCATTTTTGTCAGGTGGTGAATGGAACTTAACAAAGGCAAGCCCATATGCTAAGTTCTGTAAATTGCAAAGAAAAAAATCTGTTATATATCTGTGAAAATGAATCTATTCAACGCAAATAGTGCTTCAACAGACAGATCTGACATCTGATCTGGAAACAGGATCTTAGATCTGATATTTCACCTCACATGCAGTCATTTTTATAGAACACATTTCAGAGCAGCATTTACAAAAAGTACCTGCACACACTATCAGTGTAACCATGGTTACAGCCATTAGGCAATCATTTGCACTATCTGTCAGGTTCTACTGTACTACTGTATGGTATGATTACTGTGATAATATACAAAAAAATACTCCAAATTTAGAACATTGTACTTGCTGCTTATGATGATGATGTAATTTGGACTAAGATGAGCTGGACCTTCACTCTAAAGACTGAAATGGCTCTTGATTAAAATTGCCCAGGCCTTACCTTACTATATGGTTGACTACACACAATTTTCACTCTGTCCCACTTCTCCTGAGATGTGCTCTTCTGTAGCTGATTGGGCCCAAAGAAACGCACCCGGTTCATGTTGGCGCCATTACGGCTTTCCGTAGGGGACATGAAGGAAGATGTAACCAGAAGAACCTAAAGTCAAGGCATCCAAATCAAAGTGGGTATCATTAGGTAATTACTAATTAGGGCAGGGAAGTGAGATATTTCTTAGTTAAGCTTGCGAGAATACCTCATAGTCCTGGTCTCTGACAGCTGAAGAATTGCCCACCAGCACCTCGATGAATGCAGACCCCTCATTTCCAATATCAATGCTGTGCACCTGCTCTTCCTTCTCAAACTGATAAAAAATATAAATAAAACCACATTTGTCAAAAGAGCTAAGATGAGGCAGAGAAAAAAATATCTTTAAAAAGTATCTGCAGGAAGAAAAAGTATTAAATCAGCCTGACTTTAGAAGTGTTTTGCAAAACATATGCACATGCGGAGACAGAACAATGCTTCTTACGAACACAATAGTTTGTAATATTTACTCCTGAAGAAAAGTGCAAAAGCAATAAAATATAGTAAAGTTGTGTAAATCGCGTTTTTGTTTTCAATGCCTTTAAATGCACACTCAGGGACTTTTAAAGCTGAGACAGACTGAATGTAACAACAATTCCACAGAAATAGTCTAACATTAGGAACAGAATTCAGCGACTAACCCTCAGGTACATTTAACTTGTTCTGTAAAATTATACAATATATCCTTAAAGTCTCATTCTGTGCTTGAAGAGAGACAAAGATTCAAATGCTACAGAAAGCAAATGACATCTGTTTGGTCTTTAAACAGTAACTATTCCCTAGGAAAAGAACCAGAGCCAAATGTCTGCGTAAGCTGACAAGGGTATCACCCTAATGACAGTGCAGACAAGGGAGTTCCTGAAAGGACCAAAATACATCAACAAATGGGAAGTGGGAAAACATCTGAATGCATAAGTTTACATTTATATTTAGTGATACACTGCACAAATGTAAGATGTGTAGAAACACTTGGCTGACAAAAAACAAGTTAGATTCAAAGATCACACACATTCAAGTGATATTATATTGTGGGGAAACCTCAGAGCACAAAGCAGAACAAAGAAAAACCTGGGATTTACATTCAACAAGTTATGAAAAAAATCTATTATACCCAGCAATGCATCTGCAACTCTCATTTACTTAAATCCTAATTAATTGGTTGACAACTTCTTTGATTAACTGATTAGTTATTTGGTACAGAAAATTAATTTTAACATGATCATTGTTTCCCATAGCCCAGAATAGTGTCCTTAAATCTATTATTTATTCCAAAACCCAAAGATACTCAATTGATTGCCACTAGAAGTAAAGAAATCTAAAAATATTCAAATTTAAGAATCCGGGATCAGATTACTGAGTTTTATTTTTAAATACTCAAATGGATTACTTAATTATCAGAATTGTTGACATTTAATTTAATAGTTGAAAACTAACTCACTGTTTGTGTTATAAGAGTAAGTATATACAACCTAAATAAATTTGACATCAGCAATGACAAAGCAACACGTTATTGAAACACTGTTTGCTAACACTCGTGGGAGTCAGAGGGCAAAAAGCAAACCTGGAGAATGACTGATGTTTGCTTCTCCCCTGGTCTTGCTGCTTTCCACTTTCTGTAGGTATCTGAGCTCAGCAGGTTGTCTGCCTTATGTGTCTGTTACGTATCACAAGAAAAAGAGTGGTAAGTGAGATTCGTGCTAAGCTATAAGTTTGAAAATGCACTGATCAGCCACAGCATTATGACCACTGACAGGTGAAGTGAATAGCATTGATCATATTGGTACCATGTGCTGTTCTGCTGGAAAACCTTGGATTTTGGCATCCGTGTTGATGAGACATAGACACCCACATAAACATTTAATAGAACAAGCACACTCCTTCATGCAAATGGAAATCTTAAATGTCACTGGCCTGCCCCCTGAGGAAAATGCATCCCACCACATCACCAAAACATCAAACAATCAGGAACATCTTGAGGAACATGACAATCGCCCAAGATGTTGATTTGACCTCCAAAATTTCTAGATCATAATCCAAATAAGCATCAACAGGATGCTGTGAAGCAAGTTTTTATTCACAGAGACCCCACTGCACAACCCAGATTATCCAAAGGATCCTCTGCCAAAGTCCTGGTGCCAGACCCAATAGGACACTCTGAGAGGTCCCAATGGTTCAGAGCATTTTTGACCACATAAGGGGGACCAACACAATATTAGGAAAGTGGTCATAATGTTATGCCTGATCAGCGTGATTTTCTCAATTTTACACGTGATTCAAGCGACAGCAGAATGACTTACATTGTCCTCGGTGCTGCAGGACACGACGTGTTTGAGTTTGATTTCTGGCATGTTGTTGACGCTCCACAGTCCGTGTTAAGTCATAAACCAACCGGGCGCTTGCCTCGTCACAGAGCAGTATCGTAACCGGCTAATAAAACGTAGCAAGTTTCCTTTCAGCGCCAATGATTTTGTCAAGAAAACTGACTTAGTAGCTAATCAGCGTCAGAGACACAGTTGACTAACGTGATAGCATGCTAGCAAACAATAGGCAGAGTGAACTTTTCCTGATTAGCCTGATGATTTTAGCACACCTAAAGGGCTGCTGTGCGTGAATATTTCGCACTGTTATAAACGTGACATATATCTGCTATTTTACCGTTACAGTAAATGACAGAAAACGTACATAAATGCTGTGAATTTTAAGGTAAACGTGTGTAAAGATCCACTCATTTTCCCACCAAAAGCCTGTAAACGTTGTGATGGGACGCAATTTCCGGCTAAGAGCATTTCTATCCAATCAGGGCCTTGCTTTCTTCTTCTCCGATTCAATAACCGACATCAGCGGGGTTTTATTGCCACCAACAGGGCAGATTGTGTACTGGTTAATAAATAATAATGGAAAGACAAAATACCTTCAAATAAATAGGGATTTTAGCATTAGTACTTAGACTTTTTGTGTGTTCCTAGTTGTCCTACTTCGTGACAAATATATATTCTTAAAGAAGACAAATTTTGATTTTGCTAAAGAAATCACACAACACTGCTGATGTGACGCAAAAGCAACAAACAGAGAAACTCCACGCAACGTCAATATTTTTCTACATATAAAAAATCCCTGTGCAATGTTATTTTCTGCATTTAGAGGAACAGGCATATTATCAGTGTGACCTACACATGTTAGGATCTGTGCTGTATAGTTGCTTTTTTTTTTTTTTTAAATATAGAACAACTGTGTGCAGTGTCAGTACTTTCATGTGCAATATTAGTATTTCCTGTGTGTAATATGTACAGCCACTGCCTGTTTAGGTAGATTTATTTTAATTTTATTAATAAAAGTTATGTTATGTTATGTTATTTATGTTATGTTATGTTATCTAGATGGCTGCATAGGAATTTGAGATTTGATTCTCTATGTTTTTCCTTCATACCCATAGTTTTTTTGTCTTTGCATTCACCGTAGATGACAGGCCTATAAACATACTGTACCAGTCTGTGTGAATGATGTGAAATCCTAGTAAAGCAATGGTCACAAAAATGACTCAATTTTAATTAGTTGTAACAATTCCAGGGCTTTATGGGGCTTCATTTACACAAACTTTTGAACAGAGCCATCACATCATATGATATAATGAGCGTTTCTCCCTCCAGAGGAACTTTGCCCTTGCCTGAGCATCACTTTGTGCTGTAGCTGCTGTTACAAATGCAGCTGGAAGAGCCCACTGGTCAGACTGCATCAGATTTGAGCATCTGTTCTTCTGAACTCAGTGGTGACCTTTTCATCTTTTATAAAAAGAGCAAGGATAAAGGTTACAGACCAACACTCGGTGAGGGAAATTGTTCAATATGGAGACTATTAGACAGATAGATCACCACTGACTATTCAACAGACAAGAGTGCATGGTTGTGAAATGGCATACATGTATAGATGTACACTATATAAAATAGCCTGAAAGCTACTTAAACATATGGATAAACACCGGCATGAAAATAAATCTGGAGTCTAGTAAGAGTGTGACTCAGAGTTCAGAGGATCTCCAGGTAGATGGCAGTGTCTGCATCAGTAGCACCCTGCACCTCTCGAACTCCTCTGACTCCCAAACCAGCTCGTCTGTCCATTCCTCCCCCCTCTCCCCCTCTTCTCCTCTCCCCACCTCTTCTGCCCATTGGACGGATCTGTAAAAGCAGGACAAGTGTTGTTATTCTTCAAATATAGGAAGTCGACATTTTGATCTTAGGTTGCAGAGTCACAGACACACAAGTCAAGTTAATCAAATACCTGCTTAGTGTGGACAAAGAGAGGCGTGCAGTTCTGGTATACAAGTTGGTAGCTGCCGTTGGTGTAAATATGAGTCACTTCTGTGCAGTTTATATAGAGAGGCATCCTGTCCTGGTAAATTCCCAGTCCTCCAGGGTACACAGCTGGACGTCTACTCAGGACACGTCTGAGAGGAGCAGAAGAGTTATGTGAACTTCACAATAAGCAAGTGTCATGAAATGAATATTTAAAGTGCAGATTTGCTTTACATACTTCCCAGCTCTCTTTCGGCAGCAGTAGACAAGCAGAGACAGAAGGGGTACGGCCAAACAGATGGCCACAGCAGGTACAATCAACCACAACAGAATTGCTGCTTCTGTATATAAACCACAAGAGCAGCAGTAGATCAGCAGATGAAGTACAATTTTACTTCTCTGTTCCTTATAGACGTATTGTGTATCCTTCACATTTGATTCTGTGACTTCACCTAATAATGAAATGCTCCGTAAAAGCTTGTTTTCACACTAAGCAATGCAATAACATTTTAATGCAGCAAAAATAGTTCAAGAAAGGTTTTCTTTGCAGCATTTTCTAGTTCACTCTTCAGCTTTTCCTCTTCTGCTTATGTTTTTAAAATGTAAACATATTGCACAAATGTTTCAGCACCAGCTACATTAGAGTGAATAAAGAAGAGACCCTTGCTAGGATGGATAAACAATGCTTTGTACATACCTTCTTCTCCCTGCAGCAAAACCAGGGAGTCGTTTCCC
This sequence comes from Amphiprion ocellaris, assembly GCF_022539595.1. Lineage (NCBI taxonomy): Eukaryota > Metazoa > Chordata > Actinopteri > Pomacentridae > Amphiprion > Amphiprion ocellaris. The sequence continues at coordinate 18,662,392 of NC_072774.1, forward strand.
AGTGCGTTGACAGCAAAGCAGATCACCCTCTGAGGTTTGTCCATGTGGCCCCTCAGAGTAGCTGTTAGCATGTTGGGCTCTGATGTCACTGACAGATTGTAATCGTGGGGTGGAACCGTCCCATTAACGCTCCAGGTGACTGCAGGTTTGGGGTTGGAGTCGACCGAACAGCTACACAGCAGCCCCAGATCCTCCACAACACAGGTGGAGGAGAGCCGGAGGATGAGTGGCTTATCTGGAGGAGAGAGAGGATGGACTGTTACACTTTGGCTGAAACTTATTACACTTGATATTGGATTTATGTTGTTTAGGCTGTTGATATTGTAGTTAACCTTGTAACCCAATTTGACCATGCTCTGTTTGCTCTGTACATGTTTTGTGTATGGAGATTTAGCAATGCACAAGTGAGAGTCAAAGGATAAAAAAAGAAGTATGAAATACTGTGTTGTACTGATTTCAGAAAGCTTATAATTTTGCTTCATATAAATAGGACCTGTGCAGCACAAACAAAATGTGCATATCAGCACCTCTAAAGCTCACTAATATACACATTATCTGTCATTTCTTGGGGTGTTTAAATATCAGTTTCCTGTACTATAGAGCAGTATCAGCTATTACTTGTCTGGGACCAGTGACTTTCTGTTAGGGTGTCTGGCAAGCTGAGCTGACAGGCTGTATGTTGTAGCTCCTTATTTACCAGCACACAGCGGTCAATGTAACTCATATTTCCCAAAACTATTCTTCTGAAACCACTCTACAATTACTATGTTTCTTTGCATCTTTGCACATTTTGCATTGCACCATCTTCAAGGACAACCCGAAAATCTTGACTTTGCTGACCTTTAGTGATTTCACTTGTCACCCTGCTGCAGTGATGTCACAGTATACTGCAGTGTATGCTCAGTACAGTGTGACATCAGCATTGGTGTAGTTACAGACACATTTGTGATTAGTCTGAAGTGACACACACTTGAAACTTACAACAACAAAGCGCTGTGAAGTACACGTCAGACAGTTCAGATGGATGTCTCCTAATTATGAGCACTTTTGCTTCCGTGGGGTTCCCTTTCATGTACATCTGCTGTAAACTGCTTTGGTAGAATATATTTTCTCTGTGCATGAATAAAATATATGTGAATCTGAATGTGATGCAGGCAGATTAGAGATGGAATTACATTGTATGTTTAGTGGCGTGGGCCGGGACTCTCCTCGACCAATCAGGTTCTGAGCTGAGCAGCGGACCCTCATATCTCTGGTGACGTTGAACACCCGAACTGTGTGCGTTCGCTGGTGGAGGTGCACAGTGTGGCCATGTTGACTGTAGGACCAGCGGTACTCTGAAGCTGGAGGGTCAGCTTTACATGAGCACACGAGCAAAGCACTGCCCCCCTCCTGCACTGTCAAGGTCTGGACCTGAACCTTCACATCCTTTGGTGGAACTAAGGAACACAAATATATATGTTTTTATATATATATATATATATATATATATATATATATATATATATATATATATATATATATATATATATATATATATATATATATATATATATATATATATAAAAATAAAAATAAGTCTCAACTGAACCAAGAAATTCAAAGACACAATCAAAACTTCTCTTACATGTCACGTGCAGATCCTTTGAAGTGGCTAATGTTTTGGCTCCTGGGTAGCTGACCTCACACCTGAGCCTGGGCTTCACCTGATGGGACACAGTAAAGGACAGAGAGGCCAATAATGTCAGCCGTTGGGGTTCCAGGCGGATTATCTGCGCTTCCTCAGGCTCGGTGTTGTTCATCTGGGCTCCCCGCTCCCATCTCCACTGCAGGGCAGGAGGTCTGGAGGGGCAGTGATAGCTGACGGAGCAGTTCAGGGTGACCAGCTGTCCCTCTGTGGCTGACAACATGCCACTGATGACGGGAGCCTCAGGGCTTTCTGTGAGTGAGGAAAAACTCCATCATTACTGAGTGTCATTACCTCTGCGTATCTGATTAAATCTAAATTATACAAGAGAAGCTCAAGGCTACTGCCATAGATTTTATGTCCCAGTTTTTTCCTTTTTCATATTAATGCAGGAACCACTAAATGTAAATATGCAAGGTGGATGATTCCACATTCCTACTTTTGCCATTTTTTAAAGATCTTCATGTGTCTATTTATGATGCTTGTCTAAATTTTCTGAATCAGTTTTTTACTATTTCTTAACTGCCATGTTCGGCATGACCTCAGAGGAAGACAAATTTGCACTTAATGCAATACTTTGCGCTCAAACACGAAATAAATATCATTGATTATACCTTTCATTGAGTCTATTTAGATACTGGGTTTTGCATACCACTCAGTTGAGTCAAGTGTGAGAGATTTTTTTCACAATACTACTCATATCTCTTCTTGTATGTAATATTTTATCCTAATAGCCTCAAAAAAGGAAGCTCATCAGGCTCTTAAATATTGTTTTAAAAGAGTAAAGACAGGCAGTGTAGTGTCATCCCCACTCACCAATAACGTCCAGATTGAAGCTCGATGGTTTCCCCCAGAGTAAGTCATCGCCTGTCTTCAGAGCAATTTCAAACACCTGCGGGTCATCCTGTCTGATCCTTTCAATCTTCACCGAGCAGTCTCCATCTGCGATTCGACCAAAGAGGGATGTCCGGCCTTGGAAATCCCTGCTCACTTGGTCTCTGTCCTCGCTGTTAAAAGCGGTGCTTCGAAGAGGGAAAAAATGACCACCACCTCTGAACCTCAGCCTCACGTCCACCCTCTCCTTCCTCCCTCTGAAAGGACGAGGAGCTAGAGGAGTGAAGGAGCAGGGAATCACCACACAGGAGCCCACCAGAGCCTGGACACGGTCGGGGACTGAGGGAACAGGAGACACAGCCTGGACCCCCCTCCACAAGGCTGCTGTTGTGATGGAGAACAGAGAGTCGTTTAGCAAGCACAATCTGACATAAGTGTGATTTATTCTAGGTTTAAGTTTAGAAAGCAAATAGAGCAGGTTTATCAGCAAGATATATACCCATACAGTTAAGGGAGATGAATTTAGTGCACTATAATTGTGATGTTTTAAGTTTTATTTTTACCCCCGAGAAGCCAAAAGTAATTTCCCATGCCAGTTAAAAAGTTTCTCACTTCCAATCAAGAAGGTGAAGCTGAATTAACTTGTAGAAAAATAATCATAAATACTAAATTTGAAAATACAAGATGTTTGCACTGCTGTATTTTGCTGCGCTGTCTGTAAATGCAAAATATGACAGAACAATTTTGCAACAGATGTATATTTAGAAAGGGGAAGAGGGCAACTACACTTTTAGCTCTGGAACTAATGTGCTACCCCTAATTCTAAGTTAAATAAGAAAATGATTTAGATTTTTCTCTTGTATATTTATTTTCACAGTGACATCAATTTTCTGGAGTAATGAAATGAGCGTATATTTTTTTTAACATAGAATTTTCCGATGTGAATATTCAAAATTCTTGTGCAATATATTCTGCAGGAAACATTCACAGACAAAAAAAATAACAATTTCTACATCTTTCACGGTTAATTTTGATAAAAACAGAGGTAAAGCTATGGCCAGCACATGAAAAAATAGTGTAGTTCATGTAAAAAGCAAAGCAAATGCATTAGAGATAGAAATTTTTATTACTTACCAAAAATCAGAGGACATGTCAGGAAGACCGTATCCACATGCATGATTGCAACCCTGCTCTGGCAACACAGACAGGGAAGGACAACCAGAGGGGCAAAGAGGGGGAAGTTGGATTGTTTCGTTGTGCTATGACTTCACTTTGATACCTCCTCTCAAACTTTCAATACCATTGTTTATTATTATTTTTATTCGTTCCACCCTACGAAGTTACCCTAAGGCTTCAGAATTAGGGATATTGGAATAATGATACAACTTTATGCTTGATGAAACATTACAAAAGATTCAAATGATTATTCAAATAGCGAAAATGTTTGCAAGGGAAAGAAAGACCTCAGCAAGTATTTGTGAGACAACACATGACAATGGGTGAGTCATTCTCATGCTGATGGCCATTTCCTCAAAGGCTCTGACACCAGATGTGCTCATTTCTGATTCGACTTATCTACAAGACCAAACCAAACCTGTGACAGTGTGGTTAAAGTGACACAGAAAAAAAGATGACTAAGGTTGAATAAAATACATTAATGATTAACTTTTTAAAAAATCTGACATTACTTTATTGCTGTGCTGTTGACAATCAGTGTAAGTAGGTCATCACAGTTGTACTAAGGAAAAAAAAGTGGAAAGATTTCATGCTGAAACTTTTGTACTTAAACCAGAATGAATGGTTGAGTTTTTCCTCTTGGACTGCTAGGCAAATAACAAATAAACCAAATACACATTTATTTAATTAGTCTATATTATAGCTTTGATTTTTTTTTCCTGCAAGTCACTGGTGTTTGGAGGGAAATGGCATGTTTCGGTGGGATCAAACGGAGTAATCACAGTGACGACAAACACTTGAATTGAATTGAAGTTGAACTATGGACCCTTTAACTGCTGCCTACACCTTCCTGCACCTTAAGACAGAACACAAACCGTTTGCATGCCGACACTCGTGACTGCAAATAGCAACACCAGACAAGACAGAAGCTATTGTAAAATGTAAAGATAAAACATTTTTAAGGTATGTATCTGAATAATTGTTTAGGGAGTGTTTGTGCTGAAATCCTTTTAGTTTTTCATGCTGTTCTAATTTAGTTATGTATATGCATGAGAAATGTGATTGTAAAGCTTTAATACTTATTTAAATACATATTGTGTTTACCTAATTCCTCATGAGAGTCCTGCAATATTTTCAGAAGTCATGAGTTCAGCTCAGCAGCTGCTTCGATCTCAGAGAGACATACTGCTGAACTGGACTTCTGACCATCCAGCACCATTGTTGCGTTGGCTCCATGATGAACAGGTGCTTTCCTCTGCCTCCTACCTGTCTCTACTGGAGAAGACACCTTCCAACGCTGTGGTCCAGGCTCTGGAGACAGTGTGCACCACTGAGGAGAGCAGTAAAAAGTTCCTGGAGGTGCTGAGGGATGTGCAGGATTATTACTGCAGAGATCTGCAAGTCTGGGTTGAGAGACACTGCAGGAATGATGCCATCAGTAAGCCAGTACCTGCACCTGTTATAGTTAAAGGTGAGGATGCTTTAAAATGCTACTGACAGCTATGTTGTAGTTTTTATATAAACAAGTTCAAAGTAAGGAAGAATAATATTGCTTTGCAAACTTGAGTTTCAAATGAAGGACAGGTCCTGAAGGCAATCACATTTAATTACCTACTGAATAACAAACGTGTGACGAAACTATTAGCAGAGTACAATCAGCCATGATGCCTTGCCAGAAAAATTGTCTGACTCACATTGAAGCCATTCTCATGCATAAAGAATATTTAGCTCGGCTGTCATAGGTTAAAATGTTAGTCTTGCTATTGCTATGGCTCTTGGAATGACAATCCATGTTCATCAGTCAGTCCATGACTTTAATCCAGAGTGACATATCTCCACATTTACAGGATGAACTGTCATAAAATTTTGTACAGCAGTTAAATTCTATTGACTTTGTGGACAGTTTGAACATCTATATTTTGTACAGATAGTGGTTCCAAGATGATCAATCTGTGTGACATGAAAATGCTGAAACGATGCAGAAACGTGGGAATGTGACACTTTGGAAAGAGGCATAGCATCTAAACAAACTCAAAATAATTTTTGTTATGTAATATCTGATATATTAATTACATAAATCATGTGATATTTACAGAGAAGAAGACTAAAAGCCCCATTGCTAACTTTTTCAAAGGGAAGAGCAAAGGATTCTCCTTAATTCCTGAGGTTATAGGTATGAATTTATTATCTTATCAAAAACTGGATTTACATTACTTAGGATACTTATTAGTGATAAAACACACACACACACACACACACACACACACACACACACACACACACACACACACACACACACACACACACACACACACACACACATATATATAGCTATATAATGAGTAGCATGTACCATTTTCCATTTACTTGTTCCCATGCTTGTTTTAAAGTGGGAGTATTATTTTCATGTTGCAGCTGAAGAAGAACTAAAACCTGGCAGGAGTCTAAGGCTGGCTAACATCCGAGGTATGCCAAAAGAGGTTAACTGAAGGAGAGAAGTCAAAATATTTAACTTTATCTAGCAAAATTATTGCTAAAATTATTGATATTCTCGTGTCTAAAATTTTCATTCTAGTTCCCATTTCTGCCCATAAAACAACCCTGCTGAAACGCACAGAGCAGTTAAGATGTTACTCAGAAGGCAATAAAGTGGCTTCAAACTTAGCTTCTCACATCGAGATCCGCTACACTGACCTATTCGTGACAGAAGATAATGACGTAGTCGACAGCTGCCAACATGAGTACTTTGACTTGGCCAGAAGACGAGCTCGCATCTATGTCCACCAGGCCTGCCTTCGCATCCGGCCTTGTCATCTGTTCAGTCCCCAAGGGCCATCGAATCGGCCTCCCAAAAGGGTTAAAGTCAAGGGTATTGCTGGCATCGGAAAAAGCATAGCAGTACAGAGACTGGTCTATGAGTGGGCAATTGGGAAGAATATGCGTGAATTCACTTGCATTTTTGACCTGCGTTTCCGAGAGCTCAATCTAATTGAAGCCCCACTGAGTTTATTGGAACTGCTTGGAGAACGGTTCCGGTACCTGAAGGAAGCTCTGCCTGATCTTTTCACCTCACCAAGCTCTTTGCTCTTCATTTTAGATGGTTTAGATGAGTTTAAGTTCCCCTTGGACTGGAACAGTCCAGACAAAAAAATTGATGTGAACTCAAAGGTGTCAGTGTCAGAGCTAATGGTGGCTTTGATCAAAGGAAGTCTTCTCCCAGAGGCATCCGTCATTGTCACGACAAGGCCGAGTACTGAAGCGCCCAAGCGTTTCTTCCAGAGATGTTGTGTGGTACTGGGCTTCGAGGAGGACCAGGTGAAGGAATACACCACCAAGTTCTACAAAGATAGCAGAGTTGCTGAAAAAGTTTATGATTACATCTTGAACAATGACAACCTTTTCGTGCTGTCCTTCATCCCTCTTTATTGCTACATCATCTGTACTGCGATAGCTGAGTTCTTTTCTTCGGAGACTCAAGATGTCAGTGACTCAAAGTCTCTGGAGTTAAACCCACCCAGGACAGTCAGTGAGGTTTATTTCTGCTACTTGTTAACAGCAGTCAAGCACCATGCACTGAAAGCTAGTGCAGACAGAAGCACACCTAGATCTGAGGTTCTCTCGCTAGCGAAGCAACAACTGACACACCTTGGAAAACTAGCTTATGAAAGTCTTCTTCAGAGGAAGATAATGTTTGACACAGCAGATCTGAAGAGCTATGGTGTTACACCTGCTGATGTTCAGAGCACCTTTCTCTGTCACATCCTCCAGTCTCTTGAAGAGGAGACAGTGGAGATGTATTCGTTCTTCCACTTGACAGTTCAAGAACATCTGGCTGCTCTTTACTGTGCTGTCAACCTCTCCAGCCAGGATGAAGTAATCCAAGCTCTTGATTTCTGGTGCTTTGGGCGACATCCAGAGTCCTCTACCGCTGCATGTCTGCAAAACATAGATCTTAACATGGACAAATTGGAGAGCCTCCAGATGTTCACGCGTTTCTTCATGGGAATGCTTCGAGCCCGGCTGGCAGGTCAGTTGGATGGCCTTGTTCATTCCCCATTGCAGCAAGAGGATGGCCTCCCTGCTAGGCTGGGTTTGTGGTTCCAAGACCAGTTTAAAAGCAAGAAGCTGCAAAACCTGGCAGCCTTGAATCTTCTCCACTGTCTGTTGGAGTTCCACATGAAGGAAACTACCAGCATAGCAGCACCAGAGATCAAGACACTTTACCTGTTTAAAATGAAGCTCAGTGTTGCTGACTGTGCAGCGATGCATTACGTGCTGCAGTTTTCTCCACACAACCTGCAGGAGTTCAACGTGGGCTACTCCAACATTGGAAACAGAGGACTCAGCAGACTGAGACCCATCTTACATCGCTGTGAAACTCTCTAGTGAGTACCTCCTTTTATGTTCAACTATCAAAAAGACTAAAGTAAAAAATTAAGTACTGTGGAATATAAACAGGCTTGAATTCCAGCTTCCCTGCTAGCTGATGCCTTTCGGTGAGGAGTTTGCATCATTAGTGTTGTTTGTCTGTGTCCTACAGTGATAGACTGGTAGTGTCTCCAAGGTACACCCTGCCTTCTGTCTGATGCATGCTGCGATGGACACAAGCCTTCTTTCAAGTCAGGCTGCCAAAAAACAATGTTGACCTGATATTTATTCATTCTCTTTCAGTTTGAGATACAACTGTCTGGACAAGCAGGCAGCTTTTTTGGAATCTGCAGTTCTGAAATCAAACGAGTGCCAAGTGAAGAAGCTCTTGTAAGTCATTACAGATTTTTTATTTTACAACTACCTGCTTTGAAAGATAAGAGGGCCATAAAACAGGACTGTCACAAAATGTATACTTTAGCAAATTACAGTTCTTAAGGTGGTGTAGGAAATAGTCCAGTTGATTAATCATTATGGAAACTCTTTGCCATGATAAAAACATATCAACAACAACAGGTCAAAGATAATGACGATCCAAGTTTTGTTTCTTTGTCATGCTGTTGAGCACTTACACCCCAACAATTCAAGAATAAAATGTAATAAGACCAACAATTATTTATTACAGTATTATTTTACTGGCATTTACATTATATTTGTGGCAGTAGATACTATTTAATGTAAATTTGTTCTAAAACTGACCATCCAGAGACAATAACTTTTCTAGCTACTGTAACTTACAGAGGTGATAGTGTTCACTGAAAATCACTGATCAAAGCATTGTAGAAAATGATTAAACAGCCTCCTGCAGTGTACTTACAGATGCATCCATCTTGTTTTTAATCAATAGATGTATGATGTCTCCCTACAGCCTGCAACTGCATAAAACAGTTGTAATATTTATCTTTCAATGTCTTCTAAGCTCTTTGTTTCAGGAAGTAACTCCTGCACGTTGAAAAAACAACAACTTGTAATAGCCTTCAGATACACTAACCTCCTTTGATACAAGCACATACTGAATATGCGTCACTACACCACAATTGTTCTACTCATGTTTCCAGTATGTGTGGCAATAACCTGGGTCCGGAGGGGGTTTTGGAGCTGTGGAACGCTCTGGAGCACAACACCACTGTGGAAGAGCTCTATCTGGACATCACTGGCATCACAGAGAGAGGAACAGAAAACATTGTCAACTGCCTCAGCAAAAACACCTCTCTGAGGACACTGACGTAAGATTCAAGCAAAAGTCTACTCAGTGTTCTGAATGTTATAACACTGCCATCTAGTGTGAGTTTCTGCCTCAACCAGTGATTGTCTCCTTCCTCAGCATCGTTGGGAATGACATTGGCGAGGTGGGGAGGAGGAGGCTGAAGGAGCTGCAACAACGTAGGCCAGGACTCAGGATCATTGCAAATTTTGTGGACGACCTTGGGTTACTTCAGGCCTACCTGGACTGGGTGGAGGAGGTCCGGGCTGACAGAGACCAGATGGACTCAGTGAAGAATGCGGACGCCCTGCGGTCTGTGCTGAAGGGACTCCAGGTGGCGGGAAGAAAGGTGGAGAGGAAAGAGAACGCAGAGAAAGCAGAGGAGCTGCAGGCAAAGATCGAGGAGCTGCTGAGTTCCTCGACAGATCTGATGGGGGGAAGATGACCAGCATTCTGACATATCTGTGATAGCAGGATTTATATTGAACATAATGATGTGGTGTGGGTCCTTGAGATTGAGGGGTGGTGATAACAGCTCAAAAAACACACCTAACATTGTTTAATCTCCCTGATAGTTACTGTTAGTGTTACACAGATAGCACGTTTCAGAAAACTGCATTAATCAAATCATTATTTGGGGTGTCAGAGAACCTGGATGTAAACTATTGTTAACTTCAAAGGATTATTCTTATTGTTGTAACAGCTTTGTTTGTTTTTTGTTTTCTATTTTACAAATTAGGGCTAAGATAAACTCACAAAAGACAAAGAAAAATATATAATTTAATAATTGTCATAGTTTTTTTTAAATGAAAAACTGAATTAAAGCTAATTTTACTAACACAATTTATGACTTAAAATGAAATATGTTTTCTCACTCACAAAATGTTATAATGGTCCTGAATTTTATTTTTATTTCAATGTCAGAAGTCCGAAATCTTCTTTTTACCTTTTCTAATGAGACTTTGCTCGATTAAGCAAATTGCTATTTTGACAAATTGCAAAGATACTTAGATGCATGTCTGTCTGTTCTTTGACTTCTAAAAAAAATCTACGTTTTTTTTCCTCTGTTAATGAACAGTATGAGCAGCAGATGACTACAAGTTTTATTGAGCTCTTATTAAGGACAAACTCATATTTAGAATTGTGCTGCAAAGATAACTTGTTTTTCTTTTATTTTGTGTTTATCTCATATTAAACTATGTGAAACATTTCAGTAAAATGGAGTATTAAATAAAGGCAACATGAGTCACCACAAATACAAATTATCAATGACATTTCTATTGAAGCAAACAGGTTGTAATACCAACTGGGCCTGTGTGAGAAAATACTTGGTCCCTTAGTTACTAAATCCAGAAAACTACCAAACTGTATAAATAACTGATTTCAGCTGGACTAGACACACTCAGGCCTGACTACTACCAGCCCTGTTCAACTAAATTATCACTTTCACTCTTTGAAATCTTAAACCTGTCAGTGGGTTTGAAACCCTGAAATGTTTTCTGTTTTTTTATTGCCAAAAATACATCTTTTTATAGAACCTGTTTTGTTAGTTGTTCAACTTTCCGATGATTCATAAGTGTGTCACGTGGGAAAGAAAAACAACCAAAAATAAGCTTAAAATTGTTATAATTCATCAAAATCACTTTATGTTACAAGTTTAATTCAAAAATGTGGAGATTTGTGGAAAAAAATGTTCATAGTAACTGTTATATTGTTTTCAAAATTTGCCTCTTTTTATTTATGGCATATCTGTGTCATGGTGCACAAAAAGGTACTTTTGAGTTCTCTCTACTTCTAATGATGGTGCTGCTTTTACAGAGGTGGATGACTTTATATTGCAGCAAAAAAATCACTTACAGTGAGTAAAAATGTCACAGAAGCAAAGAGTACATCCAGAACTGCATTGTAAAACTACAGAACTGTTAATGGACCCAAATCAAAAGAAATTATAAGAGTGAAGACTTTACAAATGTATTTCTAAGGCTGTGGCAATCCACACATCCACAGAGAAAGACATCATCTACAAACAGAAGAGAAAACAATAGTGAATCTTTCCAGATGTAGCCAACCTGTGAAAACTCTCCCCAAAGCATAACAATGACTCATCCAGGATGCAAGATGCAAGATGTAAAGAAAACATCTCAGGAACTGTGAACTGTGGCTTACCTAGAATATTAAGTCTTCTTTGCCACAACATACATTGATGATCCTCAGATCTTCTGGGAGATTGTTGTATGGACTGATGAGTGGACAGTTGAACTATTTGGAAAGCAGAAGTTCCCTTATATGTGACACAGATCAAACACAGAATTCCACATAACATTAGAATAAAAACATGGATGTGGCAGTGTAATGTTGTGGGGATGCTTTTGTGCTTCAGGGAGATTTTCCATCATTGAAGGAAACATGAATTCGGCCGTCAGACAAAACCGTGAAGGAAGAACACCAGGTCATTAGTCTGAGACTTGAAGCTCCATTTCTCAAAGGGAATGAAATGAAAGTCCTGGAGGGCTGGTCAAAGTCCCCCTGAGATGATGTAGCAGGACATGAAAAGAGAAGTCCATGCTCACAGCTCCAGTGTGGCTCCACTAAAGCTGTTCTCTGAAGAAGAACTGGCCAAAGCTCCATCACAGTGATGTCAGAGACCTCCAACTCTCATTAGCGGTTGGTTGCAGAAAAACTATGTATTGAGTTCACCTAGATGTGAAAAAAATAGTGTATGTGTTTTAGTTAACCTTTTTGCTTCGCTAAAAACAATTAAAGCTACATTTAGTTTTTCACTGGGTGACTTTATTAGATTTGATTTGAAAAACTGTCACGGTGTAGTATCCATCCATCCATTATCTAGACACCCCTTAATCCTCATTAGAGTCGCAGGGGGCTGGAGTCTATCCCAGCTGACTTAGGGTGAAGGCTGGGGACACCCTGGACAGGTCGCCAGTCTATCACAGGGCTACACAGAGAAAAACAATCACACTCACGGACAATTAAGAATCACTAATTAACCTCAGCATTTTTTTGGACTGTGGGAGGAAGCCAGAGTACCGGGAGAAAGCCCACACATGCAGAGGGAGAACATGCAAACTCCACGACCACTCAATGGCCGGGATGCAAACTGGGGATCTTCTAGCTGCAAGGCAACAGTGCTAATCGCCGAGCTACTGTGCAGCCCTCACAGTTTAGTATGAAAAATATAAAAAATTGGAAGCTGGTGGAATAGTTTCACACACTGCCCTGTACATGCACTTGTGCAAGTTCCTCAATTTAAAAATAATTTCTTCATCTTTGTCAAAATGCAACCTCACTTCTAAGGAACTTGACTTTGCGTCTTACATCTATCAACACAACAGATCAGATAAAGATGTAAGTCATGATAACGTTAATCAAAATTTGACGTAAAAGGTTTTGAACTCTTGTAGAATTTGCTCTTGTCCTTTTTATGATTACTTCGTGCTGGGCGTTGGCGTTAGCAAAACGTGTGGCTACAGTGATTACCTTATCAGGAAGGCGGTGACAAGCAGTATTTTGCTTTTGCATATCAGTTCATGCTTGTTCCCCTTGGTCACTGAAACATTTTAGAAAGAAGGGAAGAATAACTTTTATGTCATCTGTAGATTTACGCAAGCTCCATCTGCTTCCTTCAGCCAAATCAATTAATATATGAAATTCATTTACGTAGAATTGCACCAGGGTGCTTACAGACTATTAAACAAACTACCAAGAAATTGTTCTGGCCTTTACTGCTTCTCACCTCCTTCATGTGGAGAAAAGTTCATGTATTGCACACCACAAGACACAAGATGGCAGCACTGAGTTAACTACTAGTGAAAGGTTAGCACTCAGTAGTTCATGAGAATTCATTTGTCAGCGGAAGTGAAATTTCTCATATAAAGATTTGTCTGTAGTGATGCAGAATTTAGACTTATCTGGCCTTTTTTTTATCATTTTGGGAAGTAGAAGCCTTAAGTCTAAATATAACCACTAGAGTTTGAATCATAATTGTAGGCCAGGTTGCGGTGCCCCTATTGTCTTTCTTTATATATAGGCTATGGTTGTGTCATTATTTCCCCTGGCACAAAGAAACCAATGATCAATTGATAAACTAGTTGATTTGACAAAATAAAAAATTGCAACATATTTAGTAAATGATTATTTAAGTAAAAATGCCAAAATAGATTTCTTAAATTTGACTATAGACTAATTAATTAGAAGTTAACCTCAGCATGTTTGTGGACTGTGGCAGCAAGGAGTACCCAGAGAAAACCCACTCATGCACAGGGAGAACATGCAAACTCCACACAGAGGAATCCCAGGCCCAGGCCAGGACGTGAACTGGGGATGTCCTAGCTGCAAGGCGACAGTGCTAACCACCGAGACACTAAAATTATTTTACTTTTTACTTATTTAACTTCATCTGTTTTGTATTTTTGCTCATGCACATTGGATGAATACAAAGAAATGTGTGATGAGAGATGCGTGTTTTGTCTATAATCTACAGAGACTTCATTCAGTGTTTGGTGCACACTTCTGTTACACACATTTTGACAGATAATCAGTTGTGCTTTTCAACCAGATTCTTAGTCTTAAACGTATCAGCAACAGTAACATAAAATGCTATGTTATTATAATAATAATAAGAAGAATAAGAATAATAATAGTAATAATAACGATAAAACATTTATTTATAAAGCGCTTTCAGTCAAAGTGCTGTACATAGAGATAAAAACAATAAAAACAAAATAAAAAAGACCAGTAAAACAAACAATTTAAGATTCATATGTAATAGTAAACAAGTGGGTCTTCAGCTTTGTTTTAAATACATCAATGGATGATGCCTGCCTGATTTCAACAGGTAGACTGTTCCACAATGTTGGTGCACGGAAAGAAAAAGCCCGTTCCCCTCTCGTCTTTTTATGGACCTTTGGCACACTCAGACATACGGAGCATGCCTGTTGGAATCTCTCTCTGGCAGAGCTCCCACTGAAGTCATGCCAAAAATATATACACACATGGACAAAATTGTCGGTACCCATCGGTTAATGAAAGAAAAACCCACAATGGTCACGGAAATAATTTGAATCTGACAAAAGTAACAATAAATAAAAATTCTATGAAAATTAACCAATAAAAATCAGACATTGCTTTTGAACCGTGTCTCAACAGAATTATTTTAAAAAATAAACTCATGAAACAGGCCTGGACAAAAATGATGGTACCCGTAACTTAATATTTTGTTGCACAACCTTTTGAGGCAATCACTGCAATCAAACCATTTCTGTAACTGTCAGTGAGACTTCTGCACCTCTCAGCAGGTATTCTGGTCCACTCCTCATGAACAGACTGCTCCAGTTGTCTCAGGTTTGAAGGATGCCTTCTCCAGACGGCATGTTTCAGCTCCTTCCACAGATGTTTAATAGGATTTAGATCAGGGCTCATAGAAGGCCACTTCAGAATAGTCCAATGTTTTCCTCTTAGCCATTCTTGGCTGTTTTTAGCTGTGTGTTTTGGCTCATTATCCTGTTGCAAGACCCATGACCTGCGACTGAGACCAAGCTTTCTGACACTGAGCAGCACATTTCTTTCTAGAATACCTTGATAGTCATGAGATTTCATTGTACCTGCACAGATTCAAGACACTCTGTGCCAGATGCAGCAAAGCAGCCCCAGAACATAACAGAACCTCCTCCATGTTTCACAGTAGGGACAGTGTTCTTTTCTTCATATGCTTCATTTTTGCATCTGTGAACATTGAGCTGATGTGCCTTGCCAAAAAGTTCCAGTTTTGTCTCATCCATCCATAGAACATTCTCCCAGAAGCTTTGTGGCTTGTCAACATGCAGTTTGGCAAATTCCATTCTGACTTTTTTATGATTTGTTTTCAACAATGGTGTCCTCCTTGGTCGTCTCCCATGAAGTCCACTTTGGCTCAAACAATGACGGATGGTGTGATCTGACACTGATGTACCTTGACCTTGGAGTTCACCTTTAATGTCTTTAGAGGTTGTTCTGGCCTCTTTTGTTACCATTCGTATTATCCGTCTCTTCCATTTGTCATCAATTTTCCTCCTGCAGCCACGTCCAGGGAGGTTGGCTACAGTCCCATGGATCTTAATTTTCTGAATAATACGTGCAACTGTAGTCACAGGAACATCAAGCTGCTTGGAGATGGTCTTATAACCTTTACCTTTAACATGCTTGTCTATAATTTTCTTTCTAATCTCCTGAGACAACTCTCTCCTTGGCTTCCTCTGGTCCATGTTTAGTGTGGTACACACCATGTCACCAAACAGCACAGTGACTACTGTAACCCTATAAATAGGCCGACTGACTGATTCCAAGTTTGTAGACACCTGTGATGCTAATTAGAGGACACACCTTGATTGAACATGTCCCTATGGTCACATTATTTTCAGTCTTTTATAGGGGTACCATTATTTTTGTCCAGACCTGTTTCATTAGTTTATTTTTTTAAATAATTCTGTTGAACCACGGTTCAAAAGCAATGTCTGATTTTCATTGGTTAATTTTCATAGAATTTTTATTTATTATTACTTTTGTCAGATTCAAATTATTTCTGTGACCATTGTAGGTTTTTCTTTCATTAACCGAGGGGTACCAACAATTTTGTCCATGTGTGTATAACACGTGCACACTATATATCTGGCATGTTCAGTGCACAATAAACCTCTTCGTAAATTTTGAAACACTCAAAGTTTTTACACCAAACAGCGTTCAGCAAAATGTCAAAGCAAAAGTAAAGTCACTTGAGGAATGAATCCAAGGTGTGAGGTCCAGTTCGTGATTGATATTGAACAGATTTATGGCAGCATGATGTCAGAGCACATTTTTAAATTATATGGCACAAATCCAGATCTATTAATGAAAATGTTGCTGCTCTGATCAGGCAGAATCTCCCCTGGAGTCTCAACACTGCTGCTGGTGGAACAGAGCCAGCAGATGGATGATACAGAGTTTGAGCTGAGACTCTGTGGACACTGTGGAGGTTCAGGTGAAGGTGTTTTGCACAAAGGCAGACCTGAAAGACAGAAGTGGAATGAATAAAGAAGAGCAACCAGGGAATGATCGCTTCAGGAAACAAAAGCGGAAAGTACTCTGATGAAGTATTGTGGCACTGGAATTGTGATTGTTGGAGTATTAATAAAGGATATTTAGGTCAACGCAGATGATTTAGTGATTTGTAATTCTACAAGACCTGTCTTATGAACTAACTGGGCCAAAAGTAAATGCAGTGGGTGGCCAGATCCTTCTGTGTTGATGACATCACAAAAAAAAAATCACAGGAACTGGAATTGCGGAGGCGACTAGAGCCGCTGTTGACTGCAGACGATGGCGCTCTCTCATTCGAACCACACCAGCATTTACTGATGCTACGTGACTTTAGAGAGAGAGAATTCTGCAAGTCAAAGTTGAGCAAAGAAAGATATGAAGGAATTTAGTTTGATGAATGATGAATTTGAATCAGACATCTTAAACTCTGCAACATTCAAATCTTTCACAAGGTCTATTTTTACATATCATGCTGTGCAGACGTGTCTTGAACCACAGCGACCGATCAGCCACAGCACTGAATTTTTCAGAAACATCCACATTCCAGAAGCCAGTATTTCCCAGCAGAACATTGCAACGCGGAAAGAAACAATCAATGTTATCCACTTTGTAGACCTGCCAGGGGCTTTGATGCTGTGGCCGATAAATAAAACTGGATGTCTGGAAACCAAAGTAACAAATGTACCTGATTTTCTGCTTTTTAAACAAGTGCCCTTCAATATTAGTTTGTGGGTTGATTAGAAATCACCTTCTTTGATTTCATGTGATGAGAACTGCCAGCAGTCTCCAGCTCTGTTAAAACATTTCAACACAGTCCCAGCTAGTGTCAACTTGTCTTATCACCCTGAAAAAGAGAGATCTTGTTTTGTTGTGGTTGATACCATGTCTGGTAACAAGCATATCTCATTCTCACACTCTGTGCAGTTTTTTGTGACTTCCTCATTTTTAAATCTAGTCATAAGTGCTTCTATAAAATGCAGCTTCACTTCTGGAGAAGTTCTCTGCAGATCTCGTGCAAAATGTAAGTCATTATATTTGAATCTATCAACTAAAATTAGACACAAGGAGAGTGTAATGTTCTAGGAGTCCTTGAAATACTTCAGATTAATGCTAATATTTACAAAGCTTGAAATTACAGGTAAAATGGTCAGCCATTCTTTGCAAAACTTACAAAACTGGAGTTTTTCTTTGACAGTCTCAAGCTGTCAGTCAGTTGTATTTTGTAGATTGTTGCTCTTGAGCATTTCGTCTGATTATGTCTAACTTGTAACTATGAAATACATAAATTAAACATGCAACACTGAAATGAATGTCATAATGCCACGACCATTTTGACTTCCTGTTTTTTTAAAAGACCTATTTTATGTTCTGAACATTGTTAAATAAAAGCAATGTAGAGAGATTACATGGCAACATACTAAATTACCATGATCACAGTTACTGAAGCACTGTGTCAAGTCTTTTAAATTAGCACAGATTTGTTCAAATGGTGCATTTGTGTTTAGAAACAGTTCATGTGAAAGAAATAATGATATTCTGTTACCTCAAGTGAGTGAAAGATATGTGCTTTTGAAAGTAAAAAAATTTTGAGATTCATGTGACGGTTTTGACAAAATAGCTGAAATGATCATTTGTGCGAGTTTTGATTTTATTTAAAATAAAAGTGACAAGAGCAGATTTATTTCACTTGTAAAGTTTAGCGATTAGTCATGACAAAAGGTTTCTGATCAAGTTCTCAAAATATCACATTTAAAACTGCCTGAAGAAAGAAATTTACAAAAAAAAAAAAAAATTAAACGGTTTCTTTTGCAAACTCCATAATGTTTGATTTTCTCCAGACAAACAACGATGCTCGGAGCTTTGACTTTCCTTCTCATTGGCTCTCTGCTGCAGGGTGAGTTCAAGTCCATTAATATCTGGGTTTGGATAAAGATTATTGAAAATTATAATAATAAAATGGTTCTAATTTAAAAGATTCACATCTTGGTATCACACTAAAACTATCAAAATCTGTGAGCAGTCCTCTTAAATATTTAACAGGAATGGGCTTTGTGTTTGTTTGTTTTTTTTCCTTAAGGTCTGACAAAAACTCTGAAATCATTAAACAATAATCGTTTTGGAGAAAGGCAGCAGATCACTGAAACCACAATAATACTGTTTCCTTTTCCTTCTTTAAAGAATTGTGTTTTGCATTTCAGGTGTCCTGTGTGGAGATTGGAGGGTCATTGTGCCACAGAAAGTAGAAGTTGTGAAAGGATCCTGTGTGACCATCCCCTGCTCCTTTGATGTACCTGATGAATATGTACAATATCTAAATAGCGAGTGTAGAGCAATATGGATCAAGAAAGATAGCCGTCCATGGATTACTCTGACTCAAGCAATGACAGGAGACTTAACAAAGAAAGACTGCACCTCAACCTTCAATAATATGATTGCTGAAAACAGCCATCAGTATTACTTCAGACTGGAGTGTCCAAATTATCTGAGATATAATTTTGCAGATCGTCATGTGAATTTGGTCATCACAGGTAGGTTCTTATATCCATATTCAGATCATTCATAGACAAAATATGCTTGCAGATGTGCCTTGATCTAGATTTAAATTTACTGCATTTCACAAATCACAATAAAAATCTTCAAGAAAGTGTTGTTCATTCATTGTCTAATCTAAATGTACCTTCCAACCAGATGATCCTCCTGCACCAAACCTGACTCTGTCTCCTCTGGAGGTGAAGGAGGGATCCTCAGTGAGTCTGACATGCTCTGCTCCAGCTCCCTGTCAGACTCTTCCTCCAACTCTGACATGGACCCCCAGTCTGGGTGACGTTCAAGAGCAACTGCAGGAGAATGTGGACAAAACTAAAGTCAAGAGGTCTGTCCTGACCTTCACTGCTTCTCACCTCCATCATGGACAGATTATCTCCTGCACTGTGGTCTACAAGAAACAAGATGGCAGCAGAGATGCATCTGAGAGAAGGAGTTTAACAGCTGCTGTTTCCTGTGAGTCAATTGGTCCACTGATAAAACCTGAACATTAACCAAATCATCTGATTTTCTTTTCTTGCTTAGTTTCAATTCGGTTATTGACTTCATTATTCCTTTGCAAGAAAAGCAACCTCCAGCAATCTATTAATCATGACACATTTCTTTCATGCACATTTATATATTTTCTTTTAAAAAATGAGGAATTTTTATATTTTACTTAACAGTTTAATCTAATGTCCTTTACAGTTGGATAGTTGATTGGACCATACAGACTAACAAGAGAATGTTACATTACCTATCAGTTCTAATTATGTTTGAAAGAAAATATTTTAAACTAAACTTCAAAAAATGCTTTAGGGGTATTTGCCATTACAAGTAGTGTTTCTATGAGATCAAAGGTGGACTAAGATGCAGCTTTTTAACATTTCGAGGCTGTTTGGAGGGCTGCTCAGTGGCTCGTTGGTTAGCACTGTTGCCTCACACATCCCTGGAATGTTTTTTTTAAATGAAATTATCCTGTAATGTGACAAATCAACTAAGATAAAACATTTTCATTGTAGTACTCAGAATACGGTTTGGGAATGTTGTTAAAAAAAAAAAATTCTTCCTACTGAAAACACTACTAGAATCAAAAATAAAATTCAGCCTGAGAGGTTATGTTGACTATGTTGCCTTAGCTGCTTGGAAGATGCAACTGTCATGTTTTACAGCTTAGACTGAATGCTTCATTATGAAAATAATCTGCAGATTAATCAGTATAGTGAATGTGTTACGGAGGTAGCAAGAGAACCCAAGCACAGACTCACAGAAACTGGCAGACAGGTGAATAAAGGCTATAGATTTATTTAATCCAAAAACTAAACCAATACATAAAGAGAGAACAGAACTGAGAGAACAGAATTAAACCAAACAACTCAAAACTCGAAAATAAACACTATGAATAGGTAGGAACAACTAGCTGGAGACTGAAGCTGAGCTGACGAGAAACCAGGAGGAGAACTGAGTCCATGTGTGAGAAAAATCCAGGAGGGGTGAAAAGAGAGTCCAAAAGGTGGGGAAGCAAATCCAAAAGAATGTCCTGAGTCCATGACAAGATGTGAGTCTTTGACAGTATGTGGGTTGATGACGCAGCGGGGAGTGAATGAATGCACAGGGCTTAAGTAGCAGGAGGTGAAGTAGAGAACAGGTGAAAATAGTGAAGTAATTGCTGCAGCTGATGTGTATTACTGCAATCAGCAAGGTGCAGGCAGGTGAGTGAAACAATGGAGACAGACAGATAGAGGGAGCCAAAGAGACAGGTCAAAGCAGAAACAAATCAGGACTCAAGGGAGAAAGGAGGAAAAAGAGGAAGAAGGGGAAAGAAAGGCAGGGGCTGGAGCAGGATCATAAGAGAATGAGAGTTAACTGCAGTCTACACTGGACTGTTCCATTAAAAACTCAGTCAGGTCAGAAAAGGTGCAGATGTGCTCTTTGTCTCTGGCATACCTGAGATAATTAAATTGTATTTTAACACAGAAATCTACAATAGATTGTTGTACCTTTCCAGAATCACCTAAAGGCATCCCATTTTAGTCAGCCACTCTGATTCAGTCCTAGAGTACAGAAGTGAAGAACTCATAATAGATAATGTAACACCCAACATACACCAATAACATACATGTTTTCATTGCTGATTTTTCAGATTCACCCAAAGACACCACAGTGTCAGTCAGTCCCTCTGGTCCAGTCCAACAGAGCAGTAATGTGACTCTGACATGCACAAGTAATGCAAACCCAGCAGTAAGGAGCTTCACCTGGTACAGAGATGATGGAAACCAGGAGACTGTCATTGGAACCAAAGCCGTTTTAAACATTCAAGCATCTGAAGTCAGTCGGCCGTTTTTCTGTGAGGCTGCAAATGATGTTGGAGTTGGACGTTCTGACCTGAGTCAGACAGATGTTCAGTGTATGTATCACATAACTAAAAGATTTTATGTTCCAAAAGGCAGCATAATGTCATAACAGACATTTTTAATGTCTATGATCTAGCTATTTTATTTATTAATGTAAGCTCCCTTTTAAAGAAAATCTATTACTGGATCCATTTACTTATCGACTAACCTTCGCCTCACTTGTTGAAAAATCTTTTTTTTAAAAATTATATCAACTTAAAAGACTACCTACATCCATGAAAATATTTGCAAGTATTATCCAGAAAAGTATTCTAAAACAGGGAAAAACTCGTAACCATGCCTCGATGAGGTATTTTTACTCAGACTGTTATTAGTCCCTTTTGATAATGTCACACTTAATCATCATATTGAGTCTGGACAATTTTTGAACATTGCAACAAAAATACATTGAAAGAATTAACTGGCACTATGAACACTAGTATTGCTTGCTACTGGTATTTTCTGCTTTTTGTGAACAACTTCATCAACTGTGTTAGTTTGCCTGCCATCACAGCCCAGATGATCTCAATAAGTCAATCCTACTAATAAAACCCATCCCAAACCAATCAGAACTAAACAACTGAAATCAAAGTTAGATGAAAACCAACCTAATAACAAAAAGAAACACACATTTCAAAATTAAACTTTGTAAGAAAAATCACAGCTACACATCAGCTTAAAAAGACTGCATAAGATTAAGTAACTCATCTTTTAGATTCACCTAATGGTACAGAATGAATCTGACATGCCGTAGAAATGCTGAGACAAGAAGAAGGAACTACACCTGGTACAGAACTAACAGGGGTCGGGAGGCTTTAAAACAGATATGTATAACTCATTTAGGCAAATTAGTAAAATTAATATTTCTTTTCTATGCAAAGTCGAAAATGAGCATAGAGCTGGGCATTCAGTCATCAGTAAAACAGATGTTTATTGTATGGATCACATGATTCGAAAGGATCTCACTTTGCATCATGATTCTCTTCACTGGTTCACTTCAATCAGTCTTATAACTTTTCAACCATTATTTTGTCAGTACATCTTTTTTTATTTTGTCAAATTATATTGACTTACACTGATTCTTCTGCCTACTTTGATTGCAGTTCCTCCACAGATCCTGCCATCATCTGATTGCATCAAAACTGCAGGCCAGATCAACTGTTCCTGTGAGACTGTGGGAAATCCTTTTCCCACTTTACACTGGTCTTTGGATGGTCAGCCTGTCAGTCAGTCTGACAAGTTTGTGATCAGCAGTGAGCGTCTACATAATGACAAAGGTCTGAGGAGCTTCATCACTGTGAATCAACCACAAGAGATGAATCGTTCCATCTTGATCTGCCACAGCTTCAACTCTCTTGGATTTGCCAGTCAACAATTCTGCCTTGAGCATCAAGCATGTGCTGAAAGTCATGGTCTGTTTTCTATTTTTTTTTGTAATATTTAACTTCAGTTTAGGCTAGTTATACTACACTCCCAGTTAAGCAGACAGCTCGGTAGCATCTACAGAACGTAGACGTAGTGTGAGACTTTACATGATGTCTTTCCTGCTTGTTAGTGGTTTTAGAAGGTAGAATCAGCAGTGGTCTCATATATCATTCCTCAGCCTTCCTCTGTGGATCAGAGGGAATGCAAATATTATTGCAAAGCATCACAAAACCTACTGTTTTGCCATGACCTGGTAATCCAGAAAAAAATCACCACTTCTCCCACAGAAGAATGCTTTTTTTTTTAAATTTTTTTTTTTTTATAAGTTTTGTGGGATGTTGCCAGTATGTAGTGGCTTGTAACCACCAATAGTGGTCCAAGGAAGGGGTTAGCAACGAACTGACAACGGGGTCATGGGCACCCAAGGCTCACTATTGTAAAGGACCGCCTGTGTAATCTGAACCCACAGAAGAGCTTCTGCAGCACAAATAGTTGAAAGCCTTAAGTTTGGCTGTGACGGATCTGTTAAAACACATTGCTTTGCAGCTTTTTTGTTTACTAAATGATTCCATATGTCTTCATTCATAGTTTTGATGCCTTCAGTGAGAACCTACAATGTAAATAGTCATGAAAATAAAGAAAAAACTGTAAATAAGAAGGTGTGTCCAAACTTTTGACTGATAGTCAAAAGTTTGCGCAACCAAGTCTGAGTACCCATCCTGACCCCTGTGCAATGCAAAACTCTGTAGAAGACCATAGTCACAAATCTAATTCAACCTAATCCAATCGAGCATCTGTGCTGGATAAATAAGTCCATCTCACAACTGACTGGACTGTCAGGTTGAGGCTATCTCTAGATGGTTCAGAACTGTTCCCTTTTGGTGGCACAAGTTGGACTACAACATGTTATATGCATGGTTTTAATGTTTTGTCAAAAACTACCAACAACCCATAATGCAACACTCTGCAGAAGACTGTGGTCACAAACCTAATATACCATCTTATATGCAGACCAAAGTAAGTGAACATTATTGTGTAAAATAGTATACTGGAGACCATTCTCAACGAATAAAGCAAGGACATAAAAAGAAACAATAAAGCCACATACTGACATATACCTCTGTCTTGATAAAGGAAAAAAGCATTTGTAGGTATAAATGACAAAAAGACAATAAGTCATAGCATGTTTAAGCTGATTTATGCAGGCTATCCATACTTCTATAAAAAATGAATGTCCGAATTATGTCCTAATCTTCAATTTTATGTTTCAGATCCAGTGCTATTTCTGATGTTCTTTACCAAAATTGCCATCTTGCTTGCACTATTTTGTGCTCTGCTGTGTGTTATCAAGTAAGTTTACAGCTTTTGAGACACTAAAATGAAGACTACCCCTAACTTTTTCAGCCATCTTACTATATGGAGGAGGTTTTTTTATAAGGCAACATGTTAAATGCATGAAAGCACAACTAACGTTTCCTTTTTTATTGGGATATTCAGTCACCTGACTCATCAGTTAAGGCATAAGAGTTAAACCCCATCAACATGCACAGTTAATTTAGCCAAAGCAGCACCAGACAAAGCAGCCACATCTGCAGACACCAGATAACAGGAAGTGAGATGTGCACTCAGTTTATTGTATACCGACCTAATTAAGAAATAAGAATAGAAACCGACTACCCCTTGGTAGGACCACCTATTCTACCACACAGTCACTTGTTTGAAGTTTTGTATTTTTAATTCGCTGACTTTACTTTGGAAAAACCTGTTTGAACTTTGACATGAAAGTCATTTTTTCTCCATTTTTTTTTTTTGTCAAAAACCCAAATTAAATTGAAGACCAAAAAGCAATGAAAGGGGAGACATGGAAGTGTGGTGAATTGTTTTTCTTGGCAGTGTATCACATCCAGAATGAATTTCTTTGTTAGTCTAAAAATTTGAAATTGTTTTCTGTTAGGACATTTAATGATTTTGGAGAATTCACTTTTTTCAATCCACATGCCTTGGCCCTTTGAGAGATTTGTATTTCATTTGCTACATATCTTTTATTGCTGTTCGCTGACCATCACCTAGCATGGACCAGCTTTTGTAGAAGAGGCTGACCTTTCCTATACTCTTGCTTTCTCTGTGGTTTCATCCTGTGGAAAAACAAGCGCAGTGAGAAAGAACAAATGCAAATCAAATACAACACTGATGCTGCATGTTCTTCTGTATTTTTCAGGGCTCTGAAGAATCGCCAAAACTCCAACAGTCATCTCACAGGTGAAATCAGCCGAGTTGCCATGAGCCAACATCTGATAAAAGAGGCAAATGAGGTACTTTGACTCAGAGTTTTATAATTAGACAGGGATTAGTACATTATCTATTCCACTGATGTTTTCTTTGTAATTGTAGGTACCCAACACACCAGAAGAGGACATTTATGTTAACACTGAACGCCAACCACATGCTGCCAACCCTCCAACTGTGTCTGAGCCAAATGAAGAAGAATGAGGTTGACTGGAAGAGCAAGAAGCAGGAAGCATCTATCTGGTGGTTCCTATCTGGAGGAGGAGAAGTGGATGGTGGGGGGCATTTGCAGGAATTTTATGAGTAATGCACTGGAGATGGGAAACCTGTATGATGAAGTGGAGTCTAGAAATGTGAGAAAGGAATCAGAGTGTGAATATGCATAAGTTTTAAGGCAAAAGTGCAAGGAAAAAAAATTCATTTCACATTTTCCACTGTTGGAAAGAACTGCTCAGCTACATGCATGTTTTCTTTTTGCAAATATCAAACTAAAATTTTTTAGAAGGCTGGCCTGACAGGTACCATTGTATAGAAGAAATTGTAGAAATATTCAATCAAAAATGTTGACAATCCATTCGGTATCATGGTATATGTTCATAAAGGTTTTTACTCCAAATGCTGGATCCAACATTTATTGGATCCAACTATTGGCTATTACCCTCCTTGATTACTCATAATTTGTATCAGTCCTGAAAGAAATTATTATATACTATACTATTTTGGAAAGATTTTGTCTAATTAAATTGTTGAGACAGAATCTTGTCACATTTTAAATACACAATGATTTTAATATTGATGAACAGTTTCCACAAATTCCACTGTCAATGCAAAATAATACGGAATGCTATGTATTTGCTTCTTTTTTAACTTAAATGCTGATATTAGTCATGTGTAAATTGAGAAAACCCATGCTGTTTTATATTTCTATGCTTGTGTGGTATATATTGTGTAATGCATTTCAATAATCTTGTAATCTAGTAATCTTGAGTTTTTTTCCTTTTGTCTTGAGTTGCAGTTTATTTTATCAAGAACTATTTCAAAGCAGACATTTTTGCATTCAATTTCTAGTGTAACTGATAATATGGAAGGGAAAATGTACACGCCTGCCATGTACATTAATGGGGTTCTTGCAATTATGAGATCTGGCTGTCTGAAATATGAGAAAGGTTGACATGGTTATCAGTTGTATTATGTGAGAAATGGTCTTAATTATGGTGATGATGTATTTTTCTGTCCTAGATAGCTACCTATGTAATAAATAGAAGCTTAAACATCAACTGAAGTCTTTTTTTGCTAAATATTTTGAGGAATGTTCGATTAGGTTTCTTAAAGTCTTCACTATTGTGAATAGATAGAAACCTTAACAACTATAATATATGGACCTTAAACTTATAAGATCAAAGGAAGGGGTCAAAATGTAAAAACTTAAAAGAAACACAAACTTTTTATTTTAATTTCTCTTTTTGATATATTTTCATGAGATCAACTGTCAACATAGAAACCCAACAAATCCAAAATTTCCTTTGGATTCCTTTTGAGCAAGGACTGTACAACAGTGGAGAGGAAAAGAAACTCCCTGTCACCAGGGAAGAAGGAACAAACCTCCAGCAGAACCAGGCTCAGGGAGGGCGGCCAAATGCCTCCACCTGCTGGGGTGAAGGAGGAGCGACAGAGATCCTCCACCAGCTGCTTGTGCTGAGCTGAAACGCAAAAACATTACAAACATTAACAAATAGACACAGAAATGATGCAGTGGAGTGTTTAAATTCCCCTTTTCATTTGGAGCATGAACTCAAGATATCAAGATTTAACAGAGTTTGCCTAAACATTGATTTTTAAAACAGCTTTAACAGTGTCTGTAGAGACATTTTAATTTAGAAGGGTTACCTTTGGAGTTAACCAGAGCTGCCACCCTCTGTCACTGGTTTGTTTTCCAGTTTCAGACTTACAGCAACAGGTTTATCTGTAAATATAAGAAATCACTGCAATAAGACAGTTACCAGTAATATACAAGATATGTTAATGTGTGTCTGTTTTTTATTGTATTTCCAGCACACAAACCGTTTCACGTACATAAAATGTTGAGTGTAATTTCTTGACTTTGTGTGGTGAAGGTTCTGAACTGTGCAGAAAAACTCAGTTTGCCGTTATGGATTTCATTTGTTGCCAGTCCGTGCATTGTTTCTCTATATAACCACTGGCCTTGCACTTCCCTGGTGAAAGTGGAGCTTTCCAGAGATGAGCTTTTCTTCCAGTGGATGGATGGAGGTGAGGAAGGACAGGAGTAGTTAATGCTGCAGTTGGCCTGAAAAATGTCCCCCTCCACTATCTGCCTCTGAACGGAGATTATGGGAGTTTTTCTCTCTGCAAGTCAAAGCAAAGTGGTGATAGAAAAACAGTGAAAATGAAAAGTTTGAGTAAGGTGCAAATCAGGCCAGCATTGTTTAAAATCAATAACTTTGTAGCTTTCAGGTACAGTCAGTTAGAGCTGCCATGATTAACTGATATAATATATAAACACAGGCTGTTACAACCCCGGCTCGGGGGGCAAGGGAAGCAACATAAACAGTTGTAGTTGGTAAAAATCAAATTATTTATTACAGAAAAAAATTGAACAAAAATGTGCAAGATACTATACAAATGAGGCAAAACTAAGGAAGAGGGCTGGTGGGTGCAGCTCAAATTAAAGAAAACAGCAAAACACAAGAAGAGTTCTCATAAGGAGAACTTAACACTACAACACAATCACTGTGGAAAAAAGAAAAGGTTAAACAAAAAGGCTCACTACCTGGGACCTGGCACAAAACAAAACTACATGAGAGTCAGCACTCCTAACCCTGGTGAAAACTAGACAAAAGAAAACGACCTGTAATGAAATGTTGCTGTATCAGTTTTTAACTCCTTTAAATTCCTACCACACAGTGTATCTGCCTCAACCACACAGAAACACAGAATGACACGCTGGAAACCAGCTGCTCCGTTCACTTGAACTGCCAACGCTTTTAAAAGAGTTGGCAGTTTTCGGTTGGTCAGCCTGGTGAGCGCCGCACCAATCACAGGACTCCTGGTTGCAGTCACGCCTCTGCCGTCGTGGTCCAACCAGGGAGTGGGGATCACACAGCCCTATTTGCATAGCCACAATATATAGTTAAAACACACACACAGGGTAGGAGGCGCTGGCCGTAACACAGGCGCTATTCAGTGAAGAAGCATTTTATATGTGTTTACTTCTCTCCTCCTCTCTGTGTTTAACACTACTGCATCTCAATACAACCAACCTTTTAAGATTTTTCTGTTACTGTTGTCAAATGATGGAACAAGAAGTACTGATTAAAACACATCCCACTAGACTACATGTTAACCAGCATCACTTCCAGGCTGCTGTTCTGTATTTCTATATTCCTGACTTCATGTCCATGACGTGGCCTGACTCTGACTGTGATCTCATCACATGCAAGTTTAAAACAGCAGCTGTGCAGTGGCTCTAAATAGGTTATACTTTCATAAAATTCAAATCTACTACCACGGTCAGAGAACAATTCCACAATAAAAAATTTGCGTGAGCTGCTCCATGCTTGAAAACTATCCACCATGTCCATGTTGCACTTTGCATAATATACAGACCTAATATACTAACAATGTACCGACCATTATACAATGACAACAGTTTGCCAAAGTAAAATGAAGTAAAATGAAATGGTCTTTATGTTTTTTTTTAAGTGGAAATTTATGATTTGGATTAATCAATGAACCAGCACATTTACTATTATTTATTTCATGTTATATACTGTAATCATCCTGCAAGAGGATATTCTCTTCTCATATATCAGAGGCAATAGATAAATCCATAAAGAAATAGTTTTTAGTGGCAGTAATACAGTCAGCAACTCAACAATGTGAAAGTACATGTTCAAGTATCGAGGAACAACAGTAGCAGTATGGAAACTGTATCATTCATGCAGTGAATAGATGTGCAAAATTTCCTAGTTTCTGTAATGCATTTTTCAGGGTTTTGTGTGTTTCAGCCTCCTTCTGTTTTTTTCGATCATAATTAAATGATACAGGACATTTTATTAAACCACCAGGGAGCTCAGAATGAATGCAACCTTGAATGTCCTAAATTTACCTTACATTTATAAATATTTTTGTCCTCTTTTAATAAATGTTGGTGACAGAACCACTGACACAAACAGATAAAACTCAACATTACCAGTGAAGAAGCTGAGCCGTCTCAGCAGACCAGCAATTCCCATGAAGAAATTGGCTGCGTTCCTCATTTCAGAAAGTCACCTCTGACCTTTTAACGTCTGAAACACAGCAGCTGCAATGTAACGTTTCCACAGTTAGATCATGATTACTTTGCATTGTATCATTTCTGTATGGGTAGTAAGTCTCTGTGTCAGGGCTGAAAGTTTAATCAGTTTATAATAGAATCATATGCAACATGTCTACTCCAGGGTTTAAACTGTCATGTCCATAGTTTCACAAATGCATGGGATCCTGACTTTTCAGGCAGCAATGCTTTGAATGAAATCTCATGAAGTAGTGCTCAATTCTGATTTAAGAATATTACATTGTTTATATTAAGCTGAAGGTTGGCATTAAGAAATTTTTCATTAATTTAGATTCAAATTGCAAAATCTGTCAGAAAAATGACAATTTCCCAAATTGCTCAACCCAGAAGTCTCAAGCCCTTCCAGGTTTATCAAAGTACGAAAAAGGTTTTCAGTTTTCAGCTAATACCAACACAGACTATTATTTCACCAAAAACGAAGTCCATTATATGTACAAGAGGGCTTACCTCAGTAGATGAGCTGCTGTCTGAGTGCATCCGTGATGTCCACTGATCTGTTTCTGTGCTCAAGCCCACTTTTTACCACAACTTAATCCCCTCTACAGCCCTTCTGGTCTTTTCAGCCTCAAACAGGAAACTTGCTGAGCTCATTTAAAGCAGCTAACCTGAACGATGAGAAAGCTTGAAAGAGAGGCCGTCTTGCTTTTCATTTCAAATCATGATATATGGCAGTGCATGATTAGAGCACCGTGGCAAGGCTAAGATGCATTGAAGACTAAGTCTTGTCCAAATGTGTAAGGTACTGAACATAAAGGGGCTTTCAAAAGTATACCGTAAATGTCTACTTTGTTGATTTATCAGTGAATGTCATATCAAACCAATATTAGATGTGACAATGCTGGTGTCACACAAGAGCTGCTTCAACTGCTCTGATAATACGCACCTCAGGCTAGTTCTTCCTAAAGACGTAAAACCATTGGCTCTTTATCACTAAACGTTACAAAAACAATCATTTAAATGAATCTCTCAAACTTAACATCGGGTTAAATGATGGTGACTTAACAGATGGATTAATGTGAATGACAGAAAATGCAACAATATACTACATCCTAAATGGGTTCAACAGCAACAAAAAGATACAGTTTATAGCAATCAGAAAATTTAGTTTTATTTTATTTTTCATCTTGCAAGCATGCATTTAATTAAGTGGTGGGAAATAGCATCGTTGAATTACTGTATGCTGATCACATCAGCCACCTAATGGGGCGATGTCACCTCTGCTACAGAAACACAGAGGTATGGAACATTGAAAAGCACAAAAGCAATCAGATAACAAATCCATGAAAGTCACTCAAACCAGCTGTATACCTGCCAGCAGCTCAACCCCATAACCAGTCTGTGTATGTCAGTGAACACCAACCACACAATGCTAAAAGGAAAAGATTTTTGTGAGCAATCTCAAAATGACGAAGGTGTATCACCATCACAGAAGACAGAAAAGAGAGACCTTGTCTTATAATAAAAGGAACTAGTAACTGCCACTTTGATTTACCTTTGTTCCAAACTGTATGCAAATATTTGCTGAAAACAAATAAAGGGCTCATTTTTGCCCAAAGTGTAACTCACTGTATCCATGGCAACGTTACTACTACTTCTTGTTTCTTGTTACAGTTTCCACCTGTTCACAAAAATGAAGTCAACAAAATATTTTGTTGAAAAAAAGACTTGTGTTGATATGTAAGCTTATATTTATTACATAGATAACTTATATAGAACAAAGAAATCTCTTCTTGTTATGGTGGGGGCTGGAGAACCCAAGCGCAGACACAGAAACTGGCAGACAAGTAAATAAAGGAAACAGTTTTATTAAACCAGATAACTAAACCAATACATAAAATGGAGAACCAAACTGGGAGGACCGAACTAAACCAAACTACTAAAAACTCTACAAACCAACACTAAGAACGCAAAAATGGATGTCTACAAAACTAAAGGGAATAAACAATACTAAGCTAAAGAGGGATACTCACAAGACGGGGGAACTGGCAACAGAGGGGGAAGACTGGCTGAGGGAATCCAGGGGCAGACGGAGGCGAGGCAGGAAAAACAGGCTGGAGACTGAAGCAGGGCTGGTGAGAATCTGGTAGAACTGAGTCCATGTGGGGAAAATCCAGGAGGGGGTAAAACGGAGTCCAAAGGTGGGGAAGCAAAGTCCATGTGGAAACT
This sequence comes from Amphiprion ocellaris, assembly GCF_022539595.1. NCBI lineage: Eukaryota > Metazoa > Chordata > Actinopteri > Pomacentridae > Amphiprion > Amphiprion ocellaris. The sequence goes on from NC_072774.1 coordinate 18,693,936, forward strand.
GAATCTCAGAGGGCAACCGAATCTAAGAAGGGAATGTGAATCTATGATCCAGCAGGGAGTGAATGAAAGGACAGAGCTTAAATAGGTGGAGGTGAGGTAGAGAACAGGTGAATGGTGTGAACTAATTACTGCAGGTGACACTCATTGCAGTAATCAGCAAAACAGAGTGCAGGCAGGTGAAGCAGGAAGACAGGAGGGAGAGATGACAGACAGAAGGAGCCAGAGAGAGAGACAGGTCAAAACAAACAGATGAGGAACAATGGGAGAAAGAAGGAAAAAGAGAAAAGGAGGAAGAAGGGCAGAGGCTGGAGCAGGATCATAACACTTCTCACATAACATGAATGATGATTATATTGGAATGCACGCAAAAACGTCTGTTTTGACAAAAAGCTCTTTAATGAATAAACTCATGCAACTCGAGACATAAGGAAAAACTCTAGAGACTGTTACTTTGGGGGGAAAGACATTCTGTATCACCTTCCTCAATATAGTTACAACCACTGCAGTTTCCACAAAAACATATGCCAAAATAAGTCATTAAACAGTATATACCACACTAACAAATAAAAATAAGATAGCATGAGTTTTTGCAATTTATATGTGACCAACGTGGGCATTTCAGTAAGAAGCTATATAAATATACAGCATTTCATATTTTATGTTGACACAGTACAAATTGTGAAAACTGTTGAATATTATTACAATTTTTGTGTTTTTACAATATTACAAAATTCTTCTCTGTAACAAAACATCAAAATCAGACAAAATTTTTAAAAATTAGAAATCAGATGATACATTTCTTTCAGGGCCGATACAAATTATTAGAGATCAGTAAGAGCCAATATGTGGATCTAGTATATGTTTGGAGTAAAAACTTTCAGTTCTATGAACAAAAAATATGATATCAATCAGATTGCAATTTTTTCCCTACATTTGTACAGGAAAGGCCAACATTCCATAAATTTCCATATTTGATAAGTTGCACCAAAAACAAACACATAAGAGAGCAAGACAGGAATTTCCAACAGGGCAAAACATCATCTATTTTTTCTTTGCTCTCTTGCCTTTCATTTTAACCTGAGCATATTCACACTCTGCTTCCTTCCTCACATTTCTAGGCCCCACTTCATCATACAGGTTTCCCATCTCCAGTGCATTGCTCATAAAATTTCTGCCAACACCCCCCACCATTGACTTCTCCTCCTCCAGACAGGAACCACCAGATGGATTCATGTTTGCAGAATCTGCTCCCTTCTTGTTCTTGCTCTTCCAAGACACGGTAGAGTAAACGACATTGCTCTCCTCATCATTCTTCTCTGAGCTTTTACCTACTCTTTCTGCATTGTTTGGCCCAGAGCTTGGCCCAGTTTTGCTGTCTGGCTCAGACACAGTTGGAAGGTCATTGGCGTTTGGCTGGCGTTCAGTGTTGACATAAATGTGTTCTTCTGTGTTGGGTACCTACAATCAAACAGAAAACATCAGTGGAACACATGATGTACCAATCCCTGTTTAATTATAACGTTTTGAGTCAAAGTACCTCATTTGCCTCTGTTGTTACATGTTGTCTCTTCGCAATTTGGTTGATTTCCTCTGTGAGGTGACTGTTAGGGTTTTGGCGATTCTTCAGAGCCCTGAAAAATACAATAGAACATGCAGCATCAATGGGTTTATGTGATTCACATTGGTTTTCTCACTGCTCATTTGTTTGTCCACAGGATGAAATCACAGAGAAGGCAAAAATTTACTAACAATGATTTCTAACAAGCAACGTCAATTAATCAAAGAAATTAAGGAAATTATAACTTCAAATAAGTGATTGTGTAGCAGAATAAGTAGTTCTGCCAGGTGTAAGAGGGCTGTTATTCTCCCTTCTTTATTAGGTGGCATACTATAAAGTGTGAATAGTTGTCATCTGAACCTTCACTCTTTCCTAAACTGAGGGCACACTTCACTTAGTGTTACCTGGCGTCTACAATTGTGGCAGCTATCGTGGTGGCTGCTTTACACACAACAGCATTGTTACTCCGCCAAGGAATGGTAGAGTTATGTGACGATCGGCGAACGTTTGTCTGTCTGTTAGCCTGTTAGCAATATTACCCAAAAACAGAGCAATGGATTTGGATGACATTTTCAAGAAAGGTCAGAAATGACACAAGGACCACCTCATTAGATTTTGGCAGTGATGTCACTCATAGTCTGGATCCGCAGATTTGTTAAAGATTTCTGTATCATTTTGAGAGAGCGTCACGGCGTCACTGTAACTATGACAACAAGTGAACACTATGTCAGCTGCCGGCTGACGATCACATGATTGCGATCCTACTACAAATTGAACGCTGCGGACTTATCGGGACTAATCCATCAGAAATGCACAAGGCTCTCTGAGTGCTTTTCTTGTTTATAATGGTTTGGACTTGTTTGCACAGATAATGGTCAGCCTTTAGTTTCAGCTTTGACTATTTGAACTTGATGTGTATAACAGGGTTCAACTGTTGTAGCTTAATTAATGAATCAGGTGACTGATCATCTCAACTGAAGTAAGTTTATGTTCTCTTCTTAATTGGCTGTTAAAGACATTACATGATTTATTTCCTGTGCTAAATATTAAGTTTGTGCAGATTGTGATTGTTTATATATAATTTTTTTTTGTCAGAAAAGTCACAATATGTTGACTTAAATTCAGTACTAAAAATCAATGAACTTCTTGTTGTGGCATTTTAAGATTGAACAAATGATAAAATTAGACAAATAGGATGTGTGAATCAAATTTAAGAGCTAACAAAGATAAGATGGGGAGACCCAGCAGGTCAACTGAAGTTATGAGTGCATTAAATAATCCTGTGGAAAGCGGCAACCCAGCGGAATCCTATGGAAGCCCATGGAAGCCCATATAAGGCATAAGACAGGAAGCTCACGTCCTCTGTACGTCTGCGCTCGTGAGTTGAAACTTAGGGCACGCTGGGCTAAGCAGAAATAATGCGAACCTAGCAGAAATAAAAGAGAGGAGGGGGTCCAACTTTGGATACGATTACTTCATGGGCATCCTGATTGGGTCTTAAGACGATGGGTTGTGGCTTTCCAGAACGGAAGAGGTGTGTTTAGAAGGAATTTGCATAAGTATAAAAGATGATGTAACGCTTTGTGTAGTCAGTTAAAATCTCGATTTTAACTGACTACACAGTCAGTTGCTCATGATTGTTCTTACAGCCTCTGTATTGAATAAACATTATTCGCATCAGACTCTGAAGACTGCTTGAAGACTCTTTCTCGAAAACGTCTTGAAGACTCCAAGTTCTGATCCAGAATTGATTTTTGACAATGTATGTGACAAAGCTGCCTGATCATCACTGGCCCTTGGCAGGCAGACTGAGTCACAACATATTATAGTGAGATGACTCAAAAAGTAGTGGTAGTTTTCATTCTAATCTCATAAAGCTGTTAACTAACCTGATAACACACAGCAGAACACACACAAGTGTGAACAAAAGGGCAGTTGTGGAGATGAACAGTGGCATCAGCAATCGATCTAGAACACAAAATTGAAGATTAAGATGAGAATATAATTCAGACGTATACTTTCTGAGTCTGGATAGCCTGCATAAATTAGTATAAACATATTACAAATTCTTATCTTGTTATTACTACCTTTTTTTCCCTCAAGACAAGAGGTGTATGTGAGTAGAAGGTGTTGTTTCTTTTTCTTCATTTGTTTTCTCGTTTTTTTGTAGTAAGAAAGTTCTCCAGTATATTATTTTATGCAGTGATGTTCAATTACTTTGGTCTGCATATAAGATGGTACATTAGGTTTGTGACGATGGTACTCTGCAGAGTGTTGCACTATGGTCAGTTTGTAGATTTTGATTCTATGGATAGGGATCTACAGACTGAACCAACTTATTGTGAGGAAACATAACAGTTATTGTGAGGTAACTGACAGCTTCCAGCTAACTATTACAAGAAATACATATAAAACAAAATACATGTAAAACAAACCATGACTTTCAGCAGATACTTGGCCCTCAAGGAAAAATCCATGACTGGCAGATCCAAGAGAATTAAAGCTGTGGCAGATCAAGGTGGAACGATTCATCTCTTGTGGTTGAGTCACAGTGATGAAGCTCCTCAGAACTTTGTCATTATGTAGACGCTCACTGCTGATCACAAACTTGTCAGACTGACTGACAGGCTGACCATCCAAAGACCAGTGTAAAGTAGGAAAAGGATTTCCCACAGTCTCACAGGAACAGTTGACCTGGCCTGCAGTTGTGGTGCAATCAGATGATGGCAGGATCTGTGGAGGAACTGCAAACGAAGTAGGCAAAAGAGTCAATGTAATTCGCTGAAGTTCGATTATTAGTACTATTTATTTTGTACATGTTGCCCTGAGGCAACAGTATTAGTTTGGCAGATGACACCCCGTTGTAGTTATCTGTAAAGCCAAATGAAATGAAACCAGTCAGTTAGTCAAACTCCAGGCATATCTTGGAGACATAAAGGCCTGGATGACTTGTAATTATTTTTGGTTGGTTGGTTCCTTCCCATTGTTGACGATTGCTTATTCATAGGGGATCCAAATGCAACGCTGGATTGTTGGGTTCTCTGTTTAAAATCTGTATGGTCTTCACCTTACTAAGTTAAGTACTATGAGATAAAATATGTTGTGAATTGGCACAATATATAAAAAACAGAATTGAATTGAATGTTCAAGCTAATGTGTCATTGATTTTTCTGACAGGTTTTCATTTACCTCGGATTGTTTAAATGACTAAAAAAACAACAACTAGATCACAGAAATTTAAAAAAAAAACAAGCTGGTTACAACATCATTGTGTCTTCTTAAACATAAGTGTTTTTAGTTATGTGATACATACACTGAACATCTATCTGACTCAGGTTGGAACGTCCAACTCCAACACCATTTGCAGCCTCACAGAAAAGCGGCCGACTGACTTTAGATGCTTGAATGTTTAAAACGGCTTTGGTTCCAATGACAGTCTCCTGGTTTCCATCATCTCTGTACCAGGTGAAGCTCTTTACTGCTGGGTTTGCATTACTTGTGCATGTCAGAGTCACATTACTGCTCTGTTGGACTGGACCAGAGGGACTGACTGACACTGTGGTGTCTTTAGGGGAATCTGAAAAATAAGCAAACAAAACATACACATTATTGGTATATAATTGGGTGTTACATTCTTTATCATGAGGCCTAATATTTGGATTGTGTCAACCACTTATTGAAGCTGCTAACAGGAAAAAAACATGGATGTGTTACTGATGACTAAATGCCCAGCTCTATGCCTATTTTCAAATTGGCATAGAACAGTTAATTTTAGATGTGTAAATTATTTAAAACATATCAGTTTTAAAGTATCCTGACCTTTAGTAGCTCTGTGGCAGGTGTAGTTCCTTCCTGCTGTCTTGGCATTTCTACTGCATGTCTGATTCATTTTTTGATCTCATGCAATATGTTCAAGCTGATGTGCAACTGGGAGTTTTGTTACTGATAAATATTGTAATCAATTATGTATTTTGAGGATCTTCTTCTTTTTGTCTGATTGTTTAGGTATGATTGGTTTGAGATGCATTTTATTAGTGGGATTGATTTATTAAGATCATCTGTGATGGTTGGTCTACTGAGTCCCATCAATTCCCATCGCCCGCTGCATATTTAGGTCACGTGATTCGGTATGTACACATGCATAACACACACCTGTGCTCAGCGCAGGGTCAGGTAATGAACAGTCTTGGTGGAGTACTGCACTCTCTGAATGCTTTTCTTGTTAACTGACGTGACAAGCCGTGAGTGCGTGTGTGCCAGGAAGTGAAATTAACTTTTTAAGCCACTGACAGTTATGTCCAAATGTGATTCATTCAATAATAAATTATCATTTTGTGCCTTAAATCTACCAGCCACTTCATGTTAAACCAGTATCTGGCTGCTGCTGATTTCCACCATGGGATGCCAGCTTTTGTGTAAATGGGTTGGAGCGTTAAAGAATTAATTTCGGAATAAATATTGTAAATTACAATTTTGAAGCTAAAAGCTGAAACAAATGCATTTTTTTCCTGGAGGGACTGCCTAGTAGATGCATGGTTACTAGCATTTCCCGATTTCAAAAGAATTTTTTATGATAAAAAATTCCCCCCCAGCAGTTAGAGAGAAGGTAAATAAAAAATGAATGGATTCAGAAATAGATTTTTTTTTAAAAAGGTTGCTTAAATGAGAAATGAAATACCTAGATTGTAGGGGGAAATGCCTTTTAAATTGTGTCGTTTGAAACATAAATGTTTTTAGTCATCATTATGACTTCTTAAACATAAGTGTTTTAAGTTCTGTGATACATACATACATACATCTATTTGTCTCAAATCAGAACATCCAACTCCAACATAATTTACATATATATATATATATATATATATATATATATATATATATATATATATATATATATATATATATATATATATATATATATATATATATATATATATATATATATATATATATATATATATATACATACATATTTGTATGTTACATTCTTTATCATGAGGCCTAATATTTGGATTGTGTCAACCACAGATTGAAGGTGCTAACAGAAAAAGTATGGATTTGCCCAATTATTTAACTATTCTGAATATATAGTATAGAAATTTGAGGGTTGATGATTTCAATCTTGAAGTTACTGTCTAGTCAGGATGTGTAAAACAGACAAGTTTAATGCATACACTGAACAACTACTTGCCTGTTGCTCAGACGTCCAACTGCATGATCATCTGTAGCCTTGTAGAATAAATAACTGCTGACTGAAGTGACCTCAGTGTTTTAAATGCATTTATTCCCAAATAACCTGTATGGTCTAATGCACTATCAACTGCCAAAAATATTAGATTAAACTGTTTTGAAGTGTAACATTTCCTCATTTTTTCAGAATAGGAAAAATGTGCCATGATTAATAGATTAATATGAATATTAAAATTGCTGACTATTGTCTTTCTTGTAATGGAATAATAAAGTCATTCAATAACTGTTACTAAGTCAGTGGATCTGGTTTGGTTAATGTTAATGTTCAGGTTTTATCAGTGGACCAATTGACTCACAGGAAACAGCAGCTGTTAAACTCCTTCTCTCAGATGCATCTCTGCTGCCATCTTGTTTCTTGTAGACCACAGTGCAGGAGATAATCTGTCCATGATGGAGGTGAGAAGCAGTGAAGGTCAGGACAGACCTCTTGACTTTAGTTTTGTCCACATTCTCCTGCAGTTGCTCTTGAACGTCACCCAGACTGGGGGTCCATGTCAGAGTTGGAGGAAGAGTCTGACAGGGAGCTGGAGCAGAGCATGTCAGACTCACTGAGGATCCCTCCTTCACCTCCAGAGGAGACAGAGTCAGGTTTGGTGCAGGAGGATCATCTGGTTGGAAGGTACATTTAGATTAGACAATGAATGAACAACACTTTCTTTCAGATTTTTATTGTGATTTGTGAAATGCAGTAAATTTAAATCTAGATCAAGGCACATCTGCAAGCATATTTTGTCTATGAATGATCTGAATATGGATATAAGAACCTACCTGTGACGACCAAATTCACATGACGATCTGCAAAATTATATAGCAGTGGTTCTGAACAATCCAGTCTGAAGTAATACTGATGGCTGTTTTCAGCAATCATATTATTGAAGGTTGAGGTGCAGTCTTTGTTTGTTAAGTCTCCTGTCATTGCTTGAGTCAGAGTAATCCATGGACGGCTATCTTTCTTGATCCATATTGCTCTACACTCGCTATTTAGATATTGTACATATTCATCAGGTACATCAAAGGAGCAGGGGATGGTCACACAGGATCCTTTCACAACTTCTACTTTCTGCGGCACAATGACCCTCCAATCTCCACACAGGACACCTGAAATACAAAATACAACTGTTTAAAGAAGGAAAGGAAACAGTATTATTGTGGTTTCAGTGATCTGCTGCCTTTCTCCAAAACGATTATTGTTTAATGATTTCAGAGTTTTTGTTAGACCCTTAGAAAGAATATATTACTGTTAATTTTTTTAAGAAAAGGCCGGCCAGAGAGTTTATTAGTTTGACTGCATCTCTTATTCTGAAGGATGTTATCACATATACTGAGATACCAAAGTATGAATATTTTAAATTAGAACCATTTGATTATTATTAGAACTTTCAATAATCTTTATCCAAACCCAGATGTTAATGGACTTGAACTCACCCTGCAGCAGAGAGCCAATGAGAAGGAAAGTCAAAGCTCCAAACATCGTTGTTTGTCTGGAGAAAATAAAACATTATGGAGTTTAAAAAAGAAACAGTTGACATTTTTTTGATACATTTCTTCCTTTAAACAGTTTTAAATGTGATATTTTGAGAACTTGACCAGGAAACCTTTTGTCATGACTAATCGCTAAACTTTACAAGTGAAATAAAGTCTGCTCTTGTCACTTTTATTTTTTATAAAATGAAAAGTCGCAAAAATGATCATTTCAGGTATTTTGTTAATACCTTCAACTGAATCTCAAGATTTTTTTTAATCTTGAAAGCACATATCTTTAACTCAGTTGAGGAAACAGAGAAATGTAATTGCTTTTCAAATGAACTGTTTCTCAACATAAATGTATCCATTAAATTAAAACGTTGAAATTTAAAAGAAAGACAAAGAGTGTGAAGTAACTGTGATCATGGTAAGTTGGTACAAAGTTAATGTTGCCATATAATCTCACTGCAGAGATCAATTTTCAGCTCTACAAAGTGATAGTGGGAATATTATGCAAAAAATACACTGCTTTTATCCAACAATGTTGTTAGTGTGATGTTGTTTAGTCCACAAAATCTATACTATGTCAGAGGGAGCCATCTTTTATCTTCACAAAGAAGAAGCCAATGCCAATAGGGAATGAGGACAGTCTGATGATGGCTGCTATGAGGGACACACACACCTCACTCATGCCAGTATACAGGGAAGAGGAAAAAGGAGGATGAACTGTTGGTTAAGCAGAGGTGGAGGGTTGGACACTGTTAGTGTTGCATGAAGCTAGTTAATTCAAAGTGACTTGTATGAAACAATATCTGGTCAGAGACATTTGATATGAATTAAGTCAAATTGGAATCTCAAGGATGTTTAATCAGCAATACAACAGACACTGTTGATATCATAGTTATCTTTCCCATCTCTGTTATATATGAAAATAGATAAAGTTAGAAGAACGACTCTGATCACTGCCCTGTGCCAAAACAAAAGAGTCATATTCAGCAATCTGGCTCCAATTCCAAGCATCAGATGTGAAATTTCAGTAGCAAAAAGGATTGGTTTGATAAGGTGAACCTGAGTTATTTACTCACCTAACAGTAGAAGATGTCCCAAATGTCAAGGAATAAAGAACCAACAACTGAAATTCTTTTCTGTGGCTTTCTTCAAAACTTTTCAGGTCAAGGTTGAGCTGATATAAAAAGTTCTAAGCTGGAAACATCAAGTCCTACTCAAGCTCTGTGACACACTCTACTCATCCTCTGCAGAACAGGAAGCTGTTGGTTAATATTAACAAAAATGCAAAATGCAGCCTACATTTACTTGGAGTTATGACGACAACACAAGCTCAAACAAAGAGGCCATCATTTGGAACACGCAGACAATCAATTTTAGACCTCTTTCTTTGAGATCTGCTGTTGCATTATGAGTGACGTGGTTTCAGCAACTGATTTTGATTTCAGTTGTTTAGTTATGATTGTTTTGAGGTGGGTTGTAGGACTGATTTATTTAGATCATCTGTGCTGTAATCACAGTTCAGGAAAATGGTTGTCCAGAAACATTATAAAGTACCAGTAGCAAACAATGCTAGTGTTTATGGTGAAAGTTAATTCTTCCAATGTGTTTTTGTTGCACTATTCAAAAAATGCCCAAACCCCAATATGATGATTAACTGTGACATATTTATCAGGGACTGATGACAGCCTTCAGTACAAAAACCTTGTAGATGCATACTTACAAGTATTTCCCTACATCAAACAGACATGAATCTCAAGAGAGATGATACCAGAGGTTTGGTGCAACGGTATTTATTCACAAGAATATATGAGGTGAAATAAAGGTGCAGACATAAGGACACAAAGCGACCCAGGGAAGTAGGTGAGTGGAAGGAACTAAACAAACAAACTAAATGAGGAACAGTGAACTGAAGCAGCTCAACACAGAACACCAACATAAACTAACTCACAGGATACAAAGGGCTGACGCTAAACACAAGTAACAAAGACACAAACTAAAGATTACTAGGTTGACACAATAGACAGAGGAGCTAGACAAAGCCAAGTTAACCATAAGCAAGAATGACAAGGGTAGGAAACTACAAGAAATCTATTAACAAGGAGACAGAAGAAGCAACTGAACAGCTGACAAGGGAACTGAGCTGGTAAGATGGGGTTGGGAAGGGACAAGCAGGAGTCCATGTGGCAGCAAGCAATGAGTGTGTGAAATATGGAGGCAGGCAGGTGAAGCAGATGGCTGAAGGTTACTAACAGAGAGGCAGGCAGTCGGAGGTGTAGAAGATGATAATCTGGCAGAGAGCAAAGTGTGACTTTTACTGAGAGGAGTGTTGATCGGTGGCAGGTGAGGCAGCCTCTGCTCTGGTTGGTGAACTTGCTGATGATTATTCAGCAGCTTACTAAGACAGGGAGAGAGGGGAAGGAGGAGCAGAGACTGCAGCCAATCAGGGGCTGGGGCAGGGATCCTGACATATTTTAAGAATTTCATCTGGAAATCTTTTGTAATGGCTAATTCTTTAACATTACAAGTGAAAACAAAAAGTCTGCTTTAGTAACTGTTATTTTTAAATAAAATATAGTCACACAAATTATTATTTCAGTTATTTTGTCAAAACTCAACTGAATCTCAAGATTCTTTTAGTCGTGAAAGCATATCTTTTACTCAGCTGAGAAAACTGAGGATAATAATTGCTTTTGACATGACCTGTTTCTAAACGTAAATGTATCCGTTAAATAAAATTGTTCAAATTGAAAGACTGTGACACAGTGCTGAAGTAACTGTGATCATGGAACCTTGGTACAAAGTTAACGTTGCCATAAAATCTCACTGCAGAAAACAATATTCAGCTCTCCAAAATTATAGTGGGAATATTATGCAAAGCAAAAGTACACTGCTTTTTTCTAAAATTACATTAATTTAACTATCATATTTTTAAACTATGTATTTCACGTTCAGAATTAGACAAAGCAACACTCAACAGTCTATAAAACACAATGGACTGACAGCTTGATGGTATTAAAAAGACAAAAATATCTCCCATTTCTGCAATGACAAACTGACAATTTTACCGTTAACTTCATGCTTTGTAAATATTATCATTAATCAACTATTTTTTTTATGACATATTAAACATCAGATTCTCAGTTGTGCAATATTGAAGAAATGATGACTCACATTTTTCATGAAGTCTACAGTGGAGTCAAGTTCTTCAGAAGTGAAGTTACATTTAAAGAATTACTTAAGACTAGACCTAAAAATGAGGAAGTCACAGGTATGTCACAATGAGTGTGAGAATGAGAGATAGTTGCTGCCAGAAATGGCTGTAAGCAAGATCACCTTTCCCCACGCTTAAAGTATTTGTATTTACTCTGTAATATTCCAAGAAGAATCTTTGACTTGACTGCATGCACCAAATGAATGACTGTACAGCTGTGAAGTATAAATAATTTTAAAAACTGATCATCAAAGATATGTATCCAAATGAAATTTCTACTCATGTCAGAGAAAGAGAGTTTATCACTCCAGTAAATTCTACCCTCATTCTTAATTAGTTTTAGTCTTTAATGTATATGAGATATAATCATTAGTCTTTGATGGTTTTAATCATTATTTTCTTTGACTCTGAAATTCTCAGATTTTACACATTTTATTGATTAATCCATGCCTAAACTGTGTTGCATTAATGTGAACACTGACCAAAAACTTTGGCTGCTTTGGCTGTTGAACTAAACTGTCTGGCTTCATTTGTTTCAACTAATTTAACATCTAAGAATAGAAAAAGCAGGTTTGAGTAAGTTAAGGTCATGTAAAATCATCTGCAAAGTCTGGAATAATCTGAAGTCCTGTTTGAACCTTCTTCAGTTGATTCCAGGTCAGTCTCCACACCTCTCCGCTGTCATTTTCACACCGTTTGATAAAGAAGGAAATTTATGGAAGTTATTCTCATTAGGGTTATCTGACAAATTGACACTAGGTGGGAGTGTGTTCAATAGTAAGTGTTAAATAGTAACTGAGCCAGAGACTGCACAGTTGCAACGTTTATGATATTTGCTAAATATAATCTGAAACACCGTATAATATTGAACAAATCCTATAAAGAAGCTGATATATAATCAAACCACAAACTAATATTGTAGGATATGTGTTTAAAAGATAGAAAATCAGGTACATTTGTTACTTGGTTTCCAGACATCCATAGTTTTTCTATCTGCCACAACATTAAAGCCTCTGGCAGGTCTACAAAGTGGATAACATTGGTTGTACTTTTCCACATTGCAATGCTCTGCTGGGAAATACTGGCTTCTGGAATTTTAATGTTTTTGGCAAATTTAATCTGTCTCTGTTGTTCAAGACACGCCTAAACAGCATGATATGTAAAGAAAAAACCTTGTGAAAGACTTTAGTGTTGCAGAGTTTAAGATTTCTGATTCAATTTCAGCATACAAATAGTTGTCATCTTCAAACTCAAACTTCCTTCTTATCTTTCTTTGTTGACCTTTGACTTGTAGAATTAAGAATCACTAAATCATCTGCGTTGACCTAAATATCTTTTATGAATGTTCCAACATTCACAATTCCAGTGCCACAATACTTCATCAGAGTACTTTCCGCTTATGTTTCCTGAAGCGATCATTCCCTGGTTGCTCTTCTTTATTCATTCCACTTCTGTCTTTCAGGTCTGCCTTTGTGCAAAACACCTTCACCTGAACCTCTACAGTGTCCACAGAGGCTCAGCTCAAACTCTGTATCATCCATCTGCTGGCTCTGTTCCACCAGCAGCAGTGTTGAGACTCCAGGGGAGATTCTGCCTGATCAGAGCAGCAACATTTTCATTAATAGATCTGGATTTGTGCCATATAATTTAAAAATGTGCTCTGACATCATGCTGCCATAAATCTGTCCAATGTCAGCCACTAACTACACCTCATACCTTTGTGTTTGGATTCATTTTGGATTCATTCCTCAAGCTGTTTCATTTCTTTACTTTGATATTGGGATGAACGCTGTTTGGTGAACAAACTTGGAGTGTTTCAAAACTTATGGAGAGCTTTATATTGCACTGGACATGCCAGGTATTTAATCTAGTATCAGTGATCCAAACTGTAAATGTTAGTGTTTACAACATCACAGGATACTGGAAAACACATTCACACATGATATATTATATCATTATAGTCTTCACATGGTTTCAGTGGGAGCTCTGCCAGAGAGACATCAGAAGAGTCCAATGGGTGAATTCATCTTTTAGAGAGGTGGTGCAGAGGTGCAGCACATACTTATTTATGGAAAACACTAAGCCACAATCTCAGTCACCTTTTTTATACATTGTATACATTGCTGTGAAAAAGTGTTTTCCCCCTACAGAAATCTTATATTTTTGCATATTTGTCACATGTAAATGTTTCAGATCATCAAACTAACTGTTATATAAGATGAAGACAACCCAAGAAAACACAAAAGGCAGCTTTTAGATGATGATTGCCTCCTTAGCTTCCAGTCTACCAAATGATCTAATTCATTTGGCAACTGGGTTCAGTCTCACTGGCTACACTCACATATGATTACTGCCAGGCTTGTTGAATCTAAACATTACTTAAATAGAAACTGTCTGGCATTGTGAAGTAGCAAAAGGGTCTCAGAAAGCAGCACACGATGCACGTTGAGTTGAGCTGGGCGACATTCCAACCGAAGGAGGACAGGATCTGTGGCCAAATGAAAAAAAGAAGAGTTTATGCAAGCTTATTTAAAGGCAGATAAATGTATCTGCAATTATACAAGAAAAGATGTAATTATTATCCAGTTTTTATATCAGATGTGTTTACAGATGGCTGCCACTAACAACCACTAACCACAACCATTTAACAAATAACAAACTGTAAACTACAACTACAGAGCCTATTATTCATCAATTCATTTTTGACCAGAGGGAGAAATTTATGTCAACACAGATGATTGTCATTCTACAAGTCAAAGTTAACCAAAGAAAGACAAGAGGGAATTTAGAAATTTTAGTTTTGTGGAGACTGATGTGGAATAAGCTGAAGAAATTTCAAACTGGATTTCAGATTGTTACAGACTTTGCAGATGATCTTAGATGGCTTAAACTTGTTCAAACCTGCTTTTTCTGTTTTAAGATTTTAAATTAGTTGAAGCAAGTTAAGCCAGACACAAAGCAGCCAAAGCTTTTTACTGTGTTTACATCAATGCAACACAGTTTAGAGAGAGATCTATCAACAAAATGTGTAAAATGTGACGTCAAAATAAAGTAAGACTAATGATTATATCTCATATAGATAAAAGACTAAAACTAATAAAGACTGAAAGTACATTTGTTGGAATGATCAACTGACTTACTCTGATATTAGTAGAAGTTTAATTGGTAACACATCTTTGATTATCTTTTTGAATCATTTACGCCTCACAGTTGTACAATCAATCATTTATTCTATGCAGCGAAGCCAAAAATTCTTCTGAGGACATTATTTCTGAGTAAATACAAACGTTTCTAGCATATTCAAGGTACCAACAAAAACAAAATGATCTTGTTTACAGCCATTTCTGGTAACTACTATTTCTCATTCTCATACTCTTTTTGGTATTTTTTTGACTTCCTCATTTTTAGGTCTAGTCTTAAGTGCTTCTTTGAAGTGCAACTTCACTTCTGAAGAATTTGACTTCCCTGCAGACCTAGTGCTAAATGTAAGTAATCATATCTTCAGTACTGTACAAATGAATACTAAAATTTAGATCAAGCAGAGTATAATTTTCTAGGAGTCCTTGAAATGCTTAAGATTAATGCTAAAATTGATAAAACCTGAAGTTGAATTTAAAATGGTTAGACTGTCTTTGCAAAGGGGGATATATTTTTGACATTTTGACACTTTCAAGCTGTCAGTCTCATATGTTTTATAGATTTTTGAGTATTTCCTTGACTAATCGGAAACATGAAACACATCCTAGATTAAAAATACAACAGTTAAATAAATGCCAATGTAAGTTTAACTTCCTGTTTTTGTTTTTAACTGACAGTTTATGTTCTGAACATTGTAATATAAAAGCCGCATGCTTTTTTACATAATAGTCCCACTAAAATTTTAAAGAGCTGATCTCTATCATTGATCTCTGCAGTGAGATTATATGGTAATATTAACTTTGCAATAATCATGGTCACAGTTGCTTCAGCACTGTCACATCGTAAATTTGCACTAATCAGTTTAACTGATACATTCACTGTTAGAAACAATTCATTGTAAAAAACAATGGTAATCCTTTGTTTCCTCACCTGAGTGAAAGATTTGTGATTTTGCAAATGAAAAAATGATTGAGATTCTGTTGAGGGTCTTGACAAAATTTGTGTGACCTTTCATTTTAATTCAAGTAAAAATCCCTGTAGCAGACCACTTTATTTTATTTGTCATGTTTACTTAGTAGTTATGTCTTTAAAATTCCACATTTAAACTGACTGAAGAAAGAAATGTACCAAAAAATGCAAACTGCTTCTTTTGTAAACTCTGTACTGTTTTACACTTGGCTTCCTCCAGACAAACAACGATGCTTGGAGCTTTGACTTTCCTGCTGATTGGCTCCTTGCCTCAGGGTGAGTTCAAGTCCATCAGTATCTGGGTATGGGTAAAGATTATTGAAAGTTATAAGATTAAAATGGTTCTAATTTAAAAGATTCATACTTTGGTATAACATCAAAACTACCAAAATCTGTGAGCAGTCCTCTCTCAAATATTTAATAGGAAAGTTTTTTTGTTTGTTAGTTTTTTGTTTTCGCAGGGTCTAACAAAAACTCTGAAATTATTAAACAATAATCATTTTGGAGAAAGGCAGCAGATCACTGAAACGACAATAATACTGTTTCCTTTCCTTCTGTAAACAGTTGTATTTTGTATTTCAGGTGTCCTGTGTGGAGATTGGAGGGTCATTGTGCCACAGAAAGTAGAAGTTGTGAAAGGATCCTGTGTGACCTTCCCCTGCTCCTTTGATGTACTTGATAACTTTAAACAACACCTAAATAACAGGTGTAAAGCAATATGGAAGAACGATAGCAATCCAAGGATTACTATAAGTCCAGCAATGACAGGAGACTTAACAAAGAAAGACTGCACCTCAACCTTCAATAATATGATTGCTAAAAACAGCCGTCAGTATTACTTCAGACTGGAGTGTCCAAATGATCTGAAATACAGTTTTGCAGATCGTCATGTGAATTTGGTCGTCACAGGTAGGTTCTTATATCCATATTCAGATCATTCAGAGACAAAATATGCTTGCAGATGTGCCTTGATCTAGATTTAAATTTACTGCATTTCACAAATCACAATAAAAATCTGAAAGAAAGTGTTGTTCATTCATAGTCTAATCTAAATGTACCTTCCAACCAGATGATCCTCCTGCACCAAACCTGACTCTGTCTCCTCTGGAGGTGAAGGAGGGATCCTCAGTGAGTCTGACATGCTCTGCTCCAGCTCCCTGTCAGACTCTTCCTCCAACTCTGACATGGACCCCCAGTCTGGGTGACGTTCAAGAGCAACTGCAGGAGAATGTGGACAAAACTAAAGTCAAGAGGTCTGTCCTGACCTTCACTGCTTCTCACCTCCATCATGGACAGATTATCTCCTGCACTGTGGTCTACAAGAAACAAGATGGCAGCAGAGATGCATCTGAAAGCAGAAGTTTAACAGCTGCTGTTTCCTGTGAGTCAATTTATCCACTGATAAAACCTGAACATTAACATTAACCAAACCAGATCCACTGACTTAGTAACAGTTATTGAATGACTTTATTATTCCATTACAAGAAAGACAATAGTCAGCAATTTTAATATTCATATTAATCTATTAATCATGGCACATTTTTCCTGTTCTGAAAAAATGAGGAAATGTTACACTTCAAAACAGTTTAATCTAATGTTTTTGGCAGTTGATAGTGCATTAGACCATACAGGTTATTTGGGAATAAATGCATTTAAAACACTGAGGTCACTTCAACCAGCAGTTATTTATTCTACAAGGCTACAGATGATCATGCAGTTGGACGTCTGAGCAACAGGCAAGTAGTTGTTCAGTGTATGCATTAAACTTGTCTGTTTTACACATCCTGACTAGACAGTAACTTCAAGATTGAAATCATCAACCCTCAAATTTCTATACTATACATTCAGAATAGTTAAACAATTGGGCAAATCCATACTTTTTCTGTTAGTACCTTCAATCTGTGGTTGACACAATCTCCAAATATTAGGCCTCGTGATAAAGAATGTAACACCCAATTATATACCAATAATGTGCATGTTTCATTGCTGATTTTTCAGATTCCCCTAAAGACACCACAGTGTCAGTCAGTCCCTCTGGTCCAGTCCAACAGAGCAGTAATGTGACTCTGACATGCACAAGTAATGCAAACCCAGCAGTAAGGAGCTTCACCTGGTACAGAGATGATGGAAGCCAGGAGACTGTCATTGGAACTGAAGCCGTTTTAATCATTCAAGCATCTAAAGTCAGTCGGCCATTTTTCTGTGAGGCTGCAAATGATGTTGGAGTTGGACATTCTGACCTGAGACAGATAGATGTTCAATGTATGTATCACATAACTTAAAACACTTATGTTTCAGAAGTCATAATTTAACAGACATTTCTCCCCTATAATCTAGCTATTCAATTTCTCATTTAAGCAAGCTTTTTAAAAGAATCTATTTCTGGTTCCTTTAATTATTTATTTACCTTCTCTCAAATTGTTGGCAGGGGAACAATAAATAATTATATCAATTTGAAAGAATATCTACATCCATGACAATCTTATCATAAAAAATTCATCTGAAATGTGGAAATGCTAGTGACCATACATCTACTAGGGATTTATACTCAGGCTGTCATCAGTCCCTCATATAAATATGTCACACTTAATCATATCGGGGTTTGGACATTTTTTTAAAATTGTGCAGCAAAAAATACAGTGATTGAAAGAATTAACTTGCACCAGAAACACTAGTATTACTTGCTACTGGTATTTTATATTTTTTCAGGACAACTTCCTTGAATATGTTAGTAGACCAACCATCACAGATGATCTTAATAAATCAATCCCACTAATAAAATGCATCTCAAACCAATCATACCTAAACAATCAGACAAAAAGAAGAAGATCCTCAAAATACATAATTGATTACAATATTTATCAGTAACAAAACTCCCAGTTGCACATCAGCTTGAACAGATTGCATGAGATCAAAAAATGAATCAGACATGCAGTAGAAATGCCAAGACAGCAGGAAGGAACTACACCTGCCACAGAGCTACTAAAGGTCAGGATACTTTAAAACTGATATGTTTTAAATAATTTACACATCTAAAATTAACTGTTCTTTTTTATGCCAATTTGAAAATAGGCATAGAGCTGGGCATTTAGTCATCAGTAACACATACATGTTTTTTTCCTGTTAGCAGCTTCAATAAGTGGTTGACACAATCCAAATATTAGGCCTAATGATAAAGAATGTAACACCCAGTTATATACCAATAATGTGCATGTTTCATTGCTGATTTTTCAGATTCCCCTAAAGACACCACAGTGTCAGTCAGTCCCTCTGGTCCAGTCCAACAGAGCAGTAATGTGACTCTGACATGCACAAGTAATGCAAACCCAGCAGTAAGGAGCTTCACCTGGTACAGAGATGATGGAAGCCAGGAGACTGTCATTGGAACCAAAGCCGTTTTAAACATTCAAGCATCTGAAGTCAGTCGGCCATTTTTCTGTGAGGCTGCAAATGATGTTGGAGTTGGACGTTCTGACCTGAGTCAGATAGATGTTCAGTGTATGTATCACATAACTAAAAACACTTATGTTTAAGAAGTCACAATGATGTTGTAACCAGCTTGTTTTTTTTTTTTTTTAAATTTCTATGATCTAGTTGTTTTTTTTAGTCATTTAAACAATAAGAGATAAATGAAAACTGACTTACATCACAAAAAGAGAAAGAACTTCAAAATTCTAAATAAAATACCTGTCAGAAAAATCAATGACACATTAGCTTGAACATTCAATTCAATTCTGTTTTTTATATATTGTGCCAATTCACAACATATTTTATCTCATAGTACTTAACTTAGTAAGGTGAAGACCATACAGATTTTAAACAGAGAACCCAACAATCCAACGTTGCATTTGGATCCCCTATGAATAAGCAATCGTCAACAATGGGAAGGAACCAACCAACCAAAAATATTTACAAGTCATCCAGGCCTTTATGTCTCCAAGATATGCCTGAAGTTTGACTAACTGACTGGTTTCATTTCATTTGGCTTTACAGATAACTACAACGGGGTGTCATCTGCCAAACTAATACTGTTGCCTTAGGGAAACATGTACAAAATAAATAGTACTGGTCCTGACACAGAACCTTGTGGAACTCTGATATTAGTGGAAGAATCATCATTAACATGAATAAAATTGAATCCTCCTGTTAGATATTATTTAAACCAGTTAAGTGCATTTTTTTAAAAATCCCAATGACATGTTCCAGTGTCTGTGATAAGATGTTGTGATGTTAACATACTGCATCAGATTACTAAGTAAGTAGTCAGTCAAAAACAGAGAGAAAGATTTTAAAGCAGGTATGTTTTATTGACTTAGATGTCTAACATTAACAATTCTTTTTTATGCCAACTTGAAAATGAGCATCGAGCTGGGCGTTCAGTCATCCGTATTTTCAAAACTGTTATTTTGTCAGTACATCTTTTTCTATTAAATTTTTCCTTTGATTGCAGTTCCTCCACAGATCCTGCCGTCATCTGATTGCACCACAACTGCAGGCCAGATCAACTGTTCCTGTGAGACTGTGGGAAATCCTTTTCCCACTTTACACTGGTCTTTGGATGGTCAGCCTGTCAGTCAGTCTGACAAGTTTGTGATCAGCAGTGAGCGTCTAAATAATCACAAAGGTCTGAGGAGCTTCATCACTGTGACTCAACCACAAGAGATTGATTGTTTCATCTTGATCTGCCACAGCTTCAACTCTCATGGATTTGCCAGTCAACAATTCTACCCTGAGCATCAAGCATGTGCTGAAAGTCAAGGTCTGTTTTCTGTTTCTTGTAATAGTTAGCTGGAAGCTGGCAGTTACCTCACAATAACTTTTATGTTTCATCACAATAAGTTTAGCAATCATTCTGACTTATAGGAAATGCAAATATTATTGCGAGGTAAACTCACTGTGTCGCAATAACCTGGTAGTCCAGACAAAATTACCACTCGTCCTAAAGCAGGAAATGTATCATTTTTAGAGTGTATTCTACCTCATTCTGAGAAATAATATATACGACCATTTGATTTTTGCATTTCAAGAGTCTCCTACGATATTATTGTTTATTAATGGCCACTGCCTTTAACTTTGTTAATGCCCATGTCGCAGTCTTAACTTGACAACAAGATCTTGGAGCCACTGGCCTGTTTTGTATGTTACAAGCACCACTGTATAAACCCAAGTCTGTCTGTTCAGAAGGTGGATGGTGCAACTGAATAAATATCACTGTAACTCTTGGATGTGTTGAAACACCACTTCCTGCCATCTATGACATTGTCACTGAAATGATTTACAGCTATTTTTCTTTAGACATGCTGTCGACTATAAGGCTTGCTATACACTGACTAACCACAAGATTAAGACCACTATCAGATGAAGGAAATATCATTGAATATCTTACTAAAATGAAGCCTGTTCAGGGGTATATTAAGCAGCAAGAGATCAGTCAGTTCTTGAAGTGTTGGAAGCAGGGAAAATTGGCAATGTGTCTTTGACAAGGTCCACACTGTGATTTCTAGACAGAGCGTCCCCATAATGGCAGGTCTTGTGAGGTGTTCCTAGTATGCATTACTCTCATATACAGTACCTCTGCAGTGATTTAAGAAAAAGGCATTTTTAGGTATTGATAACAAAAAGACAAGAAGTCAAAACATTTGTGGGCTATCCATACTTCTTCCAGAAATCTAGATCTAAATTTTACCTTTTCTTAATTTTCAATTTTGTGTTCCAGATCAAATGCTGTTGCCACTTTTCATTACCACATCTGCCATTTTACTTGCACTTGTGTGTGTTCTGCTATGTGTTATCAGGTAAGTTAACAACTGGTGAGACACTAAATGAAGACAATCCCATCATTTTTTTGAGCCATCTTAGTATATTGAGCAGGTTCTGTCCTAAAGCAACAAGTTAATTGCACCTTTACCCTAACCCAACTGCAAAGTCAACATTCATTAACATCATTTAGTGGACAGACAGAACAATGTAGAGAATTTAAAAAAAATTTTGACTTTTAATTCATCATTGGCATCACTGGTGAAGGATTTTAGGATTCATATCAATGACAACTATCCATCAGTATCCTACAGACAGTGACGATGAAAAGTATTCCCCTTCCCTTGGAAGTTTTCCCCTTTTATTGCTTTCAGTATTGAATCAAAGTCTATAAAATTTGACTTTGTTGACAAGAATTTACAAAAAAAAATTCTTTCATGTCAAAGTGAAAACAGAGTTCTACAAAGTGATGTTAATCAATACAAAAAAACCCCACTTAAACTTAATTATGGTTGATGGTCAGTCACTTATTTACAACCAAGATGAACTAAACACAAATGACCAGTCATCTGATTCATTAATTAAGGTACAAAAGCTGAACCCTGTTATACACATACAGGAAAAATTGGCAAAGTTAAAACTTAAAGCTGACCATTTTATTTGCAAATAAGTCCAAATTACTACCAACAAAGCAGCTGTGAGCAAAGCAACACCAGGCAAAGCATCCACCATTATCTGCCACTATTGCGCCAGGTAACACTAAGTGAAGTGTGCCCTCAGTTTCACAAAGAGAGAAGGTTCAGATGACAACTATCTTCACTTTATAATATGGCGACCTAATAAAGAAGTTAGAATACGAGCCCTCTTACACCTGGCAGAACTACTTATTCTACTTTTATCTCAGTTTCAATTTTGACATGAAATAGTCATTTTTCGTAAAAATTTTAGCATTCTCTGTGATTTCATCCTGTGGACAAACAAATGAACGGTGAGAAAACCAAGTGTGAATCAAATAAACTCATTTTTTGCTGCATGTTCTTCTATACTTTTCAGGATTCTGAAGAACCGCCAAAACCCTAACAGTCACCTCACAGGTGAAATCAGCCGAGTCGCTACGAGCCAACATCTGATAAGAGAGGCAAATGGGGTACTCTAAGAGTTTTACAATTCAGGCAATTAAACAAGATTAGTACAGTACCTGTTTTGATGATGTTTTCTGTTTGATTGTAGGTACCTAACACAACAGAAGACAATATTTATGCCAACACCGAAAGCCTGAGACAACCACATACTGCCAACCTTCCAACTGTTACTGAGCCAAATGGCACCACTGTGCCAAACTCTGGGCCAAACAATGCAGAAGGAGTAGGTAAAAGCTCAGAGAAGAATGATGAGGAGAGCAATGTCATTTACTCTACTGTGTCTTGGAAGAGCAAGAACAAGAAGGGAGCAGATTCTGCAAACATGAATCCATCTGGTGGTTCCTATCTGGACCAAGAGAAGTCAATGGTGGGGGGTGTTGGCAGAAATTTTATGAGCAATGCACTGGAGATGGGAAACCTGTATGATGAAGTGGGGCCTAGAAATGTGAGGAAGGAAGCAGAGTGTGAATATGCTCAGGTTACATTTAAGGGGAAGAGTTCAAGCAAAAAATAGATGATGTTTTGCACTGTGGAAACATCTGTCTTGCTCTCTTATGTGTATGTTTTTGGTGTAATTAAGCAAATGTACAGAATTTTGGCCTGTCTTGTACAAATGTTTGGAGGAAACTGCAATAGCAGAAACATTCTGTCAGTAACGTTGTTTTAAATGACAGTCTGACTGATATTATATTATTTGTTCATAGAACTGAAAGTTTTTATTTCAAACATATACTGGATCCACATATTGGCTCTTACTGATTACTAATAATTTGTATCGGCCCTGAAAGAAATGTATCATCTGATTTCTAGTTTTTAAAGATTTTGTCTGATTTAGTTGTTTTTTGTTTTGTTTTTTGATGAAGAACAATTTCATCACATTGTAAATACACAATCATTTTAATGAAGATGAACAATTTTCACAATTTCCACTGTCAATGCAAAATAATATGAAATGCTTTATATTTACATATGCTTTTTTTTAATGCTGATGGTTACATGTAAAAATCTCATGGTATTTTACACTTATTTGCTAGTTTAGTATAAGCTGTTTAATGCATTAATTTTAACATTTGTTTATGTGGAAAGTGCAGTTGTTGAAATTATATTGTGGAAGAGAGTCAGGGGATGCAGAAAATACCTTTTCCCCCAAAAAAATAACAGTCTCTAGAGTATTTCCTCATGTTTTAACTTTTAACAGTTTCGAGCATAATTATCAATCGTGTTATGTAAGAAGAGAGTTATTTATCTGTCTTATCTAAGCTATCTATGTCATAAATATAAGCTTAAATGTATATTTTTTTCAATAAATAATTTTTTATTTTTTATTTTTAGCAAATACTCGCTTACATTTAGCATTGTGTGGTTGGTATTCATTGACATACACAGACTGGTTATGAGGTTGAGCTGCTGGCAAGTGCACTAACTGTGTGAGTAACTTTCATGGATGTGTTATCTCCTTGCTTTTGTGATTTCTGATGTTCCATACCTCTGTGTTTCTGTAGCAGAGGTGACATAGCCCCATTAGGTGGCTGATGTGATCAGCATACAGTAATTCAACGATGCTATTTCCCACCACTTAATTAAATGTATGCTTGCAAGATGAAAAAAAATCTAATTTACTGATTACTATAAACTACATTTTTTGTTGTTGTTGAACACATTATTTTTAGAGTGTAGTGCATAGTTTTGCATTTTCTGTTGTTCCTAGTAATCCATATGTTACTTGATTCACCATCAGTCAACCTGATGTTAAATTTGAGGACCTCATTTAAATGTTTATTTGTCTAACCTATAGTGATATAGAGGCAATTTTCTCTATTCTTTAGCTAATTTGTCATGTTTATCTGTATCTCATGCTCCGTCTACACAGAAAACTTAGCATTAGGAGCATATTATCAAAGTAGTTGAGGCAGCTCTTGTGTGACACTTCTGCACCAGTACATCCAGGAGAATTAGTGCTGGTTTTCAAGACAAAGCATTGTCACACCTGATATTGGTTTGATTTGTATGACATTAATTGATAAATCAACAAAACAGATATTTACGGTATACTTTTGAAGATCCCTTTATGTTCAGTACCTTACACATTTGGATGAGACTTTATCTTCAATGCATCTTAGCCTTGCCACGGTGCTTCAACCCTGTTCTTTACCACAAGTGATGAAGTGTTAAGCAAACCCTGATCTTAGATTAAAAAAAACCAAGACAGCCTCTCTTTCAAGCTTTCTCATCGTTCAGGTTAGCTGCTTTAAATGAGCTCAGCAAGTTTCCTGTTTGAGGCTGAAAAGACCAGAAGGGCTGTAGAGGGGATTAAGTTGTGGTAAAAAGTGGGCTTGAGCACAGAAACAGATCAGTGGACATCACAGATGCACTCAGACAGCAGCTCATCTACTGAGGTAAGCCCTCTTGTACATATAATGGACTTAGTTTTTGGTGAAATAATAGTCTGTGTTGGTATTAGCTGAAAACTGAAAACCTTTTTTTGTACTTTGATTACCCTAGTTGTGCTTTTTGACACTTTAAAGTGTAAATAAAAAGAGACCTGTAGAGGATTGTGGCAGCAATAGGGTTGAGTAATTTTGGAAAAATGATTGCATTTTTGGTATATGTATTTTGATTTGATCATAATTTAATTAGCAATTTCTTAAATTCAAGTTTCAATACAACATTCTCTGTGGAAAAGATTGAAATCACGATGAAGCATCACAAAGTCAGGATGACATGACTTTGTGAAACCATGGAAATGACAGTTTAAACCCTCTAGTAGACATGCTGCGTAATAAACTGATTAAACATTCAGCCATCAGTGACAAAGAGACTTACTACTCATGCAGAAATTATTCAGTGCAAAGTAATCTTGATGTAACATTACATTTCAGCTGCTGTGTTTCAGACGTTAAAAGGTCAGAGGTGACTTTCTGAAGGAAGGAACGCAGCCAATTTCTTCATGGGGACTGCTGGTCTGCTGAGACTGTTCAGCTTGTTCACTGGTAATATAAAGATTTATCTGTTTGTATCAGTGGTTCTGTTGCTAGCATTCATTAAAAGAAGAAAACAAAATGCACAAGCACACACAATAAGCTATATAAACTGACTGAGTTTAACCTGGAAAGGGAGAAAAAGCAGCATCAAACAAAAGAAACCAGTAATTACCTGCTCTCTTTGTAATGTTATTACTAGAATCTTACAGTCAAATACTACTAATTAATACATTTCACTATAGAAAAACAAAATCATAACAGTGTAATCATAAAAATGTAAACTTTGGTTATAGTCATCAATGAAAAGAATTAGAAAGTATTTACAGCATTTCTCATACTGTAAAAAGTATTATCATTTTGCATGCCCCATATTATTATGACTATTCAAAATGTAATATATCCATCCATCCATTATCTATACACCGCTTAATCCTCACTAGGGTCGCGGGGGGGGCTGGAGCCTATCCCAGCTGACTCGGGCGAAGGCAGGGGACACCCTAGACAGGTCGCCAGTCTGTCGCAGGGCTACATACAAAGACAAACAAGCACTCTCACATTCACACCTACGGGCAATTTAGAATAATCAATTAACCTCAGCATATTTTTGGACTGTGGGAGGAAGCCGGAGTACCCGGAGAGAACCCACGCATGCACAGGGAGAACATGCAAACTCCATGCAGAAAGATCCCGGGAAAGCCGGGACACGAACCAGGGACCTTCTTGCTGCAAGGCGAAAGTGCTAACCACTACACCACTGTGCAGCCCCAAAATGTAATATATCCGTAAGGAATTTGATAATGTATAGTTCTTATGTGTTGCGATATATTCCGAAAGAAAACTGACAGTCCTCCGTCTTTGACATATTGTCACAATAATATATTAAGTTGGTTTCTGAGAACTTAAGGGTTTGTTTAGGTCATTTTATTTTGGTAAATGCCTCTAAGTGGTAAACTTAGCATTGTGGTTATTTGGTTTTTATAGTGACTTCTCTCTGTGCGTCAGACTTTCCAGCTGTGTGTCACATACTTTATTTTCTCACACATAAAAAATAGCATCACATCTGTTGTCTTCTACTATTATATTTTCTTTCCTCCTCTCACCCACACAGGCATCTCAGTTCTCCAGCAGGTGGGAAGCTGGACCATCAACGTACCCAAAACAGTGACTGCAGTGGAAGGAAGCTGTGTTGTGGTGCCATGTCAGACACAACCCCATAATCGAGTCATTTGGTACCAGTACCATAAGATCCACTATCCTGTAGTGTATAATGGACGTCAGTCTCATACCGTGGAATCCCAGTTCAGAGGACGCACTTCAGTGTTGGGTGAAGCTGCAGAAGGAAACTGCTCTCTGATGATTGATAAAGTGAGAAGAGCTGACAACCACCTAAAAGTTTATGTGTGGATCGACCCAGAGTCAAAAACCAGTCAAAAATTCCATGAACAAATCGTAACTATCTATGTGGGTAAGTAAATATTTATAAATGTGAGTTAAATTTAGGACATGCAAGGTTACATTCATTCTGAGCCCCCTGGTGGTTTAATAAAATGTCCTGTATCATCTAAGTATGATCGAAAAAACAGAAGGAGGCTGAATTACAAAAAAACTTGAAAAATGTATTACATCATCAAAGAAACTTTGCACAGTTATTCACTGCACACACACACACACACACACACACACACACACACACACACAGCTACAGCATGATACAGTTTCTATATTGCTATCTATTGGCTCTGATATGTGAGAAGAGAATATCCCCTTGCAGGACATAAACACTATATAACATGAAATAAAAAATGTCCTGATTAGCCAATTGATACAAATCATAAATTTCCTAATTTCATTTTACTTCATTTTACTTTGATGATCTGTTGTCATTTAATGGTCTTAGATCTATATATTATGCAAAGTACAACACCGACATGGTGGATAGTTTTCAAGCATGGAGCAAGTAAAGCAACTCCATTTTTTGTTGTGTAATTGTTCTCTGACCGTGGTAGTAGATTTGAATTTTATGAAAGTATAACCTATTTAGAGCCACTGCACAGCTGCTGTTTTAAACTTGCATGTGATGAGATCACAGTCAGAGTCAGGCCACGTCATGGACATGAAGTCAGGAATGTAGAAATACAGAACAGCAGCCTGGAAGTGATGCTGGTTTACATGTAGTCTAGTGGGATGTGTTTTAATCAGTACTTCTTGTTCCATCATTTGACAACAGTAACAGAAAAATCTTAAAAGGTTGGTTGTATTGAGATGCAGTAGTGTTAAACACAGAGAGGAGGAGAGAAGTAAACACATATAAAATGCTTCTTCACTGAATAGCGCCTGTGTTACGGCCAGCGCCTCCTACCCTGTGTGTGTGTTTTAAATATATATTGTGGCTATGCAAATAGGGCTGTGTGATCCCCACTCCCTGGTTGGACCACGACGGCAGAGGCGTGACTGCAACCAGGAGTCCTGTGATTGGTGCGGCGCTCACCAGGCTGACCAACCGAAAACTGCCAACTCTTTTAAAAGCGTTGGCAGTTCAAGTGAACGGAGCAGCTGGTTTCCAGCGTGCCATTCTGTGTTTCTGTGTGGTTGAGGCAAGATAGATTGTGTGGTAGGAATTGGGCCACGGTTAGAGTTAAAAACTGATACAGCAACATTTCATTACAGGTCGTTTTCTTTTGTCTAGTTTTCACCAGGGTTAGGAGTGCTGACTCTCATGTAGTTTTGTTTTGTGCCAGGTCCCAGGTAGTGAGCCTTTTTGTTTAACCTTTTCTTTTTTCCACAGTGATTGTGTTGTAGTGTTAAGTTCTCCTTATGAGAACTCTTCTTGTGTTTTGCTGTTTTCTTTAATTTGAGCCACACCCACCAGCCCTCTTCCTTAGTTTTGCCTCATTTGTATAGTATCTTGCACATTTTTGTTCAATTTTTTCTGTAATAAATAATTTGATTTTTACCAACTACAACACCCCCCCCCCCCCCCCCCCCCCCCCCCCCCGAGCCGGGGTTGTAACAGCCTGTGTTTATATATTATATCGGTTAATCATGGCAGCTCTAACTGACTGTACCTGAAAGCTACAAAGTTATTGATTTTAAACAATGCTGGCCTGATTTGCACCTTGCTCAAACTTTTCATTTTCACTGTTTTTCTCTCACCACTTTGCTTTGACTTGCAGAGAGAAAAACTCCCATAATCTCCGTTCAGAGGCAGATAGTGGAGGGGGACATTTTTCAGGCCAACTGCAGCATTAACTACTCCTGTCCTTCCTCACCTCCATCCATCCACTGGAAGAAAAGCTCATCTCTGGAAAGCTCCACTTTCACCAGGGAAGTGCAAGGCCAGTGGTTATATAGAGAAACAATGCACGGACTGGCAACAAATGAAATCCATAACAGCAAACTGAGTTGTTCTGCACAGTTCAGAACCTTCACCACACAAAGTCAAGAAATTACACTCAACATTTTATGTACGTCAAACGGTTTGTGTGCTGGAAATACAATAAAAAACAGACACACATTAACATATCTTGTATATTACTGGTAACTGTCTTATTGCAGTGATTTATTATATTTACAGATAAACCTGTTGCTGTAAGTCTGACACTGGAAAACAAAGCAGTGACGGAGGGTGGCAGCATCTTCATGGAATGTGATGCCAAGAGCAATCCCCGACCTCACACATACTCATGGTTCAGAAGAAAGACGGACCAGACCGACAAAATCAGCTCAACTCGAGGAAGAATGTCCTTCCACAACATTACACGAGATACTTCTGTTTCCTGCATGGCCCATAACGACATTGGAGTGGGACAGTCTGACTGGGCAGATGTGGATGTTCATTGTAAGAAACCTCATATTTCCTCCACTGTAACAGAACTTAAAGATAAAATTTCATTTACTCAGCAAATCGGGGCTAAATATTCACATGGCTTCACTCTGTTTAACCATTTTCTAACTCGTGATCAATACCACCATAGAATTTAACCACAAGTAAGTTCTACTTAAAGAAAAAAAAGTCTGTCTAAAATCAGTTTGTCACAATTTTGTGTTGCCCAATAATTGCATAGCACATACTAACACATCCTACAAAACTAAGCAAATGTAGTAAGTTGTTTTACCATTTAATACCTAGGCTGAATATGTATCGCATGTGTCAGTAATTCTTCCTAGTCAAAAAGAAAATTTGAGATTTCATCACTGACATTATTCCAATCCACAACTGTCAATTTTGATATCCATTAGTTTCTCTTAGACAAATCATATCATTTTGACCATTTGTTTGTATGGGGTTTCACATTACAGATATCAAATATTTAGTTGTAGACATCCGCAGTGTGAACTATAGATATCTAAAGTTCATGTCTGACTAGTCATGATTCCAGTTCAAGATACCTTCAATTTCCCTGAATTCAAGATATCTGCATTATCCTCATTTTTTCTCCATCCTGACCTTACTACCAGCGATGTCATTTCCCCAGTCAAAACTCTGACTTAAGATATCTGTAATTACATTTTGACCAGGTAGAATTCCAGTTCAAAGTACCGACAATGTCACTGACTCGTTTGAATTTTATATGATATCTACAAAGGTCTTTATTTAAATTTCACTGCTTAATAGGTTTCAAAGGATGAATCACATTTAATGTCGCTCTTATGGCCTGCAATGTCATTTTAGACTTGAGGCAACCTTGACAGTATATAACGGTTTAGGGAAGAATTAAAGAACAAATATAAAAACATCAGTCAAACTAATGAGTAGATTTCCTGCAAATCTCTTAAGATCAGCCACAAGGTTATAAGGCCGTCAGTTTCTGTTTTAGGATTATATTGCTCTACAAATGCACAAAGAACAACAAAATCTGATTGATATGGATTTGAAATGGCCTGCACCACTAAAAACTCTTCCAGGAATGGTGATGCCATTTTAGAAAAGGAACTGATTGTTTAATGGACAATGTTTTTATACGCATTGATTACAATAGATAAGTTACCACAGTGAGATACCCCAGTACCCTGGTCTGGTTAAACCTCACGTTATGTCACTTTCTGGCTGAAGCCATTCAGGTTTTCTCTGAACTCAGCTGATTTTCCTCACATTTTAGTCATATTGCTCCAGCTGTTTCCTAAAGTGTTATCCACCTGTCCTCCCACAGCTCTCAGTCAGAAGAACTGTTTTAAGACCATTTTCTCATGCTGTCTTATTGTACTGTCAGGAAGTTCCATTTATAATGCACCTGGAAAGTATTCACAGCGCTGCACTTTTTCCAGTATTTTATGTTACAGCCTTATTCCAAAATGGATTAAATTCATTTTTTTCCCCTCAAAAATTCTACACACAACGCCCTATAATGACAATATGAATAAAGTTTTTTGAAATTGTTGCAAGTTTATTAACAATGAAAAAAATGAAATATTACAGGTTCATAAGCATACACAGCCTTTGCTCAATACTTTGTTGATGCACCTTTGGCAGCAATTACAAAAGTCATTTTGAATAAGATGCCACAAGCTTAGCACACCTATCTTTGGCCAGTTTCACCCATACCTCTTTGCAGTGCCTCTCAAGACCCATCAGGCTGGATGGAAAGCGTCGGTGCACAGCCATTTTCAGATCTCTCCAGAGATGTTCAATTGGATTCAGGTCTGGGCTCTGGCTGGGCCACTCAA
The DNA here is from genome assembly GCF_022539595.1 of Amphiprion ocellaris. NCBI lineage: Eukaryota > Metazoa > Chordata > Actinopteri > Pomacentridae > Amphiprion > Amphiprion ocellaris. The sequence continues at coordinate 18,725,079 of NC_072774.1, forward strand.
GGACATTCACCGAGTTGTTCTGAAGCTGCTCCTTCGATATCTTGGCTGTGTGCTTAGGGTCACTGTCCTGCTGAAAGATGAACCGTCCCCCAGTCTGAGGTCAAGAGCGCTCTGGAGCAGGTTGTCATCCAGGATGTCTCTGTACATTGCTGCATTCATCTTTCCCTCTATCCTGACTAGTCTTCCAGTTCCTGCTGCTGAAAAACATCCCCACAGCATGATGCTGTCTCCACCATGCTTCACTGTAGGGATGGTATTGGCCAGGTGATGAGCGGTGCCTGGTTTTTTTCCAAGCGTAATGTCTGGCATTCACTCCAAAGAGTTCAGTTTTTGTCTCATAAGGCAGAGAATTTTGTTTCTCATGGTCTGAGAGTCCTTCAGGTGCCTTTTGGTAAAGTCCAGGCGGGCTGCCATGTGCCTTTTACTAAGGAGTGGCTTCCGTCTGGCCACTCTACCATACAGGCCTGATTGGTGGATTGCTGCAGAGACAGTTGTCCCTCTGGAAGGTTCTCCTCTCGCCACAGAAGAATGCTGGAGCTCTGACAGAGTGACCATCGGGTTATTAGTCACCTCCCTGTCTAAGGCCCTTCTCCCCCGATCACTCAGCTTAGATGGCCAGCCAGCTCTAGGAAGAGTCCTGGTGGTTCCAAACTTCTTCCACTTGCAATGGAGGCCACTGTGCTCATTGGAAAATTCAAAGCTGCAGAAATTTTTCTGTAACCTTCCTCAGCCTTGTGCCTCGAGACAATCCTGTCTTGGAGGTCTACAGACAATTCCTATGTCTTCATGCTTGGTTTGTGCTTTGACATGCACTGTCAAGTGTGGGACCTTATACAAACAGGTGTGTGCCTTTCCAAATCATGTCCAATCAGATGAATTTACCACAGGTGACTCCAATTAAGCTGCTGAAACATCTCAAAGATGATCAGTGGAAACAGACGCACCTGAGCTCAATTATGAGCTTCACAGCAAAGGCTGTGAATATTTATGTACATGTGATTTCTCAGGTTTTTTATTTTTAATAAATTTGCAACAATATCAAAAAAAAATCATATTGTCATTATGGGGTGTTGTGTGTAGAATTTTGAGTACAAAAATGGATTTAATCCATTTTGGAATCAGGCTGTAACATAAAAAAATGTGGGAAAAAGTGAAGCGCTGTGAATACTTTCCGGGTGCACTGTAGGTGCATTAAGTGAAAACAATTTGCGCAGTGCGTCTCCGCATGAATATTAGATTTTAGCTTCTTTCTTTTTTTTATGCATAAATTTGCGCTTGCATTGAGCTCATTGCTGTGTGTTGTGAAATAGCTGAAGTAATGGCAGATCAAGCAAATTATGCAGACCTTACCCTAAAGCTTTACTAAAACTAATAATTATAGTACAAAAAGATCATGAAATAATTTCCAACTTTATTCATTACCAGTGTAGGCTATCTATCAGCATTAATCACTACTAAAAATGAACAAAGTAGCCTCTGGGTTCTCTGTGTTCAAACTGAACAGAACATGAATTCAAGTGATTTTAAAATAAAAGGAACTGCCCATGAGCTGTGACCTTAATAAAGTCAGACTTGAAATGAAATTTTTTTCATAAAATGTGCTAAAAGGCAGAAAAGCCAGCATATATTTAATTGTTACTCTGTCTTTAATTAAAATTAGTAAAACAATGTGAAGTAGATAACAGCATGCTGTTGTCATTCAAGAAACTGACATATGCTGACCTCACCTGCTGCCACTTTCAAGGCCCAGTCCAATAAACAAAAGTATATGAGTCCATGAATCATCCAGGAATTGCTACATATTCCTGGATGACCACGTGGCAGAACACTAAGGTTACAGCTCTCATTCTAATAGAAACTGTCTAGACTGAGCTGATCTTGAAAGGTATAAAAACTGTGACAATAAACAGCAGAAGGAAAGTGGACAGAGAGCAATAAATGAGCATAAGTATTTGTAACTTGAGGAAACCAGGATGGTTGGCCTGTTTCTGATCAGAGATGACACCAAATGTGTCACGTTTTCTACTTAATCACTCTGTATGTTTAAAATGATACACATAAAAGATCTGAGAGGTTTGATCACATGTAAAGTGTCAATATGTGTATATTCTGTCTTTCTAGATGCCCCAGTAATCCTACCTGAATCCTCCTGCAGTCGGACAGAAAACATGCTGAGATGCGTCTGCCGGGCTGAGGCGTCCCCTAATGCATCTATATACTGGACTATTGATGGAAATCACACTCTCTCATCATCATTTACCTCTAACTCCACAAATCAGACACATGTAGTCTCTGGGTATCTGTGGGTCCCAGCTGAAGGCCTGAATAATGTATCATGCACAGCCAGGAACCTGCTGGGCAGTGACACTAAACAGATGTCTGTAGGCAGCTGGTCAGAAACATGTAAGTTAAACTCCAGGTGATCAACAGAGTAATGTGTGGATCATCTTTACTAACAAAGCTTTTCTTTCTTTTACAGCCTCTTTGCTCACCTGGGTGTCATGCTTAATTGCTCTGGGGGTTGTTTTGCTGATAGGATGTTCAATTTTCAGTTACAGGAAATATTCCAGGAACAGGTTGGTAGACTGAGCTTGTTGTCATCAGTTATTGTTGTGTTCTGATGCTCAACCTTTTCATTGTCATTTTAATAACCCACAGATCACCACCATACTCTCTGTGCAACACTCATGTGTTTTCAAAGTATGAAACTAGATTTTTTTGTAGAACAGTTCACACAAGACTTATGTCAGATTTTCTTAATTCAAAACAGACTTTTACATTATCTTGTTTTCATTTAGGTCACAAGATTGTTTAGGCAATGTCCATGAAGAAGAAAATAGATACGACACATGTCAAAGGTGAAAAAAAATATACAAATACTTCATTGGTTGTGTTGATATAACAGTGAGTTTAATAAAATAAGTGAGAAATTGAGGTGAATAGCCTATTTTATTATTGTCTCTTCTGTAAACCCTCTAACATACGAAATTATCTCTTGCTATTAGATCACAAGTGGACGATACACAATCAGGCCAAAAGAGATCTGAGAGAAACTCAGAGGTGGACAGACTCTCCTGTGTTTATGACAATGATTGTGTGGAAGAAATGCGTAGATCACACTGGGCTGAACAGCATGGAAACAATGCAACAGCCGTCCAGAGGGAAGGTGGACTAAATCCACTGACAAAGGTGCAGTAAATTATGCAAAATAATAATTCTAATAATTCTTGGGTCAGACGCGACTAATGCAAAGCATGAAACACATGAACACATTTGGAGCTGCTCCAACCTTCACACATAAAACAAAACTGTCTCAATCACGTGATTTTATTGTTTTTCTTTTGCTCTATTTATTTGTTTTGTCTCTCCACATTAAGCATAGTTTGTGAGTCCCATTTATGTTGGTTGTATGTATATGTATATATATATATATATATATATATATATATATATATATATATATATATATATATATATATATATATATATATATATATATATATATATATATATATATATATATGTTTATTTTCTGCTATTGCTTTTATTGCTCAAACATTTAGAAATATTAAAGCCATACATGTTACTTTCCCCAGGGTGACCATTGTGACATGAGTATTTATCTAAACTCCTGATCAGAGGACGTTTTCTGCTAACATCCCATAGTAAGTCCCATTTATTTGCACACTCTTAACTACACTGCTTGCAATAAATGAATTGGTGCAATATTTATGCAATGTATAGTTTTCATTTATGTATTTGTGTCGCACACCGCTACTTGTTTAGATAATTAGAGTTCAGTAAAGAGTTTTGTGAAAAAGACAAAAAAAGATCTTTTTTAAACATTCAGAGTTCCATGTTTACTTTCTGTTGCAGTCTTAACTGATCATAATGGCAACACTGACAGGAAGAAAATCAACATGTAAGCTTTTCTCCAGCAACATGCAACAGATCTGTAGGTTGAAGGCAATATTTAAAGCAATTTTCTCCTCTGCTGCTGAAACCACGTCACTCCTATTGGCACAGCGGATCTGAACTCAAAGAGAGATGTCTAAAATTGAATGTCTGTGTGTAAAAATAATATATTTCAAATCATGGCTTCTCGTCTGAGCTTGTGTTGTCATCACAACACTAAATAAATGTAGGATGTATTTTGCATTTTAGTTAATATTAACCAACAGCTTGTTGCTCAGCAGAGGATGAGTAGAGCTGTGTGTCACAGGGCTTGTGTATGACTTGCTGTTTCCGGCTTATAACCTTTTATATCAGCTCAACCTTGACCTGACGAGCTGTAAACTGTCTGTCTTTGAAGAAAGCCACAGAACAGGATTTAAGTAGTTTCTTTATTCCTTGACATTTGGGATATCTTCTACTGCTAGGTAAGTAAATAACCCAGGTTTACCTTATCAAATCAAACATTGTTGATCCTTGTTGCTATTGAAATTCCACGTCTGGTGTTTGGAGTTTGAGCTTGAGAAGCGAGTGTGACTCATTTGTTTTGGCACTGATCAGCGACCGGAGCCGTTCTTCTTACTAACTTTATCCATATTCATGTCCAACAGAGGTGGAATATTGATGATTAAAAAAACTGAGGTGCTGATTGGACTCTTAAAAGTCAAATGTCTTTTATCAAATATATTTTAGCTGTAGTTCATAATGTGCACGATGTGCTTTTATAAATACAAATCATTTTATTTGTATTTATTCATATTGACGCATTGCTTTTGGTTTTTTTTTTGGCATTTTCTGTGTTTTTGTTTTAACCTCATTTTAATTTCACATGCATCATTATTATTATTGTTGTTGTTTTGGTGGTTTTTACTACCTGTCTCAGTTACATACATTCTGGTTGTTATTTTGTTTGATTTAGATCTATGATGGAGTCAGTGGTGAGGACTGAGGTCATTCTTTCAGTGTACATCATTACCTTCGTGATCGGCCTTCCTGCCAATCTCCTGGCTCTCTGTGCCTTCAGTGTCAAGATCCACTCCAAGCCACTTCCAACAGACATCCTGCTGCTCAATCTGACCGTCTCCGACCTGCTCTTTTTGCTCATCCTCCCTCTTAAGATGCACGAAGCAGCGTCAGGCATGAAATGGACTCTGCCCAGCTTCCTGTGCTCCATCACCTCCTTCACCTTTTTCTCCACAATCTACTCCAGCTCCTTGCTGCTAATGGCAGTCAGCGTGGTCCGCTACGTAGGAGTAGCATTCCCCATCACATATCATCAGCTGCTCAAACCTGTGTACACGATTGTTGCCAGTGCTGTTATTTGGATCATTTCAGCAGCACATTGCAGCATCACTTTCATCACCGTGCATCACCCGTCCCTGGCCAACAAAAACTCCAGTGTGTGCTATGAAAACTTCACAGAAAAGCAGTTGGAGGTCCTCCTCCCAGTACGTTTGGAGTTTTTCTTTGTGCTCTGCCTTATACCTCTTATAGTCTGTGTTTACTGCTACGTGAGCTGCATCTGGTTTCTATACACCCGCCCCAGGATTTCCAGCATGCAGAAGCAGAAAGCCATTGGCATGGCCTTGGGGACTCTGGCTGTGTTTCTCATTTGCGTTTTGCCATACAATCTCTCTCATTTACTGGGTTATTTCCAGCATAAGAGCCCAGAGTGGAGGTACTACACCTTGCTGCTCAGCACCTGCAACAGCTGTATTGATCCAATCATCTTCTACTTTTCCTCCTCTATCTTCCGCTGCACTAGTAAAAAGTCCATTTTCAGGAAGCGTGGGCGCGCTGTCATAGAATTGCAAAGGCAAGGCGCCAGCTCTGGCTAAGAGTAGAAATATAATTTCAATGTTGTATGTACATAATGAGCTCTAGTGCTATTTTTTAAATTGTACAGTACAGAAAATATATTAGAATGTGTAATGGCATATTTAACAGTTCATTAATAGAAGAATGTCTGACACCTTAAGGTAACTTTTATCACCTTTAATACATCTTGTTAACGGTTATGTAATCCTGATTAAAGAGACTGTATCTTCTACCCCATTTTATTACAAAGACACAAGACATCTTTGGTACATATGCATATTTCCAAATTTATTTCATTTTTCCTGTAAGCTCTCTATCTTTAAATGAATGAATGTGAATGGATATCTTTTGCAGCCTTAGCCCATTATTTCCTGTTTACTTTAACGTGGGCCAGCCACTCTTCTGCACTCATGCATTCTGTAGGCACACATGTAGAATATACCTGCAAAAAAAAAAAAAAAAAAAAAATGTCAGCTGTAATGAGATGTAGCAGTCACAAAGATTATATCTACAACACACAGACAGGTCAAGTATAACATAATGACACCACATCAAAGCACTGGACAGAATATTTTTTTAAAATCATTTTTCATGGTAAGACATATTTTTGGTGTATTATTTTTAGAATGTGTGAGTTTGAAATTGTACAGCAGATATTTTTATAAGTGCAAATCTTGAGATTGTACTAATTCATAACAGCAACAGCTTCAAGAATTTCCTGTCAATAAAATGTTCGGAAAGTGAAAGTTCATTTCTGAATTCATGATTTGTTTTTCAGGAGCTGGTATAAGTTCGGACTATTGACTGTTTTACTGTCATTGTGAAAGCTGAGAAATGTTAATATAATGATTCAAAAGGATTTTGTTTACAATCAACAAGACACAGCAATTATACAGAACTCTAGTGAGACATTTATATGAACAAACCTGCAAAGAAGGTCATGAGCAGTGCCACCCAGCCTAGTATGTAGGACCAAGAGAAACGCCAGTCACCAAAGCGCTTGCCCAGGAAATTCACGGTCACCCCGGTGTAAATGGCCATTGCAAGCAGAACGAAGAGAGCTGGTGTGGTGGGCAGAAAGTTACACAAAATATTATCAACATCCGTTACAGTAAAAATATTTTCAGCTGACGGTTACTATGTCACAATGGTGGACTTGGTAAACTTTTTCTGAACTTTGTATCCTATTTAAATCCATTAAATTATAGGTAATCTGTGGCGATTGTGGAGTAGAAAAAAAAACTTGTTGGTGGGTCCACAACTCACTTGAAACAAAGAACATAATCCCAGCAGCAAATGAGCGGTTGAACCTCTCAAAGGCAGAGAAATGCGCAAAGGAGAGGATTCCTGCAATGATGCCAGCGAAGCATGACATGGCAGACAGGATCATAAAGGCACGAGTGGCATTCCAGTAGGCTGAGGAGGAGTAAAGCAAAGCAGAAGACAGGATGCTATAAAGATACGTGAAGAAAGATCAAGTGAATAGAAAATTGCTGCCTTTACTTGGATTTATGTTCCAAAATGCATTCACTGTCAGCGCATTTACTAACATATGTTATTTCAGCACAGTTTTGATACAGAGGCTCTTTGACTGCTTGCATGTGGTGTGATTTCAATGCATTTTCTATTTTCCCTCAAAGGAAGTTCTCAGAATTTGACAGCACTTTTGTTTATCTGCTGACAGAAACAGATGTGCGTCAGCAGGCTGAGATCAGAAGTATTATCACACACAGTGCGACAGTCCAGAAGGAAGTTGAAAAAAACAATTTAAACAGCACTTACAGGTTAACACAATGATACATTTGAACTATCAAAGTGCCACAATCTAATTTCAAAGGATTTTGTTATTTTATTGGGTGTACTTACATACACACTGCACTGTTTTATTCTCAGCCATGCAAACAATGTGGCTCCAGTGGGGGACAATGTACGTTGGTCTGTTCATCTTGTTAGTTAAGATTAAAATATCTCAGAAACTTTACTGCAGACAATCATAAAATCTTCGGTTTTCCCTTGACTTTTCGTCGGATGCAAAACAACATAGACAGTTTTTACAGTTCTGCGTAAAACATCTCAACGGCTTTATCCCTATGAAATTGTATGCACAAATTCATGGTATTCTCGGTATAACTACACAATACAGCAGTTAAAGTTGTCTATTATCATAACTCTGCTCAACTAATGACATTTCCATCAGCCCCAGCTGTGCTTTGTGTTTAGTACAAAATAACAAACCTCATCAGGTAAACATGGACCATTAAGAGACTGGCTGCAGTCTTGGCCTTGTACTTGTTTTATGAACTTGTTTTATGGCATTTATCCAGGTTGTTTTCTCCTGACTAGATCCCTGCTTGTGTTCTATTTATTCTCAGATGGGTGTCACTTTGGATAAAAGCGTCTGCAAAATGAAATTGTAGGTTTTTAGTGATGTAAATACTTTTTCCACCACTATTAGCATTCTAATCTTCCAGTATACACTTGCCATCATGAAATCCCTTTAACCAGATTATCAGATCTCCACTCTGGTGAGCTCAGGGAGCCCCAAGTGACATTTTTAGGCTCCGTGAAGCTAAATCACTGCTTACCAATGCTGTCTGTCTGCATGTAGCATTTGCCAGACATGCAGTACCTCCACAAGCCCTGATGGGCAAAGCTGCCCGACAGACGGTACTGCATCCAGTAGTCTGTGGCCGTGGAGACCACCAGCAAGATGTTCCCCACAATGGCACAGAACAGGCCCCCTCCCATGAAGCTGTACATCATGAGTGACACTATGACGGTGGTTAAGGCTGTATGCACTGTGCAAAAAGAAAAGAAGACGTGAGTCAGAGGTGCTGTTGAGCCTAAAGTAATAGAAATCTTTTATACCACAACATGTGGCGTCAGTTGTAATGCTTATCCAGTAAAAAATGGACTGAAGAGATGGAGAAAATAGTGTGTACATCTAGGAGGTACCAAACGCAGTCAGTATGCTGTGAGTGAACAAACAGTGAAAGGATTATAAACTGAGCTATTATGACCCAATGAAAAATGGGCCTACACTATTCTACTTGCAACAACATTTGAAGTTCTGCTTTTGAAGGAAATACTGTCTGAAGATCCATGAGTATGTTCAAGCTATCTGCATATGTATGCAAATCCACTGTTTTAACAGCGCCGTTAGCCGAGACAACAGAGCACAGAAACTGTCACGAGGACTGTTGGCCTGGACAAGCTAACCTTACCAACCACAGTATGATCAGCTCGTAGCAACATGTGCTCTCTCACACTATCTCTGTTTGTACTCACTGCTAACACAAATACATTTCCTCTACCCACACACAAAATTCAAAACAGAAAAAAGAATGAAAATGCCACAGTGAACACACACAACGCTGTGAAAGGCAGTGATGGCTGATACAAATGAAGCTCAGAGGTAAATATTGAACAAGGTGATAAACAGAACATTTCAAACATCTGGGTCAGTTTTGTTCTCAATAATCAGAGACAATATACAAACTCATTCCTACCCTTCAGTGTAGAGTCTGAACAGCATATATTTTATCAATAAATATGAAATGACCCAGATAGAAAATGAATCTCAACTTTGGATCAGATATTAAGTAAAACTATCGCCAAGTAATTCAGAAAATAGAAACTTGAAATAAAAGAAATCTAGCTTTGCCTGGACCATTTTGAAGACCCTCTCGGCACAAATGCAAGAAATGCGCTTGTTGGTTAGCAGACAATGATATGCACTTTCTGTTATTATTCTCCATAAACAAAAAATCCCAACATCATCTTACCTGAATTCCTCAGGATAGATCAACCCTCTCAAGTATCAACCTTTCCTCAGGGAAAGAGTGAGAGAGAGTGCAAGCCAGGAGTGAGCAAAACGTCAAAGAGGAAGCCCTAGGCTGAATTCCAAAAGGTTATCCCCTCCACTTTTCTGTTGATGGAGGCAAAATCCTTTAAAACAGTCATCACAGAACAAATGCACTTGAGCTGGTGGGCCACAAGCCACGTGACCCGTTCACATTGAACTACAGGGGAGGGAGCGTTTTGGGGGTCAGTGTGAGAGGGGAGGGGGGTGATGGCGTTGGGGGAAGGGGGAGGGTTCTGGGACACGAGGCCGCTGCTCCGCAGTCCATGTCTGTTGTTCTATTAGGCGTTCTGGAACTGTGGATGTGCAAAGGCTTGCAGTACTGCTGTGGTCAATGGAACATGCTGAAGCGCACACTTTCTTTCAGTGTAACTGGGGTGTGGTCATGGGGACACACACACGCTTAGAACAGATACATGACCAAAGAGCTGCTAATAAAATGACACACTGCACGCAGATTGTGCTATATATGTTTCACTCTGAATATGTAATGACACGGTGGAAACGCTGCAAAAGGCTGACCACACGATATATAAATGTCTTTCAGAATATAACACCTAGAGTATTTAAACTACAAGAATTAACACAGCAACTTATTGAACATGCATCGCCAGACTTCCAGGCCACTTCATTAGCTACACCAGCAAACTCTAATGCAATCCAAAAACAGCTGCTCTGCTATAAATTCTACTGGTACAAAGGCAGTAATGATCGGCTTTGACGCCTGTTAATGCAATCAAGTTTATTACTGAAGTTTGCAGTGGTGTTAAACTGGACTGTAACCTAATATATGTCTCTGTTTTGCCCACCACAATATAATGTAGTTCCTAATAACATCACCTCTAACTACATTAAGTGGGATTTACACCTGCCTGACACCGTCAACTAAAACTGTATATTTACATTTTGCTAAATGCCAAATATATATGTGGCAGATCTTGCCATTGCTGGGAAATTTGTTTAATTGGGAGTGTAATTCACATGCCTTGTAGACTTTCTCTAAACAGTCACAGCTGCTCCAACATTTGCCACATTAATTGGTTGTTAAATTATATTCGATGCAGCTAATTACATCTCAGATGGTCCGTGTTAATATCCAGGGAACCTCAGGGACACTGGGGCAGTCCTGGAATCACCTTTCAAAAATTCAATTCTATTTATAGAGAGCAGATGCACAAAGTATGCCAACTCAGAGCACTTAGCTTATTTTCTTCCTTGTAGATTTTCTTAGTAACTGGATTAATTTGACAATCCAATAAACTTAAACTGACCTACATACAAATATTTCTAAATGGTATAAATTTGTCATATTTTGTACATTTTGTACAAACATTCGCAGATGTCACCCTCAGTGAACTCTTGATCTCTGCTTCCTCAATCGTGTAATCAGCATGTCATTTAGCTCTGTTGCATCACAGCACTGTATGGTTCTATGCTGTCTAGACTGTCGCCTCACGTAAAACTTGTCTCATCCATAATGAGCACTGATGTACAAACAACACGCTTCCAGACAGTAAGATTTTTTAAATGATAAAAAAAATCTATGACATGTTGCAGGTACTTTGTTTGAGTTTTGAATGTGCAGTGGAGACCGGATGTGACCTGATGACCTCGCTTATCTCTAAACATCACATGCTATTCAGGAAAAGCAGAAGCGACAGTGTGGTGCATAAATTACAAACACAAGTTCCCTTTAAATCCCTTTCAAGTAACGCCCTTAAATTATGAAATTCGCTACCTTTACTAACCTCTATCAGCAACCAATATGAAGGGATGGCAGTATCACAAATTAAAGTAGTCATACTTCATTGTTGACACCATATAATCTATGGTTTGCACACTCAGCTACAGTTTCCTGTAAATGTTTTTAAGGTTGACAGACATAGTAGAATTTTGGTACCTGCCAGGTCTACTTAAAAGAAAGTGATAGATTTTTATGTGGGTGCAAGTGTGTTTAACACGGATGATGGGTGATATCACCCAAACAGATCAGAGGCATATTCATAGTCAAACCTGCAGATGGCTGTGTGTCTTCAGGGAGACGGAGTGAAAGCAAACAAATTACATTTATTACAATCATTCTGTGTTTGAAAGGGAAAACATTCCTTAAGCCTTACAAAAAATCTCATGAAATTTTCCAGCAAGTAAGTCATACTTATGAACCTACCCAGCACATCTGAAGTGTGAAGTGTGAAGTGATGCGTTTCTCAATTGATCATAAATAAAAATAGAACCCTGCTGTACTGTAGTGCCTTAAAGTGATGCACACAAACGAAAGTAATTTTTTTAACAGTTTGCTGTTGTCTATAGGGTTCTTTCCAGTACAAAAACATACACCAATCAGTTTGTAAGTGGTGACAGGTTTCAGCTAAGAACTGAGGTGATGTGGCTAGATATATTTTACTTGTAGTGTAGAAAAGAAAAGAATATAAACAAAACTCAGTTTCAGGAAATGCAGGTGCAAAAACAGTGAATGCAGAACTGAAAATTTTTAAAACTATTAAAATCTGTATTTCTTCAACTACTGTAACTGCTGGAATCATTCATGTGCAGGCTTTGTCTTCAGCATACCTCCACAGCACCATCTATGGTACAGTTCTAAAATATCAGCTCACCACAACAGACATTGTGACAAGATTTGGAAGCAAACGCTGAGGTGTATTAATGATGACTGTGTTCCACTTTGGAGTGATCCTGCTTTTGTTCAGTCTACCTCCCTAACATGATTTGCTGGGACACTTAACGGAACGGAGCCTACAATAATTCTACCTGAACTGTCCTGACTGCAACAATGTCTATAGTCTGTGTCTGTAGCAGATTGAATCAGACAGCAAACATCAGTGTTGAGAGAAGTCCACAACTACTGTATGTTCCTCCTTTGAGTCACCACCTCCTCAGCGCTGTACATCTCAAAGTAAAAGAGAGGAGGAGTTGAAAGGCTGTAGCATCTAATTATAAAAGAACAGCACAAGGAAAAAGTAATGGATCATCACATGCTGATTGCATGTTGTAGCAAAAGAGCTTCCAAAAAATGTCACCGCTTTTTTTATCTCTAAAAAGGTGGACAAACCATTCATGACATCACCCACAGGTTTGCCGAGGAGCAGCATTGGAACTCGGTGTAGCAGGGCTACACAGAGAGACAAACAAGTATACTCTACACACCTACTAACTGTTTAGAATCACTAATTAACTTCAGGATGTTTTGGACACTGGGGAAAAGGACACGACTTATGGGGCGTGAAGGGGATATATTGTTTTGTTTTTTTGCACCAGTCTATCACAGGACTACACACAGAGATAAACAAACACACTCAACACACCTACAAACAATTTAGAATCACCAATTACCTAAGCATATTTTTGGACTGGTGGGAGGAAGCATGAGAACCCGGTGAAAACCCACATATGCACAGGGAGAACATGCAAACTCCACACAGAAAGATCCCAGGTCCAGATCGAGATGCGAACTAGAGATCTTCAAGCTGCGCGGCGACAGTGCTGAACATGTTTTTTTAATTTCCCACAATTATTATAGCAGCAAAGCCTGGAAGCTTTGGGTTCTACATGTCACAAATCTTTCCATGAATTGTCGCAGAAGTCCTTTTAGTTTCTCTTAAACAGCATGTGAACATCTGTCAGCCACTGAAGTATCAAAGATCAAACTAAGGGGTAGTCACAGCACGAGAAGGACAAAAAGTGAAATAAGCCTCAAATTACACACCTGAATTTGGCGACAGCATTCAGCAATGGCAGTAACCTCCTATGACAAGCACCTCACTGTCTGTCCAGAAACAGCTTGAGAAACATGACAGAGCTCAGGGTGTTCACCTCCAGTGCATCCATGAGGTGTAACGGAATCCACAGAGGACCCGCAGGACATCCCCAAAGGTCCAGTGTCCATGCCCCAATGGGTCAGGGCTGTATGAATGACATAAGGGGGGCCCACACAATATTAGGCAGGTGGTTTGAATGTTTTGTCTAATCAGTGTACATATATACAGACAATTAAATACAATGACTCCAGCCATTGTTGTCAGCAGCACATATCAAGAAAAGCACACAAAATATCACACAACAGACTCTTGGTAATGAAACTGTCAACTAGCAGGACAATACACTAACTTGAATTTTTAATAATTGTCACTTAATTGCAAAAAACAGGGATTTCAGAGTATTCATAAGCAAGAATTCCTAATTTTTCTCCATTCAAAAACTGTTGTTTTGAGTGATTTACTGTTATGTAAGAAATTGCAGGCTACTGATCTGCTTAAAAAAATTCAGAAAATGTTTACAAAGATCCTTATTTAAGTTAAAAAATATATATAAATACATACAATATATTTCAGTTATTTAAAAACATAGAAATAAATCATGCTTTACAAATGAATATATACATCAAAGTAAACGATAATCTTAGACAGTTGTGGCAACCCTGGTAGGCGGTGGAGGGACAAATGTGGGCAAAGCCACAGATCTTTCAGAAGGAGTCTGAAAGAAAACAAACACAAGACAGTTCATTTGTTGTGACTTGACAAAGGACTTCCACTCTGTATATTTCTTTGCTATTTTATATACTACCTGCTGGAATCTGTTGTAGTCAGGGGGAGCCTTCAGCCCTTCTGTCAGCCGGTTATGAGTAGTTATATCTAGCTGGGTCGTTTTTATCTGTGAGTCACAAGATATAAATCCATGGTATGTAAAGAATGGGATATATCTTACACTCTGTAGGCTCCTGTCACCTGTAATTAATAATTTATCTAAAGCTACAGAGATAAATTCCTGCACAATTACTATGTTGGCCAGTAACTGATTCAGACCTTCTCAGGGACTCTGGAGACGGGATATCTTGGCTGGTGGCCTACAAGACACAGGGAAAAAAAGATGAAAATTATTACCACAGAAGGCAAATAGCCAGCATGTTTGAAATGTGATTTTGTTTTGGTGTTGGCTTCATTTACTTTTGTTCTTGTTCCAATAGACACAGAGGCAGATGAGGCCGACCAGGAGAAGCAGGAAGAGAAAGCTGCAGGGGATTCCGGCTGCGATGCCAGCGATGGCAGAACCACTTAGCCCTTTGGCTAGTATCAACAGAACAGACTGTAACCAATAAATTTACTACTGCCGCACAAACACTGACCCTGTGATAAAAAAATATACGTTGCTTAAACATACACAAATATCTCATACCTGGACCAATTCTGTGGACCTCAGATGGCTCTCCTACAGTCTGATGAGCTTTGGGGATGACCCGAAACCGGTAGGTCAAGTCAGGATCGATGTTTGAAATTTCCACACTCCTATCAGAGCCTGGTATTTTCAGGATGGTGCGATATCCGTCTGAGCTGCCACCACTGTGAGTGGCTGTAGAATTTTGGCCTGGCCCTTTCATTTGGATGTCAAAGCCTTTGCAAAATCAAACAGAATTCTGTTTTGTTGCATCAGAGTAGTTCAATCACTAATCCAGATATTTTACTCACCAATGTCACATGCCTATTGGGAGAATATTGCTGTATTATTATGTACATAGAAACTAGCAGATGGGAGACATGGCAACAGCTGACATTTGCTTTTTCACAGTAGTTTTGTCTCTAAAATATTTTTTTCCCATAACACAGCCCTGCTCAGTTCGTGGCTTCAGACATTACATAATATTTACACCCGTATATTCTATCCTGAGTTTCTGTTTTCAACACTGTCAGCATTCTTCCTGAGGAGATCTGCTTAGATGTGCAAAATAAAAACAAGAGGGCTGGGTTTGTGTGTGTTTTTAAGAGACATTCTTGCAGTTTTGCTTTCCTGGAGTTAATTAGCACTTTACCTGTGACAACAGATGTACGTGGGACCTCCCAGGTCAACGTGACGGTGGTTCCATTTGGATTAAGGAACACGCTGAAATCTGAGATCGACGGTCCTGCAGAGAGAGAGGGATTGTGAGTGAAAGGGAGATCAAGAAAAGACAGGAGGGGGGCTGAGGGTGCACCAAGACTGGAGAGCTTTGTTTAAAGAGAAATAGCAATCTCAGGTATTACTTAGCTCTCTTTCTGAGGGCTCATTGTGTCTTTTGTTCCTAGTAATGCTAGTAGTACTTCAAATTGGTAGCTGAAAGCAATAGAAACCTGAAAGTATTGAAGGTGACACAAGTATTCACTGCACTGCATTGTATGGCTGTGATGGAAAAAATAACTACATATTTTACTTACTCCATACAAATTCTAAATACTCTCTTAAATACAGGTCTAGTATGTCACTCTCAATTGGAGCTGCAAATAATTAATTCATTTTACCATTTATTATTTACAGTACTGCTTCCCCATTTAATCATCAATTGTAAGTTTGAAATGTCAGGTGAAAAATGTCTTTATATGTCCAGTCCAAATCTCAAATATCTAGATTACAATCAAATAATACAAAAAGAAGCAGAGAATTGAAATTACTTTTAAAAACAATTATTTCCAAAATTCTCTAAAACGTAGCGGAGTAGAAAACACATAAAATTCACAAACTCTAGTACCTCAACAATGTATTTAGAGTCAGTTTTATATTTGCAGCCCGGAGCAGCAATGTTATACCTTGAAGCAGAATTTCCCTCCTTTGGCGGCCTAGTGGGTTGCGGCACATGCATGTGTAGTTTTGAAGAAGAGGATTGTTGACTTTGTAATCACGAATCTCAAGTTGTGTGGTGTCATTGCTGATCTGATGCGTTGTGCCATTGGTGACAGCTTCGCTGCCTCTGTACCATGACACCACAGCCTGAGGTGAGGCCTCACTGACACAGCGGATAGTTACTTCTATTTTGTCATCAGGGTCAACTGCTGTCACATTTGGAAGGAACTCCACTGGACTACCTGGAGTACATAAGGTTCTTGTTCAGGGTTGGCTATTAAAGTCAATAAAGCATATATAATATGGCTTACTGAATTCCTTGAATAATAGATTTTTTAACAATTGCTTAGATTATCATTTGAAAAAAAAAAAAAAAAAAAAAAAAAAAAAAAACTTACTTGCAGTAATATTGCACCTATTCTGTTCCAGTGGGTGGTACGCCATGCACTCGACAGTTTTCCCATTTAGGTTATCTGAGGCAGTGACATTCAGGCTGATGTGTCCTGCTCCAGTACTCATGTTGTTTAGTACTGGGAAAGACAGCTGGGCCTGTGGGGTTCCCCCCATCCATCCACAGTGATACTGCAGGTCAGTGTTATTCACAGACTTCACAGAACACATCGGGTTGCCCACTGGCCTGTCTGTCTCAAAACAAAATTTATCTTGCATCATTAATGTGAACCAGACAACCTAAGCAATAGTGTTCGGGAACATATATACATACATTTAGACAATTTGATTTATAAAATCTCAACTGTTCCAAGGTCCTTACAGGTGCAAAGAAGAACAACTTAAACAATACATGATAAATAGGGTATTTCAGGATATGTAAATCCAAAAGTGTTTTTTGTCATTGCTGTTGTGACTATACCATAATACTCAAAACAAATTAAGAATAATTTAGGCAAATTTCTACAATACAGAAATATGAAAAACAATAAATCCAGTGACAAGCATACACACACCAAAGACAAAACTATTGCTTTTCACATACCATAAACAGTTAAAGTCAAGTTCTTTTGACGTTTTTCGTTAGTCTCCTCGTTGAGCAGACTGCATGTATAAACACCTCCTTGACTGGCCTGTACATTTGTTAGATTTAGGACTCCTTTGTTGGAATTAGCAAGGATCTGAACACCAAACAGCCACTGAACAGTCGGCTGTGGGTATCCCTCAGCCTGGCAGGAGAGGCTCACAGAGTCTCCCACCACATAGAAAGGCTTAGCTGGCTGGGCCTCAAGTATGGGCTCATCTGGTCCATCTGTAACAGACCACAAAGTGCAGAGAGGAGAGACGTAAGTGGATACAAGCAGAGACTGATGTTTAACAAAGGCAGTCACGGTAAAGAATTTCTATTAAATGTGTTATTCTTACATCGCACAGTGACATTCTTAAGAGCAGTTGTGCTGCTAAAGGGGTTTGTGAGGTGCACCGAGTACTGTCCCGTGTCGCTTCGGTTTGGGCCGAGGATCACAAGGCTCCTTTGCTCAACCACGTAATGAGAGTTGGTGTTTATCTCTCTGCCATTGAAGAACCACATCTGTTGCTCAACCACTCCTTGCATCATGCTATAGTGCAAGGTGAACCGGTCTGTTCCCTCTTTGGCAAAGTCTGGTTGTGTGCTCAGAGTCAGGTTCTGGAAGTTTTCTGTAAACAGAAACATGAAGGCATACCACAACAGGTTGATGTAGTCATCAAGTCTACTACACCCATTTTAATTTCAAGCTCACCACTGTAATGTCTTATTAAGATGGCAAGTCTCGGCTCAATGTAAAACATCAAATGTTAAACTTTCTAGAGTGATTTCTGCAGTGCATTTTTGGATTCCTCGACCACATTCAATAGAAAAGAGACCACCATGTGTTAGTAGTCCTGGAGCTGGGTTGGATTCCAAATATTGGTCTATAGCAAAACCCAGCAAGGGAGATTGTATCTGGTTCCTCTGGGAAGCAGTTACTCTTTAAAACCCTATACTCTCAAAATATATTTGATACACTTTTAAATATTAGAAAGGGACACGAAACAAAGATTAAGGTAAACCACAAAATATACTGCAGAATATGTGATCTGGCTCTTGAGCTACAGAATATTTTGAGGAAATCCCGTAGCTTTTCTAAACACATGCAGTGGCTCTGGAAGCCTTTTCTCCAAATTCATGCAACTGTTAAAGTAATCAAAGGTATCAGTGAATCAAAATTGTAAAAAAAAGTTTTAGGAACCCCACAAAAACAGCACCTCATCTCCACATTGCACTCTGTCAGGTACTCACCAAATATTTTCAGAGTGAAGGTAGTCGAGGCTTTTCCCAGTCCAGACTTTGTCATTTCAACAGTGTAGTTACTTGTATAGCCAAGTGGCACATTTACAAAGCTTAGGGATCCACTTTTCTCAATTTTGAGCACATCCTTGTGGTTTTCAGCTATGTCTGGATCTACACTGGAGTCTATAATCCATATGCCAACAGGAAGATCTCCCATAAACCAGACAACTGCTGCTTCGGAGGCACCACTCAAGGACACAGACAGAGTCACATTGTTTCCAGCTATTTCATTCACCACAGTAGGACCAGCAGGAGTAACCACCAGTTGACTGTAGGCACCTGTCAGGACAGAACCAGGTTCTTAGTTTAAAGAGAAAATATTCATGAATTCTCTAAATGGAGCCAAATAGGGACAACTTAGCCTAGTTTGGCTATTGTATTAAAAATAATGACAAATAAATACAATTACTGTGGTTGAAACTTAAATAGTACAAACAGGAACAGTGTTAGCCATTAACACAAACATCCCTTTTTGCTACAGCAGCGCAAATAAGCCTCAAGTTTTCAAAATAAAGGGAATTAGGTTTTATTCTCACCTTGAAGAGACAGGCTAAAGAAAATAGCCAGACAAACTCTCTCCAGTTTCTCCTGCAACGTCATTTTAGCAACTGGCTAATTTGAAAGTTTGAATTCCAGCAGAAAACCAGAACCGGAGAAATGTCCTTGGAGTCTCGGAGGGTCTCGTGTCTCCTTTTGTGAGCTCGAGCTGCTGCTGTCAGAGGGGCGCGTGAGCGGCTCACCTGTGCCGAGTCAAAGCCTTGATTGTTAACGTGAGGCCACGCCCCTCATCTAATTACACTAAACAGTAGATACTTTATTTCTGATATTATAGGAGGAAAAAGTGATGTCGTTTGGTGTTTCCTTTTAAATATACAACATAAGTGATTTCTTTTTTTCTTTTTTTTTAATTTAGGAAATGATGCATCTTGGCCTTTGTGCTGTCCTTTCTTTCTGGCACCCTCATCAAAACAGTCAACAAACAACTATATAAGACAGCGAATGCAGCTTCCTGGTTATTACTCAAGTTTACACATATAACATTTGAAATGAAAGTGAACCCTCTAGTACTGAATTCTAATTTTCTTGGGGAAAAAATGCCTGTTTGCTATGAGTTACATGTAGACCGATATAACAGTGACTTCCAGAAAAGAAACAGTAAATTATGTATTATCACGAAATGGTTCAATCCTCTTTTTGAAACAAAGTTTGATTCCAATTGCAGCAGCTTTAATATTGTGATATATTTCTCAATTTCCTCACAATGCCATTTTTATCATTAATGAAAGCATCTGGAAATAGTAACAAAACAAACAAAAAAAAAAAACTGTTAAAAATTAATACAAATACTTGTGAAACAAAGTAGGCCAAAATTACATTGCACAACAAACAGCTGCATTTTGAATATGATATTGGATGATCTCAACATTTTGGCCCTCTGTTCTCCTGAAGCTTACTGTGTTGTTTGGAAATGTTTTAGAAAGGTCATTTTGACTTTTGTTTATATTTTGTCCATCCCTTTCATATCAGACAAAGATTAAATATCACTACAACTACCACGATACAGTTCAATAGCAGGGCAAACCACATCTTCGAAAACCATAATAAAAGTTCTGTCAACATCACTGTACATCAGATTCAGTTTATTATAACCTTTATGAAAGCAGGGTGGACTTCAGAGCTGTTGTATTAAACTGCAACCATTTGTACATTTAGTCAAGTGCTGTACATAAGTACAACACTGAGGGACTTGTACTTCGAGTATTTCCACTTTGTTGCTTTATACTTTATACTACTCCTCGACATTTAAAAGGGTACAGCTAGCTTTAGTTACTTTACAGTTTACAAGATTATTACTTACAATAATTCTTTGCGGTTAGTTGATTGCCAGAAAATTGATTAGGAATTAGTTTAAGATTAAAATTGTCATTTTTAATTTACAATATCCAAATTTAATGGTCCCAACATTACAAAAACAAGGTTTTGCTGTTTCCTTTTGACAACTTTAATAACCAAGAGGTTTTGTTTGTCGAACATTTGTCACCATTTCCTGAAATTTTCAAGCAACTGGTTATGTAACAATTAGGAGAATGATAGAAAATGAGCATTGCTGCAGCCTGATATCAAACAGTGAAAACTAGTTCCACCTTTACCAACAATAACAAAAGAGGCCATTTTTCTTTCTATACCTGAAATGTCTACGTTTTCATGATTATACCTACAAACTTTTAAAACTTTCAGTGCAGAGGGTTTACTCATAAGGAGTGTTATTAGTACCTTCATTTTTTGATTTAGTAATGGGAAACAGGAGTTAAAAACAAAAAAGAATACAATTTTTTAAATTTACTTTTATTTATATAGCACCAATTCAAAACATACGTCATCTCAAGGCGCATCACACTGTAAGGTGAAGACATTACAATATTGTATTATGGAGAGAAACCCAACAAATTCAGCGATTCTCTTTGAGCAAGCACTTCAAAAAGAAATGCTAGAAGAACAGTCACAACTGTAGATATGAAAAAGACTGGCTGTTTTATTGTCATGGTAAGGTTCTGTACAATCCACAGAGAATTGAGGCGCTCAAGGTAAAAGTCAGATTTCAGATCATTTTCCTTTGCACATACTGAGAGACACTGTCTTTTAAGTCCTGAAACCCAGTTAGAATTTCCTTAGCTTTACAGATTACCAGTAGTTGTGATGCTAATTTTGGACGTAATCATCTCTACATGTTTGGGTCCATATTTACATATATCATTTACAAGAACTGCACCTTTAAACATGTGTGACTACAGACATACAAAATTAAACAGTGTTGAGGAGCTATGGGCAAAATGCAGCATTATGGTAGACCTAATATACATTTTAATATTAACAGCAGCATGGGTTTAAATCATTGCACAAAGACTGCTCTTCCAAGGCCACGTTAGGATCCTATGATACAAATGATCCACCCATGCAAGTTAAAATGTACATTAAAGACAGGGTGATTCTTGGAGGGTTGTCTGACTGCAGGACAGTGTATCTCAGTGCTTCTCTGCATATCATCAGGAACCACAGTGTCAAACAGAGGGATGAGAACAATACATAAGCGAGTCCCCTGGGTGTGCTTATGTAATGCGATCTTGTGATTCGTTAGAGAATCCTGCGAGGAGAGAAGAGAATGTAGATATGTAATTCAAAACGAGTTGCAATTAGCATCTTTAATTGGTTTTACTTCCATCACCATAAGTCACATAATACACTTTGTTAAATAAATTAATTAGATTTTTTTAAACAAATGAGTAGATGGTGATATAAAAAGGATATTAATGTTGTAAGTACACAATTCTATCATTCATCACATAAGGTAACTTTGCTGCGTACTTCAAAGTCACAATCAAGGCCCAGAAATAAGTGGAAGGAGAGTAATTAATTTTTGGTATGCAGTATTCTCAAATAAATTATTCAGTTATGATCCACTGCCACTTATCCAAGAAAATGTTATAGTAAAACTTAGTCTATTAACTCACTTGAAAATGTATAAGTGTTATAATTACTTGATGTTCTGATGTAAAAACGACTTCTTCTCCCACCAAACTTTTTAAGATAATAGGAGTTATAAGTTTCTGCTACAGATTCGACAAAAAAAAAAAACTTAATTTAACACCACCTGCTGCAATCAGAGCTATACAATTCTATGAAAATGACTGCGCAACTGTTCTAATAATTGGAGCACCCAGTGTCTTTGGTGTTAAAATGCAAACCCTGTACTACAGCATTAATATTTGTGAGTTGGACTAAAAATCTTTCTTTTTTCTCCTGTTATCCCACTATTTAATAAAAGGCAAATTGTGGTGTGTCGGGCACACCTGATTTGAGGATTGTAGAAAGTTAAAGATTGAATATTTTTGGACAAAACAGGACATGTGAAGACATCACTTTTAGAAGTTCCAAACTTTGTTACAGTATTGCTTGATTAAATAAAGAAACAAAGATGAACAGATTGCTAAAGACTACAATTATTTGCTGTAGTATATTAGTATATCTGTGCAAATCATTGCATAATGTTTTCAGGATCCTTTCTTTAAAAGTGTATTGATCTATTTAGTTTGTTAGACTGCTTCAGGTTAATTTTGGTCAGACTCCATGCTGATAAATACACCAATACCTACCCTTCTGCTAGTATCTGTGCTCCCCTGCTTGTGTTCCTGAAGTCTCTATATCCTCCCTGTCTCCTTAAGTTTGCCCACCAGGTCTTCCACTGTCTCCACCTTCACTCCCGCCTGCCTCTGCGGGGGTTCCTCCACTTTCAACACCTCCAACCGTGATGTGAGGTCCACCCCTAAGTCTGCAGGCTTCACATTGGCAATCTTCTTCTTCTTGGCTTTCTGCAAGGTAGGAATCACAGGGGAAGGGCAATATATACAGTCTTCAGAACTTTACATAACTGCTGAAATGATTTTTATGAGTTGAGACGCTATTAGGTAGCAAAGAATCTAAATTTATGTAGAGGTCTAATTTGGTTAAAGAAATCACTAACATGAACTTCGGGCCTTTTTCTTGCCTCTTGTATTTCCAAGCACAATTCACTGCTACCTACCATGATATTAGGCAGGGTGGCATATCTGGGGGTGTTGAGTCGAAGGTCTGCGGTCAACACTGCCGGTGTGCTGATCTTAATAGTCTCCAGGCCACCATCAATTTCTCTCACCACCTTCACCTTGTCTCCGTCTAGTGACACCTCTGACGCAAAGGTACCCTGCAAGATGGAAAAAAAAAAAGCAGCACAAAGCATAAAATCATACACTTTAATAATCAGAAATACTGTTTTAACAATTCCAACCTGCTTCAAACCTGTACATTGTACAGAGCAGACAAAAAATGAGGCAGTAAATGTACCCCATCTGCTGGTAGGCAAGTGTAATTACAATTTCAACTGTGAATACTCCTAGAACAGACTATTAACTATAAAATGTAACAGTAGTAATAATGTTTGATGGAGCAAGTATCTCTTTATCTCAATGTGCAAACAGTTGTGAATAAACTGACTAGATTGTTGGATTTACATCATAACATGTGCCATAAACTGCTCAACCTGACATTAAGATATGCTACCAAAGTGCTCCATCTATTGGTTATCCAGCAGAAGTTCACTTCATCTCTTCATGCAGCCTTTGACCTGCTGTGCTGATCTGTGCAGGGTCGGTGTAGCTCCTACTGACTCAAACCAGTCTCCACTAACCTTGATAAGGCAGTGCTGACAGCAAATACCAGCACTGGCTCACCACACTTGTGAAGAACAGGAAAAAATAATAACTGAGATATTCTAACTGACATTTAGAAGTCAGATCATGTTTAGGTCAAACCCGATGTTCCCATTTGGTAGACAGGTTGAGTGAGTCTTGTTTAGAATAACTGGATTTAACTCACCTGAGGCCAGTCCAGTAAAGCCGCTGTCATCTGGCCAGTCTGATTGCAGTCGTCATCGATGGCCTATGAACGCAACCCGAGTCATTAAATGAACAGAACGTGTGAGCGTAAGTGAACATATTAAGTGAAATTAATCCTTTTCTTTAACCTGTTTGCCAAGGATGATGAGTTGAGCATCTTCCTTCTTGGCCAAAGCAGCCATGATCTTGGAGACCTGCAGGGGCCCGAGGGTTTCATAGTCTTTTCCAGCCACTTCCACGTGAATGCCACGGTCAGCCCCCATGGCAAGGGCAGTACGGATGGTCTCCTAAGTGAGGAGGAAATATGGGTCAAAAAACTTGTTCTAGGTTAGAGGATGTTTAAAAAATTTGACAAGGTTACCCAACCCAATGTGGTAGGCCCTTAAAATTGTCGTCACATTCACCTCATGATATTACTATTACTTTTTAATGTAACTATCCATAACGATTCCTTTCAATTTTTGAAATAATTCTCAAGTTTGCCCACTTTGAGAGTCTGAAAATCTGGTTATGAGTTATTCTCCAACAGTTCTTGTACTCTTTATGTACACAGAATTCTGTTCATATAAATAAAAAGCCTTGTATCAGTAAATATGGTAGTGAATTTGGTGATATGTCAATATGCATGGTGAAAAAAAAGACTACTTCTGTGAAATAATTTTTTGTAATTTCACATGCAATGCTGCCCAATAGTACATTAAATAAGTAGTGTATTTAATCCAACTAAACTGCCTCATTATGCAACGTATGAGTGATTTTGAATTATACCATTCAACTATTTAATATCTCCAATTTTTTACATAACACTTTTATTCAGTAATTGCAACACTATATCCCCTCTCTACCATTCCCTCAACCCCCTCATCCCAACTGGTCAAGTCCATTAACAAAGCTGAAGCACAGCCAACAACAACAAACTCTAAAAGCTTGAAGCTACTACAAACAACTCCTTTAAAAGAAGGTTACCTGCCAAAATATCCTGTATTTTTCCAGGACATTGATTAACAACACAGGGGTGTACAGTCTGGTCCCATCTCACCCACCTGTGACTGCTGTGGCCCACAACTGACAGCCACAACCTCCTTAATGAGCTTCTTCTCCTTCAGCTTGACCGCCTCCTCCACAGCGATCTCACAGAAGGGGTTCATTGAGTGCTTAACGCCATCCGTCACCACACCACTGTTATCTGGCTTCACACGAATCTGTGGAGAAACAAGGCATCAGGACAGAGTCACTACAGGGGTGCAATATTACAGTAATTGTCTGACACATGACACACTGATGTGCTGCTATTACAACCCATGACTTTCCACAAGATTGTGGAAGCTGGCCATGGAGATTTGACTTCATTCAGTCACAAGAGTAATATTGAGGTCCAATGCTGGTATTTAGCGGTAAGACCTGGTTTACAGCTCATGTTTCTATTCACACCAGAAGCACTTAATGACGTTGGGGTCAGTGCTCAGTGTCGACAGTCAAGCTCTTCAATATGAAACTTGAAAAACATTTCTTTCTAACTGGATTTGCCCATGAAGGCATGGCTATGCTGGAACAGGAAAAGGTGCTCCCCAAGCTGTTGCCTCACACAAAAGCAGATCCATGTCTGCTTATTAGCATTGTATGCTGTGGCTTTAAGATTTCCCTGAAGTACAGGCCATCAGAACACAGTTTTATGAGGACAAGGGGATCCAAATTCATCTAGCCACGGAGTGTAGCTTCACATACATGAAACACTCAGATTTCAAATATGCATTCTTGTAATAATGCTGTCAGATCAGTATATACAACACAAAACTAACAATATAAAAAAAATCATTGCAACAAGCAACCTACCATCACAAATTGCATAGTGATTTTAGAAGACTCAATCTGACATATCAAGCAAATATGAATGTGTGCCAAATCAGAGAGAATTTCCAAAGAAAAAAAGCCTACTTTTCCAGACTCAATATATTTGTTGTCTGATAATACTGGTACAGAAGTAGCAGTGGTATCAGCACTATCAGTGGCACTGACACTGTGCAGATCCTGTTGAGGGCAGCTGAAGCAGGAGTGTTACATGAAACACGTATTGATTATGGGGCTCTGCTTCACCTCCAGGAGAACACTAAAAGGTAAAACAATAATCCGATTACAGTACCTATTTGAATGCATCACACATAACTGTTTTTCATACTACTTTATAATGGGAAAATGCTCCTAACCTGATGCCAGGAAGGACATGATAGATGCCCAGCCAGACATGTTACACAACTTGAAAACATCTGTCACACAGGTAACTAGCAAGACTTCAGACATAGCTGTGTTGCTACCAATAATATTAAATATTTCATCTTGTAAGGAGATTATATGAATTTATCCGCACACCGTCGGGTTATCTGTCAAATATTTGAACTGTTAGTTGAGTGGTGCCACAGTGTGCCACTGCCAGCTGGCGTTAGCCGGCTAATGTTAGCTTGTAGAGCACAGAAAGTCAAGTGAGTGAACGCATGGAAAACTATTTTAAAACGTAAATAAGCAATTCTTAGGAGCAAAACAACATTACCTTTACAGCGTAGTCAATGACCCGCTTAACTCCGACCAGAACACGACCAGACATTGTAGAGGAAACGTTTAAACTGACAGACAGCTAACGTAACACTGTCACCGCAGAGAACCTTCAGCCAAGGAGGAGAAGTCGGAATTATTTGAGGGTGAATCCAGGAGAGGAACTAAGGTGACCGCCTCCCGTTCCAGCCAATGACAAGCGGATATTAATGAATGCTCTGCGAAGTGATTGGCTAAGACACGCTTGAGGCCGTTGTTAAATTCAACAAAGTCAGGCATTGCCGCGGTTTCGGTGAGTGAATCATAGTTAAAAATTTAGGAGTAAATCCTTCACAGTGCAACCGTACGTTGCAATATAATTAATTATCTTATCGTTCAAACTACTTTCAATGTACAAATAATGCATACGCAGTCTAGGAAATAACGACAAATCACCTGTGAATAACGCGGTGTTCCTCGTATCTTTGTCGTAAACAAAACCCAAAGACGAAACGTTCCGTTTTATGTAGGGTAAAGTTCATGAAAAGTAGAGTGGCATAATGAGAGTCAAAGCTCTTGATCTTCAAACTATACATGTTAAGTATCACATAAGTATGTTTAGTGTTCAATAATAACTGCAGAATTTATATTTTAATCATGCCTGACGATTCCTGAATAATGATATCTCAGTGTTGTTTTGTTTCTTGTCAGTTTTATGTACATCTAAATAAAATAAATCCAGTATGCAGTAAATATCCTTGTGAAATAATCAGTGTTCATAGATGTTCGTTTAACTGAATGATCATTTTGGAAGCTGCAGTTGTTTCTTCCATTATCTTCATTGCCATTTTATGAGATTTTTTTGTTTTTGAATGCATTCAAGCGTGTACACGTTAATCCCATTATGGATAAAATGAAAAAGAAAAAGAAATCTCATTAGATCAATAAAAACGTTTACAATAAACTAAGATGCCCATAGCTAAAATGAATGTCCCTACAACAAATTCTAGCTTCATTACTATTAATGCTAATTTGTTGTTGAAATTGTTATAGTTTAAGTCCAAAATATTCTAAAATGATAATGATGTAGCCATAATTTCTTCTCCAGTATATTAAGCCAAATTATAAGAACACATTTAAAGTGACGAATTAAATATACATTTATGTTACTCCCAGGCACAAACAAATTAGACTTTTTTCATTTTAATTAGTTTGTAATAGTTAATGTCCTGCCCGCGGTCCAGCTGTTTTTGTTTCACAGTCCTGTGGCCACCAGGGAGAAAAACAGTAGCTTTGAACGTGTTGACTGTGGTCACCAGCGAGCAGCAAATCCTCCAGCTGATCGAGCAGTCACCTCGGATCACCCAGCCCCAGCAGCGGCCTCCATTTTAACTCCGACACCGAGCCATACCTCACGTGTCCTGGGCTGTCTCTCTCACATGACCCGAGTGTTTGTTCCCGTGATCAGCACTTCCATCTCCGTCTGTGACACCGAATATCACTTTTTATTTGAACCCTGATGGATATGCTTGAACAGAGTCTGGACACCGCAAGGTAACCGAGACTCGGCCAAAATGGCTACAAGCTAGCTAGAACATGCTATTTCGGATAGCTAGTTTACGACGCTAACCGAGGCCCGAACTAAAAACTGTTGTCAAAACGAATTTAATGAGAAGACTACTGTTAGGTTAGCAAGAAAAGTGGAAGACTTTGCAGAATAGTTATATTCAAGAAGACTATTATCCTGTTGTGGTAAACAATATAATTAGCTAATAACTGTGCACAAGCTAAGATAGCTTAAGCTAGCTATTAAAACACAAATAACTTGTCAGCCACTGAAGGTAAACCGAGGACAGTTGCAATGTTGTGTTTTTCTTCATGATTATACTGTAGGCTTACTGACTTCTTGCACAGGTTTAGCATAAGCTACAGCGAAGTGGAGGATCTCTAATTATATTCATTTTAACCCTGAATAGTATTGAACGTTAGCTGGTTGCGTAGTTTGTATGACTGAGTGAACTGTGCTTCCGATTTGCAGCCAAGAAAAGCAAGACGAAGAGGTTGTCCAAGCATCAGAGGGTAAGAATGCATTTACTAAGCTATCATTCACAACATCTGAGCGTAGAGTAGAAGTGATGGGTACACAGCGATTTGTTAAAAAAAAAAAAAAAAAGCATATAGCGCTTGATAAAGTGCCGTATTTGGTAAATAAGAGGTTTGACAAAATCCAGCATTTATTTCCCTTTCTTTGTGTACTGCAACATTCAGCATTTTGTTGAAGATACACTCAGATTGTCAGCTGTGTTTATTAGTCTGCTTTCTTCTCCATCCTAACAACTGGCTGTTTGTGTCTGCCCTATTTTCCCTCCAAGACGGAACAGGAGAAGAGCAGACGGCTGTTACAATAGCCAGTGTTCAGCAGGCTGCATCGTTTGGTGACCATAACATACAATATCAGTTCCGCACTGACGGTGCACAGGTAAGTAACTAATGGACGGAAGTGTGAAACTACTGATGGTTGTTGCGTTTTATCACCTATTTCTGAAAGAGTCTAAGTGCTCCTAATGGTGCATGTGCCTTGAAACTTAGGATAAGATTGCATCTGTTTAGCACTCCAAACAGAAAACCGTGCACTTCAGAATTACTTTAGATGTCAGGCTGAATAAATGTCCCAGGGGTGTTTGTGCAGTAAAGTAACTAGCAACCGACAGGGCTTCCTATTATGTGTTGATAAAGGTGGTTAAAAGTATTTGGTCACATGCATAGTGCAATATGATCGTGAAAGACAACGTGATTTCTGTAAGCAACATTTCACACCATACATGTGTATTTATCATTTGGAGCACTTTGCATGTATACTTGGTCTCATTGGAAATAATGACATAAGAACTATCACCTCACAATCAGATTAAATATAGTTTCTCTCACCAACATTGCTGTCTGGGGTAGCTTGTAGTTTCTTGTTATGCTATTGTGTATTTACTCCAGATGCTTTGGCTTCCTCCCCTATTGCTAAGTCTCTATGTTGCTTGAAAGTACAAATGTGTATTTTTCTTTTTCTAATCCCATGATTTCCTGGTGACTCTTTGTCAAGAGTGTGTAATTGCTATCCACTAATGTGGCATTCACTGCAATGGTGGTCAGTAATGGACAATGGGACAGTGATACTAGTAAATAAAATGGAAAAAGTAGTGTCACATTTAAGTTGGTTTCTCCTTATTTGGGTGATTTACACTGGAGGAAATTAAGTCAGTGATCCACGTGGTTCATTTGGTGTAAACATGTCTAGTGTGTGCGATCATGTGATTCCAGTCTGGTCTAGGATTGGCATGGGGCTGCTGTCACATGTCAGTCAGGAGGAGAGTCACATGATGGAGGGATACAAATACTGATTCTTGGAACAAACAAGCTCATTTTCTTCACTTGTTTTTAAAATCGAATCAGGAACATTCTGAAGCGTAAGCATATTGTGTGGGATGATGAGATCAGTGCGCCACTGAGGTTGGGACTTTAGTGTCAGACATTAGTCTTTGCTGAGCTGAAGTAACAGATATGATAAACAAATCTACAAGCCAGGTAAGAGTTTGATCTGTGCACAGTAAACCTGCTGTATAGCAAATTAAAAACAGAAACAGCTGGTTCCTGTGTTTGTTTTCCTCCGATTCACTCTTTTTGTGCATGTCTCTCTTTCCACCCTGCAGGTGACATATCGTGTTGTTCAGGTGACTGACCAGCACCTTGAGGGAAGAGATGATGCAGGAGGAGCAGTGAGCGTTGTCTCAACAGCTGCATTCACTGGGGCTCCTCAGGCTGTGGCTCAGGTACAACAATCCTTGTTTTTATTGATTTGAGGAGAGCTCACTGGCGCTGTTTACTGTTTTTACACACATGCTCTATTCTAATTAGATGGCTTGAAGGATAAGATTGGTGCCATTTCAGCATTTTGTTATTTCCAACAGTCTCCCTGAAGAGACTAAAACCAATGATAGTTTATCCTACTAACCGGTTTTATCTCCGTAGACGCACCCTAATACCGCTCATGCCATAAAACTCCAACATTAAAAACACATGAAAAAGACATAACATTTACTTTGTTGATGGGACGCTGGATCTATATTATTGCCCGATAGGCAGGAAAATGAGACTATCGTTATTGTTCCAGCAATAGAATTTCAGCTGTTAATTGTCTCCAACAGTCTCACTCAGGAGCACGAACAAGGGACACCACTTGAAACTTAGTTCTGACACATGTTTTTTCACTTTGGGTTACATTTTATGCAAGTTAACAACTACATTGCTTGTCAGTGCATGGACAGTGCAGTTTTGGCTGTGTGTGGGAAATGCTGCTGCTGATGGGGAGTGTTGATGTCAAAAGACGGGTGTGCTTGGTCTGCAACAATATTTAGGCAGGTGGCACATGTCAGAGTAACTTGTACCGAAATGCCAAGACTCAATCAATGATATTCATTTCACTTGTTAGGGATTTTACAGTCCTCTTCAGTCACAGCTGGTGAGTTTACACAGCAAACAGTGCAGCTAACTGTTGCAGACAAGCTGCAAATGAATACTATTCGTCAACAAGGAGTTAAGGTCTGGCCATTAATAAGGATATATTTTTAAAAATGAACAGGCTTACAATTAGTTAATATATTATTAATTGTAGGGATGCTCTTAAAGCATTGGGATTGTATTCTAAAAATACAATTTAATGAAAAAAAAAACATTTACCATATCTTTATGAGCTACAGCAAACAGGTATTTATCAGTTATTATCTCTACAAATTTTCCACAAGGGTGCATCTCTGTTTCATTGCGATTAATGCTGCAACAGGATATAATTAGTCTTATATTTGCAAAATAGAAAAGCATTATAAACACTGAAGCTTGTACGTGCCCAACTCTGTGACTCAGGTTAAAGTATAGTGACTACTTTTGAATTCACTGAAGTGGCAATGTATGTTGCACAATAGTTGCATCCAGATTCAGAGCACATGTTTTATTAAAATTATGCTGTTTTTCTAACAAGAACAGAGCAAATATGTTGTCATTTGCAGTATACTGATGAAGTTACTGACCTTCCTATTATCCCAACTAACGAAATCGCTGCTTTTCCTTCTTCTCCTGCTTTTACCCCAGCTGTCAAACTGCACCGTGTCTTGCTTGGGGGTCTAGGGTTTATGCAAGTATTGAGTCTGACAGAGAATGAGGTGTGCGTTTACCTGCTGTGACTGCTCCATTGCTACTTGTTCATGCCTCTCCTCTGTTTCTCTCTTATCTGTCACAGGCTGTGATCCAAAACCCTTTCAGTAATGGAGGAAGCCCAGCAGGAGAGGCAGTGGGAGGGGAGACCCGCTTTGCTTACTTCCCTGCTACTGCGGTGAGCGACGGAACTGTGTCTGTGCAGGCCACGGCGGACCCTACACTCACACAGGCAGGGGGTGAGTCAGTTCTCACACTTCATTTGGGCTGAAGCTTCATCACGGTGCTACAGGGCTAATTTAGCAGTTATTTTCAGTAACAAACTGGAGTGTATTGAGAAGTACCTCAAAGATAGAAGAACGGCTCTTTTTTCAGCAGTTGTAAATGAACCACAATCCACACAGCTTTGGCTGACATAACAAAAGCAGGACCAGTATCCTGCAGATGTGAGTCACGTTGCCTTTTTTGTTTTTCTAAACATCATCAAGGCACTGAAGCTTACTGGACTGAACTACCTGGTGTGGATCACTGTCAGATGTGGTTATATAAAAGAATGGACCACCTTCTCACAGTCTGAAGTTCACTGCTGACCTAAGCTTAGGAGAACTGGAAGAAAACTGATGAACCAAAAATAATAACCATAGCTTCCTCCAGTGCACTGCAATCCCTGCGGTTTGCCAGGTTTGAGATGACCCCCTGACAGGTCTGAGCATAGAGGAAAAAGTCTTTTAAATTACATTTACAGTGAGGCAGTTTGGTTGGAGACAGATATAATGGTTGGAAAGCTCACCGGTGACATCTAACATTTGCGGCTCCACTGAGTCAACAACGTTAGCACAGCCTCTGGTTCATGGAGCTCAGTCGGCAAGCACCTCATCTTTGGTAACGTTATCACAGAAGCCATAGGAGCTACCTTAATACTGCTTTCAGTCTGTTGCTGGTCCATGCTGACCCTATCAAAAAGATGCTTTCCTGCAGTGGTGTCAAAAAAATCCATAAAGTTTTTGCCGTCTCAGTCTTGTTACCGGCCCTCTCTGTGTGCCTGTTGTTCAGGGTGTGCATGAGACCATGCTGTGTCTGGGTACAGTCCTAGCAAGAGGGTTTAACAACTTTTCAACATATTATAAAGCAGGGTATCAAAAACCACAGTGTTGTAGTAGCACAAACGCACATATGCGAGTATTACAACAGCACACAACCTGAAGCTACATATTAAAGCTGATGGCTAAGTAAGTGCCATTTTCTATCTTTGCAATGCATAATCAGAATATTTAATGATTTGTTTTGATAATCAATAGATTTGTCAGCTATTAAAATTGTTGTTCAGTCCAGCCTCAATAATATGTCAGAAATGTTAGTCTGTAGCAAAAAGTTGGATCTTCCAAGTCAGACATGATGAGAAGCTAAAATTAAACTAGCTATGCCTATTACATTTACATGTTGTTTATTTCATGTCACATTTCCTCCCACGCTGCTTCTCCTCCTCTTTACTGCCATATGCTGTTGTCTGGCTGTCCTAACTGTCCTTGTGGTTTTATGGTAGTTGTCCAGATGATGCTAGTCAGGATATCACTGGCTGAAGCTTGCTGTCCTCTGCTTTTAGTGAGGGTCGACAGTGCTCACTTGTCCTTGAAGGCAAAATGTCGCCTTTGGCTCTGTTATAAACAACCAACATCTGTGTATGCTGTTTTATTAAATCAGATTTATATCTAGCAAGTACACTGCTAGATATTGCAGAGGGCTGGCAGTTGAATGTTGGATTGCCAGTATTTTCTGATGGTTGTCAAGGAGCCAGACATTGCAGGTCTCTCAGGGTTTTATGTAGGAGAGTGTAGTGCCTGAACAGCAGTTACTGTAGTAACTTGTAATTTATCACCCACTGTTTCTGCTTCTGTCTGTGCTTTTTGTAGTCATGTTGGCTAAGACATAAAGTCTGAAAAAGCATGAAGCTGGGATCCAACGGAACCTGTACATGTGTCTTTAGACCCAACTCAACAGATCCGGTTGTGCTGCCAAATTTGTGTCCTAATGTTTCATGTTGTTCATTCCTACTTTAAAAAGACAGAAATGTTTGCTTTGGACAGGTTTTCTCAAAATCTAAAAAATGGAATTGCCAACCGATACGATATACATATATGAGGTATACATTGTCAAGCCACAGAGCAAATAAAGCTTGTACAGTTTTCTTCACTTATTTGTGGCAGTGACACTACACAACTTCCATCCAAGTAAAAGGAAGTGACGCTAAAGCAGTCCAGACTAATAAACCATCTCGCTTTTGTGTTTACAAAAGATGAAGCAGGCCCTTAAAACCCAGAGGATCTGCCCCAGCTGACCAACAGAGTTCAGGCTTACTCTAGGAAATGCCACTGTACAGCACAATCATGAGTCAAGAGTCATGCAAGGTCATTGTGTTGCTTCAGTGACTGAGCTTCTCTTGAATCATTAGGGTTCTTTGATGTATTTCATCCGTTACTGATTACTGACATAGCTTGTCAGGCTCATGCAGCTCATCCATGCTCCCTGCCGTCTCTCCCACCAAGCATTGTGTATCTTCTTGCATCACATGACACACACCCACATAAGTCAGACCCCTTTAAGACCGCATCAGTTTGATGCTGAGTTTGCAAGGTGCAAGCTTCAAAACTGAGACAAGATTTGAGTCAAAGTGTTGAGGACATAACAAGTAAGACACCTGATGTGTTTAAAGCATCTTCAAGCGTTAATATGTGGCCTCGCTCAGAAGAGATTGGAAAATCCGAGTGGTTAGTCAAAAGACTGGATGTGTCTTGCCAGTTTATTCTGAAAAGTAGAGTTTTTGTTGTGCTTTTTCCTGTTGAATGTTGCAAATGCAGAGTGAATTGTAGTCCCTGATCCCATATTTTTAAAAAGGGAAAAGCTACAAAGTGTTATGGCTAAATCAGATTGATCTGATTACATTTTCTCAACAAACCGACTTTGCAATGTTTTGTTTTTCTGCGATGTCTATGATGATATGGAAACTTGTTCAAAGCGGCAGCCTTCACCACATTGACCACATTGTTTGTTGTTATTCACGCTTGGTGTCTGTCATCGAGGCCCCAAGCTGCTAACGCTTCTCTTATCATCGGTGCAATTTTCTCACCTGTATGATCATCTGTGAAAAATGCAGTTTGCAAACTGCTACCTTACACTTAGAAGCCCTATTAATAAATTAGACAGGAAGATTTATGTCGGGATCTGTTTTCCAGCTTGATCCGTTGTAGTTGCATATTATTCCATGTGTGGCAGCTCTGTTTCAGCTTGTGCCCTGCATTTTTTGTACATCTTTGCAATTACAATGTATGAGGAATAGGTGCCTGATAGCATTACATACTGCTTGGGAAGTGATCACATCATGTTTTAAACCCTCTTTACAAACAGTGTTAATTGGTACTATGTCATCCGCAAGGGGCAATTTGCAATAGATTTTTGCTTTGGATTGCATTCAAATACAGCTTTTCACTCCTCATACCGAGCTCTGTGGTACCAATTTAAATGACCAGATTACTTCTGCTGCCTCGTGTAGTGGCGATAATTGCAAGACACTGCCCACAGAGTCCCTGTTTTTAGTCAGCATCATCTGTTCTGTAGCTGAAATATTTCCATTCAACTTACATTGTGTCTCTCTTTGCAACCAAATCTTTCTCTGTTTGCACACAGAGCCTGCATGCCAACAAACTCAGTGTCTTATAAATAAAGTTAAAAATCTGTATCCAGGAAACTTTAAAAAGGAGGAGATTATGTTATAGACACACAGATGTCATTTGTAGATTAGTCAGTTGAAAAACAAGTTTACTTTTCGTGTCAACCCCCAAAAGTCATGACATGTTACAGATAATTTGCTGTACTTCACATCGCACTTCCTACAACAGGATTATTGCATATGCATATATCATAGTGTTGATGCTGAAACAATATCATGCAGCTGCACTACACACATAGTGGCAGTGGTGAAAGCACAGTGTCTGTTTGGATTACAGTGAAATATGTGCATTTTTGATAATGTTTTTGCTGACCTTGAAGAAGATAATCGTGACTGTTTTTCTTTCTATTTGTTGATTATTGTTGGTCATGTTGTGAGATATTATTTTGGGCAACAAGAGTCGGTTTTTATGAAATGTTCCACTGTGTTTTTCCTCACTGCTGACTGAATACCACCATACCTTCCATAGGTCAGTTTTATGTGATGATGACCCCCCCTGATGTCATTCAGACAGGCACACCACGAACCATCGCCCCACGCACACAGCCCTATCCTGCGTAAGTATCACCTCTTTCATTTGCTGTTGGGTAAAAAGAGACATCATTGATAATGCAGTCTTTTTAAAAACAAAATGGAAAAACGAATGTTAGAGCTGTCTTCATGTAAAGCCATTTGGTGAGTGTCTGAATTGCTTGTTTTAAGTTGAAAGATGAATTTTGGTTGGACTTTAAAAGTGGACTCAGTGTTTAATGTTCAGAGCTGTTAATTAAATCTGATTAATTGTAGTTAGGCTCTTTTTTGTCAGAGCTTTAACCCTTTATTGCGACAGTAAGACATCTCAGTTTGCAGTGTGGCTCTGCTCCTGTGATGTTCCAGAACATCTGCACAAAAACCCCATCAATCAGAGTCTGAGATACACAACATTAAATATCAAGTCAAACTGAGTTAACAAAGCACACTAAATTTATATAAATCTAAATGCTAATGCTGGAGGCGGCTGTGGGAGTGCAGGTAAATTGCAACAGCCTGAAATGTAATGTTTAGCAGGGGTATATGTGGATAGAGAGACAAACTAGTTGTTGGCGATAGATCAGTGTCTCGTATGATTGAATGTGGTATGAACACGACTGTAGAACAATTTCTGCATCCACAAATACATTGAGACTCAAATTCTGCACTGGTGCTGCTACAGCTGTTGTTGTTTTGTTTAGCTTTTACTCAAGACTGTTTTCCTGCCCAGGGAGTCTTTCTTTTGTCTCTCCTGAGTTTACTTGATGATTGAATTTAAGGATTGTTATCTTCCCACATACTGGTTGGCCAGTTTTTTTTCCACTCTCCTTCAAAATCTTATGTTGTTTATCTCTAAAATTGACAACATGCATCATTATAATCATGCATCAGAAGGATCCATTTCAGACTCTTTCCAACTGTCAGCTACAGACACATGCTGGTGATTGCTGTTATTAAGATGATCAGCAGGCCCACCTGAGCAAAGACTTTGTCATTTTAATTGCATGATACCAGGCCTGGCTTACTACAGATACTTCTTCAGAAAGAGAATTCCAACAGACCTTATTTTAAATTTAGAGGTTACCGGAGTGCCAGAAACCCATTGGCACATGAGCTGTATTGCTGAGACATGTGACCTCTTGAATGTCAAGTAGCTATTTTTCCCTTGTTTGGTAGCAGCATAACCACAGTCATTTGCTTGCGTGGTAACTAAAAATGAACACGTGATCAATTATCAAATTGAGTTAGCTCTAATTTAGGTGAATATTCCTCGGTTTTCCACCAGACTTACACTTAACCTGTAACTCGTGAAACTCACTGGATTATAGTCATTCAGCTCATGCTCCTTTAAGGAGTGTGTACGAGTTGTTGTAGACAGCACATAAACTCCTGTTTATGTCCTCATAATGATAATAAAAAACCACAAGAGAAGACACACCATACTATTAACAATCTTTGCATTTCATGTCTTTGATCAATCTGAGTATGTACCGTAAATTGACCAGGTGCTTTTATGCTTCTGTGATTTTCAAAAACTAAGCTCCTTTGTTGTAGGCAGCTTTAAGGGAAGTTGTAGATCTGTCTTAAATTTGGCAGCAGCTCTGCTACATTTGATGTTGCTTGATGTTCATGGCGTTGACAGACTGCTTTACATGTGTTGAAGTACAAAGTGAATTGTTTCTCATCTCTCAGAATGCCTATCTGCAATATGTTTGTTTCTATTTATTTCCCCTCACATGAATAATTTATGATTTCAGGTGTCAGAGTTATATTTAAGTACAAACTAATAAACAGTGACGTTATTCTTGACATGTGAGCAAAGTGAATGAAAACTTCCCACCCTATCTGCCGTTCGCAGAGATGAAAACGAGCTGCTGCAACACGAAGGTTTAAACTGGTGAGGACAGTTTCCACATTTCTCCCACACTCCTTTTTACAGCAAATGAATGAATCAAATTAAATCACAGGAAGAGAAGAGAAGGGAAGAAGCACACAAACCTCTGCCTCCTCTCCTGTCCGTCCTTTCCTTTCCCATAAGTCTCCAGTGATTCTCCCTGCGCTTGATGTGTGAGACACAAATGTAGCATTTCTTGATTACCGACCCTGATCCAGTGTTGTTAGTTGTGCTTGTGGCAAATGTATTTTTCCATTAGGACCTAGAAATTGGGTCACTGTCTTCCATCTGGAAACAAATGGCTCACTCCACACTTTTATTTTAGTGTCATTTTCAAAGTGTCCTTGAGTTTTGTTCTCATTTAGCCTAGTTTTGAAGTTAGTGATAAAACTCTTTGGACAACATTTGAAGTCTTTTTTTTCTATATTATGGGAATATTTTGTTGATATAACAGGAATACAGGGACAGATAAAGATAACAGAAACCATGTATTGTTAATTTCATAATCTGTCTACTGCATAACCAGCTAAATCTGATTAGCCAGTTGATGCTCACGAAGGCTTATATCTGTTAAATCATTCACTGACAGAATATAAATACTGCAGTCCCTTGTGTCTCAATGTGCTCTTAATTGATTTATTGTCTGGGCCATGGCTTGGTAATGATAATAGTAATACTGTAGAAGGCAGGACAGAAAGAGTAAAAACATTTCTCTTTCACAGATCAATAAAAGACTATACAAACTTAGTTCTTTATTATATCCACGCTTCAAATAATATGTGTGAGGTGCTTCAGCGGTGGGACTGTGCGCCGTTAATTTTTTGCATTTCTCTGGCAACAATAAGTCTCAGGAGCACTTAGATGAGGTGTGCTTCTGCGTGTGTCTACATTGTGAAAGCTGGGAGAAAGACATTCCTCTAGGCCTGTACATTTAGTTATTCATACAGCCATCCTCCTTTTTACACTTTGCCTAAGAGTACTGTTGGGCTGAATCCATTATACAGCTGAAATCCCATTAAGATGTTCTGAGATACAAGAGAGACTGTCGTTTGGCTTAGCTGACTATCTCAAACGAAGCTATCAGCAGTCAGAGTTGTGTTGATGGGACGCAAATTCACTGCTGTAGAATAAGGATGTGTTGTTGAAGGACAGACACGCAACAAGAATGACCTTACAGGTTGCTTATTAACTCTGTGCCAAGAGAAAGCAAAATAATCCTATAAGCAACAGTTGCAATTATTTCTCAGATTTTCTTTAGCAAAATGATTATTTTCTCAATTTTTATTGTCTGTCATGGATGTTGATTGATTTAAACAGAGTAAGTGAAGTATTGTCTTTTCCAATTAGTGAAACAGAAACATGTTTGAGATATACAGTAGGCTGTCCGTGATTATACGTGAGTGTGTTATTGGCCTGTTAATGCCATGGTGGGTGGTTTGATAAGTTCCCCCGTCACGTCCCTGGGACTTAATTAACAGAATCCTAAGGGAAGGTACGGAGACAAGAGACAGTTGTGTCATTAGGCGTACACCCAGACTCCAGTGGACAGTATCTGGTTTTCTCCAGTGTTGTAATTTTACAGCATAATAAAGCAGTGTGCTCCCTCTGGGCCTCACCTGGTAGGGCAGGTCTCAGTATTCCACTCATAGCAGCCCAGATCCGGCAGGAGTGTCAGGACTGCAGACGTGGCCTCATATGGCTGTGCATCCCATAGAATTTCCACCTAAGGCAACACACATCTTCAGATTCTCATTTTAAATAGCAGTTACAGTAGGTTGGGATTTGAAGATTACAGTCAAGAATGTTTTGTAGTGGGCACAGGATTAGTTGAATTTAGGGGACTGGTTTGGATTTGTACCTGATTGTATGATGCTCAGCGATGGAAGATGTTGTGTATGAAAAGTGTTTTTTCCCTCTTCTAACTGCAGGAAAATGGATGGACCCCGAACACCAAGAGATGAAAGGAGAAGAGCGCAACATAATGAAGGTGGGTAATTATCTGTGATTGTGGCTTTTAATTTCACCAGACAGCATAACACAGTGCAGTGGGGTGTCTAAATGGAGCACTTTTTGTTGGAAGAAAAAGCCTGAACCCTGTCAAAATATTTTGTTTTGTTTTAGTTGATAACAACATATGTTTTCAGACTGGCAACTAGAGGTCACTGTTGAGCTGTCAAAGTTGGGCCGTAAATCTGGTACCTACAGTTGAAAGAAAAGTTTGTGAATCTTGTAGACCAGGACCTGGATTACCAGAGTTTCTGTATTGATTACTGAAGAAAATGCAGTCTAATCTTCATTAAGCCACAATTATAGACAAACACAAGCTGACTAAACTAATAACACACAGGTTGTACTTTTCATGTCTATATAGAACAGATTAGTCATTCACAGGGCAAGTGGGAAAAAACGTATATGAACCTTTGTGCTAGCCACCTATCCAAAAAGTACTTGGAGTCAGGTGCTGCTGCCCAGATGTGATTGTAAGTGAGGGTTGTAGAGGTGTCCCGCCCTTTAAATTTTGGCAAACAACTGCTGTCATTACTGCACAGTAACATACTAGATGCTGACAAAGTCTGCCCTTCTAAAGAAAGATTTTGGTGTGCACCATGCTTCAATCGCAACAACTTTCATAGGACTCCACGAAAAAACATTTGTAGAGATGCACAAAGGTGGATAAAGGCTCCAAAACCATTTTTAAAGACCTGGGTGCTCAGCAGTTTACAAAAAGACAAAATGTCTGCAAATGGAGGCAATTAAGAACTGTTGGTACTCTCCCAAGTAGTGGTCCTCCTGAAAAGATCACACTAAGACCATTATACGCATTCCTGAAAGAGGTGAAAAAGAAGCAGATGGTAACAATAAAACACATGCAGAAATCTGTACAACTGTCTTTAATCTGTTAATCTGTATATTTTACGAAAAACAATAAGAACGATGTTAATGGAAGGACAGTACAAAAACAC
Source organism: Amphiprion ocellaris (assembly GCF_022539595.1). Lineage (NCBI taxonomy): Eukaryota > Metazoa > Chordata > Actinopteri > Pomacentridae > Amphiprion > Amphiprion ocellaris. The sequence continues at coordinate 18,765,881 of NC_072774.1, forward strand.
ACTCATCTCAGAAAAGAGAAAACATTCCAGTATATCTTCTGCAGCACAATGTTCTGTGGACAGGTGAGACAAAAGTTTAACTTTTTGTCCAAAAATGCACAAAGCTCTGTAGAAAGAAAAAAGGCACTACACGCCAGCACTGAAAACTGAACCCATCTGTGAAACATGATGGAGGGCACATGATGGTTTGAGGTTGCTTTGTAAACTCGAGGCCTGGAAGCCTTGCAATCACTGGGGGAACAATATTAAAGGTGAATGTCAGGGCAGCAGTCCATGACCTGAGGTTTAGGAGAGGTTGGCTAATGCAACAGGACAATTATCCAAAGCACAGAAGTAAATCAACAAAAGAATGGTCGAAATACAGAAAATTCATGTTTTGCTATGGCCAAGTCAGAGTCCTGACCTTAGTCCAATTGGGATGCTGTGGCATGACTTAAAGAAGACTGTCCAACCAAGACCTCTCAAAAATATTGATGAATTAAAACAGTTTTATTGTAGGAAGGGATTGTTCACATTTTCTCCTATCTGATGAATGTTGCTTCTGCTACAGGAGATTCTGTGTTACTAAATTCATTTCCTTTTTCCAGCCTGCATTGTGAGTAATTGTTCATTGTTTTCAATAAACACATGCAAAATACAACTGTTTGTGTGTTAGTTGAGTTTTGTTTGTCGGTAATTGTGGCAGGGGTGGAAATCAGACCACATTTTTTGAGTAATTAATTCCAAAAGATTCACAAGCTTTTCTTGCAACTGTACGAGATCCAGTAAATGAAAACTTACTCCAAAGTGAACTTTGATCTCTCAGTGTAAACAAGAAATTTGGAAAGGCAGCTCATATTTATGGACTGTATTTTTTCTGTTTCTGTTTTCATCAGTTGAAAGGCGGCGAAGAGACAAGATCAACAACTGGATAGTTACGCTTTCCAAGATCATCCCAGACTGCAGTATGGACAGCACCAAGACCGGAGCAGTAAGCAGTCTTTCGCTTGACTCATTACTGCCCCTAATTTAAATGACATTTCTGTTGAACGTTTTTGTCCTTCAACTGTGTGACCACACTTTTGTCTTTCTAGAGCAAAGGAGGCATTCTGTCCAAAGCTTGCGACTACATCCGTGAGCTGAGGCAAAGCAACCAGCGACTGCAAGAGAGTCTGAAGGAAGTGGAGAGGATACAAGTGGACAACGAATTGTGCAGGCAGCAGGTATAAATATCAGCCTTTGCTCTAGCCTGCAAATGAGGCATCAAGCCAAGTTTCCATGACTTCAGTAATGGGTAAAGAAAGTCTATGAATGATAATTCAGAGTCTCCCTTTGAGGTTGTTGGGTGTAGCAAATAAATAAACTTGCACATAATAATCACTCGTAGTGGGCTGCATATGTGGCTGTGGAGATTGCCACTGCATTGAATAGATTAGTTTGCTTTATAGTACATTGCAACATTTTTTTCACTTAGGTCTCAGAAGCATAAAATCCACCTACCCCCATATGCATCTTCGTTTCTCCAAAACAAACCCTGGGAGGCTTCAGGCTGCATAGTTGATCATCACAGCCTGACAAAGAGGGTCAAAGACTTTGCACTCATATAATGGGAAGTGATACCTGAAATGAGTGCTTTGAGAGACTGTGGGAATAATATACACAGGGGTTGTATGAGAACTAAGTGCATGCTAATGCACTCAGAGTATTGTGAAATCTTGCAGCTGTGAGGCTGCCACGTCTCCCCCTTGAATCCTGGGCCTGCAAGGCACTTGGCAATATATTCTTATTCTGATGCTCAAAGCTCAATATCCTTCTCTCAGTCCCTCAGTGGGGAGGCAGTGGATTCAAGATTCACCCAAGGGAAATGTAGTAGAGATGACATACCTCACGATTTGATAATCCAGTTGGTTGTGGACAGGGCTGTCTTTGAAAAGGACTGCACACACACACAACTCTTAATCCCAGGGATTTCATATCCCTGCATATACATTACAGACAGCTAGCACTGGTCTGTAAACTCTGAGATATATTTAGCCTTCACAGGAATGAAGATGTTGATGATAAGATGTGTTTTGTTGTTGTCCTGTGTCCTTAAGATTGAAGAACTGAAGAATGAGAACGCGTTGCTCCGAGCGCAACTCCAGCAGCATGGCATCGAGATGGTTGGAGAGACTCCACCGCAGTGAAAGAGATGAAAAGGACGGGGAGGAGCACCGCCACTCAGACATGTAACTGACACGTTGGAAAATGAGGCAAGATGTTTAAAAAAGGACTTGTGGAGAATCACTTTCTTTTTAGTGAATGCATCCTTCCCTGGGTTTCCAGGTCGCAAACCCTTCACTAGCCAATGTGGCTGCACTTGACTGTTACAATCCTATTGAGATAACCACCTGTTGCAACTCAGTAGAAGTGTTTTCTGACAGAAGATGTCCACTCACCTCCATCAGAGTGCTTTACGAGCACTAGCTATGAAAACGAACCTCTGCTGAACTCCTCCCTTGTTTTGTATTTATGTAGCTTCTCTCATGGACTGTGATGTTAATTTTTGTTCCCTGTCAGTGTACTTTTTCTCCCCCAAATATTAATGTTTGACTTAGTTCATGCTTGTATTCTGTTTGTGTTTTTGAGTTCTGTATTAATATGTTGTTTTTAGCTCCTTTAATTTATTAGTCTGCTTGCTTACAGAAGCCTTGATGGAGACCAGTTAGCTGAAACTCATGCACCCCAGAGAAGCCGATTGAATTTTAAATGAGAAAACATTAAAGTATGCAAAAAAGACGTGATTTTACACACAGAAATATAGTGTCATACATAGATTACCTAGACCCAAAGACAAACAAAGAGCTGAGGAGGTCAGTGCTTCAGGGCTGATTTATGTAAATATGACTTCTCATGTTTTAATACAGATGTTACAGGATGTTAGAGCAGATTATCTCTGGGAGTCAACAATCAATAACTCATTAGCTCATTCTTGCCCTTTGTCATAGTTATTTCCATGAAGTGTGTGCAATCTTGAAGCTTGATTTGGAAAAAGAAATGTGGTTTACTTGAATTGTTGGACATTTGCTTAACCAGAAAAACAATTCAAAAATAGAATGTGTTAAGATCCAGCTGTTCAGATGATATTTAATTACCACAGTTAAATATAGTGTGGAAGATGCAGACATAACAAACTCGACACTTTTGACCGTGGACTGGGGGAAGAGTGCGGTGAAAATCCCAACTTTTACCAAATTATATTTAGGTACTGTGGGTTTATTTTCATCTTTTGTTAGTGTGTGATTTGCCGGTGTCTCAATACATGTAGGAATTATCCCCACATGTTTCATTTCAAGCTGTTTGCTCTATTTTGGTATTGCAACGCTTCAAATGGAGCTCAGTGCACAAGAGGGGGAGGCACCCTGGAGAGCAGTACTCAAAGACTCTGCTCACTATGGAAAAGGAATACACAGAAATTCTGTGTCGCACTTCATAGCTGAGCACAACTCGCTCTCCATGAAAAGACGGAATAGTTGGGAAGTGGGAAACTTGGAAATGATCTCGGCAATTTCTCCACCCACTCAGGCAAACAATAAGTACACTGCAGTTGGTTATACAAACAGCAAAAGCTAATATTAACATTGTTGATGATTCTGTGAATGAATATACATGATGTATTTTTGTTCCGCTTTGGGCAATGTGAGTGAAAGTGGAAGGGAGATATCAAGCTTCAGCGCCACTTATTAGAGCACAATTGCTTTTCCCTGTATCAACAGCTCAGGATCCAGCAAAGCAAAACCAACACTCAGACCCCTGGCAAAATCAGGCAGACTATCACATTTTAATATCTCAGACTCTGTAAGTTAACAGCTTGTGCTTTGGAAGTGCTCTTCTGCTACAACTGCTAGATTCAAACCTGATAGGGATAGTGCAAGTGTCTGATCTATCAAACGAGGCTTCTAGCCAAAGTTGAATGATAGATGTTTTGCAGTAGAATTTTTTTACACCTCAGTGAGAGGAGAGCAGAGAATGCGAAAGAGAAGACATGAATAATGCTTTGGAAGATTGATGTTCACAAATGAAAGGTCATTCGTGGCTAATTCTTTTTTCTTGCGTTTCTTTTTTGAAATGGCAAAAGGAAGAAAAAAGACTTTTTTTCTCTGTGTAGCAGCCTCACTGTTCTCAGGTTAGAGACATCTTTTGTAAGTAAAATGGTGGAAAATAAAAATTTCACTAGCTAATAATCTTGGCGGACTTTGGTTGTGGTTCATTGTCCTTCCCAGGTCTTGGATAAATACAAAAAAACTATGTTTTATTTGATGGTTTTCAGGTTATCGTGCATTTGTCAATCTGTTATTTAACACCACATGTGAAAAAGTACATCTTTCAGTGTAATTTGGGACATTGTCGCTCCCAAATTCTGAACTGTGGGGTGTAAAAGTCAAATTCATGTCACCATAGTTTTTTTTTTTTTTTTTTTAAAGATAAATCATTCACGAGGACACCCTCATTTAAGAGGGTGCTTAAAAATAGTGTTTGAATATCAGCATTGTCTATCAGTGATACGGATCCGGATGGAGGTGCAGATAGAAGTTTTCAGGCATTTTTGTGGGCTGTGTGTGCTTGCAGGAAGTGTGCGTTAACACACTGGTGAAACTGAAACCAGTTCATAGTTAGAAGACACAGAGGGCACCTCGGGTAAGAAAGATCAATGGAGGATAAAAGGCACATCTAAGCCCTTGGTGAGATTGAGTTTGACGCTGCAGGTCTGAGCCATTTAAGCAACATTGTGCTGTTCTTAAAGAGGAAGCGGACATAATTTTGATTATCTTTTAACTGCAGACTTGCATGCATCCAAACAGTAAGACTATTTATAACTGAAAGACTCATTATCTCTCAGTATTCATCAGGCCGACACTGTGTTAAATTTGCTTTGGTTTGTCTTGTCACCCCCTCCAGTGTTCCTAAGCTTGTCAGCTGCCTTTAAACATACACAGCTAGCCAGGCAGGCAGGCGTCTGTGTGTCCCTGTTTCTGTTTGAAGTGGCTGATCTCTGATCCCACGTACAGCTCTGATTGGGACATACAAACTCTCTGTCCGTCTGTCTGTCTTCCTCTTTCACCTCAAAATTGCAAAAGTTCTCTGAAGAGGGCCAGACAGGGTTGAAATGAAGTCAGTTTGGAAAATGAAATGGCGTAAAGGCTCATGAGTTTCTTTAACCAATGTATTATGGAGCGTGGACCGGGGAATGCGACTTTCACCTCTCAGTACAGATAATTCACTTACAATTAATTGATGTATTAATTGGAAAATGTTTCTCCTTTTAGCAGTAAATTATTACGGCTGAAATTATGTTAAATGGATTTGAAACAGTAGTTTATGTCGGGTCAGTACTGAGCAAATGTCTGTCTCCACATTTGCCTGGAGGATGGGATAAATCCCCTGCTGTACAAACCTTTAGTGAATTGGAAAAGTCCTTTTTTATATGTTTTTATTATTTATTTTCAGTGTGTGTTTACGCACTTCTCCCGAAGGACACGGTTGACAGATTGTCATTGAACTCGTGCTGGCCAACATATTATGCTACAGTTTCATGTCCTTTTTGTTTTTTATTGCAGCTATAGGAGCACACTGTCAGGAGCATGTATTATCCACCGTCTCAGCCTGTTTCACATTCACTCTCTCAGAGCTTATTTGTTGAAAAGAGCTGAGAGAACGAGTCTTATTCCGTCCAACATACAATGCTCCACATACCTTCCATCACCTCTCATCTTCCTCAGGCCTACATTAATAGGGACACAGCACCTGCCTGCTCATAAGACTAGCATCAACACAAAGGGACGCATTCTGCTACTCCAGAGATGGAGGACAGGAACGAGCTCAGACTTCTTCTTTCTTTTTCTTTCATCTTTTGAGCAACCAGACCCTCATATTTGACAGTATCTTGAGCACTGATCAAAATGAAAGCCCAAACTGTTGAAAGGCATGTTTGACTTTATCTTAAAGCTCAGAAACATACAGTTTTGATTGCATCTGAAAGTAATGTTAAATATAATATCACAGAGAATACATATTGAAAAGTGTCAGTGCGTCTTAAATCTCAATGTCTGATAATTAGTGGGCATTTGTGACAGACAATAGAAATGTCAGCCACATACTTCTTTAATGTATATATATATATTTCATTTGGCTACTTTGATTAATTGGAGCCTTGATGACACCCAAAAATAAGATCTAAAATAAGATATCCACAAATATGAAGAAACTTAAAATGATAATAAAAAGAGTCCCAGTGTCTGATTTATTGTTTTGATCATTTTGTATATTTTCCTATGATTCTTTAATGACATCCAGTAATGTTAGACATTGTTAAGATATGGATTTTAAGGATGCATTAAATTTCCCTCAGTCAATGACACCCTGTAAAAAAACAAAAAAAACAGCTTAACAGAAACAAAGACCACAAATTGAAAACTTTCTAAGCAGTAAAATACGATGTATAGTGGCAAAATCTCTAAATAAATAGACTAGAAGGCCATAGTTTAAACTAAAAATAAAAAAAAGAGAGAGCCAATTCCAGGTAAATGGTAAATGGTCTGTATTTATATAGCGCTTTACCTAAAATGAGGTGTCATGATAGAAATGTTTTTAACCTTTAAATGACAAGACAATGAATAAAACAGCAACTTAAAACATCCATAGCATTAAGTATTTTGACTAGAGATGTTTATCTGATTTTTTGAATTCCTGCTTATTTTGTAGATTTTGGAAACACCAAGAAGAGTACTAACTCTCCACTCTCAGACCAAGAATGTTGCAGCTCATGTTTAGTGCTGCAACCTCCAAAATTCCATTTTCATTTCATAAACTTTCCTCATGTTACTTTCATATATTTTTAGCAATTTCTTTTTTCACGTTCTTCCATAAAATTAGGCATGACTCTGCCCACTAATTTTCAGAAGTTCCAGGAATATGTGGCAACATTCTCCCCATTCTACACAAAGTGGGGAAATCCCTGCATTTACCAGCAACCTGCTAACCTGAGTCTGAGCATGACATCGCATTTGTCCAGATTTGACAGTCAGGATGAGCACATGATTAGTGACTATGACCACAAGTTGTTTGTTTTTTTTGTTTGTTTGTTTATATACAGATTTAAATGTTTGTGGTGTCGTGGCACTGGTCCATCCATGGCCTAGTTTTGAGGGGTGCGTTAGATGACATTATTTTGGATTCGAGGGCTGTTTGTCTCCTGGCTATTGTAGCAGATGAGTATAATGTGTGGAATGTCTTGTAGCTCCATATAAAGCTGGTAGAGACAAAGGGGGGAGGAGGTAAAAGGGGGTGAGAAATGGACGGGGACTGGACCAGAGGACGGTGATGAAACAGGGACAGACGGGGGCAATGTCCTCAACTGGGAGAGACAAGGTAGCGGGGCGCCTGCTGGGGTGAATCTGCCCGCCGTGCTGGTGCCTGCTTTTGTTTGGCCAGAAGATTCGTGGCGATAGCCTCAGGGACTGCTGGGACAAAAACATGCATGCTGAGGACAACACAGGACGAAACATGCATGCCTGGAAAACCCACCTCACCTCTGCTAAATATATTATTTTTTGTCTTAGTACAGTTGACTAGTGTCTTACTCACATCTCATAATCTGAGTCATGCTTGGTGAAAAATGACAAACAAAATGACACGTCCATCATATCTGGACATTGCGTGCTCATTTAAATACTGGTTTAGAGGCCCTTTCTGTCACATAGAAGCGCACAAGAGGGAAGAAAAAAGAAGCACAGAGCGATGATAACACAGTGATCTCCCTGAATTTTGGGAAAAGCGTGGCTACCTTCCAACAGATGTGGAGCCATTCATGGTTGTATTTGTTGACACTGATGTTGTGGGTGACCGCAAAGCAAGCATGCGGGCCAGCAGGGTTATCAGTAAACGAGACAGTCTGACGCAGGGGTCCTGCAACATGTTGTTCCCTAATTGAGTCAGCAGAGGCAATTTGAAAAAGACTTTGAAGGTATAATGAGAATTCAAACGGTCTCTGATTTTTATCAGCATGTACAGCCCACCATTTATCAGTTTCTACCCTTATTTTGTCATTTGTTATTTCATTTCCACCATTATTGATTTTTGTATTCATTCACAGCCTCACGCTGTAGAATACTTTTCCTACACTGACAGGTTAATTATCTGTAGGTGTTTATCACTGCTTCAGTGATAAGGGAACAAATTATTCATGCAGATCCTGAGCTATGGTTTACCTATGAAATTGTTAACAAACTGGGTTATTGTCATTAAGGTACTGTCATTAAATAAACAGATTTAATTTCACACTATTTAAAATCTTAATGAATCCATAGACCTTTGCTGTCAAGCTGAAATGAGAAGAAATGCTGTTTGTATGTGAAACATATCTCATCATCAAAGAAGGATGTATGGAATCATAAAAGTAGAAAGACTGCATCATGAGTCATGAGATAGAGCAGATGCAGAGTAAAACAACTGAAGCAATGCAATTCTTTGCTGTCCAGCCACAATAAACCTCATCACATTGCTTTACATTCATCTTTAACTAATGCATATTGAAACACCTTGACTCTCAAACAGAGGTTTTTAATCCTGGCTACTACTCCGCAGCTCTCAAAGGGATTTAATTTGGTTCAACTGCAGGTTCCTGTGTATTATGCAAAAACTGAACGTGTTGAAAATGAGGGGCTAATTATTCCATTTGAGAGGTTGTAATTACATCCTTTAGACTGTGCAATGGATATTCCAAAGTGGCTCCTTCTCCTTAGTGAAGGATTTCCTGGGTCGAAACAAGTGCAGCTCAGTCAGCCGTGCAACAGATTGACCCATGCAGTCTTGGCCTTTGCTTGGAAATCTCCAGTGCACTTGCCAAGTTTGCTCCAGGAAAAGTCCCATTTACAGAATTCGGCTCACCCTCAAATATTCTGATATCAAAATGATTTTGTCAGGCAGCCTGTTAATGTGTGGAATTATGTGTTCTCTCAGCAGAGAGAGATTGCATTTAAAAGTAAGTAGTTGATGTGATATTATTGCAAACAGTGGGGGGCCCACAAGCCAAAATAAACCAGAGAATTTCCCCCAGTTCTGCAAAATAATGAAAAGGAGAAATGGGGAGGTCAAAAATTTCCCAGAGGAGTTAGGTAACCGCAGCCAGGAGTGGGCTGGGTTTCAACGTCGATGAGGCAACACTGGGTCCATGTGTGTATAAATGCCAACACGCTTAGCATACCCCACCATCAGACAGCTGAAGGACTCGTAAAAGAGCTGACAAGGGTCAGTGAAAGAGCTGAAGAAATCCACTCGCCCAGACAATCACCATCCATCACTGAAGCTGCAAAATAAATTGAAGATATTGTGGTGCTCTTCGGTGGTCTGACACCCATGAGAAAGAAGACCTATCAGCTCTAATCTTTGAAAGGATTTAATAACTAAACCGTTTAAACTCCAACCAAAATGAAGGCATTCAGCATTGCAGTTGCAGTGACACTCGTGCTCGCCTTCATTTGCATTGTGGAGAGCTCAGCTTTCCCATTCACCGGGGTAAGAATTTGACTTAAACTCACTTAATTTGCTTATTAGCTATCAATGTTTTGTCAGGATGCTAAGATGTGGCGCCTAAATGTGCATAATTCATTAACAGGTGCAAGAGCCGGAGGAGGCAGGGAGCAATGACACTCCAGTTGCGGCACATCAAGAGATGTCAATGGAATCATGGATGGTATGTTCAATTGATTGAATGAATTAAGCAAATTACCACGAGCAAATTAAAATTTAAGTGGATGTGTTTTCCCCACGGAATATCCTGGTGCTCTCTCCATACAGGGAGAGGATGAAATGTTGGAGATGAACACCTTGCTCATGTCTCTTGTCTTTCACGCAGATGCCAAATCACATCAGGCAAAAGCGTCACGGCGTCATCCACATGTGCCACTGGTGCTGCAACTGCTGCAAGGGCAAGAAGGGCTGCAGATTCTGCTGCATGTCCTGAAGATTCCAGCAACGACCACCAAATATTAATTTATGACTCTTTTTACCTTTTCCCTCAAGACATGGCCTTTTTCTTCACTTCTGTCTCCAAAGCATTTGTAAAGATTTAGTATCACTCTAAAAGGTATGATTCAAGGAAGAGCACTGACAAATGAAGAGCTACTCCTCTGTATTTATTTTCTGTTTTAACATTTAACACTTTTTGTAAGCTCAATGATATCTAAATTTCGTTTTTTTAAGAATCAGTCAGATACGACTGTTGTTTGCCATTGAAAATGAGTCAAAAAATATTTGTTGTGTAATAAATATCTAACATTTGAAGCAACTGTGTTGTGTCGTTAATATGGAAGGTCTCCACTGAAGAGGTCTAAATTAAATAACTTGAGCATCACGATCCTCAGAGGATGTGATAAATATTGCACTTGTGGTGTTTGTGTAAATTACAATACAAGTTATTCTAAAGTATTATGAAGAAAATAGCACATCTTCTTGCTACAGACAGCCCCTACCCCTAGTGCCACCCTTTATTCCATTAACTTTGTCGCTGATAACTCTCTCACCATTTGTTGTGTGCCACTTCTCTTGATTCAGTCACCTTTTGTTATTAGTAACTGGCTGCCAGACCTCTTGGCTACATTACCATTTGTCATAGATTAGCAACTATATGCAAACTGACCACTATTCTTTTCTGTATTTACATACTGTCCCCTCTCAACTGTCTGACCGACTCTATAAAATGTTTGAATCTGTAAATGTTGGGGGTTGGCTTACCTTCACAGAGTCATGCTCTGTGCTGGTAAGCCCACCGTATACTGGAATACTAATAAACTCCCAAGTATTAAGTGATACAAGGCAGTTTAACCAGCTGGAATTGTAATTATGGTTGTATAGTTCTCAAGATGTTGTTGGATCTGGTCTCACTGTGGTCGGCTCAGTGGTGTGAACGGTGCCCAAACAGAATTTAATATCCCTTCAGATACTTAACATAAATGTTTGGCAGGCAATATGAACTTTCACACACTAAAAACAGTTACTTTTTTTGTTCTCCATCACTGACAAATCCTTTATTCAGTGATGTCGATGTATTTACAGTTTATAAAGTGCTGCTGTACATGATGTTCTTGGCAAGGACTATGAGGTTTTTCTGGTGAGATACAAAAAAAAACATAGACATCTTTTGCTTTCTACATATTTCATATTCTTGGCCTTTATGCATGTCAGTGAGTTTGCTCAGATTTATTTGCGGTGCAGTAAATGCAAGAAGTGCTAGCAGAAGTCAAGGCTTGTCAGGCAGATCATCTTCATCATAGCGTAACATATTCTCTACATAAAGTGCATATTGTGATCAGCTCAACTTGATTATCACTTACAGTGACCTCTGGATTAACAGGCTCATGTGGTAGAGTAGGTTGTCCAGTAATTGCAATTGTTGCTGACGGCTGGCAAAGTATGGAATTGCATATGTGTGTGAATAAAGAACACATTTTTTGCTTATAATAGTAAGTTATAGTTAAAAGGTGCTGTTAATCCCTGGGATGCAAATGGTGAAAATGTCTGATCACTGAGACCACAAGATGCTTTCTCTGTATCCTTGTGAAGCATGTTAGTTAAAGTGGCAATCTGGAAGATTTTCATTAAAGTAAATGTCTGTTAAGTTACTGTTTCCAAATGAGGCAACACAATGGTGATTGAGTCTATGACCCACTGAGGGAATTATCTGACAGTCCTTGCATTTATACTAATTTGAACTGGGTGTTTTTGGTGACATTCCAAAAAGTCGGTGTCATTGCCATCTCTGAAGACATTATTCTCTACTCGCTTTCATGCATGTGACCTTGAACAGTTATGCATATGCCAGCTGACTGACGATGGTTAGGATCTGTGAGAACACACACCTGCAACTATCACCATAAATATCACCAAAGAAGACGAAAAAGAGAAAACTTTCAGATGGCCAATTTAAAATTGAACAAACTACTGGTGTCTTCAGATAAACAGCATCAACACTGTGGCCTCTGCTTGCTTACTCAGTAACTGCAGCTACAATTGGTGAAAAAACAGGTTTAAAAATTAGCTCATTGTCATGTTGAAGATTTAGCCTTCATTATTTTGCCTCAGTGAGCAAGATATTTACCATTGAATCCCAGAAAGTCATTATACAAGCCAGAGAAAAGAAATAAAATTGTGTTTTGGCAGTTCCCATGATGTTTCCACCAAAATAAATAAATGAATAACAAAGAATTTGAATTCCTTCTATGGATTTCCAAATGAATGAATAAAATAATTTCATTCAAGGACTTCCAAAATATTTTAGACTGTATTCTGCATTCTGGCTATTGCTGAAGCCAAACACTGCTTTAAGATTTCAGCAGTTGTATTAGCAAAAATGCTGTAAAAAGCAAATGCACATGACCAACAAATGGCAGATGGACAAACTTAGCAACTCAAAGGCGAACATAGCAAAAGATTTAGCAGCCATAGTGAATACTTACTTGCTGAATGACATGTTGCTGAATGTGTGAACAGGCGACTTCACAGATTTGCCAGATATCCATTTAAAAATATGATGAACACTGAGTGGTCAGGGGGTGTCGCAGTCATAATCACAGTAGGACCAATGTGATTATTATAGAATGTCTATGCACCTTAGGTAGTTTGATACAACTGTTTTCTTCTACCTGTCACAGTCACTTTAAATCACTTTGCCTTGAAATGTGTGAATATTGTTTATTGAATTTTAACTATGTTTAGTGTTCTATAGATTTTAAAATTAGAAGTGCTTTTAATTTTATTGTACAGCAAGTTTTTGTCAGAGTACATACTAACCTTTAATGTTAATGTTACTAACCTGGCTGTCCTGTCTTTTTCTTATTTATGTTGTTTTATGTAAGCTGCTGAATACTTGATTTTCCCTCAGGATTAATAAAGTATCTATCTATCTATCTATCTATCTATCTATCTATCTATCTATCTATCTATCTATCTATCTATCTATCTATCTATCTATCTATCTATCTCACAAAGTTGGCAAAAAAGCAGTTATTGCAAGTTGAATGATGAATTAAACAGAATGAGACATGCCTGAATTCAGACACCACACTGATTTTAAACACATATGTGGTCATGCTTTTACTCTTTTTTGGAGGGTAGAAATTAGTCTTGTGCATATTATTATTTTATTAATATCCTCTGACACAGCATCAAAGACTTGGCCAGAAAAAATAAAGCTCATAATTTGTGTAAGCCGTGACGAGCTTGGACGTCATGCTAACACAGGAAATTCAGCTTAAGCCACTAAGAATACTGTTTAATGTTTTCACTGGAGCAGATTGAGAAATAATCAAGATATCTTTGATCCTTGACTAAACAGAGAGGCATGTGCGCACACACACGCACACCTAAACACACAAGAGAATTCGCTGCAATCAGTCAGTTTTGACACTGAATCAGTTTCAAAATAATCAACGCCTAATGATGGGTGATCATTTTATAAATTGCCGTGTCTTCTGTGTATTGTCATGTCATCAGAAATGCCATGCACACTCAACAGAAAGATTCAAACAGACATCCTTCAACATTTGTTAAAATCTAGCAGCAGCCATTTGTAAGGCTGGCTGTCATTCCTCTCACATGATGGATGCATGTGGAAATGTGGTGTACAAAATTAAAAATAAAAAAATTACTTATTGTTGACAGAGGATTTTTTTTTTCTCAGAAAAGTTCTACCTGGAACTGTTTAGCACAACATGTTTAAAAGCTTTCATGAATCAATATTATATTTTTATCACCTCTCACTTGAATAGCAGATTCTTCTGGAAATGCATCAAGTAAACAGCATGCTTTTAAAATGCCCTTTCATTTAAGTGTGTGATGGAACGAACAAAAAAAAAACTTGCAGACTCAAAGGGCAAATATTTTATTTCAGAGCTACTCCAAGCTGGCACTGCACACTAAACACTCTAATTTTTCAATGCAGAATACTGCCCTCCTTTAGCGATATTTGAACCAAACCTAGAGTTATTCTACAAATCAAGTGGCTGCCAGGGGTTGACTGCTGCACATCATGGGCTACCTCTGAGTACAACAGCGACAGAAAAGTGAATAAACCCTCCAAGTGTTCAATTCAAGTCCAAGTTCCTCCAATAAACCCTATTTGCCTACTTAACAGAACTATGGTCTGGCCTTTAATATGTCCAAGGCAGTCAAACGCTAAGAGGAGAAAAGAGTCATCAAAAGAAAATCAACATCACTGAAGGCAAATAGAACTTCAATAAGAATTTTTAATGACTCAACAAGAATGACTGCCAAAGGCATAACAAGCACAATGATCCCTGTGTTGTCTCATCTTTGATAGTTTAGCAGTTCCACCCCAGGCTGGTTTGTTTATTGGATTTCATTCAAATTAAAGTTATCTCATTGAGCGTCATCACGCGTGTGCGGAATTTTGATGCGTAGGAGCAATAAGTGGTGAAGAGTCCACTCACTGGGTACACATGGAGACAGTCAAAGCGTTCAGAGGCAGTTTATTGAGGGTAAGATGAGGCTTACAGCTGGCACCAAGCAGGCAAACAGGGAAGGTTCCTCCAGCACACAACATAAATCAAGCAAATGTGTGTGGAAAACCCCGTCCCTATATATTGAGGACTTCGCAACCAAATCAGAAAAAGCTGTGCCAGCAGGAAGGTGGCAAGTAAAACTCACTGATGGCACCTAGTGGACATGGTACAGCATGGTAGGAACACAATCAAAGTTCAGTCAATCCAAGTTTATTTCTATAGCCTTTTGTAACAGCCCAAAGGGTGACCAAAGTGCTTCACAGAGAAAACCAAGAGAGTAACTTAAAAACAATACTTAAAACAGGACAAACAATCACACTCGCACTCACACCTACAGGCAAATTTAGAATAATCAATTAACCTCATCACATTTTTGGACTGTGGGAGGAAACCAGAGTACCCAGAGGAAACCCACACATGCACAGGGAGAACATGCAAACTCCATGCAGACAGAAGAATGAAGGCCGAGATACACAAGACAATATACACTGCGGCTATATCCAGAGCCCTATGAACCAGTGACACCACCTTCCATTCATTTTCTATGAGAACAGGTTAATCCTTCATGTCAGACAGCAAGATCATCTCCCCCTATCTGGGAGAGTAATGCTGCATCCCAAATTCAAGGCCTGCATCCTTCAAAAACAGTCAAAACAGGTCAAATATTTCACTCAGTGTTTATAAATGTTTAATATTCCCGACCTTTAATAGACACATTTTTGTTTCCTAATGGTTTATCAGAGTGTATCGTCTCATTGGTGCAGTCTGGGGGCAGATTAATATTTAATTATGAAGACTGCAACCGCCTAAGCATTGAGTGTACGCAGCATATAACAAAGCCTGACAACTGGTCTTCTTCAGAGCAGGCATTTTGAATTATTAAAGCAGGAAAAGCACATAGGTTACTAATAATATTAACCAGCATTCATTAATTTTGTTATTTATACCTCGGCATTCTCAAGACAGTTCTTCGTTTAAACTGATCACAGGCCGCTGTGTCCACATCATTTCTAACACAGGAGAAATGCTTTGATGGCAGAGCCTGCAGGACACACATAATCCCTCTTTCACACAGACAGTGGTACAGCTTCAGTAAGATCATGGTGGAGGTAGTGTGTCAAGATTTACATTTTATTTAATTTTTTTTCGCTTACTTCTAGTCATTTTAAAATTTCAGCAGGATGTGATACCTGCTGCCAGTGAAGATTCAGCTCAAACTAAACGATCATCATCTTCAGCTTCGAACTACCTTTTACTCAAATCGATTTTCCAGAATAAAATTCAGCCATATTTTACACTGGGGATAGTGCCGGCAGTATCAAGAAGGTAACTATTTGTCATAATTATGGATCTGTGCAACGCAGCCGTTGGGCAGAGCCACACTCGGCAGAGTGTGTGCGTTAGAGGAATGTCAGGATGGCCTACGGGCTCTGGAGACCTGGTGTGATTTAAAAAGACACAGATAGGAATAGACATAGTTGCTCTCTCACTCTCTTCCCGTCTACCATTGATCACCAGACACCTCAAAGGCCGAGGCGAGAACATGTTAATCGACTCCTTCGCTGCTGAGAAACAACCTCCCCCCACTCACGAGCTTCTGGAGAACATTTAGAAGCCTGTTACTGCTATTGACCTGCTGCCATCACCGAGATTCCACCTCTTTCGCTTAAAGAAAGGATCTCCTTCCTGCTGCCCACATTACGTCTCCACATGCCCTGTATAATGCATCACGTGTACCATTTGCATTTAGATCACCCCTTTCTTCTTGCACTGCACATTGTGCGTCGGGATCTGTGTCGATTCGGCAGTGGGCACCTAAGCAGAATGGATGGAGGTGGTAATGAAGGCGAACCACCAACACAAACAAGCCGCCCGGCCGTTCCTCTGCCCGGCACCATGCAGCACCTGGAGTCGTTAGTTTTAATTAGTGGAGGGGAGTGATAGGAGCTCCTCTCCCCTCCCAGTACACCCACCCACCTATCCCCTCTGGTGGAGAGCAGCTGAATACTGATGCACCCTCATACTTCTGCACGTTTATTCTCTCCTTTTATTCCTATAAACACATTTTCTACATAACAGATTCAAAAGGTTTCTTTGGATGACAAATAAACAAACCTGACTGGTTAATTGAAATATGTTTTCTTGTTTCCTGTGTGGCTGTACAGTAATTGTTCTGCAAACATACAGCAATTTGTAGTGCCGGAGCATTGGTAGAATCCGTGCTGCAAATGTCAGGTGCAAGAGGATGACATATGGTTTCTCAAGTGGGCAACTCGCCACGGCTATTTCATGGAATTAACCTCCTGACAGCTGCAGAAAGTTGAGCAGTAGATTCTGGCATCCTTAAACATCGCTGCACCTCTGTAACCTCCCTCTCAACACTGATAAGACCCATAGTCTCCTACACTGGCCTGACATCCCACCCACACACCACACAAATGCCTCGTCCGCTCGAGTAGTGGAAAAACCAAGTGCACCATCCTCTAAATTCAGGCAAAAGTACGAGATTAGCTAGTTGGCATTGATAATGTCTCCTGATATTAAGAGAACAGCATTGCAAATCTCCTGTTTGTCTAATATTACAGTTCCTATGATGGCTCCTCCAAGCTTTATCTATTTCATTCTTATTCAAAGCTGCATTTGGAGGATTTGGTTCCTGATAGAATCGCTCTGCTCCAACCACCTCCTTCCTCTCCACTGAGGCATATTCCATGATTTACATTACCTACCAAATCTTCCAGTCCCTCGCTGTCAAATACTCAACACAGCTTTCCAGCCTACTGGAATAGCTTAGGCTCTACCTCATCCTCACAGAGCATGTATGCCAAACTGAGTGGTTGGTGCGGGGGTGGGGTGCAGCAGTTTTGACGGACTTATTTCTGAAAAATAATTCCAGTGTTTTGGAAACCTGCAACACTCTGGCAATCCTATTGGTATGTAAAGTCCTATCTTGGTTCAGACATGTGGAACTTTTTTCATTTTCCAAGGCTTCTTGATACCCAGCCAAACTGTAAAAAATGTATACAGTGTAAAACTAGTGCATGGCCCCACTTCAAGCCTGCAGCAGGATCTGCGGCAATGACTGGGTGGGTAAGGTAATGCATCTGACGTGAAGCATAGCCACTGAGCTGGCTTCTCAAACAGTTTGTCTCGACAAAAACGAATATACACTTCGGCAATATTCTCTCTTGGAATGTGACGCACATACACTATATACACGTCTACACACAGCAGAATGTGTGTGTGACACACTCACACGTTTGAATATTTCACTGCTGCCCAAAACCTGCAAAAAATGTGTACTTTCACATGCAATATTGCACACAGCTATGTGTTGGAATCTGCGTAAATCATGCCAGTGGTACTCAGCTTTATATTACTCTTGGGAGGGCTATGTGTTTGAGTGCTGCGCAGTTCACCCTGGTCCATGTTGATTATATCAAACAATATGCAGCACGACTGGAATACATAAGGAGACTGGGCACATCTCCCCCCGTGGCTGAACTGTGCTAGAAGCCGCTTTATCTCAGGGCTCAGTTTAATACTCCAGACTTCGGAGAAGCCACCCTGGGGTGGATAGATAGGGCTTGTCATTGTTTTACTGGCTCACACTCCACTATGGAGCTGTATAGGCTCCCCTGTGTGCCTCTAGTCAATGTAACGGTGCCGTAAAACCATACAGCTTGGATTTGTCATTCCAGCTTTTGCACGCATTCCATCTCTCACCAGCCAATATGCACTGAGACACTGAAATGGATGTCATTTAGTGTTCCTGCATAAATGTAACTGTTTCAGATCAGAGAGAAAGACCTAAAAAAAAAAAAAAGATAATGAGACTCTTTTTTCCCTTTACCCCAAAGGAATGCCTTGTCAATTGCTGCATGCTAATATTTCATTGTAAAAACTTGGATAGAATTATACCTGTAGCAAAAGATCATATTGCAAAACTGTGAGAGCGGTTCCACACTTTTGCAGTTGTATTAATCCAGGATTTATGTAACAAACTAATACAAGGAATATACATTGCACTGAGATCATGCATCAGTGCATTTTCATGTAATACTATAATGCTGTAGATGACTTATTTAATCTGTTCTCACACTCTAAAGGTCTCTCTCTGTCTCTGCCTCAGTCTTCATTCACATCCATCACCATGAATGGCCGGTGGCCTGAAACAAGCCTGCTCTCATATAATGGATGGTTCCGATTAGCCGCCTCTGTGTATATGCTCGACAGAAGCATGGCGAGTTGAGCGCTGTGAGGCTGGTGATTTGTAAGGTCACGTGTGGTGGTACAGTGGGGACGGATATTAGCAGGCCATTTGGAGTCCCAGGAGAGCTATGTTTCCTGCTGACGCCATCACATCTGTAGGCAAATGTGCGCGTATGTCTGCTGCTCCCCCGTCTCCAATGCCATGGCTCTTGCACAAATAACTTCCTCCCGGACTTAAAAATGAGCTCTGGGTTGCACCATGCATCGATCCGGCATTCCTCCTCTGTCTCCCCTCCCCTACTGTTGGCAAGGTCCTCTGTCAAGACATTCCACTCCTCATTCTTCAGCTTTTCTTCCCCCGTAACACAGTTACACAAACTACCCTCTGCTATTTTCTTTTCATGGAAGCGCAATTTCATTTCAGTTAAATTCAGATAACGCCAAGAAAGTCTGGACGAGTATTAAAGGAGAAAAAAAACAAAAGATGGGGAGTTCCTCTCAAAAGCTGCTAAAGCGGGAAAAAAGAAAATTCTTTTATCTGAAAATGGGTCAGTAAACAACAAGAAGACATGCATATATTTTGGTAAATACCACATGTGCAGAGCTGTGGACAGCTGATTTCTGTATCTTATCTCTTGTGGTGCAGACTCTCCAAGGATACACCAGACAAAAGCAGTATGGGAGAGGAGAAAAATGTGTTTGAAGCTACTACTGGGAAAAATCAGCCCTAATTAAGAAAGCCCTTGGTTGGGGTCCGCTGTGCTGTTCCGTCAAATGTTCCCAAATTCTTCACATCCTCTTACGTAATTCTGAACTGAATCCCGAAGAGAATTGCTTAGCGGGAATCTTCTAAGCACATCTTGAAAATAATACATTAATAATAGCAACACAGCAGCGTTTGTTTTTCCAAGTCACCTCCGAGGGATTTCATAAGCTCCTCCAGCAGCTAGCTGTTGCCTAATCAAAGCTTTGTTGTCTGTGAGTTTATGTATGTGATGACTCAGCAGTTCTGTTTCAATTTGAATGTTCTGTAAACTTATTAGAACAGCTGTCACATCATCCCCAGCCCTGAGGGTATGGTTCTCATCAAAAAACAATCACACATGCTCCACACACAGGGGCAAAGGCCTCCAAAAGGTTCCTCTCCTCTCCTCTGGGTAGAAACTGGGGGAAGACACTAACTTGAAGATGAGTTATTTATTAGAGACACATGCAGCATCTCCCCATCCTGCTGATTCAGCTCTCTAGTGGTGCTCCAGAGCATAAATCAGCAAACCCGGGCCCCGTTCCCCAAACATTCATTCATCTATCCGTGCCCCTGGCTCTGTGAAGTGGTGCACTATGTGTCTATCATCTGTTGCAACCGAATGCCCCGCCCAGGCCAAGGGTTTTCCGAGGCAGTTACATTGTGGGAGTAAAACAGCTATCGTAAGGCACAGCCTGGGGGGTCCCCTTGGTCCTCGAATGTGACTTCCCCTCAAAAAACATCCCATCTGTGCTTGGTGCTGCATGACGAGCTAAATGGAGAGGAACAGAGTTTTGGGAGGGGGAGCAGAGATACACCCAGCTGTTCCTGCAGTCAGAGGAATGGTGCCAATCCTGGCTCTAGTTAGTCTATCTTGTTAATCCACTGCCATCACACCTATCCTCCAAGTGCCCATCCACCATAGCTCACTTCACATTCTGGATGATTCTTTCTCCAGGCAATCACGGTAAGGCTCCTGCCAGAGGGATGGCCATGGGTGGCACTGGACCCCACTTCAATCGGGTACCCTCTATCAGAATCAGAGGTTAACACTGTGGATGGGTTACTATTAGATGGAGGCCAGGGGTCCCTGGATCAGATTTACTGTATGAAGTAGCTCCTAACATCTCTTGTTGGGAAGTCAATTAAAACAAAACAGACACGAAACAGCTGCACTGTTCAGAGTCATTTTGTTTCTCCTTCAGTTCAGGTATCGTGCTTGTATGAGGATCTACATGTCTGTATCCAGGGGACAGCAATTTAAAGCTACAAATAGATATTTAATATAGCTATATGATTTTATATTAGAATATGTAAAGTTATTTATTTGGCATTCATTTATTACTCTAAATAAATAATGTAACTAAAGCCAAAGATTACCAAGAAAAACCTCTTTAAAATGGGAGCCGAAACACATTTTTACTCACCTTACAAAAGGCATCCGCCTCCAATCCAAAAGTACACAGGCTGTATAAGCTGTCAAGGCCAAAACCAACTAACTCTACAAGGAAAAATTGCCCGAGCTCTAAGAGCCTTTTCATTTTCTCATCTTCACTAAAAATAGTTTGTGGGAAGATAAGGTCCCTGTGGGAAACTTGTATAAAAACCCACTTCCCACTCCCCCTGTTTTATGCTCTCCATTATTTTATCAGGACTGATAAAGGATTGACTTCTAAGCTTGTAAACCATTATGACCTTTAGCTGTTTTTCTGTCGACTATCATGGACAAGACAAAACAATGTCACTGGCCATTTACCAGTCACCATTTAGTCCAGATGTGCATTAAGGTGAACTATGAAATATGTATTAGTGACACTGAATGGTTACTGAGAATACAACTGTTATTGATGAAAGTTAAATTTTTAGCTTTTACATTAAATTGAAGAAGTTTGAAAAACTGAGATTTGTCAGCCAGCATGGAACCCTGGTAAATGGATTCCTAACTATTTAACTAGTCCATTCGGAAACATAATTCATCAATGAGTCATACAGAGTGACGCTGAGCCTCTTTATTCTGTAGATTCCACAATGCTTAGAGTATTTTCATGGAGCACTTTATTTTCTCAAATGCAATATCTCTTTCTTCTCCGCCTTCTGAGCCTCCCTTAAAACATAAATCCACTCCAGACTAGCGTGCTCCGCAGTCCGCAACGATTCCGCCGTCTCGCAGATTAAGGCAGAGTGATCCAAACAACTTGGCAACACTCTCCCTGACACTGCACTGATTTGCAAACTGATTACCATGTAAGACGAAAAAAACACATCAGTGGATCTGAAGAGGTGTCAGGTTTTCTTTTTTTCTAAAACAGGAAGCAAATAACAGTGGAAAATAGGCAGAAGCTGGCAGAGGAGAGGAGAGGAAAAGGAAAGAAAGTTGGGGAGAAAATGGGGAAGATGGGTATTAGACAAGCAAAAAAGAAGTGAGGGGAATGGTGGGAAAAGTGAAGAGAAAAACTGCACCATCCTCCCCAAAAATGTTACATTTGAAATAATACAAGAATTTGAATGAGTAGTGGGAAAAAGAAAGTTGTAAAGGTGTTCTAGGGTGATACAAGGTCAA
This sequence comes from Amphiprion ocellaris, assembly GCF_022539595.1. NCBI lineage: Eukaryota > Metazoa > Chordata > Actinopteri > Pomacentridae > Amphiprion > Amphiprion ocellaris. The sequence goes on from NC_072774.1 coordinate 18,787,932, forward strand.
ATGGATAAAGGCGTCAACAACAGAGAAGCAACACTTTGCCAGAAATAAATGTCACGGAAAAGACAGCAGTCCTGCGTTGCTGTCGGGGAGTTTTAACAATTGTGTGTATGTTTGTGTGCTCAGCCATAAGCCTGCAAGCCAGCCTCTCGATATGGGGCTGGGCCACAGTCCAGAGAGCTCAGGTAATTTGACGGATCGCGCCACTCAGCCTGGTGATGCTTGCAGCTCTCCCATGCTAGGGATTGTTTCCCCAAGCTTGTTTGGCCAGGCTGGCACGCCGACGCAAGATGAATAGCGGCTCCTTCTCCCGGCCTGTCTGTCTCTGATCTGTCCTCGCTGCTCCAAGGTCAGCCAGCCACGGAGTTGTGGAGAATGGGAATGTGGGCCTGGGAGAGCTGGTTGGCTGACTTGAGGAGAGGGGAGAGGGAGAGGTGGATGAGGGCAGAGGCAGAGGTGGGAGGAAGATAGAAGTGTGTGCGCGAGTGTGTATTAGAGGAGAAGACAGATGTCAGGGAATCTACAAGCAAGTACATGACTTGGGTCTGAGCAGGTCTGCGTGTGCCCTCTGTTTGTCCTGTGGGTTTTCAGTGTGTATGTGAGTTTTTGTGCGCGCAAAGAAATAATAAAAGGTGAGAAATACATCAAACACCATCAGCATGCTGCTGAGATGGAGCCTGCCAACATGCAGTGTGCTTGGCCCACCTGCGGTTAAGTGCGTTGGTCTCGCTTTGGTTTCCGCAGCAGCTTCGAATGGAAACCAAGGCAACTTCCCATGTTTACCTATTGCTCCTGTTAGAAAAGAAACCATCAAACCTAATTTATAATGTAAAGGACAAGATACTTTATATACACTGTATTTCAATCAGAAACACTTACTTTCTAGGAAATGACAATTTCTAGGTAGTGGCTATGCATTTAAATTTGGAAATATGGAAATTGACTCTCAGTGAATCTGAGCATTGAAAAGAATCTTGCTTAGAGAACAAATCTCCCTCTCAGTGATCACATATATGAACAGGTAAATCTTAGTGAAATCAACAGCACAAAATACCACATGAGGTGGAGGCTGCAGTGGAAGGGTGTTAGTACGAGTGTGACCATCAGAGATTACAGCTGCGTTATGAATCACATGCTTTTTCATGCAGTATACATTAATGGGGCATACTATTTTGTCATAATAACGCTTTTTAACTTTTGACCATTGCAGTTTGTAGTGCAAAATGAGCTGTTATCCATCCATGGGCAGTCTGCGGCTTGTTTATATTCACTGCAAAATGTGACATAACTGTGCAGAGCATTATGGCACAGAATGGCCAGTAAAGCATGCTGGCTTGAATGTTTCAAAATCCGGCCAGGTGTGGTAGGACATACAGGTATTTTTAGCATACTATATTGGCCATACTAAATCATTTTCTATGTAGTACGGCAGTATGGATATTGGAACACAGTCACTGATGGTTCTGAGTCATGGCTGTGAATAAGCCAGTCATTGCAAACCACCAGTGTCAATCAGCCAATAGAAACACAACTTGTACGCCAGTGAACCGATCAGAATTTTATACATACTGAGGACTCTATTCAACCAAACCTATCACCAGACAAAATGTAGAAAAACAGTCATGCGAGAAAAGAGGTACACCTCATGGAAATTGATGGCTTTTTTGAAATATCTGGCCAGTATTTGATCAACGGTGCCAACAGGTAGATGTGGTACATTCAAATAACATCACAAGCTAAAATAGCCCTTTCAATCATTTATTCAATAGAGATAATATTCAGCGGTGGAAAAAGTAATGCTTCAGAAAGCAGTATTGCCCCCTTTAGCAGAAATAGCTTCTCGTAGGTGTTTTGCATAATTGCCCACCAGTCCCTGACATCGGCTGCCTGAAATTTCTGACCACTCTTCCATACAAATTTCCTTCAGTTGCAACATGTTTGAGGGTTTGTTTTTTTTTTTTGCATGTACTGCCCGTTTTAAATTCCCCACATCATTTCACTGGGATTCGAATCTGGGCATTTACTAGGCTATTTCATAACCGCCCATTTCCTCTTTTTAAGCCATTCCTCGGTGGATTCGCTTGTGTGCTTAGGATCGTTATCTTGTTGAAACGTCCACGTCTGGTTCAACTACAACTTTCCGAGAGATGGCATCGCAGTATTTTCTAGCACTCTTTGTAACAATATAGAATTCACTGTTGAATCGAAAACTGTATGTTGCCCAGTCCCCGAGGCAGCAAAGCATCCTTTAACCATCCACCACCATGCTTCATTGCTGGCATGAGGTTGTTCTCCTTAAAAGCTGTCTTTGTTTTGCACCAGACATGTCTATTGTTACTGTGGCCAAACAACTCTATTTTTGAGCAAAAAAAGAGAGAAGAAATCTCTCCAAACCAAGGCACTCCTAAGATTAAAACATCTTTACTATACTGACGTGGTCTAGCTGGACTACAGATAAGATGTCTTCACATAGCAGCTCTTGTCTTCTTCAGAGCATAGTGCAAATAATCTGAGGAACGGAGGTATATGTATACGTTCTTATTCAAACAATCAGACAAAAGCACAGGTGTATATTTTCAGTCAGACAAGTGTTACAAAAGAGTCCAATTGGCTTGATAATCTAGATTTGATTTTGAATGTAAAGAGCAGATCTAAGCTACACACCCACTTAAAAGCACCAGCAAAAGAAGAAAAAGACAAAACAAACAGAAAAAAATTCTACAAAGGCCCAACAATATAAATTCACAGAATATCAAGCTTCAGTGCTGAAGAATAGTGCTTAACATTGGTTTACACATATATAAAAAATAAAAGACCAACATGAGATATTGTGTGTACATTTTTGTTCAGCAAAATGCTCTTTTAACTTTTGTTCAGTCACTCCCACGAGGACTTAGCAGATAATACACAACAAACTCAGAGTTACAGTTGAAGCCAATGGTCTTGTAATCTCAAGCCACAAAAAAATCCTGCTGAGATATCAGTAAAATAAATACATTTCAATCTAAAGTGTGCCTTGGTTTGAAGACATTTTTTCATTTGTTCTCTTTATCTACTGACTATTTTTTTGTGCCTCCGATTATCATCCTGGTACATACGCCTAACTCTGTCTTTGATTCGACAGTTGAAAGCACATTATTCCAAAAAGCCTGGTCTTTGTCTGTATATTCATTTGCTGTTCAAAAAAAATAACTGTTTTGGACAACAAGGAGCTTTTTCCCGGCATTCCTGTCAGGCAGATCAAGTCCACGAAACCTTTTTCTGATTGTAGATGCATGCACTTTGACACAAAGACTTATCTGCATCCTGTGATGAAATGTTGAGATTCTTGGTGACTTCTTTTTGCTTCAGACGGTTTGCTCTTGAACTGAATTTGCTGGCGCGGCAACTCCTGGACAAATTGCCAGTCATTTGAAATCTACACCTATTGTAAATGATTTTACTCACTGTGGAATGACTGATTTAAAGTGATTTGGAGATCTTTTTTTAAATCCCCTGCTTGACTCACAGTCATCCACAACATTTCCTCTGAAGGCCTTAGAGAGCTCTTTAGATCCAAACACTTCAATAGCAAAGAGAACACCAGACTGTAGATGTCAGAGGTTTAAATAAGGCAGAAGAGAAGAGGATCATACTTTAGTCGTTGCATGCACTATTGTAGAAAAACCTTTTGTGGTATGTTACATTTAGTTTAAAAAAAATCCTCTTCATTTTGAAAAATTTCTTTCAAATGTATTTGTTTTACATGCAAGTATACAGTTTAAACACCAATTCTTGACCTAGTGATTATTCAGTGACATTATCTTTGAATCTTCATTATGTCTTGGTCTGTGACAAACTCCGCTCTCCAGAATAATGGTGTTACATGCTACATGCCCATTCACCAAACCTCATTCTTAATTTTATCTGGTCCTCACTGAAGCGAGGACTAGATAAAAGCACCATTATAGGAAAGGGATTTGGTTCAGGGTGGTAAAGGCTGGGACTTAGATGTTGAGATAAAGGACAAACTCAAAGCTTTAAAATACTTTAGAAGTGTTCAAAGCATGTACCTCTAATGTGACATTTCTGGGACAGTTTTAATCAGCTAAACAGCATTGCCTTATTCACATTCTGTGGTTATTATTCTCTCTTTTTGCATCACCTGTGGCTTAAATTGCTCCCATCAGATCATAACCCACAACTATGGTTGGATCTTCCACTTTGTGGATAGAGCTTCCTTATTCTTATCGTCTCTAGAGGGACCAGACATGACAGCGGGAAACTTGGAGGACGTGTGGCTTTATTGTTTGTGTCTGAGCCTTTCTTTCTAGGCATAAAATATGTACCATTTTCCAACTAGTTGCTTTAATAAACCAGAATGCAATGCAGCATTTTGGTACAGAGGCCATTTTGATGTGGGCTGGTGTGTTTGTTTTCCTGTGGTACCTGACCTCAACTCCTTTTTTTCTACATCTTGATAAACTCGCCCTCAGCTATTGTTGTTACTCGTTACACCCACATGTTTAGGTATGTGTGTGTATTGTGTGTGTGATATCTGGCTGTTGTATCTGTGTGTTTACATTTGTGAGCAGTGTAGATGTGTGACAGTGTGCATACGTGGGTCTCATGAGTGTATAAATGTCACTAGATCATCTCTTTGTGGATGCGGCTGAGTAAGTATAGCTCAGAAAAAATCAATTTTGTTTCCCATAAGGGTAACATAAAACCATATAGCACTTTTTTAAACCATCTTTTCCAAATGTATTAGCTAAGCTGAAACTAGGCCTGCAAATCATGTGGCATTTATTTCTCTAAATAATGCAGTTGAAGTAAAAATTGCAATACATGTGTACACAGCTGTTTTTCTACTCCACATCATTTATTTTTTAGCAGGCTACTGATTAGGAGTCACTTTAATTAAATTGTGATTTCCCTTACACAACATTTGATTTGTATTGGAATGAAGTTTGTATAGCAAATGAATTGTTCTCTTGTTGGGGGAGCTGTGTGAAACGCTTGTCTTTCTTGGGGGAAAAAAATGCAAGCTCTTGTAATGTGAGAACTGCAGCTACCAGTAATGAGAATTTGAGGGTTTTTTTTTTCCCCAAATGTGCACTCCAACGTGGAGCTTGTACATTCCTCAACTTATTCCATCAGCCCTGACTTCACCCCTGTCCCATTCACTCTTCCTCTTAACTAGCTTCCTCCGCCTCTTCTCTCCACCCTGCCACCCTCCGTCGCCATCCCCGCACCCCCTTGTTCAATCTCTGCACTGTCAGTTTGTGGTTCTCGCTTCTCCTTCAGTCATTGATCACGGTGGCAATAGCATAGTGTTTGCTGGTGTGGAAATGTGTGGCTCAGCAGGGCAAGGAAAGGAGATCAAACACTTTAATTACAGCAGGCTTGTAGGTGGTGCCAGCTACAGGCAGCAGTCATGTAACAAGGACAGGTAGAAGAGAAATGCCTGGAAAAAACATGGATGCATCAGAGCAAAAACCTCCTTAATCCGCATGCGCTCAATGTCACTCGCACATGTACGTCGACCAACATCATAAATACCTTGCCATTCATGTGCTCGTACATCCTGCTGACATGGATGGTCCTCTAATATGTACGCTCTGTGGATGCTCTGCAGAAGTGATTTACAGGATGGGAAATCAATCACCCATGTGTGTAAACACCACAAATGCATTAGCATACATAAACAGTCAGTATGCACACACGAGCATGCACATCTTCATAAATCATATCTCCACTTCTTATCAAATTAACCAGCTAGATCAGGCAGTCTTCTACCAAAAATGCAACTTCATGTTAGACCTAAAGACCTATTGTCATTCAGCCTTTATCGCACCACTGATTCATTTGTAGAACCTGCACTGATCCAGCAGAGAACTACATTGAAAGGACAGAAGGGCTGACACAGAAAAACTCTGTGATTGATGCCCTGTCTCGTTCATCCCAGCACTGATTCAAAGCTCCAGGAATTGTGGGAACCAACTCTCTACTTCACTGGTTTTTTATTCCTACCAGGTAGTGTCTCCCTGTCACTCAGGACCCAGTCATGACTCCACACTGTGTCAACCAGCTGATCAGACGTGTCAGATGCCCGGACTTGTCAGAATTACAGTGTTTCTAAGACTGAGGGTCACAGGGTCGTGTGAGGCTAAAAGGAATGGGCATGTGGCCTAAAGGGCAAGAAATTGATATGCAATGGTTGTCAGCCTCAGTAATATAGTGAGGGATTGTCAAAGTGTAACAGATAGCATCAAAGAACAGGTACATCATAAAAAGTCAACACAAAAAGAGCAAGATAAAGTATGGGCATTTTAATTATGGCAGCTATGCAAAGCCTTTTTCTGGTGGGATTCTGTTATAATTGTTCAGGTTGCTTGGTTTGTGGGTTTCTGGCTTCATGAGCAAATTAGCTCAGTACTGATTTTAGCCTGGGCATTGATGCGTTTTAATTTTTTCCCTATGAAAAAACTGAAGCAAGACACCAACATGTGATCAAGGAGACCAATTCTGTCATTGTTTGTGAACATAATTTATATTTTCACTGAGATCCTCTGCTAGGGATTCCATCCCTCAACGACCACCATGAAATAGAGAAGATAATTAGAGAGATAGGTGAAATAATGCATGTACAAGGATGTGTGAATTCAGTGTTACATTATTTCTTAGCTTGACAGTAATATTTTCTGTCAGTTTAAATGTACTGTTTCTACTAGTCCCACAGGGACTGTCAAAGACATATCAGCTTTATGGTTGTTTGGTCTGGCTTTCACCACAGAAAATGGATTTTTTTTCATAAAGAAGCAAGGTCTTTGATATGGTGGATCAATTTTTCAGAAGTGTTTTTCTTTGATAAACAAGGGCCTTTTCCTCACCGAGTGAGCACAGATGCAGTCTTGGACCTAACCCAGCGCAGGTTGGAATGAGAGCAGTCGAAGAAATTATGGAGAAAACAGAGAGCGGGGGGAGAAGGGAGAGAAGGGATTCTTGAAGAGGAACAGATGAAGATGGAGGCAGCAGCAATGAAGAGTAGAGAATAAATATTTATGTCTTGTAATGTTTCTGCTTGACAGATTCTATATTATATTTGAATGTGGTGCTACACCTCAGCCATGAGAAATGTGCGGGCAATGAATTGCAGACCATGCCAATAAAGCGCACTGGGGGATTTGGACAGAAAGTGGAAAGGTAAACAGATAGCAGGGCTGTGCAGGGGGATAGAAAGACATAAGAGAGAGGAACAGAAGGAAAAAGAAAGAAAGAAAAACTGATATGAGAGGAGGAGCAGAGGGAGGAGATACAAACAAAGCACCGACAGACAGACACTGACATCATGGCAAGAAGGGGACAATGTACATGAAGCAGATCGAGATAGTGTATACAGGGAAAGATGGCAAAAGAATGAAAGAGAGATTTGTGGCCCGCGGAGTGAAGGGCATGAAATGAATAGAGCCAGGGGGCCCACTGGAGTGTGTCTTGGGGATATGTGCTGCTGGGTCAGGGAGAGGAGTGGGCTGTGGGAGCAGGGATGGTTGCAGACTGGGTCTATAGAGCCAGCTAAAGGAAAGAAGAGACAGACAAGGCCCATTAACTCAGCAATACTAGCTACCAGGATCACCCAGGGAGGGACAGCAGTTTGGATCTGCACTGACAGGAGAGAGGAATGAGGATGTTTTAAATGGTAATCTGCAAAATCCTCAGTTTTCTATATTTATGTGGGCATCATCATCAGTGAGCCATGCAGTTCCGCACCATACTTAGATCAGTTTTAAGACCCCAAACTGTATTTTTTCTTTTCATATATAATTACAACCATATTTATTTACACATTTGAGATTTGGCCCAAAGAACACAAATCTTAATGAAAATACAAGCTTATTTCTCTGCTGATATACTAGAGGATTAGAAGTTTCTTTATGGTTTGAGATTTTTCTCCTACTTCTTAGAGTAAATGGGTTTTCTTTTAAACCCACAGGGCTAGCTGGAAATTGCAATGTCACAAAGATAGCTCAGGAAAACTTGACGTTTTGGAAATAAGCATATGGGAGAAACATCTATAACGACATCAGGCTTTAAATATTAAAATCTCAGTATCAGTTAGATACTGTGTTGCACTGAAAACCTACCAGTCAATTCAGATTCAATAGCAGATGCAACCTTGTGTTTTCAATTTTGCTCTAGAGGTGTCCCTTTTCTTTCGATCACAGATTCTCCTGCTTCTCTAAAAGAGTTGCCAGAGCAGATGTCTTTCATTTTACTGGAGTTTGAGTGGAGGTTTTTTGTTTGGTGTCCTCTTTTATTTGTCGCTTTATTAGGGTCCGAGCACCGAATGGTGCGAAGACCCTATTGGAATGCAAGGAATTATTATTATTATTGTTATTAGGGTCCGAGCACCACGAAGTGGTGCGAGGAACCTATTGAAACCCTAGGAATTATTAGGGTCCGAGCACCACGAAGTGGTGCGAGGAACCTATTGAAACCCTAGGAATTATTATTATTATTATTATTATTATTATTATACTTTTTTCTACGGACGGGGAAAACGCATTTTTGACGCCCTAAACATACACGAAAACGCATGAAAATCGCCACACACATCAGGACTGGCGAAAAATTTGATATTTTAGGGGAATGGCACGCGTGCGTGCCAAAATGGCTCAATAGCGCCCCCTAGAAAATTACAAAAATTCAGCCCCCGGACAACGTTCGACCTAGACTTCTGAAATTCGGCACACATATGTAACTCATCAAGACGCACAAAAAAGCCTCTTGCATCATTACCCATAATGCAACAGGAAGTCGGCCATTTTGAATTATGAGTCATGTTTTGGACAATTTTGTGTCATTTTTGGACATTTTTTAAAATCTATAAACTCAAACAGCGTAACTCCAAGAGAGCTGAAATTTGGCCAGGATGTACTCCAATCACGGGTGATCAAAAGTTATCAAAACGCTCCGCAAAAGTCTGAAGGCGTGGAAATGGCGAGCCACGGAATGCGGCCATTTTGAAATATGATTCATATTTTGGACATTTTGTCATTTTTGGACATTTTAAAAAGCTATTAACTCAAACACCGTAACCACGAGAGAGCTCAAATTTGGTCAGGATGGACACCAGTCATGGTTGATCAAAAGTTATCAAAATACTCTGCAACAGTCTGACGGTGTGGCCATGGTGACCAGCAGAATGCGGCCATTTTGGATGTCTCGCCATGAAACAGGAAGTGCTGTCTAACTAGCCTGGACATGCATCAATCTGCCTCAAACTTTACATGTGTGATCAGAGTCCAGCCCTAATCACATCCATAGGTCGATATAGACTCACTGTCATAGCACCACCTGGCGGCCATTTTGAATTTCTCGCCATGAAACAGGAAGTCATGTCTAACTAGCCTGTACATGCTCCAATTTGTCTGAAATTTTACATGTATGATCAGAGTCCGGCCCTAATCACATCTTTGTGGCACTTGGTGGCCATTTTGGATTCCTCGCCATTAAACAGGAAGTGCTGTCTTACTAGCCTGTACATGCTCCAATTTGTCTGAAATTTTACATGTATGATCAGAGTCCAGCCCTAATCACATCTTTGTGCCACTTGGCGGCCATTTTGGATTTCTCGCCATGAAACAGGAAGTGCTGTGTAACCAGCCTGTACATGCTCCAATCTGCCTGAAATTTTACATGTATGATCAGAGTCCGGCCCTAATCACATCTTTGCACCACTTGGCGGCCATTTTGGATTTCTCGCCATGAAACAGGAAGTGCTGTGTAAGTAGCCTGTACATGCTCCAATCTGCCTGAAACTTTACTCTGTCAGTTGCAGCACCTCCTGGTGGATATGCGTGGGCCAGTCGGGCCGCTCGGATGCGAGGACCCGTCCAACGCTGCTTGCAGCTTTTATTGGTTTAGTGGTTGGAAGTCAATAAAACATTAGCGTCAGTCAAATTGAATGCGTCAGTGGATGGAAGTGGTGGTTGCCTTGTGCTGCTCTTCACTTCACTGCAGCTCCATGGCTCCATCTGCTGGATGGACAGAAGTGCAGCAGCTGATGGCAGCTTCTTTGACCTCACGCTGCTGTCAGACCCCAGATTAGGGTTTATTTCAGATATATATAATAGAAAATAGTAATTAAAAAATAAGCTGATGTTGTATTTTTGCAGCAGTGAGTTTTACAGGGTTAAAAGCAACCAGTCAAAGGTTATTACTGAGGATTTTAAACAAAAACATTCAGGCAAACAGTTAACATCATAGGGTGCCTGACATGTTTGTTTTTTTTCCGGGTCGATACAGATTTTTTTTGTAATCAAGGAGATCAATAACCAAGATTTGGAATCGCTACACATTTGCAGAAAAAATAAAGTTTTTGAACAGCACATAAAGTTAAGTTAAAATTAAAATAATCACGAGTTGCAGCCTTTGCTTATTTATGTTTTACATGCTGAAGTTGTCCTTCAGTGTTTCACTGATCAGATTGTGCTGTGGGCAGGAACAAGATCAGAGGGAGGCAGCTGCAGCAGACACAAAGTAGTTTCACATTCATTTATCTGATCAGATTTCAGGGGGCTTTTTTTTTTTAAGAAATGGGACCAATAATTGAAAACATGCTAAATATCAGATGGGATCATTGGTGTCACAGGACATCTGCAGACACAGGTCAAAGATTACAAGGAGTTTATTTAACGAATGAAACTAAAACCAACACAGAAAGGATAACTAAACCAAGGTGAAAACAAAAAGGGGAAACCAGACTAATTGTAGGAGAAAGGTTCTGGTTTCAAAGTCTCTGGTCTGGCAGAGAGCGGAAGAATGAAGAACCGGGCCTTCGTGGATTAAGGTGATTGAGAACAGGTGAATCAACCCCCACACCCGTGAGAGAGATGGATGGATGGATGGATGGATGGATAGATAGGTAGGGAGGTAGATGGACCATAGATAGATGGATGGATAGGTAGATTCTGCAGTGGGGAAATTTTCAGTGTGGCAGTAGCAGATAGGAAAAAAAGTAAAAAGAAAAGCAGCACTCAGTGCACAGATATAAATAGATGCTTTCTCCTTAGAGAAGAAATAGAAATGCTTGTAAAAAAGAAAAAAACCTTGTGAAATTGCACATATTGACTTATTTACATTTTATTGCAGTTACTTCATGGGTGATCTGAACTACTGGGAGCAGGTTTGATTGAACACAGTCTGACTGCTGCAGGAAGGAAGGACCTCCTTCAAACATTGTGGGTGAAGCAGTCTGTCCCTGAAGGAGCTGCCGGTGATGGTCCTGTTTCCTGCAGGGGGTGGGAGATGTCCTCCATGATAGACAACAGCTTTGTCATCATCCTGCTGTCTAACACCAGCCCAGGACAGAGCTTGCTTTCTTAACCAGTTTCTTTAGTCTCTTCCTGTCTGCAGCCGTGATGCTGCTGCTCCAGCAGACCACTCCATACAGGATGGCTGATACCACCACACAACCATAAAAGGTCCTCAGAATTGCTCCCTGCACCCCGAAGGACCTCAGTTTCCTGAGCAGGTGAAGTCTGTTCTGACCTGTCTTACACCGTGCGTTGGTGTTCTATCTCTAGACATGTTTGAATGTCTTTATCAATAAATGGTCAAACACATGTTGAGTGTCAGCTCAGTTCTTTGTTCCACACATGTATATGTTCCTATGTGATTGGTGTCTTGCAGTCAGAGTGTAAAGAATTGAAGCTGTCAGAGGCTTTCTGTGGTGAAGAGGCTGCAGGACATCAGCTGCTCCAACAGGTGACGCCTTTGTTCTTTGGCTCCAACCAGAACCAGCAATAAGTCAGCATGAGCTGCAGCTTATCCACCTCATAGAGTGTATAATAAAGAAATCAAGAGGTTTTAGTTGATAGCTGTCTCTAGTGAATGACCAGCAGTGTCTTGTTCAGGTTGTGAGGAGAAGTAAAAAGCTTACAGCAGCTGGTATTCCCAGGTAGTCTCCCATCCAAATACTAACCAGGCCCAACCCTGCTTAGCTTTGCAGATCAGATGAGATTGGGTGTATTCAGTCTCAGAAACAAACCTGCAATGTAAGTTCTGTACCTCACATGATTCAAATCTCCACTCACACCTTTTATTTGTCCTTTGATTGCTCCAGTACTGATTGATGCCATCATTTAAGCCAATTTACAACAACACTTTGTAGGAAATGTGGTGCAGAGGTAAGTTCTGTGCCTCACATGTTGAAGGTCCATGGTTCAAATCCCCACTCACACTTTTTATGTGTCCTTTGGATGCTCCAGTACTAATTGCTAGCATCATTTAAGCAAAGTTAGAGCAGCATCTTGTAGGACAGGTGGTGTAGAGGTAAGTTTTTTGCCTGGCATGTTGAAGGTGCCCGGTTGAAATCCACCTTAGTACCTTTATTATCTTCACCTCCTTAATAGTTTTGTGTACCATCATTTATGAAAACTAACAGTTACACCCAGCAGGAAGGATAGCGCAGTGGTAAGTTATCTGCCTGTCATCCAGGAGGTTTTTGGTTCGAATCCAGCCCAGGGCTCTTTTGACACTTTTTAAGATAAGATAAAGATAAGATAAAGTTCTTTATTTCTCCCCACTCCAGGGGAAATTTACATTGTTACAGCAGCTTTATTTACAATATATACATACTTTGGCTGTATGACAACCTCTTTCAACCATCATTACAACAAAGTCCAGGAAGGACCTTGTGTGAAAGATAGCTCACACATAGGTTGTGTGTCTGTCATGTGGAGGGTCACGGTTCGAATCCCCACTGGGAACCTTGCGGAGGATGATAGTGGAGTGGAAAGGTTGTGGTCTGTGGTGTGGAGTGTCAGTGGATTGGAGTTGAAGGGTGGTTCCTGGCAAGACCAAGAAGTTGCCCGAAAAAGGTAAAGAGCGTAAAGAGCGTAAAGAGCGTAAAGAGCGTAAAGAGCGTAAAGAGCGTAAAGAGCGTAAAGAGCGTAAAGAGCGTAAAGAGCGTAAAGAGCGTAAAGAGCGTAAAGAGCGTAAAGAGCGTAAAGAGCGTAAAGAGCGTAAAGAGCGTAAAGAGCGTAAAGAGCGTAAAGAGCGTAAAGAGCGTAAAGAGTTTATTTTTTTGGTTTTCACGGCCACAGTTCAGGGACATAAAGGAGTTTTGTAGAGAAAGACGGATGACCCGTCCAATGCTGCTTGCAGCTTTAATTTTTAACTTGAGTTTGGACTCGACAGTTTTTGTCAGGAGGTTGGACTTTAGGCTTTGTGCTGGAGGGTTGAACCCTGATTTCCAAGATGTTCTAAGTGTACAGACCTCTTGAGTCCTGAGGAGATGAGCTTTCACACAGTGTGAGGGCTGAAATTTTCGAAGTTTCACAGTAGCTGTCTGTAAACTAGAACCTTGAGATAGTCCAAGGACTCGTGTCTTCTATGTCCATGTGTAGTTGTCTGTTAGTTTGAAATGTCAGATAGTGTGAGGACTGAAATGTGCAAAGTGTCTTAGTACTTCTCTGTTAGTTAGAAATTTCTGTTTAATCGAAGCCTTAAAAGTTGTGAACATGAGTCTTGATTTCACATTTAGAGTATCCATTTGAGTTTTGGTGAGATGTTCACCTGTGTGCTATTTAGAAATGGTCCAGAAACTTTGATTGTATTCACTGAAAAGTATAGTTAGTGGTGATCAGAAGGTAACATTAGTTTGATCAATGATTTCAACTATTAGTAGACTTTATGAGGGAAGCAGTTTTGAGAAAAGAGTTATTAGTAAATCAATTCATAGTGCAACCCAGAACATTGAAAGAGGAACTGTTTGAAGAAACAACCAGATGTTTTCGTTTCAGAATAGAAAACGTTTTAAGATATGTAAATTTATTTGTTTTTTTGGATTTTGTTATTGTGTCTTCTGTGTAATTAGATATTCAAAAGTGTCACTGGTGTTTTTCAAATTTTTTGTCTGTATTTAGATTCATCTTAAAAGTGTAGTCTTGGTCTTTTGTCATTCTGTATGATTTTATAATATTAGATTAGATGTCCAAATGTTCTGTCTTTTTAATGTGTAATTGTTGAGTCAAAAGTATTATTGGATGTGATGAGTTAAAATATTATTTTCAATATTAAATGTTTAGATAAACTGTTGTAGTTTGTAATTTTAAGAACTTGTAGTAGATTTTAATGTGTAATTGTATATTTAAAGTTTTCATAGTAAATTGTGTTTAATTCCTAGTAAAAGTGTTATTGTCTTTAAGGTGTTTATTTGTAAATAAACATTTAACTATTTAAATAAGTGTAGTAGTCTCTTTCACTTTTTGTTTGGATAGGCGTAGTGAGAGACAGCCAGACAACGGGGTTAGAAATAAGAGGTAGGCCAGCGCATACAGCATGGGGTGTAAAAGCGGGAGTCGAACCCGGGCCTCAGCGGCGGGGACCAAGTACATACGTCAGAGGCGTAACCCGTAGAGCTACATGAGCACATATGTTCTCGCCTTGTAAACGTGTATAAATCCAATAGAAAGTCTAGGGATAGAGTTAGGGTTACAGAGCAAGGTCCTTACAGCCCATCCATCCATCCATTATCTATACACCGCTTATTCCTCACTAGGGTCGCGGGGGGGGGCTGGAGCCTATCCCAGCTGACTCGGGCGAAGGCAGGGGACACCCTAGACAGGTCGCCAGTCTGTCGCAGGGCTACATATATAGACAAACAATCACTCTCACATTCACACCTACGGGCAATTTAGAATAATCAATTAACCTCAGCATATTTTTGGACTGTGGGAGGAAGCCGGAGTACCCGGAGAGAACCCACGCATGCACAGGGAGAACATGCAAACTCCATGCAGAAAGATCCCGGGAAAGCCGGGACGCGAACCAGGGATCTTCTCGCTGCAAGGCGAAAGTGCTAACCACTACGCCACTGTGCAGCCCCCGGTCCTTACAGCATTAATGAAAAATAAGGTAAATTTAATATGACACATAAATATTTTTAATATTAATACTAAGCAACAGAATAATCCGAGAAATTAATCCACGGTTTTCCCTTCAGCATTGTGGGTCTAAATATCCTCTATCGGAGACGTGCAACCACAATGCTGAAGGGAAAACCCCAACTTTATTTTATAAATTTTTTGGGTTGAGTGGCTTAATATTAAATTATGAAAAAATTTTAATTTATATATCAATTTTTTATGATACATTACAACTGTCAGGACCTGCCTCTGTAACCCTAACCCTTCCCCTGGACTTCTATTGGGTTGGTACACCTTTGCTGACATGCGACATGTGTGATCATATAGCTCTGCGGGTTAAGCCACTGACGCATGTAGTAGGTCCTCAATGCTGAGGCCCTGGTTCGATTCCCGCTCGCAACCCCGTGCTGTATGAATTGTTCTCATTCTTATTTCTACTCCATTGTCTGGCTGTCTCTCACTACGCCTAGCCATCAATTAACTGCAAAAGACTACAACACTTTTTTACAAATTTCCTGTTTCTTTATTAAATACAATTCTTTAATTTCTTACATCTTTTCCCCCCCCATACTTTATAAAAGTTTAATTGTCTTAACTTTTTCCCATTTATTTAATTGCTTCTTTTTTATGTATTTTCTTTCTTTAATCTTCTTCTTCTTTCTAGAATTTTACACCAACCTTAAATTTTGGGTCATTTTTTGACATTTTGAAAAGCTATCAACTCAAACAGGGTAACACCGACAGATATGAAATTCAGCCAGGATGTACTCCAGGCATGGGTGAGCAAAAGTTATCAAAATGCTCACCTTAAGTCTGAGGGCGTGGCCATGGCGGCCTCGTAAATTCTGATGCTTCGCCATGAAACATCAACTGCTGTGTAACTGCCCTAAACATGCTCCAATCTGCCTCAAACTTTACATGTGTGATCAGAGTCCAGTCCTGATCACATCCATAGGCCGACATGCATTCTCGGTCGCAGCGCCACCTGGTGGACGTGCGCGGATTCGACGACCAGCAAGGATGCGAGGACCCGTCCAACGGTGCTTGCAGCTTTAATTTAAATAATTTAAATAATTTAAATAAAGTTGTGACCTTGCCCCAGACTGTGTTCATGGAAAAAGACTTCCACCAGCATAACAGTATATCTAAAGGTGCTCATTATTAGTTGGTTGTTAGGTTGAATAATTGATGGGTAAAACTAATTGTCAGTAATAGGACATATAGATAGATATTTGTTAGATATCATCATAAAGAACCAACAGGAGCAACAGCCTGCTACTGACAGATACAAATGTGATAAAGAATGAATAATGCAATAAATAGAACAAAGACAGATTGACAAAAGGCAAATGTCCTCTTCGCGTGGGACTGATTTCACCTGGGCATATCGAGTGATTTGTAATAATTGCATCGCTCGATGGTGGTTTTAATCCACAGGGAATCTGCTTCTGTTTCAGTCCTCCATGTGAAAAATGGGGGCAGCTAGTGGTAGAATCAATGAAGGCATTTTTTTTTCTTTGCTGAATCTGAATTTGACAAATCTGGTGCACCTGCATTCACAGGGAAATATATTACAGTTCAGACAGGACACTTTGTCAGATTTAACCATTTATATCGAAATGACATGCATTTGTGTTTGGTGGTGACTCTGCTCATGTGATGCTCTGGAACAATCAGAGCAAGCATGACACAGACCGTCCCTGAGATCAAAAACCCCACAGCAGAGCCTGAGATTCACAACGTTTAAATGAATACAGTATGAACACACAAGGAGACCAACTTAAATGGTCCTCATTATGCAAAATTCAGATGATATAGTTTTAAGCACATTTTGAACCATCTGTGTTCTGCAGACCCACAAAATATGAGTATCAGCCATTTCCCTATTTCATTCTTCCTCTACAGATTAAAAAGTGTGTCTCTGAATGAGCAGTTCAGGTTTGTACCTTGTTAAGATGTCATACCAGGACGCGCAGTGCTCCCTACTGGCTTCTCGTCCTCTTCCTCTCTGCCACTGACTGAACAGAGTAGATGCAGAGAGGTGTGCATCTACTCTCAGCCATCTTTGTAAAACTGTAAGAGTTATGATATTGAACATTTTAAAAGGGAGGAAGTTTGGCAGGAGGGGGAGATTTGCGGATCTGTAGAGGCTGGTGCAGCAGCGATGTGTTGAGCATAGAGTGAGCAGAATGAATGAACGCTGCCTCGGCTATAAAGCACACGAAGTGGGTGGGCTGAACTGAAGTAGCAAACGACTGGACAGAAAAGGGCCTTGTGACAACCTGACTCATTACCCGTACGAACTCGTGCAAAGTTTTATTTCAGACAGGACACTTCGTCAGCTTTAACCATTTATTTCAGAATGACATGCATTTGGTGGTGACTCTGCTCAAGTGATGCTCTAGAGCAATCTGAGCAAGCATGACACAGAGTCCCTGAGATCACAAACCCAAAACCTGTGCTGCTGAAGGGAGCAGATGACTAGAGTCACCTTGAAATGAAATGGAAATTAATGAAATTAGCCTATGTGTAGTGACAAGCGTGCCGCGTTTCTTTTGAATTCATGCAAGCAGCATGACCTTTTCATCTGAAGGCACAGAATCAGCAGCATGTTGAATGTGAACAGATGGACATCTGGCAAGACAGTATTATATTGACTTGATACAAAGGAAATATACTATGGGAGATACAAGATTATGTGTGGGGTCAAGAATGATGCATTTCCTTTGAATTTGTT